>NC_054403.1:16902083-17536629 GCF_017976425.1 Toxotes jaculatrix
GGATGCAGTTTAATGGTCTCACATTTTTTTTTGTCACTTTACAGTATAAAAGTGTGGGTGTAAGAACTTGTTGGCCCTGTTTCAAGAGACATTGTTAACATTCCATGTGCAGCTAAAATCCATGTCACTGGTTCTCCGAGGTTGAACGCAACAACAGCAGTGATGTGTTCAGTGGCAGAAAGCATTGGTCTTATTGTTCCACATTCTGCATTATTGATGACCGGCTCTACCAAAACTCTCACTTTCAGTTTAGCACCAACATGTCAGCAAAATTCCACCTGCTCAACGCCTCTCATCGACTTAAGTCACAAGGGCACTGAGTTTATTTCACTGACATGTTTTCTTTGTTTTGTTTTTGTTTTTTTGCACCCCCCCATCCAACCCCACCCCTTTCAGCCACCTCATTCTCTACAGACTGTGGGAGAGTTTACTGTAAGCAGCTAGCTCTCCCCCTCGTTTCCTCTCCACTTCATGGCTGGCTGTGGTTCTTTTGAACGTTCCCCATCCAAGGCTTTGAACTTTCTTGACTTTGAAATCCCCAATCTACCCAAAATCTGGGAGGAGAGAAACTCCAGTCCAAGCTCCAGCTCAGCTCACCAGTGGCAGTGGCAGCTAACTTATAATCTTCTTCTCTCTCATGGCAAAGCGGAGGAGAGGAAGTCCTACTTGTGCATAGTAAATCATGAAAGATGAAGGTCAAAGGCGGTGTGTGTCTTTCACTGTGTTCTCTTTTTCCTTTCTTTTCCTGTCCAAGACTGAAGCACATATAAATATTGTTTTTGACTAGTCTGCTGCAATTCCCTAATCAGACCCTTTTAATTGGCCAATAACGCTAAATAACTGCACTCAGTTGCCTCAGTTTGACCCCTGCCTCATTCCGTTTGATCTCTGACCTCTGGATTACTCTTCACATCATTTCCTCTGTGTGCTGTGTACGCTGGGAGCTACACTGTCACGAAATGATTTCTCACACGTTATGGGAAAGCTAAGCTTCCTTTGGGCAAGGCATGCGAATATTTCAGGAGAGAAAATGCCAACAAGTGCCAGCACTGTAAAAGACAGAATGTGGCACAGCTGAAACTGCAGAGAAGTGAGTTAATTCCCTAGGCGGCTGTTAGGCAGAGCTCTCTGCTCAGAAGCAAAGACATTTTGTGTCTTATAATTGGCAGACTTTGGTAATAGTGTTTTACTTTGATATGCTTAAAAGACTGCAGCTTAAAGGTACTGCACTTTAGATTTTTATTTGTTTTCACACAATCAGATTCACAGAAACCACTTCCAGCTAAGATACATTCTGTCGTAGCAGTGAATATCTCATCACCTGCTGCTTTGGAAGTGTATACTGCAGCCTCATTACAGTGTAATTTAGCTAAATTTTGTGGCATCGTAACATCCTGTTTCATAGGCCAGGTAGACAAAATTAAAGAGCTAAAGTGTGTGTTGTGAGCTCTCAGCACAGGACTTAAGTCTCACAACTCTGATGTAACACTGAAAAATGTAACAGCACAGGTAAAATTGCAACACTACAGGCTAATGTCTACCACATGGTTTGTGACCAGTCACAATTTAAGAGCTGTACATTCATTTAAATGTGCATTGATGAACTCAAAGATGCAAAATAGATGTTGCAAGTACTGAACATGTTATTTTAGAAACACCTCACCAGACATTTACCAATCCTGCAAGATTGTAACTACTTTTGTGTTTACACGTATGTCAGTATCTATATGTTTATGGCATAGTTCATCATTTTGGGAAATATGCCTGTTCTTGCCAAGAGTTAGATAAGAAGATTGCTCTCACATCTGTTCTGTAAATGAAAATTAGTGAGCTTCAGAGGTGAAGTTAAGTAGATTTTGTTGGCTTTAGACATAGCCAGGTTAGCCATTTCCAGGCTTTATGCTATGCTAAGGTAACTGTCTGCTGGCTCCAGTCTCATATTTACTGTACGGACGCGAGAGTAGTATCTCATCTAACGCTCGACAAGAAAGCAGATAATGCAACAAAATGTCAAACAATTCCTTTAACAATGAAAGTGTGCTTAGCCAGAATTATAAGGTCTAGTCTGTTATCCCAGGCTTTCAGTGGTTTGTTCACTCATTCATTATTTTGTTCATTCACTCCTATGGCCACTAAGGGCATATATACCTTTTAGTGACCATCAGGAAGCATGACAGTGTCGTCACACTATACTAAAGATTTGCACTCCTTTTGCCCACGTGTTTGTGTGGCTGTGTGCACATCTGTGCTTAACTCACTTGCTCCCTAGCACCTAAATTGCGCACAGTAGTTTGATGAGCACAGGTGCCTGAATTAAAATAAGTGGTAAAGAAGAAGAAAGAGACAGAAGAGATTAGCTGATGAGGAAACAGGACAAAGACAGACATTGAGAAATAGTGATAAATGGATCACATCACAAGGATAAGAAGTCTTCTCTCAATTCTCGTCTGTATTAGTGGCAGTTTGTTTATGGACTCTCAGGCTTAAGAGTTTGAAGTGTGTGTGCTTTAGCATCAAGTGCTAATGAGCTGACATGGCGGCAAAGCTTATTGCAGAGCTGCTGACATTCGTGACACTCAGACCGACACTCGACATAAGCAGCAGAGAAACTTAGAGACTCTGGTTCTTCAGCTCTCGGTAGCATCACATGTGTGCTAACCCTACCACAGTGGGATTTGTCATTGCGTGTGTGTGTGTGTGTGGGGGGGGGGGGGGGGTGGGGGGGGGGGGGTGCGTGTGCATGTCTCCATGGTCTTGACAGGTCTCACGCATACTTGTAGTACCAGATGATAGTCTGTGATGTACGTGAGAAGAATGACGAAATATGCAAAACATTTCCAAGCGATTATTGGATTAATTCCTGTTTTGGAAGAAGCAAGTCATAGCATACTGACACCACCACCTCTTCCCCTCCGCCCTTTTGCTTTCTTTGCATTCGTGAACCCCCTCACCCCCTCATACCTTCTGCTTTCCCTCCATCTAAGCTCCTTAAAGCACTGTCTAACTCTTTTCTTTGCATCACGTTTGTTCCTGCTGCTGACTCCTCTCCTGCCGTATTTAAACCCATTTTGCTTTGCTTAATGCAGATGCAGGTTTGTACACGTGTGCATGAGTGCACACACGCAACACAAATTCATGTGCATTTAATCTCATCCACACCCATAAACTCGCTTCTGATTCTCTTTTCACACAGACAGATACGTGCCAATACACAAAATGGAGTTCCGCTTACCTAATCTGATTGCACGCCAGACTATGACAGTAATGAGTTTAAGAGGAAATTAAAAGGCTGCAATGTCAAGTACTCAAACAAGCTGGATTCTTCTTGCACTCCCAGCTCTTTCTTTCTCATGCACTGACAACTTTCTTATTATTTTCCCTCATACACAGACTCCCACTCCCTCTGTCACTGTCCTCTCCCACTGTCACTATATTTCTCTCATTTCTGTTGTTTTGCATGCAGGCACACAAACATCATCCTTCCCACCTGCTTTCTGTCACTTTGTTGCTCTCTCTCTTCTCCCTCTGCCTCATTTGGCCTCTGGCCAGTCTGTCTTGTTTTAGGTAACCCCACTCCCCACTGCCCTTAGTCGCACCCACAAGCCCACATACACTGCAGCAGCATATTTCTGGTGAGAGGGAGACTCACAGCCCTCCAGTGTGTTTGTGTGTAGGAGGATATATGATTGCCTTCAAATATGTGTGCAGTATTTACAGGTGTGTGTGTGTGTATATGCCTGCGAGCACGTGTGGGTGTGTATGTGTGCCAAAGCAGATGCTATTAAGTCTGACATGTGTGGAGTGATTTGGAGCTGAGTGTGTGATGCCAGGGGAAATCATGGCTCTACCTGCAGAACAGTGTGAGATGGAGCACACTTAGTCATGCTGACGGAACCACCAAGGATGTAGCAGAAAGCTTTTAGTGTCTGTGTGAGCCACTTCTCTGCCTGCGTGCGTTAACATGCGTATCAGGAAGTGTGCGCAAATGTGTGTGTGTTTGTCTATGAGCCGGAGCTATTTCACAACGCACACAAGCGCGCCCTGTCAATGCATCATGCATGTGTTGTAAAAATATGTCACACCAGACCATCATAAAATTTAGTGGGTCACGAAAAGCTTATCAAATCACTCCCAGCCTCTGCATCATGCATATGCACAATTTATGCAGAAAGAAAATGGAAAGCTCCTAAGAGCTTTGGTGTCGGCAGTGATACAATTCAGTGCAGAAAGAGGGATATAACCGACATTACTCATCTCTGACTTTTGTGTGTATGTTTGAGAACGATGTACAGATTTATTTATCCACTATCCCTTGGTGCCTCCCGTCACTTTCCTTCCGTAAAATGAGAGCAGGGTTCACTTCAGTTCATGCAGCTGATATTATATTATAACATAATACTGATATTCACTGCTATAGGATGGCCCATGTGACCCAATGAAATGGATCAACCGTAGTACATTGTGAGGTGTATATCTGCAGTGCTGTCTGTGTTGTTCATCATCTCAAAACTGACGTTCATGACTCAGTAAAGCCAGCTAACAACCGTCAGTAAAGTCTGCATTTAAACTTTTTCATTTAAACGTCCAGTTTATCCTCTGGTCTTTTGAATTATGAATATATGTTTTTGGTCTGCAAGCCTTAAAGAATTTCCAGATTTTGAGTGTTTTACTGTGGATTTTTCATGCTCCCAAGGATAAAATTCCTGAGTACACTCTGCTCAGAACGGTCCACTTCAAAAACACTGTATATCAGCACAAACATTTAGGAGCATCAACCTCAGCTTGTGTCCCAGTATCTGCCTTCTAAATCCATGCTGGTTGAAACCTTTTTTCCCTTTTTTGCAAGGCTTAAAGCCCGAAGAAAACCTAAACTTGAAGGCTTGTGCTGTGTGTATTTTAGCGTAAAGCTGTAAGAAGCTGACAACATAGCAAAGCTTAGCTGAGCCTCTGACACTTTTGGCTCTCAAGGAAAATCATTTTAACTTAGCAGCTGATAACTACAACTTTCGGATCTCTGTGGCATCTACGATAGAAGCATATATACTTACAATGCATGCCAGATTGAGTTTTGTGTAGGTTGTGTCTATTTTGTTACAGTAGCTGTATTTGTGTGTATATACAACATGGTGTGTCATAATGCATGGCAGATCATAAACTCATGACTATTTATGTATTTCAGTCAGATGGCTGGCAGCAACACACCACAACGTAAGAGGATTTGCACATTAATCAGCAATGGAAAACTCATCTTTCTATGCTGATGTTATTTTCCACTGACTTCCAAGCATTTAGATTCCATCCTTTCAGACAGTGCCACTTTATTTTCCTGCAGAATCTGAGTAAGCACTTCCTGGTATTAATCTGCAACAATCTGTGGCACAGATCACATTTATATGAGGAGAAGGGAGGGGCTCTGAGAAAACTGATGACACACGCAGTCTACGAACATTACGGTGAGGCTTGATTTAGAAATTATATTTCAGTGTCTCTGGAGAATTTGTAAGATTGTGAAAGCCTGATGAAATCAGCTAATTTTAATCACACATGAGCTTTTTCAGTCAGAATGGTGCCTGGATCTTCCGGAAGCTATCTTGTCGCCGGGACAGTGGACAAAGCAACAAAGCATAACAGGAATATTTATACTGAGCATGGAATGTCTTCATCCAACATCCAAATATCTTCAGCCCATACACACACACGTACACTGAAATATTTGTCTGAAAACACGTCGAGAGACTGTCTGTCCTCTCCTTTGTAGTGTATTTTTGTGTCTGTGCACACGCTTCACTTTTGTGTGTGCCGTGTGCATGATGAACTCTGCATCCTGTTGTGAGGCTGCCAAGCACAAATAGTGTGTGCGCTACTGGAAAAGATGCTTAGATTGAACTAATGACACCGGTGTGAGATGAACAGCACGTCTTCACTGGCCTGGGGACAAGAGGGACCTCTGATTCATCCCCAAATTTAAAATAGCCCTGTGGTTAGTATCCTCTGAGCTGCACCTAGGGAACAATAATCATGGTTAATAATAGTTTTCATTACTGAATCATCTGTATTATCTGAATGTTGAAGAGTGAATTTCAAGTAGTTTTATTGAATATTCAACCATTTAACTGCTATTATTTTTTTGATTTTTATATTTTGTGCCTAGCTTTTTTGCCAGTCCTAAAGTTAAAAATACACCCCTTGACTTTTAAAGTGGACCTTTTAAGCGGCATTAATCCATATTTTTGTATCAGCAGTGGGTATAGTATGAAAGGTGTTGAAATAGTGTTAAATCAAACTCTTCCTTCAGCTCTATGGAGCTTTTTTGGCATCTTTCAGGTCATTGTTTTGGATTTATGGCCCACACACTCTCATCCATTTCATTTTTGACCATAGCAGGCAGCTGTCTTAACTGAAAAATCTCGGATAAACCCATTGTACATTTCCCACTGGGCAACAAACAGCAGACATGCAAGGTTAGTGACTAGCTGGGGAATATAGTGGAGCATGAAGCACCTAAAGAGCCAGTTACATTGCCAGGTTTCCAAAAATATGATTCAGAATGAATGCTATTGTTGCTCCATCCTGTTGGATGCGTAAAAAGGCAACTGGACAACTGTTTGCCAACATGGTTGCCATAGAAACTTTTTAAGGTTTGTCAGTGTTGTGTTTACAGTATCAGTTAATGCAGCTTTAAGGATTTTGTCTCACCAGAAAAAGGTTGCACGAGAAGCTCAACATTACTAGTTATACCTGCCAAAATCTGCTCCTCTGATGGAAGTGTACAGTACTGACTCAACTATGTCGACTGTGGTTGGTAAATGGTAGCAAAACAAGCCATACTTGCATCATTCTCACTGATCCTGGAAAGATTTTTGACCCAGAAATATGGCGTTTTACTTGGTGTTAGTCACTCCTCCTCATACATTTTCATTATGGAGTTCTTTTCATTTTTGCAAATCTGCGGCTCAGTCCACTTCAGTTTTGGCTCCAAGACAGCTGGTTTCCTTTTTAGCAGCTTCACTGTTGCAACTGCTTGAAATGTAAAACGCATCATTTCCCTTTCAGCTGAGAGTTGAAGAGCTCAATGACACTGTGTGTTTAGAGCAGCAAATGACCCAAACTGGATTTAGGCCATAATACACACAGCTACTTAAGTTAGTGAGAAACCAGTCTTGCCTATCTGGTACAATCACACTTGGTCGAACATCATCTCATACACTGTGTTCAGTTTTTTGCTTTCATGACACTGAAACAGCATTTCTTATCCTTCCACAAGGCGACAATTTTTCAACCAGCTTAAGCAATCCCATTACAGTGACAGAGAAAAATTACTTCTCTGTGAAGGTCAGTCAGTCAGGAATCAGTTGGTTTAGTTCAAAATCATGAGAGTTAGGAGAGACAAAAATAAGTGAAATAAGAGAGAAGGGTTGATCAAAAAGGAAGATGATGATTTTCTTTTGAAAAGCACCAGCTGTTTTCTTTGTTTACTAGCGATCTCTGCATAGGCAGTCATTATTTCAAAATTTGATTTTCTTCCAGTTCTACCACAGCAGCAGACAAGTGGATGAAAAGCTGTAAAGGGAGAGACGGTGGAGAAAGTGGTCAACAAAGTTTTCCCATAGTTTAAAAAGTTCAGCATGTTCACATTCCAATTTTATTGAGAATCATTTCTGTATTACAGCATTGCCTGTAGCATTGTCAGATAGAAGATATATAAGAAAACCTAATTCATTGTTTCGTATAAACTTTATCCAATAATGTTTTTTGAAAGGAATGAGACGATTGAGATATGATTCACTGAAAATGTAAGTGTCAATTTCATATGAGGTGCCTTGACCCATCTAAGTATCTAGTTAACTAGAGAATATCTCTAACATGGATTATGTTTATTTTTACATAATTATTTCTCCATGCTAATCATGAAAAATCATATTTTCTATGAGTAAGAGTAGCAGCACCTTTGGTCATCTTGAGGGGAAAGCAAAGGCCTAGAAATGGATTTCTAAGTATGTGTGTGTTGTTTTGACAAGCTTAGGAGAATTTCAGTCTCCCACACTGTTCTCAAGCATCTCACCCAGTCTCAGACACAGCTGCCTTGGACAGAAATGCTCTTCACTGCATTCCATTCCCATGAATCTGTTGCTTCCTGAAACATGCACTCTCAAAACATTCGCACACACACAATGGTGAGCATCATTATCTGCTACAGTCACACTGACAAATGTGTAGGTTAGGAGGCAGACGCGTGCTGCCTGTTAGCAGTATGTGTAAATCTCTCCGTAAATTAGGAAAGTTTTTAATACATTGTGAAATGATGTGTATTTTCAGCAGTTTCATTTGTATTGCTTGTCATTAAGTATTAATTTAAGAAACAAGAGAAAAGTTGGGAAGTTTATCTTCTGACTGTCTTACCAATTCTCATTGCACGTTTACCATAATTATTATGTTCCAAAAATGTCCATATTGGATCTGAACCAGAAAATAAAAGTCAATCAGTCTAGAAAATACAGCCATTGTTTTTTGGCACAAAATACAAAATGACTGTGTTTAGATTATATATTTGAAAAAATAGTATATTTGCTTCCCTGTATTCAGCAATTGGGATTGTGGTTCTCCGCTGCATGAAGTCGAGACCACAAGTCTCTCGTCTCCTGTGAGGGCCACCAGACATCTAGCAGTCAGCCAGAGATGGAGGTTTAGTCCAAGATGTACAAGTTAGTAAGGTTTACAAGATTTTAGACAGGTTTTGGACAGGAGCAGAGGGACAATAAGACTGTGAATTGACTTTGCAAACTTGAGTTTGCGCTTTGAGCTTGTTCATTTCATGTGACAGAGGGATTGAGAACACAGGTTAGCGGCCCTGTGCTCCGATGCCCTGCTCTTAAAGCCGATGCAGGGCGCTGATGCATGCTTAATAGCATGCAGGGCTTCTTTTATGGGTTCTAAAAAAGGACACATCACCTATCCTCTCTGGCCAGCGTAGTGATGACAGCAGCAGCCAGCACCCTGTCCGCTAAAGCTCCACTGTGAAAAACACCATAGCCACGTGTTCATGTGAGGTCATGCATACAGTACAGACATGGAGACACTATCTGTATATTCATATAGAGATTATGGTTTAAAGATGACTTTCACAGGTTGTTTTAACTTACATGAGGTAGCCCCAAACAGAGACGTACACACATCAGAGATGAGGCCATTCCTCGAAAATGGTCTTCTCCTGTCAGTGTAAATTGCATATATTTTCAGCTTAAATAAGTGTTAAAAATGACAGGAGAGGTTTTTCCACATACAGTTCATCCACATACAGTATATATACACACACACAGAGACACAAGCCTTTTCTGTATTTGATAGCACAGGGTATTTTCCAGGCAGCTCTGTACAACTTTTTTAGAGATTTTCCTTCGGGATACTGCAGCCTCCAGTGCTTGTAATAGCCATCAAGTTAATGCCATTACTTTTTTTTTTATTATTGAGTCATTAATTGTCCTAATACTCTACCTCAGTGAGGGGAGAAAATATCTGTTGTGTGGTTTGATGTCTTCATTTCTATAGGTGGCTGCAATTCTGACAAAACTGAGGTTCAGTTCACTAAGATGTAGAAGTGGTATCAGTTTCCAATATAAAACCGTCAAATTCTGGTTCACTGTTTGTATAAACACCTTCATCCTCCCAATTCTGACATCACTGATCTGCAAGAACATCCCTGGAAGTTTGTGTGCTGCTCGGGTTATGCAGAGGAAGTTCAGCTCCCCAGGGAATCATACAGAGAGGAATGTTTGTTCCAGATATTGACGCCAGAAAGCCAACCACACAGGATTGCAGGAATGCAGGGAATGTGTCTTTCCTATATTCAGATACTGTCCAGAGTGGTTCCCTTTACTATGACTCTGGTGTCTGGTCAAATCAGGAATGCAGAGCAGTGAAGCTGAGCCACAGCTAGGGTTATGTGATTTTGCACTTAGGCTGTCATCCCTGAAGATTTTTCATTTCCATAAGTCTTCTGGAGCTGGGATTCCCATCATGTGAATCCACAGTGCTGTAACATGTCACAGTCAGTCTCAAAGCAGATCGTCAGAGGATGTCATAATCTTCACGTGTTAAATGATAAGCACAAGTTTTCTTACAGCTGCCTCCCTCCTTCTCATACTACTCTTGCAGGAGTGTCCATCTCAGTTTTTGGGCAGCCTGCCAGCAGCTGGCATGGTAACAGGTGTCATATATAGATGTTATGTAGCTGCCATCAGCTCTAGAGTTACATGACCTCATCTATAAATACATGATAGTGACATGATTTACTGGCCTGCTTCCTGGGCACGGTCGGTCCAATTAGATAAGGCAGAATACAGTAGAGAGAGAATAAATCACTTCGCCCACCTTGGAGGAAGCAAACCCATCTGTTAGAGTGGACAGAGCCACTTTGATACTAATGGCGACACTCTGTCTTGTTGCTGACCACTGCCGCTGCGTGTAAGAGTGTTATTGTGCATTTTGTGTGTTTGCATATGTCTGATTTGCCGGTTGTGGCCTGGGCAGATGAGACTCAGGGCCTTTTTCTGTTCTGTATCTGAATGTCTGCAAGGCCAAGTAGGGGGTCACACTGTGGTGGGCAAAATAAAACGCTTCAAAGAGGAAAATCTTGGTATTTCTCTCAAACGGGTCTCTAGATGGTGTTTTCTACTATCACATTCAATATTGCTGAAACAGCAGCAAACATAAAACTGCTGTTTCCCTTTATAACTCCAATTCCGCTGTTTTTTTTTTTTTTTCCACTTGAACTTTATGTACTACAAGTAAAGTAAAAACATTTTTCCCTCAGGTACAGCTCAGGGAACCTATTCAATAAGTTACAAGGATATCAAATCACACTATTAACTGCTGAAAAAACCGGGTGTGCGCAAAAGCAAGGTTTTTAATCTGAAAGGCAAGGAAATGGAGAAGTATATTTGTGTCAGACTGAGTCAAAACTAAGTTGAGATCTGTTGAGATAAGCAAAAGGGAAGTTTGTTTGGAAGCTAAATTGGAGACTGCAGTTAAAGTAGCCTTGGAATCACAGATGCTTACGTCAGAGCCTTCTGTGCATCCTTCTTCCCACAAATCATGAGTCAGTAATGATACATTATTTTGCATTAAGATGCCCTTAAGTAGGCGGCAGCACCTCAAGTTAAATTTTGACACACGCCATGACATGTGCCTCTCTGTGTGTTTTCAAGTAAAAGTGCGTATGTTTGTGTGTGTTTACTCTCCTGCTGGTAGCACCAGTCTCGGTTGCTTGCAGAGACGAGGCGTTCGCAGCTCTCAGCCCTCTCGCCCAAAAAGAAATCAGCTAACTGTGTTGCTCATAACCTTATCACACTCTGACAGAACCAGCCCCTATTTCTGTAGTCCATGAGCTCAGATGAACTTCTCTGGAGGTTTTGCTAGAAGCTGACAAGTGTAAACCTTTTAGGCCGGAAAGTGTCAATCACACCAGATTATTGTTCCTGTTATGTGTCTGTAGGTTTAAAAAGATGACGTGTACAGCAGCATCATGTTCTGAGATGACAAACAGATTCCGAAGAGAGAGTTCACTGATCAGCCACAACATTTAAACCACCTGCCTTATATTTTGCCACCAAAACACCTGTGACCCATTGAGGCATGGACTCCACAAGACCTCTGACGGTGTCCTGTGGTGTCAGGCACCAAATCCTTTAAATCCTGTAAGTTGCAAGGTGGGTTGTTGTAAGGTCGCTAAAAAGGGGTGTCCTTGGTCTGCAGCAGTGTTTAGATAGGTGGTGCATGTCAAAGTAACATCCACATGAATGCCAGGACCCAATGTTTCTCAGCAGAACGTTCACTGGTTGCCCTTCTTTGGATCACTTTTGGCAGGTACTGACGACTGCATACCAGGAACACCCCACAAGACCTGCCATTTCAGAAGTGCCCTGATCCTGTTGAGTAGCCATCATAATCTGGCTTTGGTCAAAGACACCCAGATCCTCACACTTGCCTATTTTTCCTGCTTCAAACATATCAACCTCAAGAACGGACTGTTCACCTGCTCCTTAATATATCCCACCTCTTGGCTGGTGCCACTGTAATAAGATAACCCTGTTATTGACTTCACCTGTCATTGGTTTTAATGTTGTGGCTGATTGGTATAGATTTAAATTTCAGTTGTTGAAAATCTGGTAAAACATGAAAAGTAAAGATAACATTGAGTCTGAGAAGGGATTCTTCTTGTCACAGTTACTTAGTTTTTACAGCAATAAATGCAGAGTGAAGAAGTGAAGCACAAGAATATGAGGGTCAGGGTTGAGGAAGAAATGAGAGGCTGACATTGTAGAAGAGCGAGGATGAGAGATCACAAGTGGCAGGGAAGAAAACGCAAATAGTGGGGGAGGAAAAGAGAAAGTGAAGCTGTACAGATTCCATGATGTCGACAGTCAGGGTGATTCATTCATCATCACTCAAGATTTAAATGACAAGCTCTCGCTTCTACCTAACCTGCCTCCAGCAAACCCACAGGTGAGGCTTCAGCTGTCAACACTGTCAATTTAATAGGAAATAGTAAAGCGATGAACTTCAGATTGTTTTTTTTTTCCATCTGAATTGTAAAACAGTTTTCAAAGTGAAGAAAAAACATAATCATGCACAGTCTACATTTTAGGAATTTACTTGATACTCCTGTCTTGAGTGACTACAAGGAAATCGATGGCAAGATTGAAAGGGGGACAAAACGGGGACCATAAATCCAAATAAAAGCAGAGATTTAAGTTATTTTACATTGAGCAGTGGAGGCATAATATACTATGATTCATTTACAAAGAGATGATGCAAGGTAATTCTTAAATTCTTTTCTATATTTGATAGAAAAAGGCCTGGCTGGAGTTTAGAGGCCATTTCACCATGTGGTTTCTCTTCTTAAGGGAATAATTCAACATTTTGTGAAATACGCTTACTCATTCTTTTCAGTGAGACCTGCACCAGAGGATTGTATTGCATCTGGATCTTATTTATATTTTTCATCTTATCTTATTTAATTTGTAACAAAAAAAAGCTATTTCTTGGCCAGAACCAATTTGCCAGGCAGCTGGGGGATGTTAGTATCCTGGCCAAGAAATAGTTTGGCACATAACCCCACTATAATGTTTTTTGTACAAATAAATAAATCTGATTCAATGTATTAATTATTCAGGTGCTGTTAGGTAAATCTGGACAGAGCTATGCTCGCTATTTCCCCGTTTCCAGTCTGTATTCTAAGCTAAGCTAACCGGCTACTGGCTCAACTACAAATTTGTCATACAGATGTGAGAGTGGTATAACTCACTCAAATTATTGCGCTAAACAGCAGTAGGTCAATAGAAACTGAATTAGCTGTTATTTTGAACATTTGTGTTTTTGAGCTCAATACTTATTTTTTAGTTTAGCCACATGTGTCGAGATCTATGTTCACATGATTTCAGACAGGCATTTGGTGCAGCTAATTTACTTAAGAAGAGCAATAACAAGTAAAATTCATTCTAGTTAAAATGCAAGAAAAGAGAGGAAAACTGAAACAGCTAACAGTCCCAGTGTATGTGTTAATGCATGTGTGTATGCATGTATGTGTTTGAAAGAGAGATTGATGAATGAGAGGAAGAGCATGATGTTGATGATGGTGAGGAGGACGAGAGTGATACCATCCCTAAAAAATAATTTCTGCATCCAGCCTGATTCATTTGCCTCTTTGAGGCAGCCGTGTCTCAGGAGGGAAAAATGGCTTTGAGGTGCATGAACCAGTTCAGCCACAAAGCCCTGCATATCTAGTGTTTGTGAAGTGTGCATGAATTTTCCACAAGCGCAAAATGTGCTGCGGTCCATGTGTCGGAAGTGAGATTATCCGGTGTGTCACTTTGCCACGAGTGATATAAAACACCGTCAAGGACTCTCAAAGCTGTGGGGCCGTGATGAGAACTTCACAACTGTCATGTCAGTTATTCATTGCGTTTTCACAGTTAAAGTGTACACAGCTCTGTAGCTCTGTATCATGGAGGAATAAAACGCCAGCTGCCAAAACCAACTCTGTCAGTGACTTTCACTAACTTGCTATGTTTTCCTTGGAGATAAAATCTAATGAGAGACAGCAATCATACTGTGACCAACCAGAGAGGATTAAGCTAGATGCTAAACCCAAGACAAAACAAAATGTTCACAGTATGTGAAAAATGTTATAGTAGTTTGATATATTTGCCGCTTTATATATGTTGTTAATATTTTTAGGCTCTCATATGTTTGAAGTATTGATTGTGGCGTCATATCATCATATGTACAATGTAAAATGGTCAACATAGAGAGGGTTAACAGTGATGTTTTAAACTAAAATCATCATAAAACCCAGTAAAAGCTTCATCAGTGGAAAAGTTTAATAAGTAGAAAAACAAGTCCCCAATAAACATTTGTCACCTCCACACAAATGTGACTTCTGTCAGCTCTGTATCTCGTCCTCACTTTGGGTGGATGCCTTTGTACTAAAAGGCTTAAGGGAGGTTTAGTGAGAACAACACCTTGGTTTTAACACAGCATTTTTTTTGGATCTGCTAACCAGGCACCATTGACAGCTGTGCTTATCTCATTTCTGCTGTAACACTTGGTGCAGTTGAAATCAATCAGGATTATATTACTTAATTAGAAGCACATCCTGATTGTAGTTATTCAAGTGAAAGGTGTGGGTATGAGATTCATGCAGCCAGTGCAGAGTTGTAAACTGATGTGAAATTGCCTCTGAAATCACTGGCTGCAGTGAGCAAAAACCCACATGAGGTAGCCGCATCATTTATGAATACAAATCGTACAAAACCTTCATACCTCATCTGGGGATTTTATTCCCTCTCAGCACCCAGATAACCAATCAGATTGCCTGTTTTTTCTAGTGCCAAACATCTTCTGCGGCAGCCACTTGTCTCTGTGTGTCAGCTGCAGTTCTCATTATGCTGTTATATTTGCGAGGGTGTATACGGCACGTCTCTGTGACCCCTGTGGGTGCTAAGGACCTGGCTTTGCAGCTCTGCATTTCCACTGACATCTACATTTTTTTCTAAATTAATGTCACAAATAAAATAGATTCATCTTCTTTATTTCATTACATTTTCCTGGTTTGTTTTACTGTTTATTAATTAACCGGCTCTGTTTTGTCAATCACACATTTCATTTAGTTTTAGTTAGTACAGTGTTTGTTCAATTTAACATGTGTCTATGAGACGTGCAACACTTAGTAATAATTGTCTACAAGAACCTTGGACTAAACTAAAGAATGAAGTCATTCTTTACACTTCCACGCTTTGGGGGACAAAATTGGTGGGAATTCATCGCAGTACTTTGCTGAGAACGTGTTGGTATTTTGTTGAACATTTTTCACTGTAGCAATGAGTCAGAGGGTTTGAGAAACACAAAGCCAAGAAACGGCCTCTGGGTTCCCATCAGTCAGAATGACTCAGACCCAACACACTGCTCTCTCTGTTATTGCATTTTAGAAAATAAGACAAAATGAATAACTGTGTCATATGAATATACCAACGAGCCAGCAGCTAGATAATTGTATTACAGCCAGTGAAACGTGGCTGCGTGCTTCCTGTCTGTCTGTCTGTCAGTCTGTCTGTCTGTCTGTCTATCTGCCTGACTCTCTCTTGCTGTTAGGCGCTCTTTCTCGTTGTCTCTCTCTCTGTAACTCCTACCTGGTTTTTCGTGCAGTAGCTAAGCAGGCATTTTGGCTAAATAAATTTGTGAGAGTAAAATCTATATGCAATGGAAACCAATCAGGAGGAAAGGACAGTGAAGCTCATCATGCTGCAGGCAGCCACTTGGAGCTGGTGCTGTGGGAGGTGAACGCAGAGGACAGGTGGTTAGTAATAAGCCACGGAAATCATATCTAATGAGTTAGGCTGTGTCCTTACTGTCACACATGGCATCTTTTCCAAATATTGTATTTCTAAAATATTTGCAGTACATGACTTTATTTATTTATATGTATTAGTTCAGTAATGTGCCGAAGTTTGGCAAAAGGCTTGATTGTATGTAATGCCTGGCCAGATGTTGCACATGCACCCTAAAAAAGTAAAGACAAGAAAAGCTGAGGAAATATCAAAAGCATAGCATAGTTCTGTTGTATACTGTCAGACCAATTTGCCTGACACTGCAAAAATAACAAGCCAGCTTTTTGTAGATAATGTCATGGGAGCTGAACTGTTTCCTCTCCTCAAATGGTGCCAAGAATTTAAAAAGAGAGAGAGAGAGAGAGACCGCAAGAAAGAAAAGAAAAAAAATCTCCACAGGAAGTTCACTCCTCCAGTTTCACAAAGAGGTCAGAGGTAAAGGTCAGCTACAAGACATTATCTTTAGAGTCAGCAAGGGCTCACTGCATTGCTGAAGGACACTTCATTGGAGATACTCATTGACTCAAGAGATTGAACCTGGACTATCTGGTCAGAGGGTTTCCTCCCTGTTGATTTAGCCATCTGCTGCCAATCAAAACATACATTTTAAGATGTAAAACAGGCACATTGTAACCCTTTAGGACCCATAAAAGAATTTCACAAAATTGTGTAAATGTAGAGGAGTAGATCAATATCAATTTCATATCTGTGCGTTCAGCAGCATCGTAATGGTTACAGAAATCTGCTGCTTATGTTTCTCTTCTTCTCCTCCTTGTTTGCCATGTGCTTTGTGTACATCTGTCACATTCTCCTGCCACAATTCCCAATGGTATCTCTTCTGGAAATATCTTGATTTCATTCAACATTATCATTGTTTGGACAGTTATCTGTGGGCAAAGCATACCAAGCAACAAATCAAGCATACCAGGCCCAGACATGCAACAAAGCTGAGCAGTTGTTTGTGGCCGTATTCATTTTTCTTGTATCTTGCGATCTAGGCCCCTTTCAGGGTTACCGGCTGTGTACATCAGATTGTACCCACACACGAGACGACCTTACCATAGCTGACAGAGTTATAACTATCAGGATCGGTACAGAGCTATACGCTGTTTCTCTGCACTTTTTTACTATCAGTATTGCACATAAGAGGACTTTTACCTAAATGTTGACATTTTATTAGCAACCCTGTTGCTACTCGATCAAAGCTCTGCTACATCTTCTATCTCCACAAGGCATCCAGGCCGAGCCCCCATGACGATAATGTCTTTAGTCAGGAGTCACAGTGGTTGGCTACAGCTGGAGTCTTGAGGCCAGGAATATTCCTTATCTAGCCCACTGCTAGCAGCGTCAGCCTAATGATATCATCTACTGTGGATAAGGCTGGACATGGATAACAAGGGTTTGTTATGAGCTGCACAGCGTACTACTCAGATGATGAAACTATTTTGATCCACTCATACCTGCTGATTTATAATCTAAATCTGGTGTCTGTAGGATGGAAGTAGTTCACAAATCAATGAACATATGAGGAGTGCACACACACACACACACACACACACAGGCACATGGAGCTCACACAAAAATTGGAACAGCTTCAAACAGAAAAGAAAGAGACAGTATCTGTTGCATCAGACAGATTTCAGTAAATTCCATACTTATCAAAGATAAAAGTCAAGTCATTACATCTCTGACAAGCCAGTGATATACGTTGTAAATTCCATTTTCAGTCGTGATCCATAAATACATATTCAGTAAAATACCACTCACCATCTTTGGCATTAACACATAGGTCTGATTTATCACTTCATTTATATCAAAGTTAAATGGCATTTCCCACAAGTTAAAAGATTTTAATTCAAAATTCTAATTTGATTTAAATGCCAATTAATTCAAAGCAGATTAACAACGATGGTAACAATTTCACAATCGGTATCAATAGGTTGTGCATGACTTTCACAGTCTTATTTTTGAAAGTGTCTTGCCATCCAAAATCTGATAACAGCATTCTGAAGACAAGTGGTTGGAAGCAGGAGGTTGCAGTCTTGCATTTTTAGAGGATTTAATTTGTTCTTTGGATTGTGTGAACTTACATAGTAGCTGTTGTTATGTTGTTGTTGTTTAGTGATTGGCAACTCATTATATGGTATGGTAGGAGCAGCATCTGTTGAGTTTGCCCCCGAGGTTTAATGAAAAGAAAACCAAAACAAAGCTATCTGGTTCCAAAGCATGGCCTCATTCATCAGCTCCTTATGAGTAATATACAAAACTAATGATTGTAGTGTTGCATATTAATATTAACACAAGTGACATTTGCTGCGCTGATTTTTCTTAGAGTGCGGCAAATTAATTAGTTTGTTTTAAGGAACTGTATTTTTTTTGTCCTAATTTTGTTTATTGGTTTATTGGTGTGTTATTTCCATGCTCAGTTAATACACAACACAAAAAACACTGTTGCTCTCTCTCCTAAGCAGAAATATTGATCATACTGAACACCAGCCAAGCTACTCGTATATGTGTTATTTTCCTTTCTCACCATTAATCCATGAAACTGAATTGCACTGTTCCAACAAAAATCCAGTGAAGGCCGATTGAAATGAAACAGAAAGATCCTTAAAGCCCATTCAACCATATCACTGTTTTGTTCTAACCCCACTTCATCTCAGTCCATCCCCCTCTAATCCACAGCTTTAAATTCCTATCTCTTTTCATTCAAATATCACACTATCCTCAGCCTGTAATCTGATATGAAATTATCTAATAAAGGCCTCTGGAAGGTTGGGAAATGGTCAGGGATATGGCTTCGCTTCATGTAACATCTATTTCTGTGTTTGCGTTTTCTTTTTTATTCTTATTCTCTCTGTTCTTTTTTTCTTGTTTTTAGTAGTCCTGGGTCATTTTCTCCCTAGCCCAAACAGATAATTGGGAAGCTAAAAGCACACACAGGCCCATGGGATATCCAAGAGTTTTATAAACAAAATCAAATGCCAGCTTGTGTCTGGCCTCCTCGCTGCTGTTCAGTAGTCATGATGGTTCATTATTCCCTTTCAAACCTACAGAGAAATTTCTTGATCCTAATCCCCTCATGTGGCTAAAAACTTGAATTACTATTGGATTTGTGTCCATTTAAGATGGATTTTTCTTATAATAAGCCTTGAGGGAAAAAGGCAATTGGGATCCATAAAGTAGAATCCTAAGAGAGGTTGACTGTGACAGTAGACTTGCCCTTCCATACCCTTCCCTGGTTTCCTCCCCCTGCTTTTTCTGAGCAATTTTATTTAAATTTCCCCAGAAGACTTATGAATGAAAGTAAGCATCTTCTAGCTGTCTGCTCCCATTTATTCTCGCACTCCGGCTGTTCTGAGATTGAACATTCATACAGTCGCTTATGGCTTGAGGTCATGGGAGTTCACTCATCTGTAGCTTCTTATTCAGAGCTACACAGTAACACTATGAAAGTTAATATCTTACATTCACCATTAAACACTATACAATGTTTTGTTGTACAGACATATATATTTATTTTATGCTGCATTCACAGTAGTCTTGCCGTTGACCCAGTTCAGTCCACAACAACCAAAGACAAAATTCATAAAGGGACTACTTTTGGTGGTGAGATACAAACTTAAATGCTAATATTTTAGCCCATATTAAGCATCCCTGTTGGTCTCATTAATTGGGCCCCAGCCAGCAGGTTATGATACAAGCGTGACTTCCCGTTTGTTATACTCCGCTACAGTATGTTGGTCTCAAGAGTTCTGCCCTATGGAATATTATCCTCAGACAAAAACCCTGTTTCCCAGAAGGCTTGTGTTACTGACACATCCGCACTCTGAAAAGCCTCTTGTTAACAACAGCTGTAAAGTGAGCTTGTTCTATTCTATTGCCCTTACTGGGGTTTAATCTCTCCCTCTGTCTCTTGCTTTCATTTCAGTCTCGTTGTTTCTCTTGTGCATGGGGGAGGATCCCGAATTAATTAAAAGAAAAAGACTTTGAAGTTGGATAGTTAGCCTCAGGGCATTCTGTTCCATTTTTGTTGTGGCAGTGGTTGCATTTTTGTTGTTGCGTTGTCGTAACGACCCAGAGATTCAGCTACTGGACAATGTCATCTTATTAGGCAAGAGATGCAATGCAGCATAGAAGCTTTTAAATTTTTTTTTCCTCAAAGCCAAACACTTCTTAATATTTAGGAGACAGTCTTCTCCAGACTGATATGTGGGATTTTGGGACACTTGTTTCCTCCTCTCTTACTGCTTCTTACTTCTTTTTGTGATTACATTCCTGAACTTGAATTTGACTTCAGGTAAAAGTCCTTTAATGTTCCCGTAGCAAAGTAACAATGAGCTCAACCCAGGCCTCAGGTTGAGGAGTAAGACATTACACTGTAATTGGATTATCTTAATGTGTTTTCTAAAGTTGCCCACTGTTAATTTGTGACATTTACTGTCACAGCTACTGCAGAATAGAAATGCTGGCCCTTTTGCAGAAATGAATTGTTGACTTGTTGGATTGCTCAAAAAAGTATTTTGACTGTGACCTTTTCAGACACAAATTATTTTATTTATTCTTTTTTTTGCTACTTTGTGATGTAATTCTGTACAATTTATAGTTAAGCAGTGAATGAAACTACAGTTGCGGACTCTGTGAACAGTGATGACAAGAGGTTAAACTATGACAGCAGTCTTAAACTTGAGTTGGGTGTGTGTTCAATAAACCCCTCATCATACGCAAGTCTCCTGTAAGAACGAAGGATCTTTTTTTTTTCTCCCACAATCCCTCTCGCCGGTCTCGCTAAATATGAAATATAAAAAGGGATATGTCCTTTTTTGTTTCAAAGAGAAATGGGATCATCTGTAAAGGAATGAGACCCAGGAGCCCCTCAACACAATGAAGTTATATGAGGGGGTGGTGATCTAACCCAGGATGATGGGCTGTCAGCAGCTGCAGTTGTAAATGTGCCAAGAAGGACAGAATAAGGACTGAAGTAGCGAGATACAGAGCGAGGGAGGAGACAGAAAGTCAGGTCAGAGGGAGAGGAGACGTACTATAGAAAGGACAAAAAGGTAGAGAATGACAGAAAGACATAACAAGGGAAAAGATTGTCACAGAAGAGACAGAAGGCTGAATTCGAAGGCCGGCCAGACTGGAGCTACTCTGCCAAGCGGCCCATCTCAGCACGAGACTCATGCCTATTTCCATCCCACCAACCCCCTCCATCTCTGTCGCTCTCTCTCTGTTCACTCTCATGACATGCCACATACAAAGCTGAATCAGTGAATGAATGATATTACCTTATGCTGATATCCCTGCCAATCCCAGCAAGCCCCATCATGTGCCTCAAGCAACTGAAATGCAATTCGTCACTCATTTCTGCTTGGCTTTTACTTCCTCCTCCCCCCATTATGACATGTCTTCCTCTTCTTTCCCATCTCTTACTCCATCCTTCTTACACTCATCCATGGCCTTGTCAAGACTGCCCGCCCAAATCCATTTTTTGGCATATCCAGATTGTATCCAGATTGATATTAGAAAGTCTGGACAGCAAAAAACCACATGAAATGTGAATTTTGCTAATTGGATCCAAACCACATTTGGAGGTGGTTTGAAATGCAATTCCAATCAGATCAGATGCATCTCAGTCTGCACCGCCTGGCTGCTCAAATCAGAGTTCAAATTGTCTTTTGAGTCACTTGCAACGCAGAGTGACAGTAGCTACAGAGCTCAGTACACCTTACTATAGCAAACCATGCAGATAGGTTCATGATGTCCATACAAATGTACATACAAATCCGATGTGGTTGAGAAGTGGCGAAGAATGATGTTGTATATAATCTATATGCGTTATATTTGTATATTACTATAATATATTGCAATGATAATATTGATTGAGTATTGATACATACGACCCAACACAAAAGTAACTACTTATCTCCAATTACATCACAAAAAACATAACAATTTTGGTTAGGTTAGGATAATCAGAATTTTTCCACTCATTCGAAACTGCATGAATACTACTAACACTGTAACACAAATATTTATCCATGTGTTTATATAGTAATACCTACAGTTACAAGGGATTTGAAGATAAGTTAAATGTATCCTTTGGCCCCCAGAAAATGTAGTGATGGATTTACAAATAGCTGCTGAAACCCAATATTGATGTCTTTTCACATTAAAAATAATTAATGACTGTATAATCTATCATATCATATTACAAAGATACTTTCATGGTTTGGGTTGACATTTAATTTTTCCACCTCCTGCCTGTCACCACCCATCCAACACGTGCCGGCACCTTCTCCCACCCATTGCTCCCTCTTCTGCCTCCATTCCTCCCTGTATCTATGTTTTTCTCCGCTCCCTCTCTCTATCTCTGAGTGGTTCTAGCTGTCTTTGATGTCTGTTGTGTGTTTTAATGAGTCTGTTGTTGACTGTTGCTCTGCTACCCAGCCATCCCCCACCCCCCACCTCTCTCTCTGCCACTCGTCCTGCCTGCTGGGCCGAAGCCACAGGAGTGCCAACACAAGTCAGGCAGAACCCTATCTGCACACACACACACACAGCAGAGTTTGTTTGGTCACTTATAGAGGGGGCACCCACATCCGCACACAAAGGTTGAGTGTCTTTATTCACCTTGAAATACAAGTATTAGCAGATGCAATCTACATGTATAGAGACATACAAACATCTCTGATAATATGCATGCTCATGTGTGTCATGAAGGTATATATGCAGATACACCTACTGAGTTAAACACTGGCAGAAACACACATGCATGCATGAATGCAGAGGACAGAGAAGTTTGTTTCACTGCAGTCTCATGGGAGACAGCTGTGTTCTGATGTATTAATCATCTTCGTCTCCAGCTTGCTAATTAATGACCCATCTGTCCCCTCTCACTGATGTTCCACTTCAAACTCCCTCGTACACAAACACAAACACACACACACACAGTGGTACGACACAACGACCAAATGCTCGTTCCAGTGATGTAACTCCAGAACCAGTTTCAGGGAAACAAATATTAACGGGCACGGGGAGTCACACACTGTCTCATCTGCATTCAAGACCATGTATGAGACCATAAGAAGAGTGTTTGTGGCAACTTTATCAGGGAGTTCTCCTCTTCAGTTGCTGTGAGTTTAGGTGGCAGAAGTTGTGCGATCAGGGTTGTCTGTGTGTGTGTTTATGTGTGCACTTATGAGGGTGTATGTGTGTGTTCGTAGGCTTATCAGGTGAGCCCGGGCAGAGTGTCAGATGCGGTAATGGAGGCTTCAAAGACAAGCGCTGCGGTGAGTTCCCTGGCTGCCTTTTACCAACCCCCACCCCCACCCCTCCTCCCCCCTCCTCCTCCCCTATCCCTGCTGCTGGGACGCAGAGAGGCAGACAGTCACACAGGTAGACACCTGGATGGATAAGGACGGGATGCAGGGAGAGAGATAAGCAGGCAGATAAATAATTAATTGGGTGCAAAGTCAAACAGACAACAGGCAGACAGAGTAAATCAGGGTGAGTGACAGGCAGAGGAGACAGTGGAAAGCAAGCTGCCTGACAGACAGAACAGACACACAGAGGTACAGTTAGACAGTCAGGGTCGTGGCCAGGTGCTTGTCCAGCCCACCTCCCTTTCACTTGCATGAGCAGAGCTACTTCAAACACCCGCCACTTGTCTGCTGCTTTGTTCTGATGTTCTCTTTGCAGCTGTGGTTGTTGTTGTTGTTTTGATGCCCATCGCCGTCGCCGCCATCGTTGATTTGCCTCCTTTGAGCGGCTCTATTTCTGGCTCACTATTTGCTTGTTCCCATTTCCATCTTTTGTACTGTATATGTATTTGAGTGAGTTTGTTTATGTGCGTGTGTGCCTTTTGTTTTGCATTTGACAATCACAGCTAAAGGATAGTAATTGAGTGTTTGATCATTGAAATCTCAAGAGGAGGTTCATTGGTGTAATTTTTCAGGGATAATATGGTTGTTCTTGTGGCTTTAAAATAAAGTATGACAAGGTCAAGGAGTTAAACAATTCTATTATAGGATGATATGTCATCAAATAAAACTGCCATACAAACATTTTTAGCCGTTAGAAAGCAATCAGTTACATTAAGGAAGTGATTCTTTCATTTGTTTTCTTTCTAAATTTAAATTTTGTATTTTGTTTCAAAAGCTGAATCCAGTGTATTGACAAGTCGCTGTAAAGCTGATATTTACTATTGTATCTGCCTTCAGCTAGAAATGATTGTAAAATTAAAGCCAAAATGTAAATAGATTCTTGTGAGAATTTTTTTTTTTTTTTTGGTCAATACAGAAAACTTTTGAAAAAAAGTGGTCTTTGTTTTGTTCAAATAAACGGTCAGTGAGACTTTTTCTTTGCTTTTGATTTTTGTTAAATTTGTATAGCATATGTACAAGAAGTCTCATTTAGTATTTTAGCATGTTTTATGTCAGCAATTTTATGAACCACATAAAATTGCTTCATGACCACATTGTTTCATGACCACTGAGGTAGATGCTCTCCATCTTCAATGCCCCCCCTTTATTATTTTTTACTAATAATATTACCCTAACCTATTCTGTCTCACAGGCCTTTGTTGCATTTGGACCCATTTACTGAACTATTTTAAATGACTGATTGTGGAACATTTGCAGCTATACATTTCTAAAGAGATATTTTTTGCATGGATTTTTGTGTGTTGTAAAGCAACCCCCAGGCAATAATCACAAGAAGAATGAACAGAGTAGAGCAGCAATATGGAACAACAGAAGGCAAAGCAGTAACATTTCCTGTTGCTGTCCCAGAAAGCATTGTCACCATTCTCTTAGTATCATACACACTTTATATCATTTCTGTTTTGTGACTGACTCAAAAATATGTATGTAATCTAATGAAAAGACCTTCATCAGTAAAAATGTAAGCCTGTGTAGCTGTTTGTTCCTTTTAATGTCATTTGATATGGCACTAGGATTAGTATATAACTATATTCCAGTTTTAACAGAATAATTGCAAATATCTGAAAAATATAAGTCAATAGGATGTACTTGAACTAGTCCTTATTAGGTTTTAGTTGTTAGTGATGACAGGGCAGCATCATCATGTATGCCTGAAAAAAAGACCAAGCAAAATCTTGTTTTTTCATGGCGAGGTTCCCAGACTGATGTAACTGAGAAGAATTGTGTGTTCTGACCTTGATAGGTATGGTGCTGATGTATCCACAATCTAACCTGTATTGTCCATGCACACTCCAACAACTTTACTAATATTCTCTACCTTTTTGTCCTCCCTCCAAACAGCAAACCCTGGAGAACAACCTGACCAACCTGGTGAAGAGGAACAGTGAACTCGAAAACCAAATGGCAAAACTCATCCAGATCTGCCAACAGGTTGAGGTATGCAACATGTCTGTGTGTTTGTGTGGAAATGATAAAAATGATGTTGGGCTTCTCACTTATGACACTTCAGACAGTGTCATAAGAAGCCAGGGTTTCACTTTTTGGTTCTTGGCTCATGAATAACTCACACAGACACACAAGTTAGTCTTTAGCCTGGATGAATTCTCTCTCTCACGCACACTCCACCATTAACACCCAATCTTGTCAATGTTATTGATTGTATACAGTTTACTGCCTTTGCTGTTGGGGCGACTACTCCAATACCCTGCTCTTTACACTTCATCTGTGCAATTCTTCTGATTGAGGAAGTTTGAAACTTTTAAACTAGAATACTTACATATTTTCAGGGACAGTGGTGTCGCAATCAGTCATTTGACACTCAGTGAAGTGACTGACGCAAAGCAGTGAAAATGAAAACACCAGGTCTCAGTGACCTGTGTGTACATTGCCAATTGCAGGTCTCCTGACAATCTGACGTAAACCATGACTCAAGGACAAAGAATCAACTGGAGTAGCTCTCAGCAACCATCCACTCTCAAACTGTTTAAAGGGGTAGTTATGTAATTCAGACAACTTCAAAAATCGGAATGGCCACTTTACTGTGGGCAAATCTACAACCAAAAGGTCTTGTGGAAGTATTCCCTACTTTCAAGGTGCTAACAGCTTAATATAATGCTTTTACTGTGTCATAAGTTCAGACTTTGTGACTCTTCAAGGTCAAGGTCATTGTCTGAAATATACCTTGTTATACAGTGTGATTTGGCCCTCATACATTTCACTGTGCTGAATATTATTTTTAGGATAAATTACTATTTCAACACTCAGCAGTTTAATTTCCACTGGCGCCACCCACACAAGAAATTTATGCTCCCCAGTCAAAACCAATAAGATTATCTGTCAAATGGCATATATCTTCGAAGTTGAAATTTTATTTGACTTGTCACAGGCTAGTAATGTTTCACAGCTCACCAAGTTCAATTTAGTGACAACCTTGAAGAAGTGTTTGCACTCTGGTGTCCTAGCATGAACCCGTACCTGTCTGCAGAAAATTATACCTCACCCAGTCTTGTCACTGTTGACCTCTTGGACTCGTGCTGTGATTTAATGGAGGTGCTGTGCAAGGCCAGCTTGAGAGTACTGATGCTTAACCATCAAGCGTTGTATGCACTGCATCACTAACATGAGCATGCACAAATACACACCAGCACATACTTTCTGTCTTTAATGCACCCACTGTTAATAAACACCATCATTTCTCTGTGAGATTTGACATTAATGGCCATAGAGGACAAATGCACCTTGGTGCCGCCATCACTCTGTGCGCAGTTCATTTCTTGTTAGCGAGGCCTGACTCCATTTTATCGGAGTCACTCTGAGGTCCATGAAACACAACTCATGCAGCCTCTCACCCAATCAAAATGAAATGATCAGTATGTGATTCATTAAGTACAGACAAACTGTTTGTCAGCAGCGCAAGAAAAGAAAAAAAACTATCTTCTTTTGTTTTTGTCTGCATACCAATGTTGCACCATACGCCAAGAACAAGGGCAGAATCTTATCACTTTTTCATCAAAAAGGAGCGATAGCATGATGGGGGACACGTTTCATTGACTCTTAAGCAAATTAATAAAAAAACTGAGGGAGCGTAATATTTTTAGGTGAGTTCACATAGGAGGACAGGACGAGAGGAGGACAAACGAGCAAAAGAAAATGGAGAAAGATGGCAGTGTTAAGAAAGTAGAGGAGGAGTTGAACAGCAAAGGAAAGAGGAAAAGGAAAGGGAAGACAGAAGGAACAAGGTTGAGAGGGCAAGCAGAGGAAGAGAAAAAGAGGATGTGAGTGCTAGCGTGACTACCAATGATGTTTTGGCCAAAACAGATATATTCACTGTGTGGACGACAACACTCAGCAATAATGCACCACAATACAGAGAGGGAATTTAAAAAGCAAAAAATAGAGAGAGAGAGAGATATGGTGAAGTGCGAGAAGTCTGTGCAAAGTCGGAATTCTCAGAAGGGCTTTGAGCGTGACCTGGATTCCTCTCCTCCTTGTTTGCATCATACTGTATTGGTGCCAAAGATATGATCAAACACTGTGTGAATCAGCTTCCAGTGTGTCAGCACACACAGCAGCGATGCAGCCCTGTTCTCCTAGGGTTCTCTACGGGGAGTTATCTTTTCCTCGGTCTCAGAAAAGATACGTTGACTGATGATGTGTAGGATGTTTCTTTCTTGAGAGGTCTCTCTCCTTATCGCAATATTTGGTGAAGGGTTTTTAAATCTTTTGCTGTACTTAATGACTTTCAGAATAATGCTCAGGATCCTTGAAAAAATCGGGTGAATGGCACCATTCTTGAGCATTTGCAATGATGGTTGTTGAGCTAAAACATTCATGCATCCATTCAATGCCACTTAGCTGTCATGATGTTAATAGGCTGCAGAGAAGCGAAACTCTGAGACTGTTTGGTAAAGAGCATTTCATCAAATACCACTTCAACAGACATTGACACAGAGCCAAAGTGAAACCTGAGATGATACTCAGTCATGAAAATATGTTCCCTGATATCTGCACATTGTTAATCTCAATCACAAATATATTTTGAGTTTGTTTTTAATGTTGTTCAAATCATTTCTGCTGAACTGATTAAAATTTGGCACCTTCTGCAAATCGCTGTCTGTTCTCTCAGTTTTTTCCTTAATAGTAAGTTTCCGTTTCACTCTGACCACCGTTTTGTAGCTGCAAAAATTTTCCCCTCTTCTTCAAATGGACATCTCAAAGGACCCACATTGATTTTTCCATTGTACAAGTTTTGAGCAGATTTCCATTTTAATTCCCAGGGAGCCTCCTCTTTCATGCTGACGTAAAATCTCCTTAAAGGCTTTTGCACTTGAGATTCGGAGCATTGTCAGTGTACTGAAGTACTTGATTTTGTGTTTGACATCTCTCTCCTGAATTCATCCTTGACAGTTAATCAAACCTGATGTCTTTCTGTCTCACTGTGTCTCACTCTTGCTCTCTATATTTTTGTTGGTAGTTATGTTGAGACTGTGTTGTGATGAGACGTATTCACTAGTGGCTTTCTAATGAGGGCACTCCCTAATAAGGTGTAGCTTACCCAACTTACATAGTTTATCTCATGGTAGGGAACACATCGTCCAAACACAGCTTTGAGGAAGCGGCCAGAGTCGCAGTTTTTCCAACCGCTCAGAACTGCATGGTTAGGTGGGAGAAAGCTAAATTAGCTCACTGTTAGCCAATTGACTTTGTTTTTCACTGCTGGAGACAGCTTGTGGCGTGTAAAGAAATGAAGATTAATACCAAACTCGCAACGTGTCTTCTAGACTGGTAAGTGAACAGCTGTTAATGGCAACACTGGCTATGTAGCAATAACAAAAAACTTATACACAGCACCTTTAAGGTTGTGTGTGTGCACCAGGGCTGATGGAAAAAGGAGAGAATTACATCAGACAGCAGCCTAGTGGGTTTTAATGCTCAGACATGTACTGTATGTCTACTGATTAAACAAAGAGCTGTAAGTCATTACCCAGTACCTGTCTATGTTTATGTACACTGACCCTGATCCCACTGTGTGAAGAATATGAATCAGTTGTGTGGAAATGGCTATAATGCAGCCTAATCCTTTGTATCAGCTCTCATCTTGCCCGTCTTTGCCTTTCTACTGGAGCATCAGTGATATTGAACAGTCCGCTGATGTTGTTTGTCTTTGCTATATTTCCAATGCCATTTGCAGTTCCACTTTCAGCTGTACATGGAGCCATCACTGCGGTGGGATAATGGCTTATAATGAAAATATAGTCTTGCCTTTATACAGTTGCTATTGTATTGTGCTTTTAACGTGGCCCCACCATGTTTTCATTTGTAAATCTATATATTTCTCAGTTTCTGTGAGTCTTTAATGGCAGCGTGCCTCCTTTCATCTGTAAAGCCCACTCCTTTCTGTTCACAACATTTTAGCAAAAGGGCAGAAGCAGATGATATTATAGGGATCAAGAATCATCAACAAGACTAAGAGTCTGCATTCAAGTTAGTAGCTCTGTGAGCCTGCTAGCATGGCTTAAAACTAGACTAAAAATTTTACCCCTTCAGCAGGACTGTGTAGGTGTATCTACAGACACAAAGGCGTGAACTAGCGCAAAATCTATGATTAATGTTATTACCTATGGTAATATCTACAATGATTGATTAGTGTTAATCACTGATTAATCATTGTAGATATTACCATAGGTGATAAGTCATGTCAAGTTACTGTGCTAAAAGAAGACAAAACGTTAAAAGTTGGTAACTACCGAAAAAAAAAGCAAATGTTGCTAGCATATAAAAGCTCAAATGAACACTATATCATTTTATAAGGCCAACCTTCAAAATCATTGCCAGTAAAGTACTTCCAATTATCACCTCTTTTTGATATAACATCCATGATCTATGTCTCGCAGTTGCATTTTCTTCTACTCTGCTGCATCCATAAAGCCATTCTTCCCTGTTTTAGAGCCAGGTGCCTTCCGGGTGTTATAAATCTGCGGGAAGTGTCCCAGAATCTGTGGACAGGATCAGAGATAAAGCTGTCAGACTGAATCCTTGCATCTGTTTGAGGGCACCATGTCTGAGAGACGCCAGTGAGGGGGGAGCAGTGAGAAAGGAAATGAATTGGTCAGTGAGAAACAAAGAGAAAGGAGGCCAGTCAGACAAAGGTAGAACAGAAAGAAGAGAGGAAAAAAATAAAGAAGGCAAGAGAGGCTGATGGGAGTGGAATGAGCACACAATTGATATCAGATGTGAGGGTCTTGGTGTAAGCAAGGTTAACAGCTGTTCTGAACCCGGACCAGTCCTCACTAAGTTTGGAATGGGAGCCACTTTGGCGAGAGTAGTTCATTTTGGGAGCCACATTGTTCAATTATATATTGTTCAATTCTCTGTGCTTGTTGTCTGTAGTTGTTACTCCAGATGTCCACATTTTGAAATTGGTGGGTGCGACTAAGACATAGGCAACATGGCTGAGCTGAATGTTATATTATTTGTCAGGATATCTCCAATATGAGTGTATATCACAGTGTCGAAAATGTCTGCATGATCATTTATACAATAATCAAACTCAGCTCCAATGCAATTAAATCTCTGTTAAAACTCCTTTTCTTAAAGTTTTTAAGTACAGTTTGCTTGGAATCATTAATTAATATTGCGTGATCAATTCATCATGAAGCAATTCTACTGAAAGTCACCAGAAGCTAATCATGAAATATCTCCCAGCCCCAGCGTGACTGTAGATTGTGTCTTTAAGATAGTTTTCTTCTTAGACTTACATAGAACAATAGGCAGCCATTAACCTCTTAAACTTTCACTTATTTCAACTCCTCAACTTTAGAAAAACTTTTCATATCATATCAAAGTGTTATATACATGCATATGGCACGTCCTTGGGCCTATGTAATGCATTCACTGAATGAATTTTTTTTTTAGTGCACCATTATTTCAAAGTTAAGTCTGCAAGATGTCTTAGACACCTTGTAAATCATTTTATTCACCTGATATAGTTGGAGACTTTAAGATCTCAAAAGTAAAATAAAGTTGCGTGGGTTTAAATAATGTTTGTTAATACGAGTTTGTAAAGATTCACAGTTTAAGAAAATAATTTGGGATTTGTTCTGGCAGGGTGGGCGGGTAATTTAGCAGCATTTGCCAGGGTCTGTGATGTTATTATGGTGTTTCAGCTGTGAGAGTTTGTGTGACAAATGCACACAGCATTATCAAGACTGAATGAGCATTGCAACATCATTAAAACACACACATAATTCACTTCATTTATTTGGAGTCAGAGATTCTCAAAATCACAACAGAGTGAGAGATTGCAATGTCAAATCACAGTTTTGGGGCGGGGGGGGGGGGGGGGGGGGGTATGAAGCAGAGACGTGCCTCATTTGGAGTTTAGCTTTCCTCTGCGTGATTGACAACATTTGAATGGCTGGCACTCTGCTTGGCCACATGCATCAGTCACGTCATTATTCACTGAAACAGCACACAGTGGGTGGTGCATGGTGACTGTCACCTGAAGCCCAGAAAAAAATTTAGCTGCATACTGTAGCTGTTCATTTTATTTCATTTTAACTTATAAGTAATACAGCACTCATGTCCACTGTATAAAAATATGGGTGAATAAATGTGACCATAACACCACCATCGCATAATTCCAGAGCTGAACTCATTCTAATGATGTATGGGTTATGCTGTACGTGCTCAGTGTAACCATCCGATAAGAGAACCATAGCTGGAGCATCTAGTGAAGTTATCCTTTCAGTTTTAGGCTTGTACATTAATGCACACCTGTTCTGGTATAATGATTCTACTGTCCCATTGTGCTCTGTTGTCTGCTTTTAATCATAATGATCTAGATTGGCTTCTCAACCTCTAACTACTATTTAGTTGCTAATTATGTCTGCATTTCGTCGTACCTAATAGAGAGTAATTGTCACTTCTGATGCCAACACATGGCTGTGATATTCTTTTTTTTCTTGAATATGGTGTGCAGTGCACTTAAATATTAGCTGTATAATAGCAAGATGAATGTGCAGTCAGCTGAGACTAGGTACGCATGACCAGAATGAATGAATAAGATATGTTAGATCTTGTTTGCAAATTTGTTTGCAACAATCCTAATGTGAAATCCCAATTAATTTGCTTAACGTTTTAATAATATAATCAATCATGTCTTCAGAAATTTGGACATAAGATCCCTTTATTATTTTTCTGTCATCTTAAATTTGCACACAGACTGTGCCCAGCATTTTTTTTTTTTTTTTTTTTTTTTTTTGTCCCTCCTCTCAGACAATGTTTTCACTGATTATCACAAGCATTTTCATAGCGGGAGCAGCTGTGAAGTCCTTAACATTGAAAGTTTTCAGTCTTGCAGTGGTTGTTCTTCACATATTCCAATAATAGACCTACACTTTAATGTGGAGTTGGCACTGTGATTTTAGTGCACCTGCAGAGGAGCCTGATGAATAGGGTGATGCGCAGTAGGTGACAGTGTTTGTGTAGCACGGAGTGGATAATATTGTCAGGAGCTGGCAGAAAAGGGGGAGGACGAGGCTTTGTGTGAGGTGAAAGAGGAGGAGGACGGAGATGAAGATTGTTTCCATAACTGTACGCCGCCGAGTAGCTCAGTTGTAATTCACAGTGATCCTGGCCGTCTGCATTTATCCTGCTTAATTACTAACCTGCAGTCATAAGATGGCTCTTTGCAGAATTAATTGTGTGTTGACGTGCATGCGTGTGCGTGTGTATGTGTGTGAATAATGAGGCTTAAGTGGATCGCCGTGTTGTAATGAGCTTTGTGGAGTGATGAGTGGAACTTGGTTGTTGGGGTAAGTAGATGGATAATCTGCAGCACGACAGAGAGTCACAACCCTGTAAAATTTATGGATGGGGAACTAATCAAAAGGAGATGAATCACTCTGTGGATGTATATCGCCAGACTTTAACCACTATGAGAATTCATACTGTAATATTGTTATCACACTACTGTAACATTTTGAAGATATTAAATGACCTTATTTTACATGTAAAAGTGCAGAACAAATGGTAAAACTATTTAAAAACCCAAAAGCCAATAAATTCTGTTAATGTTCAGCAGATGATAGAACAGTGTTTAAAATGGTATGAACAAAAATCATTGTAGACAATCAAGGAGATACTGTAACAGCTGAAGATTGGCAATAAAATGGAAATCAACACTTTTAATCAATCAAGTTCACAGCAAACTTTTTGAATTTAATTTCAACTTGTTCACAGTATCTTAAAATCCAAAATAATAATAATAATCTGCCTCGGTTTTACAGTCCCTTTCAGTGTCCTGTATTTGTGAGCATTTAAAGTGATTCAAATATCCAGTGAACAAACAGGTGTGTGTTTGCGCTTGAAGAATTTCTGTTATATTAGTGTCGCAAGGCCATTGTGATATTTGACTTGAGTGTGATCTTTGCATCACCTAAAGATTGCCACACCCAATCAGAGCAGTTAAAGGGTCACTCCTCATAATGCATTCTCTGCTGTATTACTGTATGAGGGTTGCCAGCTCAGCAGCATTCTTGCTACAGTCAGTGCTCTGCAGAAAACACTCACCAGTGCCTTTGTGACAACAAACACTATAGCATCTAGTCAAGCGTGTAAAGCAGCAGTGTTGTTTGTGAATTTCTGTGGCCCTTTAAGGCCTCTTTTTGAAGTGAAATTCCTCCTCTCCATCATGCTTTTTCTGGATAGTTGCCTGTTTGAGTGAAAGCTTCTCACAGCCATCGCGTGGAGAGCATTCTGGAGAAAATCTGTAATTTCTCAGATGTTCTGAACTGACTCCCGCAGGCAAGGTAGTAGTGACTTCTGTCATCGCTGCGGAGGAGTTGCACTTACAGTACAACTCTGTGGTAGCTTTACCTTACATCGGTACATGGGAACTTTTTAACATCCTGACATCAGTGGACAGCAACATAGTGTACAGTTTGATAAAGTAAAACTCTTGGAGCAGTAGTCTGAGCAGTGAAGTTGGAGAAGTACATCAGAACTTTTTCATTTGAACCCCTGCATTGGCTGTTTCGGAAGCTTTTTGGTGTAACTGTAATTGTATTTTACAGTTGGCAGACCTGTTAGTCGAGGTTCAGCACTGCAATTTAGCAAACACCCTCAATGTTTCAGTAACACCCCATCCACCCACACGACTTTGGAGTTGGCTGTTCATTTAGTGTTGGCCTGAGATGATGAACTGATGATGAGTTGCCTTGGCAACTTTGGTCCTAAAATAATCACAGAATCTATTAAATTGGCACGGCGTAACCAAATTCTCTCAGTGAATTAATGAATGTCTACACCGGCCCTTTTTTGAGCTTTTTTTAATGAAGAGTTGAATATTCCAACAATCTTCAACCTATTTCTTGTTCATAATGAGTGAAATAAACATGTTTTAGGGGAAAAAAAGTGTAACTGTGAATTTCATGCAGCTTTTTCTCAACATATTATGGTCCTTCCTGTATAATAAGATGTTATTGTTACATACAAGAACAATTGGTGGTTTAAAACCAGCAGCAATGTATCCATTTTTAGGAGCTGTGATAGACTTTCCCTCCAGCAAGAAGCATCTACATTCTACATTGATCCTCACTATCTACAATATATGCGAAATGAGTGGCTATGGACCAATCAGTTTGTCAGCTGTATGTATCATATGGATCAATGTGTGCTTTGTAATATAAAATAATTTATGGTCTTTCCAGCGATGTAATTAAAGAGCTGGAAATCACTTATCTCTGTTTTGTTCATCACATCTTGATGGAGGGTGGCTTTTCCAGGTGTGCAGAATCCAAAAACAAAAGATATGATGATATGACTCATCCTGTGTGCCAATCCAGAAATCTTACAAAGCTCCTTTCACATAGAGAGAGGAAGAAAAAAAGTGTATGACAGTAATTTTGTTTTCACAAAGACAAAATGTAAGATACGTTATGGAGTGCTCTTGATAAAGATGCCCATTTATGTGTGAGTGTCCTTGTGTTCAAAAGGAAGACTGTGAAGGTTTCTTAATTTTCTTTTTCACATGAGTGTCTGTTTCTCTCTCCAGGTGAACACAGCCATGCATGAAGCTAAGCTAGTGGAGGAGTGTGATGAGCTAGTGGAGATCATTCGCCAGAGAAAACAGGTCATCGCTGTGAAGATCAAAGAGTCCAAGGTAAAGTATATTCCAGGGCACCTTTTCAATCTTTCAGTTTCAGGTCTTGTTCAAGAGATATTTGACGACTAGAATATTTAGATTTGATTGAAATTAGGAAGATAGGTGGTTTCAGCAAGTTAAAAATCCCCCTTGTTGATGGAAGCAGTAAAAGAGAATCAGACATTCTGTACACGTGCCCTAAAATGAAAACAATGAGCTGAGAGTGGCTAAATGGCTCTGTAAAGTTCCAGAGTTGAAGAATAACTCTCTGTGGCTTTTACAAGCCAGTTTGACAAAACGCATAATCATTTGATTCAGTGTTCATATAAACAATAGTGATTAATGCAGACAGAGGGATCTGCAGTTTGTTGCATTCACATTCCACTGGTTCATTCATAATACATCAGTTCAAACAGTTACGTCTCTCTGTCATTTGAAGCAGCCAAACTGCCAAATCTCAGCTCTGTGTCAGTCCACTGGTAGAGAGGCAGTGGTTTTGGAGAATGAATGAACGGCAGAATGAATATGAGAGCAGCAGTGCCCTAGACAGAACATATTCATCCAGGTCTCTCAATTTTTTCTTTTGTATATATTATCTCTGTAGTTACCTGCTTGTCTATTCATACTTCAGGAGACAAGTGACGTAAAAGGAAGAGAGAGTAGCAATGGCCTTTCACACATGTAGCACACATGTCCCACATACAGATGTGTGTTTGTGTGTGAGTACACGTGCCCCCCCCCCCCCACCCTCCCCCGGAGGTGAAGTTCTAAGCTCATGTGGAGGATGCTCTGAGGCAGCAAAAGAGCTTTGTCGAGAGATGAAAGATTTCTAAACACTGAGCATGAGGACTTAAGTAGGTGTGTGCTGGTGTGTGTGTGAGAGAGAGAGTGAGAGAGGAAGTGTGTCAGAGTGTGTCCGCAGTGATTGCAGACAAAGAGCAAGGCTTGTACTCCAGAGAGTCTGGGTCTGTAAAAAGCTGTCTAGGAGAGGGTAAAGAGGGTAGAGGAGTGAAATCCAGGCGACAGAGGTAAGAGGGGAAAAACACATAAAAAACCAGAGCAGTGCTTGATTGATGTCAGCTTGCAGATGATGTGTTAATATTTGAGGCTGTTTAAGGGTCAAGGAGGATGAATCAAATGCACCTTGAATAGTTATTAATAAAAAATAGAGGAGTGGAGAGGAGCGGAGAGGAGAGGTCATTTGAAGCATTTGAACAAACTACTAATGCTGTCGTTTTTCTGTTAAGGACAGTGTCGGAAAGGAAAGTGTTCAGAGGTGACTCTGCAACAGAATAACAGGATTATGCAGGCTTGATCATGGTGTGCAGCGCTGTGCAAGGTGCTCCCATTCTCTGTCTCACCTCCTCTTAGCAAGCTTTGTCCCTCTCTATGGAGACTCAGCAGTCATGCCTAATCTCTCCCTGCCCAAACAAAACACACTATTCCCTTAGCCTGATGTCTGCATGTTTCTTTATTTTATTTTATTTATTTTTTTATCATCATATGACTACCTGTCTTCCAAGCGTCTTCTTTGCCTCTCTGTCTGTCTTTCATTGTCATTTTGAAAACTATTTTAACCGCTCCTCTAGAGCCTTGAGGATTAACAACTCAAATCCCTTCTTGGGTTTTAAAATATATTCACCTTATGTATAAAAACAGCTTTGTCTTTGACAATCCATTACGTGATTTTTACCTTCATTTTACAAGGTCATGACTGGAAGAGACAGAAAAACAACAGCATTAGGCATTTGCTGAAATGCCTTAAACAACCTATGTTTACATTTACCTGACAAGGACCTCTCGTGGCTGTGTGAATTATGATTGTTGTATCTCAGAGGTAATGCCGAAAGTAGTGTGGCATTGTTAACCGCTCGTTGAAACATCGTAGGGCTGGAAGATAAGGTTGGACATGCAAAGCGGCTGTAATTTTTTAACAGATTTTCTCCCTGCTTCATTCTTGTTTTCTGTTCAGAAAAGAGACATTATGAACTCTTTAGTCACATTACACCATTCTAGCTAACAGCCTTTTTTACCTAACAACTACCTTTTTTTTTTTAAAATCTTGTTCTGTACTCAAAATATCCCATTGTATGCTAACAAATAATACATTATAATCTCATAAGTCGGTCAAATATAGCTTTGGTTTAATTGTTCTTAATTATCTTCAGATGAGGTCATACACACACACACAGACACACACACATTCACAGACTGCGCCATATTGTCTATTATACTGAGAAAGAGGGAGTAATCATCTCTAAAATTGTTGTTTGCGGCATATGTTGCCAAATAATAACCCATCCATTAAACCTGTCTCTCTTCTCCTCTCTGTGTGGTCAACAACCTGCTCAAATGTTGTTTAATATGACAACAGATTATGGTGGACTTAGTGGAAGAGCAGCTAAGACGCCAATTGAAGGCACCATTAAGTCGCCAGCTAGGAGAATTTTCTAAGCAGGAGCAGCAGCAGAAAGCGACCACACATTACTGTTTAAACTCTTTTTCACCCAGCGAGTTGCTGAAAATATATATCACCAATCCTTTAAGGGCACTCAAAATTGTAGATGTTGTTTTGTCTCTTTTAAATTTTGTTTTGTGTTCAGAGATTTGGGTTGTTGTTTCTGAAAGTATGCTGTTTTCAGACACTGAACCAACTTTACTGTTTGCCATTAAAACGTTCATTAAGGTTTGTTTCATCACCATTGCTGAGATGCACTCCATAGCAAAGTTGATATTTTATCTTATAGCTCACCTTTCCTTGACTGTCTCTGAGCTCAAAAGCAGCCTGAGTTTCATCAAACTAAATTCGTTTGGGGATCATATGAGTCGTAATGAAGATAAATAGATTACTTTAATTTCAAATTAGCATAGAATGGCTTCCTTATGCTCAGTCGGAAATTATATTACGGTACAGCCATTGCAGTTGTCTGTGCTGGTACAGTGGTTTGGTTGACAGGGGTGAGAGCAAATAGCAGTTTCTTCTTTGTTTTGCAAATCATTTTTTCAGTATTTGGATCCTAAATGGACAAATATAAATTTATGACAGTGTAGCACTCTATACATTTTTTTTTCTGCTATTGTGTCAGGTAACAATGCATCGTGCTATTCGCCTCTGCTCTTCTATTATGCAACATGGTCATAAGGTCAGTGATAGAATAAAGAGCCAATTGGTTTCCTTCAACTCTGACCCCATAACTAGGACTCTGTCCTCTCTGCTGCATTCTTTGTGTCTTCCTGTCTCTGTGTTTTCCTGCCTGTCTGCTTTCCATGTGTCTATATCACTGTGAGTACATGAAATCTAAGAGGTTTATTATTGAGTGTTTTACAGCCGTCCGACACAAGGTTGACAGAGTAGTTACATCTGTGAGAAGATTTATGGCAGCAAGGGTTAAATGTTTGGCTAGGCTGAGTATGAAATAACATCCCAGTGCAGACTGTTTTCTCTCCTTTCATCAACTCCACACATTGGCTGTGGTAATGTCATCTGCCCACTGCTCATGCCAGTTAAATTAATCATACATACTTAAAAAATTCTTTATAATATTTGATCCTCGTCCAACACGTTCAGTATCTGTCATTCTTGAAGAGGGTTTGTGTTTGTTTTCGTGTTGTTTTTCTCTTACAGTGATAAAACTGTAGCTGTCTGTAGTCGGCTATTTCAAGACTTGTTGGTTTCACCTAGCAGGAACCATCATGGGGGTGCTACTAATGCTGACTTTGTATCACTAATTTGGAGTAATTTGGCAGCAACGCTTAATCATATTTTCTGGAAGTGTTGCACATATTTGTGGGTTAGTGACTGTCAGTATGATGAATACCTCATAACTGAAATCTTTGGACTAAAACTGTGATGCTTTCGGGAGGCATAAGAAGCTCTGAGGCTCATATTCCTGAGTTTGTGCAGTAGAGCGAATGGGAGTTGCCATGAGCAAATAGAAAGTTATTTTCAGCCGGAGATGAGCATAAAAGATCAATAACACCAGAGAACTACCTTTGTCTGAGTTTTGGAAGTGGTGATGAAAGACAGCGCATGGCTGTTTATGGATGCATTCCTGCAAGGCTCAGGTTGAGCGAATGAATATGAATCAGTATGTCGCAACGTAGCAACATGTTCTGTATCTGTGTGTGTTCCAGGTGATGAAATTGCGCAAGCTGGCTCAACAGATTGCAAACTGTCGCCAGTGTCTGGAGCGCTCCAGCGCCCTCATCACACAAGCCGAGCAGAGCCTGAAGGAGAATGACCACGCCCGCTTCCTCCAGACCGCCCGAAATGTAGCAGAAAGGTGGGTGCTGTAGTACACATCCCATACACACACCCGGTGAAGCAGAGAAGGCTTTTATCAGCGGCAGTTTGATTGTCATACTGTATATTCCTGGTTAGAGACCTGCACATATGTATATCTGACAGGTGTTTATGGCAGATTGATTGACACTATTTCACAAGCTTCTCAGAAATAACTGCAAAAAGACTCAAAACAGGTGATACACGTAAACAAATGCACTCACAGAGAAGAGCTCTTCCCTCATTTCTGCCCACTGTGGCATTCTTCATTATAGCATCCCTCTGCCTTTATGCTTCACTGGTTCTTTCTATTAAAACTGTAACATGTACTAAGAACCAGCCCATCTCCCAAAGAAGAGACTGATTCCACATTATTTCGTCAGACTGGTCATTCTGACTACATTTTCTCTTGCTTCCTCTCTGTATAATCAGTTGTGTCATCTTGTTACAGGCCACACAAGAATACTTTTTTAATACACCTGACAAAGCAAATTTGTTTTTGTTTTTTTTTTATCAAATGCCTACAATGAGTTTTCTGTATTTTGCTATTCCTTCTATGAAATCCAATCTTAGAGAAAAAAGAATATCAAACCACTCTAGCTCCTGCGATCAATGTCAGGCCTCCGTTGAAAATCATCTATCATTTAAGGGCCCAGCTCTGCAGTTTCTGTTTCCACCTTCATACTTCTGTAACTCCTTCATCGCTTCCTGTGCTCCTGCTGGCCAGCAGGTTTCTTGCTCTGTCTCTTGCAGAGACAAAGACCTGTCCACAATCTTCCGCAAGTGCAGTGTCTTTTCTTAGGCCCGGATGCTACTTTTGTTCAAGCACCTGACTGAGAACTTTATTGATCGACTGGTTTCTCCTCTCCAGTGAAGAACAAAAGTCTTAAGGACTAGCGTTGGTCTGTGTTCTGCTCTGCACTGCTCTGTAACCTTGCCAGCCCTGTGGTTCAGGCTGGCTCCTGCCACAGACAGATCACTCATGCTCAAAGCGGGAGACGCACAACTTTCCACAAGGCTGTGCACACTACAGAGTCAGTGTGTCAGCGTGTGTCTGGTTTGTCTATTTTGATGACACCAAAGTAAGGATGTGGGGCAGAATGTAGACAGTTCTGATTTATATTGTGAATTTATTGTGAGTTGTCTATAGCTTTGGTTTTCTTTCCTTGGGTATTTCCTTTCTCTCTCACCTTTTCGTGTGTCACTGATTGTCTACCACCTCTCCCCTCTTGTCACCTCTCCTCTTTCATTTCTCTCCCCACATTTTTCCACCTTTTCACCACCTTGCTCCTTCCCTCTTTTCTCCTCATCACCTCGTCTGACCTCTTGGCCATCCTCCGCTGCCTCACCTCCCCTCCCCTCTTGTGACATTTCCTTTCCTCACTCCCATGTCCTGACCGCAACTCTAAAAGGGTTGCCATGGCGACGGCCTCCTCCCAGGTACTCATCCCTGACGTCAACCTGAATGAGGCATTTGACAACTTTGCCCTGGATTTCTCCCGAGAGAAGAAGATTTTAGAAGGACTAGATTACCTAACAGGTAAGAGTTAAGTCTGTTTCTTGCAGTAGATACTGTAGCCAGCATGAGGCATGAACCTTGGCACTATGCTTTGAGTGATTTAATGTTGATGAAATTTTCAGACAGAATGGCTTATGAAAAACTTTCCTTCACTGTCATTGTCACTGTGAACATACTGCACAAGGTTTTCCGTACAGTGGCATTATAAACTAGAGAATGTGAACCATTTATATTGCCAGGATGAAAAATGTCTCCCTGCCACCAACTGGTATAAGTACCATGTAACCCTTAGGGAGATATTTTATTCCATCCCTGTAATTAAAGATGTAGTTTATTTTATGCTAATGTTGAAGTGACACACTATGTTTCTAAGAATTTCTTCTGTATTAAATCAAACACTTTAATTATGACCATTTATAGGTTTTGTTCTGACTATGAATCATGTTGCCGCTTCCTCAACATTTAGCTCCCAACGCGCCATCCATAAGAGACGAGCTGTGCACCGCCTCCCATGACACCATCACTGTTCACTGGACGTCCGAGGACGAGTTCAGTGTCACCTCCTATGAGCTGCAGTACACCATCTACACCGGCCAGACAAATTTCATCAGTGAGTCATGTGCACACACACACACACGCACATGCGCACAGGTATAGTAATACAGAAAATGGTTGTACTGTAGATCGTAAGCAATCATTATCTGAACAAATGTCATAGGTAGAGTGAATGACCCTGTAAGTCAGTTCACACAGACATACTCACACACACACACACATGCACAAGTCCAAAAGAAGCACAAAGAAACACACCATTCTCACTGACCTTTCTGCAGTTACATAGAGAAATAAACTGGAACACCGCAATACTTCCAGTATTATACTCTTATTTTCATATGTTAAAAATTTTATACAAACTCTGTTGCATAACCTAGATTTTCTGTCCAGCCTTAGCTGTTGTTGTCTTCCATGCTTGTATTTATAGAGCAAAAGAGCTGCGTTATCAAGACTACTTGTTATAAAAATAGGACGTACAGATATCATGAGGATATGCTTCAAATAGATTCACTGTTTAATATCTGGTTTTTGTTTAAGTAATATGAAAACTCTGCAGACACAAGAGATGAGAATGTAAAATCACTGCTGCCCTGTTTCAACCTCCTAGATTTCTCCTTACACAATAGCTATTTAATCAAAGTCTGTCGAAATTTTTCTTATATTCCCTAATTTGTGTCATTAATTTGTCTCAAACTTGCCATTGTGAACGTGTTTCATTCAGGTCCTCTCTTGTTGCATATTTTATAGGTTTTGAAAAGCTAAAACATATGTTGCAGTTTTTTGGAGTGAGTAGTAAATTTATGGTGCAGATTTAGAGTCAATATCACCACCATGTGGCAATATTGTCTCTGTGGTCCTTAATGTTTTGACTCATAAAATGAGGCTTAACCTTCATGTCCTAAATTCCTTGCTTACAGTCAAACCTGCCAACATGGTCACGGACAGTTGTGCCTAGGTAGATTTTTGTTGAATTATTTTTCAATCATTCTATGAAAATTAAATCTAATCTTTCCCACATTTTGAGTGTTATACCACAGTGAGTTACATTTGTTTTCCCGTAATTGGATAAGAATTTCACACTGTCCAACTGTAATCAAATTTAAGTTACACATTTTATTTCTGAACGATCCTTTAAGATCTTACCCACAGTTTGGGCTACGGTGTTATGATATTGTGCATGTAGATGACCTTGGTTGTCATGGGTCTTACTCTCGTAAAACTTTGCAAAATTCATGCTTATTCAAAGTTATTATATTCCTGACAAGGGTTTACCATTTGCCAAAAATGTGGTCCCCATTAGCTAATCAGCGTTATAGCTGATTGTCTATCATGACATAAGTGAAGAAAAAGAAAGACCACTGTGGAGGAAGAGAGGAACAGGAGAACAGGTGGGAATCTGAGTGGATAATGGTTACATAGGGGAGGTGAAAATTACCACTTACTGATATGAGGAGGATATGATTAATGTACATAGTCGTGCACCTTCAAGCACGTGCACACACACCTGTGCCTCTCCACTCTTTTCCTCCCCTCTTTAAGCCTTTCATCATCTCCTCTCCTCCCCTCTGTGTAACCTGACATTTCTCCATCTAACCATGCAACTCAAGTGCCCGAGCCATTTGAAACATCAGGATACATTTCAGCTGTGATAGACTGAGTGGCTCAGATATTCAGCAGTGTGCTGCCACAGAGTCCTCAGAGATTCACAGGAGAAACTGAGAAAGAGAGAAACCCATTTAGCTTGCCATGCCACTTGAGTTTTTACCATAGCATTTTTCTCAAACCTTCCAAGTGGCTAAATGCTCCCACTTGAACGCTATCCCGGCTCTCTCCTCTTCTCCCGCCTGGTCTCATCCTCAGCCTTGGCCCTCCCATGAGTAGGCGAATGGGGGTTGTGGGGTCTTGTGAACCCTGCCTCTGCAGGAGCATCCAAGCACAGCAGCAGAAAATAGAATCAGCAAGTGAAACCAAATACTATGGAGAAATGTAAGCAGTGTCAAAAAGCGAAATATGACTGCAAGTAAAGATGTCTGAACTGTAATTGTGTAGCTGCCACCTGTGGCCCTGTGCAAGCTGCAAGTGTCTAGTGTCCTTGACCCATTTGTTTCTCTACCAACCGACATCCCAACTATCCACTTATATGGTATGTTCACTCTTCAGGGAACATTTGTGAGACTAACCCTATTGATCTAGAAAGGAAATAGTGGGCGCTCTCCATTTAAGCTGTCAGTGTTGATTTACACTCCCTTTAGGTTGTGCTTTTGTGTCAGACAGTAACGCTGATGTAAACACTGTTTATGTAACCTCAATAATTAAATGCTATATGCTAATGGTTTCATCAATACAACACTAAGAGGTAATGACGGCCATAAATGATATGCCACTTTTTGCTGATTCAGATTTAACCGAGTGCTCAGATTGATCTAAGGGTTACTTTTCAGTATGTGCTTGTCCGCTGTAATGGTGTTAATGTGCTATAATATGCATTCAAAATATGGAAATTTTAAAAGAATAGTTCTTACTCGAAGCAGTCTGCACTGGTTGCCTGGCAGGCTCACAGTGATGACAATACTGCACCCAGAAATAGTCCTGCACATTACTCCCTATATATCTTGTTGTTTTTGACACATCATTTTGTTTGTTTGTTTGTTTTGTACAGATTAAACATCAGCAAAAAGCATTTTCCCCATTTCCCGTCTTTATGCTAAGATAAGCTTACCATCCTCTTCATAGCTTCATGTTTAGCATACACACAAGAGTGGTATGGATCATCTCAACTATTGATAAGACAGAACATAACTGTATTTCCAAGAATTTTGAACTTTCAATTATTAATACTTAAGCCAAAAATAAATGGAATTTTAAACATTCTGACTTCCTTAAGATGAAATGCTACATATGTTTTACATGGAAAAACAAGAGAGTAATTTAAACTGGCCCAGCATCCTAATGGCCTTTCGTTAACTTTCCCCTGGCTGTAACCACAGAGCACCGGTGACTGTTCTGTTGCCATTTTGTTTCCTTTACTGAATCTCTTGGAGGCCCTTGGCTATCATCTTGATAACTTTTAACACCAACCGCCAACTGCAACGTTGAGAAGCCAAATATCCTCAATAGTTCTATGTCTAATTCTGTCTTGACTAATAGAAGACTATACCCATGCTCCGACCTCATCCACCTATACCCATTTTTTATTGCCAATTTGTCAATTTTTTGGTGGTGGGGGGGGCTGCATATTAACCACACCAGCAATATCTACCTGCTGACTCCAGCCGCTGTCTGTCTTTCATGTGTATTCATAAGCACTGGCCTGTGGTGAAGTATTAACATGATTATCACAAGAGAAAAGCGGTATCGCAGTGGGTATTTGGACGGCCCTGAGTTTGGTGAAATCTGTCTCATTCTGTATTTCAACAGGGCATCTGTCTGTGTCTGCAGGATCAATCTTTGTGGCAATGTTTGAAGAAAGGATGATGAGTTTTCAGTCATTGCAGAAAACCATGCAGACAAACAGTGTACTCATTAAAGTTATGTAGAGACAATAAGAGACAGATGTAAGTGCACAGCTTCTCATACACGTCTCATACATAAGAAATGAATGGAGTAGCACAAACACACATAACCCATGCAGGCACACATACACACACTGTCACCATTAACTCTAGATTGCATCATCAAAAACAAACCCTCTTCCATTGCCAGGATACTTTGTGTGTCTGTTCCCTCATCATCTGTCCACTTCTGAGTCTGAGCAAGACGCACACAAATGTACACAATGTACATACATGAACACATACACACTTGTCTGGATGCAAGACATCATCTGATCCATTTCCTCTCTGTTTTGCTTTTCTTTCTCTTTTTGCGCTGGCACACTTGCTTACTACTCCACCAGACTTTGAAGTCGCAATGCTCTCCAAAGCAGCACAGCTAGCATCAGAAAATCCCTTTTCGGTGGCAAAAGTAGTGATAGAGTATTTCTGTGTACTGACCTAATTTGATTTAGCAAAAATGGAGAGGTGCTATGGAGATCAAAAGCTTTAAAAATGGAAAGCAGTGTGAAGTCCCTCTCTCTCGTCTTTCCTTGTATCTCTTTTTGAAAGCCCACAGAACATTGTACACTCCCTAATTTTAACGGGATGTAGCAAAAGCGATAGGTGGGAGGCATAATTTTCTCAGCAACAAGGGACAGCTGTCACAGTTGAACAACAATCTTTTTTTTTTGTGAGGGAAACAGCAATCGGATTTCATTGTTGACAGTGGTTGCATATTTAGTAAGACCAGGCTGAAATAAAATGCAGATGAACGTGCAGGCCATCTCTGTATTACAAGACGGATCATGCACATGAAAGGTGTAAAGAAGGAGCTCTTAAACTCCTTCACTTTTTCTCTCTCTCTCATCTTAACAGAATATGAAAGCCTTCTCCCGTGTTTTCTTTGTCTGAGGAAAGCTCGTGGAAGTTGTCAGATATGTAAAGACGCAGCCCTCACTTTAACTTTAAGAGTCCCTTCCCCTCATTCATTCTTAAAGCTGCCTCACTTTTAAAGGCCTTATTTGCGTCCTGTGAAGTATTTATATTTACAAGCAGACTCTCGGCTATTACTTATGCATGCTGTTGCCATCTTGCTCAATAATTCACTACGCATCCTTACCAGAAATGACACGGCAGGCATGGCCCTGAGAGGTCTCTCCCTTTCAGGATTTTTATTTCCCTGCAACTCTGCACTGGGGAGGAAAGATGAGACAATGAAAAGTGTTGTTGTTCTACTTTCAGCTTCACAAACAGTAACCTCAGCTGTAGTGCTACTTAACAAGATGCTTTGTTTTGTTTGGCAAGGGTTCATTTGAATACACTGACAATTTGTTTAGGTGGGTGAAAGAGATTTTAAGCCTGGCGGTCAGTGGCTCTTTGTGTGAACTGCCTCGCCAGTGTTTGCTCATAAAACTTAATTTCTGTCTGCTCTCCTGTTTGCACATCATGGCGGTATTACTCATATTGTGGGTGAAGTTCAAGATCCAACAAGAAGTGTAATTAATAAGTATTTTAAATTCATCTGTGTTGTTACGCACACTACTATTTATTTACCATGGTTAGAGATGCTAGGTATTATGCTGTTAAGAGAGGTTTATCAGTTCTCTTCACCTGTCCTATTTGACAGTTACAGTAAAGTCTGTGCAAAACACAGCCAATGTGCCGGAAGTGGCAAAAATGTTCACACCATATTTGTTTTTCACACATTTGCAATATCTGATTCACATAAACAGCAGGCCTTCACACAACCTTTCGCAACATCTGTGCCATCTTTAATGCACATTTCTCACCTTGTATTGAAAGTCATGCTTTTCAGCTTTAAAAATAGGCAAACACTGTTTCATTTCTTAAAAAAAAGGGGTTGTGGTAATGTGGTGGGTCAGTTAAGGTGAAAAGTGCACTCCATTTTAGACAGTCCTCTCCTCTGCCTTGAGCTGAATTTTCCTTTTTATCCTTCACTATTTTCTGCAGTTGAGAGACTGAAAAGACTGTGTTTAGATGCAGGTGACTGCAGAGCTAACCCAGCTATTACTAACCCTGTACTGCAAGTCGCTTTGAATCAAAGTGCCCACCAACTGGGGTCATGTTGGTATTGCCCACGTTTCCATACATTTGAACATTAAAGGCTATCACAGTCTTTCGCCCCCAGGCGCTTACTACAGAAGTGCACTTGCCTTATTGTGTGAGTGCCTTGTTCTTAATGGGTAATAGATTCAGCTTAGTCAAGACACGATATGGCCTCAGGAGAGTATGCCACAATAAACCTGATGGAAAGGTAATGGGATGGATCAGTATGTACACATAAATGTTTCGTACCATCAAGGGCCGTATGGTGTCTGTGCTCCTTATTGTGTGATAACCCAGTTGAGATTTGGAGAAAAAAATAAGACACTGCTCTGGCAAGACTTTGGGGTGAGAGTTTTTACACTGTTGAACATCACTGAAAAGATTTTCAGGAGGATTCTCTGTGGCTCTGCTTACCCAGAAAGTATCAGCAGAACTTGGTTACTCATGCTATGTGTGTCTGTGTGTGTGTTTCTGTTTGTCTGTGTGTGTTTCTGTGGATCCGCCAGGTTTGTACAACTCGGCAGACAGCTGGATGATCGTACCTAACATCAAGCAGAACCACTACACGGTGCACGGCTTGCAGAGTGGCACCCGTTATATCTTCTTTGTCAAGGCTATCAACCAGGCAGGAAGCCGCAACAGTGAGCCAGCCCGCCTGAAAACCAACAGTAAGTGAAGGCACATGTGACACCTCTCCCTGCTTTTCTATGAATATTTACAAGCCTTGTTAATTTTGTTTGTGATATTTAATACAATTCAAAGTCTGTCATTTGTGCAGTAGAACTTGCAGGCTTAAGCTTTTCCCAGGGGGTTATCTTTGATTTATAAATGAGTGGAGGATAAGCAGCAGATTTAGAACTAATTTAGATTACATTTTGATTAGTAACAGAATATTTATTGCTTTTGGTTTCCAGCCTGATTGTTACATTTTCTGTCGAGAGGGCAACAAAGTGAACATGAAAGGAAACAGCACCTGCGGTGCTGGACAGACTTACGTCATAACCACTTAAAGCATTTTATTACATGCTCCATTAGAGCTTCCCTGAATGACTTTAGTCTAAAAGAAAGGAATGAATGTACGTATGTATTTCTTAAAAAAATAAATCATATTGAACCATTTCTTTTTAATCATATTCTCAGGAAGATAGATGTCGTCATCCTTTGACTGATGTATTGAATCAGTTTCACAGTTGCATCATCTCGAACAAAGAGTCTGGATAGAAACACTGTTTCTTGTCAAAGACCTGAACAGTTCCCAAGCAGTCATCGTGCACTACTATGGTCACAGCATAAGACGCCATTATGACTGTGATTTCATAGGCATAGAGTTTCATTCACTGTTTTTGCATGTTTCTCCCAAGCAGTAGAACAAAATAGTCTGATGTGCACAAGACTGACAAGGGTGAATGTCCTGTTCATTTTTAAAGCCTATAATTAGCAGTCAGTTTGTTTAAGGTATCAGACAGAGCATGTAGCAGAAGAAATCCCCTATCATTTATTTAGTTTTGCCCCTCAGGCTGCCCGGAATACTTCTGAATTTAAAACTAAGCATTAAGTATTGTAGGACTATTTAGGTCGGTTCACAGTACATCGAAGCATTACAGCTATTTTTATTATAAATATATATTTTTCAGGCCAGATTTTTTGCAGCATTAGCTTACTGTGGACATTGAGCTTTGTTATAACCCAGACAAAAATCCCCCCAACAGTATGCTTAAGGCCTCATGTCAGCTTTACTTCCCAAAAGTAGGGCCTTCATCGAGTTGTCTGCGGTTTGGCTTAAATCACAAGAAATGAAGAAGGTGTCAGAACCAAAATTCTGCTCCTAATTTAAGACGCGCTAGGAGCAGAATTCAGTAAACAGCCCATATGACAGCTTCTTCTTTCTTTATTTTTCCTCTCCTACACACCTGTCAGCTTGTATTGAGTTATGCAAAAGCTTCACTTTTAGACTCACTTGTACCACTGCAGATGTTTCAGGGATTAAACCTGCAACACTCCAAACACCAGCACCTCTGTTCCAAGCTGTTAGTTTCCATGATATGTTGCACAGGAACAGCAAGTGGAGAATGTTAATAGGCAGCATGACATCTCCCTTTTGTCACTAAGTTCTCTTTCTCTGTTTTGTTTTTTTGGTTTTTTTTTTTTGGTTGACTATGCCTCTCTATCTGTTACTCAGCTAAGTTGCTCGTTTTCTTGTTTAGCAGTGAGTTTCTACACACTGAGGAAGCTGTCTTTTTCTTCAATAGTCATAGCCTCCTTGCTCCTGGCACATATACAATAGGTGTTTCTCTAACTAGGTGAATACAGTTTTTTTGCAGAAAAGATTTTGTTTAATTGACAGTTTCTCTGCCTGCTTCAGTCTCTCTTTCTTTCGAGTTGTATTTTCCACTTTAGAATCTTGTCCTGGCCTTGAACTCTGTTTTCCTTTTATATGCCTCCCTGTCTCTATAACAGTACACAGTAAATAAAATGAATGGATAAACTAAAAATAAAGCCACAGTGAACAAAATGTGAGCAAATGAACAGAGAAAATGAATAAAATCCTTGATGCCGATTGGAACATGTTAGGTTACAGTGAACCCAACACACATAGCTTGCTAACATAGAAAACATACTCAAAAAAGTGCTACACAAAGGTAGGGGTATACAAGGTAGAGGCATATAGCATAACAAACAGATCCCAGTTCAAGTAAAAAGTTTTAATGTGGCTTTTTAAATGAATGAAGAAGGGAAAATATACAATATAATATAATGGCCGAATATAGAAAGCCAGATCACCCACAGTCTATTCTATGGAACTACTTAAATATTCCTCAAGCTCATCTGTGGCATATTAAGAGTTAAAACCTCAGCAATATAGCTACTTTAGGATGTGCCTCAAGGGTGCTCAATAAAATTTTAAATCAGTCTTAAATTGCAGCAGTAGTGCAGCGAAGCTAAAATGGAGTTGATATGCCAACTCCTCATAGCTGCTGTCAGGAGTCTGGCTGTGGTATTTAGGATTAACTATAATCTGGATACACTCTGCTGGGTAAAATAGGTGTGTGGGAAACTGCAGTAGTCAGGGGATGATCTCTCTCCCGTTCAGTCACTGCACACACACAGTAAATGGGCCTGTGAGAAGAGGGAGGTCCAGCAGTGGCACCGGATTCTGAATGGGGAAAAAAGAAAAAAGAAGAAGCGTACTTGTTAGCAAATGTGGGACAAGGAGATCGACAAACCGAGGCCATCACACACCAGGGTGTCCAAGTGCATAACTATTTTAGCGTAGATTTCCTTTTAAAAGCCTATTGTGTTGCTCTTTGTAATTAAATGTCCTCATCTAAACAATAATAATCTAAGCCTGTCAGCTCCAGCTTCAAGACTACAGACCAAGCACAGACAAAAAGAAACACAGCTGTAAACTAACAAAAACAGCAGGCCTGAACACATACTAAGTGAATGAAATACCGGTATATGATTAGGATTTTTTTTTTACCAGTGTTGTTTTTTTTTAAGTGTGAGAGAGATGAAAGAGACAAGATTTTTGACTCTGATTCTGATCCTGATTATGTCTCAGCTGCCCATTTGTGACTGTAAAACTGTTCAGTGTTGCTTAAAGTGGCTATAAATCAACAGTTTTAGCTGCTGATGTAGTTAATGCTCTATGGGACAAAATTTGATTAGACCCTAGAACCTGTTGGTGTAATGGAGTTGATACTATACGACTAAAGATCTAACGTGAGTTAAAAGGTAAAAGGCATGTTAATGCAATCACAACTTGTATTTCTTTACCGATGTTCTCTCCTTGGATAACTTAAAGCAGAATGTTGGTTCCAAGCTAACAGGACACGAAGGTATACTTTGCATTTTGTGCCGTTTTATGTTCATATTACCAGTTAAATATAGTTTTGGAATTATGAGTGAAGAGGGGCCCCTTAAAGAGAGCTCTGCTCCTTCTCCACCAGTACACCTGTCCTGCATGTGAAGCTGCCATCTGCTACTTTTAAACACAACAGGTTTTAGCTTCTGCCGTCATCCATCACATCACAGACACTCTCGTCTGAATCTGTGCGCCCTCCTGCCCCCGTTCACTCAAAATCTTCTAGACACGCCCTGCCTGTGGGACATGGAGCATGTCAGCACTCCAGCTCTTTTCTTGTGGCATCAGAGTGGATTACAGCCTCAGTGTAATGTGGGCACAACATGTAGCCGAGGAGCATTTAGAGGTGAAGTGCGGGGCATCTGGAGCTGGAAGTCCAGCTCACTGTCACAGATGCTCAGGGCTCGCCATCTTACTGGGTATAATATAAATAACACTCATGTCCTCCCTTGATACAGATAAATGATGAGTTGGTATAGGTATTATTTTTCGTCATCAGTCTCACTCCTGTTATGTTGCTCTCTCTCTCTCTCTTTTTCTCACCCTCTCACAATTTAGCTCAGTTAGGTGAAATTTTATCGGCGTAAAATTTAAATTAAAACACTGAAACTAGTAAGTGGACCATGAGTGGAGAATAATTGATTACTGTTCCCCCAAAAAAATATCATCAAAAATGATCATCTATGCCTATCCTCCACTCATCACCATCCGTATTTTCAGCTTCAGTATAGTACACTATTTTAGCACAGTATATAGCACAGTATAGTGGACGGTTTAATGTCCAGTACTAGTCTTGTATAATGTTGATATATAATATTGTATAATTTCTCTCATGCCACTCCTACTCACTGTCAGTCCTCCTCTTCTCTGGCAGCCAGTGCTATCAGGGGGAAAAGCTTGTCCACCCACAGCCAAGTTTGGTTGAGATTTTGAGCCTCTGATTGGCAACCAGCGTTCCTCTCTGCTGCAGCGGTTTAGACAAGCCGTCAAAATAACAAAAAACATTCGGTATTTTTATCCATGATTGAGGTTTTTTGGTTTTCATTATGGCACCTGCGCCATGTGTGTTAGTGCATGCATCTGTCAGTCTGTTTCGCGTGTCTTTGTCCCTCATTCTTTCTCTTATCTCCCACTCTCTCCTCCCTCTTTCTCTCTGAGGAATTGGTATTCAGATTAAAGTGCTTCACTCATCTGTTCTGGCAAAGCCGAGCAGTGTTTTTGGATTAAAATGGGTCACAACAAAACTGATCACGAATATCTCACTTTGACAGGCTTATTAGGTTTCTCTATAGACTCCGCTGCAGTACAAGCTCTAGTAGCAAGCTTTTTGAGCTGAGAACCACAAGTTCTTTCCTCGCACTTGAAGTCTCTCTTTCTGTCTGTGGCTAGATTGGAAGGTTTAGCTGTCACATTTTTTAAGATGAGAGGCTCTGGAGGCTTTTAGCCTAAGCTCATCATATTTCAGGCAGAGGCTTGCAAAGCAAAGAACGCAGCGGCAAGTCACTCAGATACTGGAAAGTCATGCATCACAACTGTCTGCTCAAAAGAGTAACTCTTTAGTACACCCAAAATGCAGTACAGGATATGTGTAAAACAAATGAGGTAAACTATGTAAATATTGCACCAAAAAAGTCAGCACAAGTGTGCATTGTCAATCATTTTCCAGCTCTATAATGTAAATTGCTGCAAAAAAAGCAAATTAATTAAATAGTAAAATTACAAGTGAATAATTGTGTCTAGTTTGCAATTGAAAACCATGGTGACAATGTTCAAGACATTGTTAAAGACTGTTCTCTTATGCAGTGTCTTCTCTTGGCCTCAAATTCTCCATGTTCCTCCATTGTGTCCTTCTCTAACCTCTCTCTTGGCACGCTGTCCTCTGATACCCCTGGCTATGGCATGCTATCTCTTCTTCTGGTGCCCTTTCTTCAATCTTTATGCCATCTGTCAGTTCATCCCAGAGGTAAAACTTTTCATCTCAAGATGCCACAACTTTCGGCCTCATGCTGAGCACAGGCCAGACATGCTTATTGTAAATGTGGGCATGTTTTTCTGATAGAGAAGCAGAGAGGGAGGGAAAGGAGTGTTCTGCTGCTGTAGCGTCTGCCTTAAATGAGGACACCTCCAATAACTTGTGTTTGAAGCTGCTTGTGCAAATGTATGAGCAAGGTCAAATGCAGCAACGTCTGTATAGTTGATTAAATGTAACAGCAGCAGAGAGGCAAATAGTGTGGAGTTGGAAAAAAGTGAGCTTACCAGACCTCTCTAGCCAGCTCCTCATTTGTGCTTGAGGCCAGCAGCTCGAGGTACCATTAGCCACTATTAGCATAACACACTCGAATCTCCAGCTTCACTGCTGGCAGTCAAGTTGAATTGTAGGTAATGTAGGTGTCAGGTTTTGACAAGGAAGAAGAATGTGTGGAATAAAAATCTTGGTTATGCTATTCATTTTTATCTTTTTTTTTTTTTTTTTTTAAACTGTGCATCCTCAGTCCGACAGTGTTGTAGGACCATAAAGCTAAATTGGCGGAGTGCTCTTTTTAATAGCTTCACACATCTGCTGCAGCCCTGTCTGGTGCAATTCAGATGGCTTCATTGAGACAACATTTAAAATCATGTTGTGAGGTCTTACAGCTTTCACAGGCTTTTTAGGTCACTCCAGTGAAACCACTCATTGAGGCTTGAGTGGCTGAGAGTGAACAGTGGTGCTAATGCTGTAGCATATAGAGGTATCAGTGTGCTCTTAGGTGCTTGCAGCTAACACGTGAAGTAACTCACAGCTTCTTGAAACATGTATGAATTAAGTACGATGAAGAGGGCAGTTAAGAAGAGAGCGTGTGTGTATGCATTTGTGTGTGACCTTTTATTGCTTTGACCATATTTCTGCATTTACCTCAGAACGAACTGCAAAGTTCCCACATGACTGTCTTCTAAAGTGAAGGGAAGAACCTACAAAGAGACAGAGAGTATGAAAGTGGATAAAAAGTGACAGATTGAAAGTGAGAGAGGGAAAGTGTTGAGCGAATAAAAGACACCAAATAGCTCTTTGCAGGCGTGAGTGTCTGCAGACATGAGTGCCCTCAATCCACTGCATTTTACCCATTAATACAGTCCAGGCCTCTGCGATGTAGACAGATGGACAAAATAACATTGAGCCAGTCTAGTTTATACACTTTATAAATCTTAAATCCATAGGTGAGATGTTGCCTTTATACAAAGAAGACACACATTGTTGTCTCATTTACTTTAGAGCTTCAGCCCTTTTTAATATTTAAAATGATGATAGATTAATTCTTAATTCTTTTTTTATGAAAAACAAAAACGCTGAAGGTTATCCAATTAATTCAAAGTCAAGCATGCATCTAGTCATTTTAACATTAAAAGGTCACAGCCACATCCTCTGACTATCAACATAATAATCATTGTATTTATTTTTATTTTTATTTTTAAGTACTATATTTTTAGGAATTCAAAAGCATGAAATTGAATTTTGGTCACAACTTATTAGAGAGGTGGCTGACAGAACAAGAAACCACATTAATCTGGATAGCTTTTATTAGATTGTGCCCTGTTTTATGCTTTTTAATTGGCTGTCTGTCTCAGTAATGAATTCACACCAACAAGAAACAGAGTAGAAGAAGTAGAAGAGGAAAGCACTTTTTTAATTTAGGACAGAGGAAAGGGTTCAAATTTAGACTGAGATGTATCAGCAGCTTATATAGGCCGTAGATTGGTACAGTATTATCATGCAGTATGTTTCTCTATCTGTGTTGTCTCTTCTCTAAGTTTAGTATTCCATCCAGCAAGTCAGTAACTATCAGGTCCAGTCAGTTCAAGTAGTCTGTACTGTTCAGAGTGTCTGATTTGATTGCGTGTGCAGTCAACTTTAAGATATGATTTCCTCAGCTAAAAATTCAGCACATGTATCCAGACTAAGAACAACCTTTTTCTCAGATGTATTTAAGTCTCGGTGAAGGCTGTTGAGTGGAATATTCTTTCACTCGTTGCATTTACATGTGCTTTCCTCACGTGTCATTTCATAGGAAGGTAAATGATTAATCTACCTGATTTTCTAAATATAAGAGGGCACATTTGGAAAAAAAGCTCTGACTCTGGTTAAACCCGTATATTTTCCCAAATTCTCCTCACACCCTGACAAGTGATAAGCTGCTCAGCTGAAGTACAATAGTGTGCTTCCACTATGACTGGCTCCATTTAGATTCCAGCCTCCTAGTTTGACATTTGCACCTGTCCCACAGTGTAAAGCCTTCAAACATCAGCATCCACTTTTGTCATTTTGTAGTACAAAGCTGCAAGATGGTGTGCCGCAGGAGCACCAACAGCATGAATCCAGGCTTAGATATGTCTCCATATAACAGCTTTATTCTTTGCAAGTGAAGACCAGGCTCTTATTTTGAGCGAGCATAGTGTTTGTGTCAAAACAAAAGCTTATCCGAATGCATACTGGCCTTCCTCTAGGCAGGTACTGTGCTGTCAGTGGACTGTTGACTTTATAATGTCCATCATTCTGTTAAACTATTCTCGGTGTCCATATTGTGAGTTCAAAGCAGGGAGTCTGCAACCACCCCAGAGAGTGTGTGCATTTACGTGTGTGAGTGTATGTACAGCATGTGTGTATTTCTCAGATCCCAGTCCCTACAGTGAGTAAGCAGCTAAAATACAGGCTGAAAATATCACATGTCAAGGTGTCCCAGGGGTACATGTACCTCTTTACTTCCTTTTAAAGGACCTGCAATAATATTTACCCAGCATGCATCTCTGATGACAGGCCTCAAGCTACCACACAGCCCCTAAAGTAAACAGTAGGAGCTGGAGAGGAGACAAGAGGAAGCAGGAATGAGAGGAGAAATTTAGTGTTGGGAGTAGAGGAAGAAAAAAAGGTGAAAGGGAGGATAGAAGAGGAGAGGGATGTCCCTGTGGAATAATGGTATATGATGCATAACCTTGTAATTACAATGTCTCTGGTTCGCTTATGGTGGGAGACCTTTGTTGCATGTCAGCCTCTTTGCTCTTTTCTTTTATTTCCAGCATATCTCTAGTGTGAATTCTCACATGAAGGTGAAAAACGCCACAAAAATAAATAAATAAATAAATAAAATTTACCAAAAAAGGAAAGGAATGAGCAAAGACAAAGTGGATCTGAAATGTTCCCTGCTTTCAGATGGGTTCCCAACAAATACACTATTTCTAATAGCTACATTTGCCAGCTGTCTTAGAAAATTACGGAGCCTTTTTTAAAAATAAATCAGCATGTTACCTGTTTTTGAAGCTTTGCATTTTTTTAGGAACAAATTTGGATGGGGCTTAGTGCTGTTGGTAGAGAAGAAGGAGAGTATTGTGAGACAGACTAAAACATATGTGGTTTTGGTCTTTTAGTGGGATTTGTTTGCAAAAAGAAAATTACAGAGTGAAACCTGCCTTGTCCTTTCAATTTTAAATCTGTAATTTTCCACACGTCCCCCTCCAAGCACAGCAAAGGGGCCTGAGTATCCAGTATTGCATTTATGATGTTGTCTCAGCTCTTTCTTTCTAATATCTAGCTATCACAGAGAGTTAATGGCATTGACCTTCAAGGTGGCCTGGCTGTGCTATAAATATATTTTCTTTATTAGAACAGTCAACAAAGACATGCACCTTAATCAGCTTTTCTCATTAGCAGACTATACAGCAGCAACAACGAGTTTTGAAGTTTTACCTCACTGCATCATAGTGACAAGGATACAGGACAGTTAATTTTACAACATTACATGCAGTATTTCAGCTTTTTGGTGCAAAATGAGCTATATATCAGCACTTTTCGCCTTTTTACCTCTTTGGCCTTGACAGCAAAGATTTTTCTGCTATCTTTATCATGGTGAAAATGCCAGCAGGTAGAAGGAGAGATGGGGGTTGTGTTAAAATGCCAGTTGGCTGGGAGTTTGGGGGGTTTTTGTTGTTGTTTTTTCTTTTCTCCAAGACAGACAACAGACTGGATGTGAGCTGTGAAAGCCAGAGTGATCGCCTCACCAAGCTTTGTTATTGATCGATGATCTTTTCATTCCCTTTTTGATACTTTTTTCTTGTTTATTTCTTTAATGTATTAAATGTATTTGCATTGATACCAGAGTAAAGAAGAGGTGAGGAGAGGTGAGTTTTAATGAATAACACAGACAATGGTACTAACAGTGACTCTCGTTGGAGAAAAAAAGTCTTTCTCACGATGTTACTTAAACCATCACAGACGCTTTGTTTCCAAAAATGGCTCCTTGATCATAGTGAAATTCTAAGCAGACCCAGAAGCTTTATTTTTCTATCAGTGGCCTCTGAAGACTCTGCCGAGTTCATTAAAGGGTGAAGTTGGAGAAGATCAGGGACAACTGTTTGTCTTTGCTCTTAACTACACAAAGGCGTTTTCAGCCTTTTGTAAAAGTTCAGTAGAAAGAGCCAAAAATTGCCCAGCGAAAGGTGGGAATACAAGATGTGATGTACATGAACTCACCTTGCCAGGAATTCATGCTCTGTACCTCATACTCCTCCTGTGCAGTTGGGTATCCCCTGCTGTGTTATGTATGACAGATGCATTTTTAATCTCACCAGTGTAGATCTGTGTCTTAGCCAGTCCATGAAAGTAGTCAGCACTGTTGGCTGACATACCACATTACATATAGATCAGTCAATTAGAAGTCAAATGGCATGCAGCCATGCATTTTAATGGCATAGAATGATTTGCAAGTTCAACAGGGACGTAGAAACCTGTGAAGAGATATAAGGTTGTGTTAGACCACTGATGTGCCAAGAGAACGCTCTGTGTCCCTGATGCTGCTGTTTCTACTGCAGTAATTGTTTAGTTATGCAGTAAAATGGATCTTTTTTTTCTATCTCCTTCATTACGGAGGCAGCTCAATCTATTCCTCAGCAAAAATGTGAGCCAGGAAAAGGCAGTAGCGTGAGTGAAATTGACTGAATTGAAATAAAGTCAATTACCAAGATGCTATCCCACTGCAAGTATTTCAACAAGGACCCAACGGAATGGAGCTGGAATGAAACTGCTTTTTATAAATGCTCCCTCAACAGTTTCTCTCCTCTGTTTTTCCTTGACACTGTTTCTTTTTGTGTTTCCATTAAAGAAACAATGTACAGCTTCAATGCACTCAAACCGAGAGCGGTTATCACCTCTGCGGACAGTTGGAAGCATCTCTAATTACTCGTGTATTACAGCAGAGTGGAAACAGACTAATCACAGAGACTGCTAATAAATCCAGCCTGTGGGATTTACTGTTCCATTGTCCTGTACTGTCTCTATTTTTGGTGATATAGAATCTGACAGCACAGGAGTGTATGTGGCAGCACATATACATGTGTGTGTAACAAGATGATAACTCATCACTGTTTTTAATTTAATGTGTGTGTTGCAACAGTCAGCTAATGGAAAAAACTTCTAAAGTTCTAAACTTCCTTAGATGGAAACATATAATTTTTTTTGGATTAGGTTCTCAGCTCCTTTAATAACGGCGGAAATACTACAATGTAGAATATACTTCATCACAAAAAAGTAAGTAAATCCTGCATTTGGCCTTAAGTAGAAGAACAGAAGTACTTGCAGAAAAATGTACTGAATTACCATAAGTAATGCAGAATTTGTTTTATTGTTACTGAAGTCTTTAAATGGAAGCAGCAATTTAATATATGCAGCTGATAACTAGTAATGAGTGACCACAGCTGTCAGATAAATGTAGTGGAGGGTAAGGTACAATATGTCCCTCTGAAGTGTAGTGAAGTAAAAGTGTAAAGTAGCATAAAATAAAACAGGTAAAATACAAGCATCTAAAAATTAGTATACTTGACTAAATGTACTGGGCTGCTTTCCACCACCCATTGTCATGGCTTGCAAGTTCCTCGAAACAGAAAATAAGAATGATACTTAACAATACAAATAAATGGTTCGCAACATCACAAAAAAGTGTTGACCTGTTGACCATTTGCAGACGATGATGCATGGGAGGTTGTGCAAAAATCTGGAACAGTTTGGTTTGCCTGCCCGACAGCACAATGGCAACTAAAGCCAAATGTGGCAGTTCTTTTAGTGTTACACCTGCCATTTTGCCCGTGAAAAACCTTTAGTTACATTTGGAGTATCCTGCTAGCCTTATGCTAATACACATTTACTCTCACATACAAAGAATTCTCCATTTGAACCCAAGCTGATTATGCATGACTTTTTCCATTTAGAAGAATCCTGCTGGCGTGGGTTCAAAACATTTCTCGGCCACTCACTGTATGTCTGCTTGTGTGTAGGCCGGAGTCGATGCTATGTGTGTGTGTCCGCTTGTCCTCTACTGTCACGTGTGTCTCCCCTTCCCTAACCTCGGGCCCAGCCCGGCCTCTCAGGAGTCATCCCCTGGAAAGGCATGACAGAGCCCCAGTGTTTGGAAATGGCTGTGCTGGCAGCGATAAGCAGTTCAAAGAAGAGAGCGCATTAATGTAATTGGCTGCCAGCAGCACATTGGCCTCGTCGTCTCATATCCACATGCGGTAACACACACTCGCCACACGGATTATTGGAGGAGAGTGTATGAGAGAGGCGAGAGGATAGAGAGGATGAGAATGAGAGAATGGGGGAAGAGAGATGAAGGGAAAGGACAGATAGAGAGAGGGGCGGAGGAGGAGTAGGGGTCCTCATTGTGTCGCTCATTAAGCCTTGGGAGGCTCAGGGAGGCTGAGAGATGAGATGAGAGGTGTCAGAGTTAAATGTCAGGTCTGGAAGGGACGTGGCTGACCTCCATGAAGCCTACACACACACACACACTGACACAAATAGGTAGAGAGAAGATCTTCTCTCGAATCTTCAGCCTCAAATTATCCCCTCAACTTCTCCTTTCCTCCTCGCTCCTTAACTCCTCTCTCTCTCTGCCACTCACCTAGTTTTGCCCTTTCAATTTTCCACCCATTACACCCAAATTACTGGTGTCATTGCAAATTGAATTGTTGCGACCGGATAGCAGCATTTCCTCTGAACAGCCCCAACCACTACCGAGTGCGGTGGAAGTGAAGGCTATTTCCTTCAGCTAATTTCCGAGTCTGTGTGATGGGAGGCACTGAGGAGAATGCTGGGTGGCTTCCTCCACTGTTATGAAATGTTTTCACCAAAGGCTGTGAGCAGCTTTGAAGTTTAGACTCTCGCCCTTGTATTTCAAACATTCTCCTCTTCTGTCTCTCCCTGTGAGTTCTCTGCTAGCACTTCTCACCCCACTTTCTATTTATTTTTTTCTTTTGCTGCTGCTCCGACTTTAAATCATGCTCTAATTTTCATTCTTACTCACAGCTCTTTCGCTTTCTGATCTTGTGGTATATGCTGCCTTTTTCATATTGACAATATTGAGTGATCAGAAACAAACAAAAAGAAATCTTTTTTTAAACAAATAACTTGAAATTGAGAATTGTTCAAAATAATGTTATTACCTAGGTGAATAAAAAGTAAATGTCAGAAAAAGAGGCTGTGGTTGAGGTGTCATACAAGTTTTAGTTCTTCACCCACTAATCAGTATATTTATACTGACACATAAGGCATAACAGCTATGTGAGTCATTGTTATTTTAAATATTTTGTAAAATACACTTTAGTTCTTCTTCACGAGGATTCTCGTGATGGCAGATTTCAGATTTTTCTTTCTGCCCTCTTCTCTAATGGAAGTTTCTCATATTCAGACATAAATATAGGAAAAAATCAAATATCTCATAACGTGATGAATGCTGAAAATTTTATTATGCTTTATACAACTGGTTTCAATTTGATATTTTATCTATAGTTTAGTTATTTTTAATATTTTTCTTCTCCTCCATGTGTGATACATCATGTTACAGTTTTTATGCATTTCAGGAATACACTCTGGAAAAAAAAAAAGATGATAATGATATTATTGATAATGATGATGTATGTGATCATTATCATTAGCAACATTAGATGCCAAAACACAGTAACAGATCCTTAAAAGCACAAAATTGTGTCTGTTTCCAGGTCAGCCCTTCAAGTTGGACCCAAAAACGGCTCACAAGAAGCTTCGTCTGTCCAACGACTGCCTGACCATGGAGAAGGATGAGAGCTCGCTGAAGAAGAGCCACACCCCAGAGCGTTTCAGCGGCACGGGCTCCTATGGAGCAGCTGGTAATGTCTTCATTGATAGTGGGTGCCACTACTGGGAGGTGCTGCTGGGAGCATCCACATGGTAAGAAACACACACGCGCACGAGTGCATTATATAAAAAGGAAAGGAGGTTTGGTAAACTGAAAGATTTTTCTTTAGGGAGTTTAAATCTAGGCTGTTATGCAACACGCAGAGACACATAACAGACACACACTCCCCACACACAGTGTATACTCTTATCCTAATTATATTCTTTTCACTAATTAGCTCTGAAGTAGACCTCTTCAAGCAGGAAAGACCCAAAGGGGCCCTACCTATCTTGTGTGTCCTCAGCATGAGGTAGCTTGACTGTGCAAGTAAAGTCATTAAGGAGAGCACTAGTTTCAGATCACTAATGCATTCCAAAATGTTCCCTCCCTGCAGGTATGCCATTGGCGTTGCTTACAAATCAGCCCCAAAAAACGAATGGAGCGGCAAGAACTCATCCTCATGGGTGTTCTCACGCTGCAATAACAACTTTATGGTGCGCCATGACGGCAAGGAGATGCTGGTGGAGGCAAGCCTGCAGCTGAGGCGGCTGGGTGTCCTGCTGGACTATGACAACAACTCACTGTCCTTCTATGACGCCATGAACTCCCAGCACATTCACACCTTTGAAATCTCCTTCCTCCTGCCCGTTGTACCTACTTTCATGATCTGGAACAAGTCAGTCATGATACTCTCAGGGCTACCCGTCCCCGACTTTGTCGATGGTGTGGCCTCAGATCTTCAAGAGCAGCAACAGCAGCAGATGGGCCTATGCCGACAAGAGTCTCCGTACTTGACCGGGATGAAGACCTGCCACTGAGAAAGGTCCGCCGATGGGTTAGGGTTAGGGTTAGAGTTACAGAGTCCACTCAGGCCCGGTGACTGAAAGGTTGACTGGGAGACATTGACGGTGTGGCTGAGTTCTGCTCTAATATTCATTACGAGTGGGCTAGTTGCTTTTTTATGGCTTTAGAAAGTGATGGAAATATGCACATAAATCTGGAAAAATGTCAGTCCTGATAGTTTGTAGCCATCCAATGCTTTTCAAATCCATCACTGAATGGGAACAAGGTCTCTTGACTGTAAACGTCAGTGGCCATAAAACTCATCTGATGCCCTGGAGGAGTCACTGGCGGAGAGAGCTTTCCTCTGTCATGGGGCAGGGCAGGATTCCTTGTTTTCTTGACCATGTAAGGTCTTCCTTTTTGATTTATTTTCCTCTTGATTTGACGCAAGGCAGAAGACCAAGGAGGGAATATTCTCATTATTTAGAGTTTGAAGTACAACATGTGAACAGTGACATTACTAAATGTGTCAAACAACTGTAAAAGCAGAGGCTGCAAAAAAAAAAAAGAATCTGTTGATAAAATTTTAGATATGATGCAATGAGCTGAATTAACAGTTAAAGGAATAGCATAACATTTTTGGGCAATACACTTACTGAAAACATTTATTCTGTTAAATGTGAATGAGTTTTTACTGGGTGACCTAAATACTACCATCTTGCTAACACAAATACATGCTATCTGTGGACCTTTTGTTTTGCATCAAAATCTTCTGGTGTCACTGTTCATGTGTTGCACACTCAGTCGCTGCAAGTGGTCATTGCTGAAGTCTTTTCCTTGGTCTTCCTCCTAGATTTGACCCAGCAGCTTCCAAGTTTCAGGAAGTGTTAACGTTGCTCCCAGATATTAACAAGGTCGCAGGGGGTTAGATTTGCATCATGTGACTACTCGACTTGTATAATAAGAGATTTATTGAATACTAGAGGAAAAAGTGTTATTTATGACAAAAACAGATGGTTTACTTTTATTATTAATCTCAACATATTCTTGCACTTTTTAATTAACACTATTTCCCCTCTGTGAGTATTTGAATAGATGGAGCTGAGTGGCAGGGTTGTATTGGGGAGAGAAAGTGACAACTGGCACTACTGTTGGTTGTGTTCAGTCATATTTACAAAATAATTTATGATCAGTAATTAATGATGGTTACCAGATTAACCATAAAAATGTTTATTGAAGTAAAATACTTTTTTTCCACCTAATTTGGTCACTCAAAGCACTTTGCAATAAAACAGAAGTCTCTGCTGTAAAGTTAAAAAGGTTTTTTCTCTGTGCTTTGAACATAACCAGCGACTTTCCCTCCCTATTGGTCTTTTCAATAGCATATAGTAAATTCATCTTCTTTAGAAAAGGGATATGATTATGATGATGTTTGTGCGATTTTTATCACAATGAAATGATGCTAAACTAATAGCTGTTTTAAAAAAAAAAATCACTGTTTTCGACGATTTCAGGGAAGGAGGGGTTAACACTTTAACTTGCTGTCTGTCGCAATGTCATGGCATGATTGTGTTTTCCTCTGTGATTTGTTAACACGCGCGTGCAGACACACACACACACGCACACACACACATACACACACACCAACACGTCATGTTTCGTTTAGGTTGGCCTTGTCGTGGTAATGCATGATACATTGTAGGATCTCACAACGGTTCACTTGCGTAATTTACGTCGCGCTTTCAAGTTCACCAGATCTTGTTTTCATCAGATACACACTCACCTGAACAGTTGCTTAAAACAGACTTGACCTCAGACTCTTCACTGTCACCCATCACTATTCAAATAACAGCTGTAGCTGGATCCATTGCTTGCTTATTATTTGGATTTGAAGGCCCAGTGTGGGTGGCAGTTTCTCTCTGGTTTGATATTCAGGTAGTGGCGCTGATTCAGACAATCAAATATGTAACATAGTTTATGCAGATTCAAGAGGTTATAGCAGGAAAAGTGGGAAGGGATTGTGATAAAGTGACACTTGAGGTTTTGTTGAAAAAAGCAGGTGATTTGCATACCATCTTGTTAGATTTGACATGAAAAACTTGACACCTCATAACCATTTTTTACTCTCTTTACACATCACCAGGTATGTACTTGATGTTGGATGTCATGTAACATTTGTATTGACGGGCTATGATTTGCGTGACTTGAAAAAACAGGCATACCCTGCAACATACACTGATTTCAGTCATTTGCTCGTAACCTAGGTTACGTACTGATGCTTTAAAGCAAAGATCCAGTGATGTAAAACTCTCAGCTACAGGAAGGTAGTGAAAATCTGACATGTCATGGCCTCCCAGTGTACCTTTCAACCTGTAGTGTTCATTTAGGGCAATTGTGTGACGCATCCGTCATGATTATTTGATTGAGGTTTGACCAGGTGATCCACTGGTCAAAGGTAACACAGTGGGAGCTCCAGTATGAGAGGAAGGTTATTTTTTATGTCAGGGAGATTAGTGAATGTTAGCTGACTTCCAGATATCCACCCATCTTGTTGAATAATGTCGGTCACAGGCTCGGCCATGTGTTGATTTGTGATCCGGACTGACAAGCTCAACTCATCTGTGCAAGTGTGCTTGGCTGGGTCACTGCATGATTATGTGACCTTGCTGCAGGTTCATAACTCTTTCCTTATCTTCATGATGAGGTTTCTTATCTCGAGTCGAGCATATTCTCTCTTTTTTTCCCAGAAAAGAAAAAAAAACATGACAAGAAACGTTCGTTACCATGCATATCAGATCGTTTGCAGTGCTCTTTCTTTCTTTGTGTCACAAATCAGTACAGTAAAATATATACAGTGAATGATTTTCAATAGCTACCCACTCCTTGTAGTGCAGTGTAATACCCTAGAGACAATGCAATAGATTCTCCTTTTTGCTTTTCTGTTTGTGTAACTTGGGAAATTATTTTTTACGACTCAAGAGAAACACGCTCCTCTCCTTTTGGCATTTGGACCTTGATAAACAGCACAAAAAGAGTAGCTTTGCTTTCATGCAAGGCTTTCTGTTTCCATAGATATAATTTTAGCCAGAGAGGAATGTAAATCATAGGGGAAAATATATATTATATAAAGTTGTATAATATACAAAATATATATGAACCAATGTTATTTATGTGAATTTAAGTCCAATTAAAAGTCTGATCCCAGATGTGGTGGAGTCAAGATTCTTTTCCAGTTGTGTTGCCTCCGACTTGCAGAGGACGTGGTCAAAGAATAATCCAGATAAGCTCGTACTTGACTCGCAATAACTGAATATAGAAGGAATCCAAAAGATGCCATTCTTTAAGGAACAGTTCAAGACTTTGGAAAATAGATTTATTCTCTTTCTTGTTGAGAGTGAGATGAGAAGGTCAATGCTAAATTAAACTAACTGGCTGTGGCTTCACATTTACTGTACAGACATGGGAGTGGTGTTGGTCTTCTCATTTACCTCTCAGCAAGAAAGCAAATAAGTTTATTTCCCAAAATGCTGAGCTATTCCTTTAAGATGTTGACATTTTAATGTGTCAAAACTTGTAACCTGGTTCATGAATATATAAAGTTGTGTAATAAATCTTCTTTTGATAGACATGTCACACGCAAACGCCAGAACCTCTCACAGTGCATTTGAACTCTGCTGCGTAGTTTTGGGCACCAATTTAAAATTCAACCCAAAGCTTCCAAAGGGGCTGAGCCTTGGAACGGTTAAAGGCAGAGTAAGGCTGGCAGGTCATCCAGAGCTCAGGGTGGGGTTATTGGGGCTATACCCTCTTAGCCCTCATCTGTCATCGCTGGCACGAGTGCCTCATTGCTACAACATAGTACTGTAGTGTCCCAACACTGCCTGCGAGCATGGCACACACACACACACACACTGACCCCGAAACGATGAACAATATGCTCACTTATTTTGCAGCTTGTTTCCTGTGAGGCAGGACTGTTCTCAAAATGTCACCCGGGGAAGCTTCTAAAAGCGTTGAAAGTTCATATTGACCATCATATAAAATGATATGGTAAAAGTGTGTGAGTATAGAAACATACAAATGTAATGTATGATGTATCATACTGTTTAGCCCTGTGAACCAGTGTGTATGCGCCGCAATATCCTTAAGCAAGGCAGTGAAAATATGTCTGCTTCAAGGTCACTGTTGTGCACCTGACCCTACACTGCTTCCCCTGTTGGAAAGATGAATTATATCCCTCAGGGATCAATATGGTATCACACACATGCATCATACCCATGACCTTGGATAGTTTGGACCAAATCTGTGCAAATATCTAACCTAAAGCTAGAAAATGTGCTAATACAAAAAAAAGACCAGTTATTGAGTTCAACTGCTTGATGCATTTTACCCAAGGTCTGCTAACAACCATCCTCAAAGGAGCATTGCAGCCTAAATAGACCCTTTAACATTTTTCTCCTAAGGAGTATGGAAACTTTGATGTCGCCTTCAGCAGCAACATCGCTGCTGAAGAGGCGGGTGTTGCTGTGACTGGAGCAAATTCTGTCTTTTATCACTGGCATCTTTGAGCTAGATTAATGTCAAGAAGCTACCAAACTTTAGAATAGATGGCACATACAGCATGTAAAGAATTTTTTTAAGTGAGAACTCATTACAGTTGATGATGACTGTGCACTGTATCTATAGTAAGTGGCCCATACAGTGGACCACTTGGAAAAGATGGTAATCTTTTATTTTATGGATATTAATTCCTAATAATTACAGAGTTATCACTCGAAAAGAACTATGTAATTTTGCTCCAATTATAGGTAAAATAGAGGCAGAGTTCAGTTGATACACTTCCAGTTCTTTAATTCTGATAAATGAAAAGATAACATAACTTTCGGTCATTTATGAAATGTGAAAATTGTCAACAGGCAAATATAGAATTCAATGTATATAAAAAAAAGAATCAGTTAATGATGCACTGTTATTTGCTTGAGGATAAATTACAGTGTATCCTTTAGATCAGGGGTGTCCAAACCAACAAAGGGCCGTGTGGCTGCAGGTTTTTGTTCCAACCAAGCAGCAGCACACCAGACTTGACTCATTTAATCAACTGATCTCAGTCTTCAGACAGTTGATTGGTCACACTGTGTGCTCTTCATTGGTTGGAACAAAAACCTGCAGCCACACCAGCCCTTTGTGGAACAGTCTGCTTTAGATGAAATTCCCTTGGGAATCAACAACTGTTTAAAAAAAACAGCAACTTTGAAGTAGTACCAAATTCATATTGTGGTTTTCCATTAAATCTTAAAGAACTTATTAGTAAATAATAGACAAAAACAAAAATGCATCATCAGTTATTTTATTGATGGTGTTTTTACACATTTAGCTTGTATTGAATGACAAATACAATGTACAATGGATAAACATCACCAGACTTTGACCTCAGCTCTGACATGATAAAATTGGTTTGAGGTATAATAACAGGCAATGGTATCTGCATCATTTCCACCAAATCTCTTGTTCTCAACTTTCTCCAGACCTCCGTGAGCTCCATTAACACAGTCTGACTACACAAGATTAACATTTAGCAGACTGATGCTCATCACGTAGTGCCTACGGTAAATTTACTCAACACTGAAAGGCTGAGGGGAATCCAATTACAATCCATTACCTCTGCCTCTGGTCTCCAGATCATGACTTTACAAGTCCAGGTTAGGATAGCAGTAGTTTGATCATTGAGTATACTGTAATTGGGCCTGTTTTAGCTATCCAAGGGAGTATTTTGTGCTTTTTTATCCACTTTGGGTTTTTGCTGATGGGTTACAGGCCTCGGTGCCTTAACTTTGTCCAGTTCAGCCCACAAGTTTTAAATAGCGGGGTTGTGATTGGAGGCCCATCTACCTTTCCATGTGTGACAGATTAGCTGGCGGTTAAATGTAATGCTCACTCTGTCTCTGTTCCCTCACACTGCTAGCTAGCAAGAAAGCTGTTGGAGCAACCCATAATTACATTTCTAATTGCAGAATAATTAGGACTCCCTGTGTAGCTTGTTAAGTCATTTGTCACCAAAGCCTCTAATGTGGCATACAACAACTCTCTAATTATACCGAATGAAAAGTCTACATGGTGGGGAGCATTTCACAACTGTGGCCTGAGTTTTGCCTAATATACCTTATTCCATCAATTCATTGTTGTTGTTGTTGTTGTTGTCATGATTTTGGCCACTGGGGATGCCCAAAGCTACAAATGCTGTTGTGAGTTTTTGCAGTACATAAAAAAAAAATGTCCTCATTGTCCTATGTTCAGAATATGCTTCATAGGCACATCCCAGACAGAGCCCTGAGGTCTTTGAAACAAAATTGTGTCCCCTGGGCCATCACAAGCTACCCTTGGCAGTGCTGATTTATGAGACAATGGAGACCAGAATCCAAAAGGTAGGAAGTTGTTGGCTGTGTCCTAACATCTACTTTTATAATGCCTAATTTTGACTTTATTTAATTGGGAAGCACAGTGAATTGTATAAAATTGTTGGTGTTGTTGCTGTTGCTGCTACTGCTGCTGCTGCCTTAGGTTCTCAGGCAGAAGTGGTACAAAATCATGGACTTTTTTGATGGTTCATTCAAAGCAGAGAATTTGACGGCTCTATAAATAGTGTAGATGTGCATGAATCACTAAATGTTCGCAGACTGCTGCCCTCCCCAGTGGAGTTAGTTTCCCATTTCCAGGGCATTAAGCCTAATAGCATTTTCTCTGAACTCATCAATAACCTAATAAATTGTGTAAACAATTATTGGCAAGGCAATACACAACCACTGTCAACTGGTTTCTGTTAGCATATTTCATTACTTCCCCAGATTTTCGACACACAACACACAGAAGTTGGACCGAAAGCAAATGTGGGGCCAGTCATTGCAGTATTTGTATGTACAGTAAGCCAGGGTTTTCTTCCCAACATTAAAATGTGTCATTACTATTCACTTCACAGTAATATTACCCCCTTCAATCCGGCCAAATTTGTCATCAGCTGTAGACGGCCATCTGTGTGTGTGTCAGCGAGGTGTCACTGCAGTTCAGGTCTGTCAGAGCTGCAAATGCACAGCTGGATATAATGAACTGCAAATCTGCATCAAGCCCCTGGCCTGTTTTACTAACACACACCTGCTCCAGCTGCACCTACCTGAGTAGAGTGGGGTGATTCCCCCCCCCCCCCCAAAAAAAAAAACTCATTTATTACCATCTGCTTTGGAGAAAGACAGACACTTTATTTAAATCTGGCTGAATTAGAGGCTGAACTGCTTTCAGACAGGGGAGTTTGACAGTGTATGAGCAGGCACGACTGTGTGTGCTTGGACGTGGGTGGTTGCGCGTGTCCTGTATTAAGGTTGCTTTGGTTTCATTTTTGCCTTTTTAGCCTTTGCTTATGGAAATTCGTCAGAGTAAGGCCCCCTTGTCCTTTTCTGCTGAGTGCATGAAGCACACACGCAAAAAAAACATCACACAATCCATACAATAAATCAAAGATAAGGAAAAAGAGCACAGATCAAAGTGAAGTGATAAAAATGAGTTGCCTTTGGACCTGTTGAGGCAGACAGAGGCAGCCTTTACCTTTCCTAAGTGAGGATGAATTAGAACACCGTAGAAGAGAGAGCAAAGGCTTGGCTCGCTGCCTGCGGGTTGATGGAAGAGAGCTATGAACCCTGGGAAATGAGGATCTAAACAGGCAGTAGATCACCAAGCCCACTGGCTCTGTCTCTATCAGACACCGTCTCTCTCCCTCAGACACACACTAACGCTCACACCGCACACAGTCAATATCTAGATTAATCTGTGAGGGTGGAATCAATCAACCGGCCCGGTGGTGTCTCAAAGAGCCCTGGAGGCTCCATGGTCCTGCTGAAAGAGAGTGATACATTCAGGTGCTTTAGCGAAATCTCAGCTGAAATCTCAACCCTTCCATCTTTCCCTATAGAGATGACAAAGTGTTAGTTTCATAGAGATATTGTTACCGTCACAGACATGGTTTTGAGAGAAAACCTTGGCATTAGCTAAACCCCCTTCCCTGAATCATAGCTTAACACCATACTTGACAGTTTGAAGGATGGTGTCTTCTTTAAGTCTTTCCAAAACCAAAAACACAACAGAGAAGTGTAACGTGAATTAAACTGCATTTCTACATCCTGTAATGTATTGTAGCCTCAGTCTTTTAGCTTGATATAGCTGTCAAGTGAATGTTTCAGACCTGTTTTACAAAGCCCAAAGAAACATTAAAAAGTCACCATTTCAAAACAACTCATAGAACTGATGTTAGGTCAGGGTTAGGGTTTGTTAGCTACTGCTGAATCAGCCAGTAACAAAATCAGCGTCTTTGAGTTCCCAGAAAAGCGCTATAGCCTATAAATCTGATGTATTATTATTATTAAAATCAGTAACAATGGCTGCTGGCTAAATGAGAAGGCTACTTTTATTTCAAAGGTCTATGATAAAGGACCCCTTCTTTAAAAAATGACTCAGAATTCCAACGGTACATCTGGCTGATATGACTGTAAACCACATGAAATGATGTGATGATGGAAAGTTTATTTTTGTAAATATTCCTTTTTCATCTTCTTTTCTCTCTCCATTTCTCTGCTGCAATTTTCTCTGAGTATCAAAACATCAAATTTCTAGAGATGTCATACACCTCACTGATATCTTTTATGGGCTCTATGGGTTTATATGAGATGTCTGGACAGGATAAAATGATTCGGGTATCAGTTCCACATCATTTTGACAGCTCTGTTCCATAAAAGTGTATCTATAGCACTTACTGGTGACCCGGGCTTGCAGTCAGTGTGCTGCATCGCTTTTGACCAAGCTGTCCTTAAGATTGAGAGCTTTTATTTGGATGAAACAATCCAGAAGAGGTTTTGGTTAAGCCATAGGGGAGAGAGTCTCAGAGGAGCTCTTCATCATCCCCTACAGCCAATTTCACAGGTTAATGGATTAAGAAAATACACTCAGGACTTTCTTACTGAGGAGTTGGAGGTTGCAGTTTACAGTGCTTTTTAAAAATTGATGGTTGGTGATAAAAACATCGGCGAAGTCAGTATTTTGTGCATATGTTCCCATACATCATTGCACACAGACAGTGACAGATAATGGAATAACCCTTGGTGAAAAAGCTTATACAGAGCACCAAATGAAAATGTCAAAACTTCAGACAGTTGTGAACAATCTCCTTCTGAAGAATAAATTCCTGTTGAGGCTCCGTGCATAGGCTTAAAAAGCCTGTAGTGAGTAAATGTAGACTGACATCAGAGGCTTAGTACAGAAGAAATGAGGTTTGCTGAAGTGGTTTTTGCAGCAGTATAACTGTGAGCAACAACTAGCAGACCTCTTTTTCTGCCCCTGTGAGGTTGCAATATGACTGATTACCCAAACTCTCGACATAACTCATTCTCTGGGGAGAGATCATAATCAAAAATAAATGCAGTTTGATATTTTTTTGTGTGCCTGTGTGCGTACCATGTTGACTCTTTGATCCACTCATATCTGATCCATGCACCAAAACATCTCAATCTAAATGATCCTCTGTATTATCATTAATATCAAGCTGTCTCCTCTCTTGTCTGTCCTCGCCTTTGATATTTATCAAGCCATCGTTTGTACTGATGGGAGCCCATTAGCGGCAGACGGTTTCAGGTTGACATGTTGACTTAATTGGATATGCTCACAATATAAATAACTGTCCTTGACCTACGTGTCTGCCTCGTCTGGGTTAGAGATGCTCGCTAACAAGGTTGTGCTGTGAGGGCAGGGAAAGGAAAAGCACAATGGGCATGCAGTGATGCTACCAGAATAAAATGTTTATAATAATAACTCCTCGTGGTTTCGTTAAACAGAGTTTGGTAATATATCCACATTGTGGACAGCTTGTTCCCGCTGCTACCCTGTCTTTGTCTTTGACAAACCTTAAATTTTTCAAATGTTTGTGTAGCAGGTTTATCTTCTACCTACAATACAGTGACTTGTAGTGGCATTTCATATGTATTTTTTTTATACTTCTTTTAATTTTACACCCGCAACCACCTTCTACTTGGAACAGGATTGAATCAATGGAAGGAGGTTTTCACACAGCCTAAATTCAACTGTGGATAAATTACTGAATAAATCATGGAACAGAAACAGTTTAGATAAATGATGATGTGATGTTAATGTTTTTTGCACTATAGTTTCCCAAAGAAATTTTGTTTGAAATCTCAGTTTGTAAATGTAATATTTTATCATATACTGCATATATTGAAGGGAGAAATCTAATAGGACACCATGAACATGCACACCACCGAACATTTCAACATTCTTTGTTTTATCATTTCTGATTATGTAACTAAAATATGCCATGGGTTTAGAAGGGATTCTGACCACATTTAGGCATTGCAGCAGTGTGTGTGTGTGTGTGTCTAGGCCTGGGTGTGGTTAACCTAGTTTCTGCTTCCCTCCAGATCTCCTGCTCACCTGTTGCCAATCATCTCATCAACCACACCTGCAGCCAGCAGCATAAGTATATAACACCGGCCTTTCACTCTTTTTTCCTTTTTTTTTTTGCCACATTGGCAGTTGGTTTCTGTGGTAGTTGCTTCTCCCTCTCAGCAGCCTGGTCTGCACCCTTCACTGCAGAGTCATGTTCCTCCTTTTTGGCAGTTCAACACATGCACATTTCTCAGCCATCAGGGCAACATTGGAGTCTCCACCCTTGATTTTATTTTTCCTAGTCTTCTCAGCTTTTCATTTTTTTTGTCTGCTAGAAACAACCTGTCAGAAGCTTTCTGGACCTGAAACCAGTCCAGGTTGCTCTTTTGCTCTGTATTCTCATTTTTATTTTACTCCTGTATCTTTGCCTCACTGTGAGCAGAAATAGACTTGAGTATCGCAACCCTTTTCTCCTCCTTTTCCCTCAGCTGCTTTGCCTCCTTGCTCAGAGCTGCAGTGGCAGCCTGCTCCTTCATTCTGACTACCAATTTGTCCATCACAATTTCTCAGGCACTTCCTACTCTTCTGCTTCATAATTTTTTTCTTTGCTGGAGCATTCGTTCTACATCAGACTGAATATAGTTTCCTTCTTTCTCCACCATATTCAGTTTCTGTGCCTGCCTTTCTTTGTGAAGGTTTCTAAGGGAGATGTCCCTCAGTCAATATTTTTTTCTTAGCTCATGTACATGCAGTTCATGAAGTTACTTGAGTCTGTCTCTGTCTTCCTTTACCTGCTCTTTCTTTCTCTCTCTCAACCTTTTCTTCTCTTTTATTGTTTGCTCAATCTGAAAATCAGCCACTCTGGTGCCCTGATGAGCTTTTTTCGCTCTTGAGCAATGTTCTGACGTTCTTGGTTAAATTCCATTTGCCTCGTTCTCCTTCTGCACATGTCCCAATTACAGAGTATGGTTGAATTTTCTGACGCAGCCATTCTGGAGAAACCTCTTACCTTTGTCAACTGCTTGCTGCCAGCCCTGTTTCAATTCTACCTCCTCTGCAGCCATTATTTGCATATGTTCCTCCTTTGCCTCCTTCTGAAGTAATCTTGCTGCTTGAAGCTTTTTCAGTTCAGCTTTCAGGAGTTTATAATATGGATGTATTATAAAAACTGGATACTGGACATCAAAGATGGAGCATGAGCGAAAGAGCTCATGTATATGTTTTTAAAAATGAGGCTGAAAAAGTATAGAATTAGCTATTTTGTACTCAACAGTGTAGATTTAACCTTTGCTACTGATTCATTCATGAAAAGATGATTGAAAGGTTGTTTTGCATGTATTTATTGCCGGCACTGGTCTGCATCTCGCTGAGTGTGTGCATTTTGCATCTCAAAATTAGAAATTGATGCAAAGATTAAACCAACACACTGAGTAGCTTTGCTTCATCCCTGACAGCGAGGGATTAGCAGAACTATTGTTTGCAAATTTGTCTGAGAAGTGGAGAAAGACTTGTACAATGCTGCAACAATCAAACGTAACTTTTTAAGCTGAGATGTTTTGACAGGTTTTTATTTACATCTGTTTCCTACAGACAAAAGGCATTTTAGTTGAAGAAATCTTTGACCAGCTGCCTCTGTCCACACAGTTGTGGATTTTTCTCCAGGGTTTGGCTGCATTTGGACTTAACAAATGCAAACATGACTAACATTCAAACATACATAGTCTGCAGTCCTGGCAACATTGTGGTAGAATGCGATCACATGAATGGACAAGTGTGGTTATGAGGCTGTTGCCCTCCCTTTGTAATATTAGGCTGCCCTCACTGCTTTTTTTTCCTCTCTATGTATTCCAAGACATGAACAGTAGGATCCCTGGGAGAGGAGTCAATGTTGTTCTCCTCAGGCTGCAGTGCCCCACACAGTTTCACATCAATACCTTCCCTCATCTACCTTTTGATGTCCCATAAATAGCGAAGCCTTTCACTCTGATCATAATGAACCTGGTCTTGAGGATTCTTCCTGCCCGCTGCATTTCTGACTCTATTGACTCTGACTGAAATAGAGCTGAATAGAGATTTCTCAGCAGTGTACAGTAGCTTGTGGACAGTTTCTCTCACTTCTCCAGCTCCACACAAAGGACCACAACGATGATATAATATCACAGTGTATGAGCACTAGGTGTGGAGAAAAGGCCAATGGGTCACGTATGGTTCAGTTGGCTTTGAATCCAGTTCTAAATCTGCTGTCCTCCTCACTTGCAAATGCATCCACAGGGTAGAGAACTTGCCTCTTTCATCAGCAAGCTGACATTTCACCACAGCCAACATTAAAATGTCGCCATATGAGGCATTCAAGTGTGTTATGTATATAATATAGCTCATGGTCTGGCAAAAGTGTATACACAGCCTCCTGTTAAATACTAAATAACATAACTCTTTTTGATAAAACCACAGTGACTGAGTACGTCCAATATCAAAGGATTAGAGCATGTGACATAGTGCAGTGTGTGAGTCAGTAAAGGTGCAATTGTTTTAATACTGGGAAGCCAAACTAAACAAGAAACAAGGGATGCTGAGTGATTTTATCACTCTTTTTCCAAAGTACACAGATACTTTGAGATCTCAAAATGAATAGAGTAGCAAAAACGTTCTTTCTTTCTTTCTTAACCTAATTGGGGGTTTTTTTCTTTTTCTTTTTTTTTCAAATACCAGTTCCAGTAGTATCCCTGGCTGAATACTAAGTCACTTTGACCATGTGACCTCTGTATCTGCACTCTTCATCACTGTAAAATGGGGTCGTGCCTCTCCACTGTTAAGGTCATTCTTTCTCTGATTCTCACTTTCTTGCTTGTCTTGGGAGGCCCCAAGGTTTAGCAGAGCATTTGGTTTTGTCCTACCAACTCTGGGCTGTTAATCCCAGCTGCCTCCCATCAGTTTGCCACACTGTTTACTTGTCTTGTCAGACCTTCTCCCCCTTTGCTCAGTACTCTGGAGCTCTTACATCCTCCTTTGCTCCAACTATACTGCAGATGGTTGATTGAGCATTCTGTAGCTGGTTCTGTCTGATTGTCCACAGCAGCTGGCAGAGGAGGTGCTATACTAAGTGTGCAGTATTACTGCGAGCACAGCATGCAGCACTGCCAACAGCTGAAACAAAGACTCACTTCCTTTTTTTAAACTGGAGACATGGAAGCATCCACATCAGATATGCACACTGGAGATGCACGATCAAAACAAAAGAACTAATTACAGTCCCTCAGATAACTGATCAAAGTAACCAAAGTTTGATCTCTCGCCATGGGCACAGTAAATCTCTAACTGTATTTCATACAGTTTGCCATTATGTTCATCTGTTATTGCTTTACGTGTGTTTTCATTGGAATCATGTAATACATGTTGTTCCTGTACCTCAGGCATCGACCTCTGTGAATGATCATTGATTCATTTGACAAGTAAACCTATAAAAGGTGCAGGACCAGCACAATGAAATCTGAATCGTTATATCTCAGTTTTTAATCTAATTGGTTTGGTATAGTTTTCATTTTTTTCAGAATGGTGCAGATTAATGCAGATATTCATACCTGACAGATGTAGGAAAAAAACAAGAGAACTAACCCACCAATGGTACACAAAACAATGCCCTCCCACCCCACCACCATTACACCAACAGTATAAACAGTAATACTTGGGATTTATTTACCTTGGTCCCTAATAAGAGACTGATACTGATTGGTAGTCTTGGTGGGATTTTCACATTGCTGCATTTATGGATGCTTTGTTTCAAGCAGCCCATTTGCAAAGTGTTGGTCTGTAATTTGAACATCACTTGTTTTTTGTTTGTTTGGGGCCAAGATTCATAAATCTGCGTCTATTTCAGTCCATTTTACATAAACATGGTACAAACTGACTGTTAGTGAGTGAGTCAGGGGATGATGAGTGAGTGACTAAGCTTGTCAGTATGCCTATCTGCGCTCATGGTCTTTAGATTTATTCATGTGTGCACGAGTACAACTTTCTGTGTCACTTTCATGTACGCATTCCTTAAGGAAAAGTGACAGTAATATAATACAGAGGCCGCTTCCTTGCTAAAGCAGCCTTCAATTTCACGAATTTACACAATGCATAATGCAAACTGTATATTTTTCCATACAGCTTCCACACAGCCGAGCAAAACTCATCTTCCATGACGATTGCTGGATGGCGTGCGCATCAGTCAATTCCCACGAGATGCAAAGGCTATTTCGAGAGAGAGGTCAGGTCAAAAGCGAGTCCCCAAGGACACAAATTTCATGTAGGGATATGTGAGGATCATGCATACATGAAAGCTGAAGAGAGGGGAAATATCTACTGTATGAAAAAAAGAAGCTTCCAGAACATGAGATGAAGAAAAGTGACTGTTCAGTTTTGAGTTTATTTGTTATCCCTTAGAAACGATCCATGAAATGAGGTATGAAATTGTCAGTGTGCTCCAGACTCTTTAACCTACATTTTGACTTTTTTTCCCAGTAACTTAACAGCAGACATTACGCTAATGTCTGGAAATTCTTCCTAATCCTACTCACTGAAACCATATTGCATTTTAATTTCTCAAAAAGAAGAAACAGAAGTAATGCCAATCGCACAGCATCCAAACTAGTAACAGAAGGAAAATGGTTATTTTGACTGCTTAACAGCAGAGTCTCTAAAGATAAACGGAAAAATAACCCAAAATTTTGGTAGAAATCCTCTTTGCAGCGTATCATTCACATTAACGTATGTGCATACATAATGTAATTCCTGGCCAGTCGAGGAATTCATATTCGCATTCATGAGGGCAACATGTGCTGTTAGCTCCACAGAGAAAGCAGCTTGGGTTGAGGTTATATTTATTTATATTAATGCTCAGATTCCCAGAACATTATAAGAGTATTGTAAACCTCAACAGTTGTTGAGGTTTACAATAAACAATCTCTGCAGGAAAAGACAGGAAATTGAAATAAATGAGAAAAATGAATGAAAACTGTCAAAGAGCTGCTGGGCAGGCTGCAGTTATTATCAAAAACAAATAATTTTTTTTAACAAAAATTAAAACCCTGCAAACGTGTTTTAATCACTTTTAACCTGTTTTTTAAGCACAGTTCCCAAATTAAGAACATTATGATAGCTACTTAGCTGGACACAACCTGCAAAAATGTTAAGCAGTTCAAGATGAGCAACATGAAGGCAAACTTCTACTTTTACAGGTAGGCTGCCAATCGAACCCCGTTTAATGGCTGTACACAAAAAAATCACGAAATGTAAAGTATCGATTCATACACATTGTTTGTGACAGTAAAACATCAACTCGTAGTAACTACAACATTATTATACTTATTTACTGTTACGGCTGTCACAGCACTTGGTTAAGGTTAGTGAAAGATTGTGGTCTGGTCTAACGCAGAAAAAGTTCACAATGACAGGAAAATTTGTCTCCACGTACACGAATCAATAGAATGAATATTCTATTTCATAAACTGCCATGGGGCTGGGTTGGCTGATCACAAACTAAAACGAAGAAGCTACGCCTCTCCAAGTGTGTGTCAGTCAACATTCACATGTTACGGATGACGAGTAACTTCACTAATACAGAACAAACTTTGTCCCAAAACTTTGACTCTGACCCATCTGGAGGCAAAATAAAAAATGATGCGACTGATAAATGAGTCTGGCAAACACAGACACCACGCAACATTAGCCTGGAGTATTACTGTTTACTTTGCTCCAAAAGCTTCAAATAATGATTTATTGAAATAATCTGTGGACGTCTGCGAGCACGGCTGAAGATCCGGGATAGTGCTGGTTCATTTATATGATTCAGAAGAAATTATTTTCTTTCATTTTAATGGGGATTCTTTGTCATGCAGTCAAGCAATTACCATGCCTCGTAATAAGCTGCAAATACTTCACATTGTTCTGAGTATTTACTGATGTCATTTGTATAATTTATGAAATAATTTCTAAAGTATTCCCTCCACAAACCATGTAATAGCGTGTGTGTTTATGTGTGCGCAGGATACGTTGTGTGTCCATGCCTTGGGTCTGTCTGTACTCCTTCTTCCCTCCGACCAGCACGTGTCAGCTGGGAAGAGTCTGTTTTTAACCACTGCTGCTGGACCATGGAATCTGCCACAGGCCAGAGGATGCATGCGGCATCACCAATGAACCAACACTGATGATTAATGCAGTTCAAGACATGTTATGGCATAATATGGAAAAGTGTGCCACAAAGAGAGGTTACAAAGAAGATGATGACTGCAAATGTCAGTATGGAATATATAAGAGAAGAGCAAGGAAATATTAATAATTTTTTAAAAATCACTTTTAAGTGTTTCCAGGGTGTAAAGGCAGAAAAATAAGGAACATTTGTGTTTTGAGTCTGGCCCTCTGGTCCTTGTTATTATATTGTGCCTCAAGAAGCAAAGATTGCAAAATTAAAATGACAAGACTGTTTAGTTTTAGCAAAAGTTGTGTACAGGCACCAGTTACATTTCGTCTAAAACATATTTGGCAAAACCACTGAGAAGTATATAAATGTAATTTCCAAATGACAGGGTTGGAAAAGGAGGCAGGTGACAGTAAGTGTGGGTTCATGAAAACCTTAACTGAAATAAATATCAACACAATTCCAGAAAAATAAGTAAAAAAAATAAATACATGCAGAACACAAAATGCTCTTCTCTGGAGTTGTGTTTGACTGAATGCTCAGATGATAAACTGAATGCTTTCAAAGGAGATAAGTGTTTCTTCTTTGAATCATGCCCTGACCTCAGATTGTGTCCATCTAGCCCCGCTGTCCTTCTCAAACTGAAGGTTGTCTACATGCAAAGTTCACATTTTACAAAGAAAAGATTATAGAGATTGATAGGTCAGAAGTTTTTTTTCCTCAGACTGGTGGCAGTGGCAGTTTCCCCTACATTTTCATTTTATGCATTTCGTTCTCATCTTCACCTGCGTCTGCCTCTACCCATTCTCTTCCATATTAAGCTGAGATACGTTTACTCTGTTATGGATAGAAAAAGCTTTAAAGGTCATGTTGTTTGCTTCATCTTTCACGTAATGTAGCTCTAAGGTTGCTCAAATGTTCCCATTTTAAAACCCTCCGAGTAGGCAGACAGTATGACTCATTGGGGTTTATAAACAGAGTCCACCTTTTAGTTGTGGTGCACGGGAGAGAACGCCCTCAGAGACAAATATTGTTGTTCAGTACAACAAGAAAAGTTTCAGTGTGTCAAGCGTTTAGGGGACGGAATTGATGGTGCCCCGCCACCTCCCACCCCCACCACCAAATTCATTTTGGCATCATGCTAAATTAAGGACGTTAAAATAACAAGAACCTTAACACCAGACTGAAGTGCTCCAATGCCCGCTCTGCCTTTTTAAGTCTGTTTTATCTCTTGAGTGCAGCCTGGATTAGAGGGATGCTGGTTGTTGTACTTCTAGCCACACCCAACAGTGATGTCAAAGTGTACTCACCACACCCAGGAGTACACATCTACATACGTGCACCAAAGTGAGAATCACCAGAGGATCCACAAAATCAAGATATTTAGGAGCTGTTAAATGGAGTAACTGCATCAACATGAGTTCTTGTTGCACTTAAATTCCTTCATCATCTGCTTGTGTTTGATATTTGATTCAATGTGCAGCAGTGCCAGTTGAGGCATGTAAAGGTTTTGTTGTCAACACTTTTTTTTTTTTTTTTTGGCTTTCCACCATCACCCTACGTTGAGAACAAAGTAAATCACACATATATTCTTTGCTACTTTTTCACTAAAAAGTTTCACTGTCACTAAACTTTTTTTTCATGATTTGTGTATCTGTTTCACTTTTATTCATTCTTTAACAAGTAGACACATTTCACAGTTTGCACAGCTCTATTCCAGTGATGGCAGAACTGTCACTCAAGCAGAAAAGATTAATGTCATATTCCTACCGGCATCACTCTCCTGTTCAATTATAGATCCACTGATGTTAGGGTTGCCGGGGTATAGATTAAGGTTTATAAACTGGAAAGGAAATAGCTTTATCATGAAAGACTTCACATGCGATGTATTTAGATGCATTGTTTGTGGCCAAGTGATGATAAGTGCTTTTTACAACGCTGTCCAATTAAGGTTGATCACATCTTAACAGAGGCCAAAGTGATTCAGACAGACCTCGCAGCGATGTTGCTGCACTGTGCACAGAGGTCTTACTGTATGTGCCTCAAGTTGGGCTTTAGATAGAATGGATATCTTTAGAGCCAGAGAGTAAGTTTATCACCTGGGCAGCAGCCATGAAAGCTTGTGAAACAACCTCTATACAGACCACAGAATGCCTTTCTATCCATCCTGTTTATTGGAATGCTGTTGCTTGGAGAGCTGCTACTCTGAGCCAATGGGAACATCCTTGACAGACTAAATAGACTTTACATTGCTTTATCTCTTTATCCCGTTACTTTGGGTTTGGTCAAATGCTCTGAAAAGGCTTTGTAGGTTCTGCATCCTCAGAAATGCACAAACATAGTATACTGCACATGCTCTAGGAAAGATGAATCCATCACACACAGCCACTCAAATCCACATAAAGACAAACATGGATACTCACAAGAGCACCCACATGCGCTCACATACTGCTGGCTCATGCAGACACACACAGCACTGTGCAGCTGTTTTCCTAAAATTTCCAAGATGGCTTAAGATCACCAGGCTATCCAGCTCAAATTCTGCTTAGTTTATTTAATGACCTTAGTAAGAATAGGAGTTTGATCCTAGTGGAGGCTTTTTCCCTGATTTGTTTTGACGTGATTTTGTTTTCTTCCTTTTCTTTCTTCCTCATTTACTATCTTTTATCTCGGTCTGTTTCTCTCCTGCACCCTCAGTCTTATTTTCGCCTCTCGCTGCTCTCACACAGTGTTTTTCTGATTTACAGAAAACTGTCATCTCTACCAACCTTGGGGGGGGGGGGGGGCTTCGATGGGATTATTGAACTGTCAGGGTTAGAAGGATGCTGGATGTTGGGAGTGTTCAAGATGGGGCGGGGGGGGGGGGGCAGGAAACCACCTCAAGGGTACTGATTCCAGAGCTGATGGAGAAATAAAAATAATTACCTGGGGTTTCTGATTTATGCTGTGATGCAGGCTCAGAGCTATGCCTTTACTCTGCTTCGCTGTCTGATTCACTGCGCCTTTATCCCCAGCCTGAGTCTGCAGGTGTCAGTTTCAGCTTGAGGAAAAGCTCTGCCTTGTGCTGTTAGAGAGGAGAAGCAGGAGGGGCAGCTGCCTTCCAGGCCCTGGAAATCGGCAACAGCTTTTAAATGTCAGACCTCCATGCCCCAGCTTTGCTTTTTAATCGAAAATGAATCATAAAAAGGTTACGCAGAAATATCACCGAGTTCAGAACTGCTGAACTAGTGTGTTAGCCAAAACAAGATTACTTTGCTTTAGCAGTTTGTGATGGAGCACACAGGCTTTTTTCAGCATCTCTGTTTTTACAGCAGAACTGTAATTCCCCCATCGTTTTAGCAGTAAGATGCATGGAAATTGAGTTTGACCCAAAACTGCCTCTTGAGTCCAAGCTTAATGAGGCATCGCAGTCCAGTGGCTCTGGCCATGAAAAGGTCTTTGATTTGTGATCTCAAGATGTTTGTGGCTTCTGTTATCCTGCTTACTGTTCTGAGATTAAGATGGGATCTCAGTCCCATATTAAATTTTGGTCCAATGATCCCTTTATGCACTGTCACAATACACATACCTACCACGCTGCTGTCTACTTCTATTAAAGTTATGGCAGTAGCCATTCAGTTGTGTAAGTTCTGTGTCAGGGAGTAGGAGAGAGAGCAAGTGTTTAATTTTTCAATCCACCACTTGCTGTTTGTAATTATTGTAAAGTTTTGGATCGATGGGAACGCTGAAGTCAGTGCCACTGAGTGAGTCTGTGGCAGCTACAGTTCGTTGGAACAGAAGTTTCTCAGCAGCTATATATTGTCATAAAAACCCAGTACTTCATAAGCCTGATGGGAGAAAATGTGATTAAAAAATTGCATTCTAATAAATCACGAAAAGATTTCATACTCTCACTCTAAAAATTGATTTTCACATAAAAGAAGAGATTGCTTGTGGCCCGCTGCTGGTCCAAAGGTGGGAAATCAATCAAATCCTTCACCACTATATTTTTTGAGCACTACAGCTTTTTGAGTTTGTGCTTGTACTTGTTCAAATTTATGTGTTGCTTTTACACTGGTAAATTTGGTTTCCAGATATGAGCGAAATTCATCATTCCTGACATGATCGATGTCACATACTTCATACAACTGTGGGTTCACGCCTCAGAAGGCTAAAACTGGTACGACAGTAATCAGTCATATTATTATTAATAGTTACATTAAAGCAGAGCTATACATTTTTATCATCCTTATGCACACAGATTCATCTTGATGTGACTAATTTTCCAGGCAAATACTCCTAATTATAACATTTTGGGGCTGGGCCAAAGTAGAAAAACTGCAAGATTGTAGCTGTAGTAGAGATTTAGAGAGTTTAGGTTCAGCTCTGATTCTAACTTTTTCCATATGTAGTGACTTCTTCTGTTCATAAGAAAATCTTTAGTAAATTCCCATCACTCATTTTGTCCGCCATCATTTTCTCCCGTAAAGATTGTTGTTGACTCTGATTGTTTGCAAGGACATCTAAAATCGATATCAGTTGGAACACCATCTCTTATTACTTATTACATTTCCACACCTTGACAGCAGCTCACCAAACCTGATGAGAAACACACACATACACACACAGACGGATACACACACACAAACACACAAATAAGCACCTCAAGGTCTCCTTCATGTTTGAGCGACCACAGAAATTATGTGCTGATGACACCTAAACAGATTGTGTAATTACTTTTGCCCTGGTGGCCCCGGCCTGTAAACAGAGCTTTCCCAAGTCCTAAACCAGGTTATTATTACCAATCTATATTTTTTGTGTTTAGTGTGTGTTTGGATGCAGCTGGCATTTATGATGTGGGGCAATTTAAAAAATAAAAATAAAAATTTCATGTTCAGTTTCCAGGATAACAAAAAAACAACATGTCCAGAGGAGAGGCTCTAGGGTTAAGGTTGAGAGGGTTAAGGATCACAGGTATCACTGGAGAGGGGGTGATAAAAGTCTGAGAAGAAGGACTGTGTAGAGAAGTGTAAGAAGTGTAACCTGCGCGCACGCTGTGACCCCCTCTGTGCTCAAACTCGTATGTTTTATTGAAAGCCGGCAGGCAAAGGTCATCCTTGTTTTCTCTGGGGACTTTTGTTCCCTAAAGCTTTGAGTTCATGCTAAGCATTGTACACTGTTATATAAACTGCAGAGCACTGACAAAGCAGTAAATTCAGCCTATAAATGGACCATCAGGGAGGTGTTGGACACTAAGGGGGCTGGTGGTCTAAATTCATCCTGACATAATTAAATAACACATTCTTTTCTAATATGCTCATTTATTGTTCCTTCAGGCAGCTTCTACCTTCAGGCAGGACAAAAATACCATGTTTTGCTCTCATCTACTAAATAGAAGAAGAGAGAAAGGACACAACTCAAGGACTGACTTGGTACAATTTTTAACAACAGTTAAAAATTGTATTTCATTGTGAGGTAAAAGGTTGTTCTACACAACTCAGTTGGGCTCTTTTTAATTAGTGATTAGCTTTAGTTACTGTACAGAGCAGATTAACAGTCACTCCTCTGGGACAGAGTCTTTTCTCTGTTACTGACTGGACTATCGGGTCTTCAGAGGAGCTGAGTTAGAGCAGTGACACCATGAGAGCTGAGCAGAAACTGTGGGAAAGCTGTATCCTCAGTATTATATTTACAATGTGCTGGTTTATGTGAAAGCTTCATAATATCCTCAGCCTGTGTTTGGGTTATTTTCGATCATATTTCCGACTTGCACCTTTAATGGGCATCTAGATGTCACACTGGCCTTCACAACGATGATGATAAATGTCACTTGTACAAAACAAATTTGGCTCCAAGTCAATGATCTGAAATCTGATTTCAACAACAGGAATTTAATTTCAGTGTGAAACTCCCTGGTGGAAGCAAAGATGAACCTTGTTTCAGAGGTTGTTAATAAAGAAAAATTGGTCCACTGGTCTCTAAAGACTGAGCATCAGGAACTGGCAGCAAGATGAGAGCTCAGGAGGGGGAACAACAAACAGAAAGATCACAACCTCAAACAGGTTTCTGTCAGACAACAGTTTACACGGTTGGAAATCGATTTATCAGAAGCATTAAATAACCACTGCAATTAGTCGACAGATGTAATAAAGCAGCAGTTACTCTCCTCTCCAGACAGTTTGCATGCAGTGGCCACACCAAGGACCACACTGCCACCTACTGTTCTGGAATGTGCATGTGCAGATGGGCTTAAATATTAGAGATGGATAAGTATTTAAAACTTTAAGTTAAAGGATCAGTAACGCAGTTTAATATTTCATTAATAGCACAAGTCCTTGATTGACAACTGTACTTAACATAAAATACATAAAAATTATTTAGCAATAGTTATTTTGACAGCCTGTAATACTTCATCTAGCCCTTGTGATGCTGAAGTCAAATTGCATGTCCGTGCTGTTCATCATATTAACAACAGCTGTCATGGAGTTAAAAAGTGTAATTTCTGAAATGTAGTTGAGTATAAAAATGAAAATGTTCACATACAAATACTATGCAGATTGTGCAGTGTTTTCAGCTAAATCTGGTACCATACTGTAAAAATGATGAGTAAGTGGGTAAACAGAAAGATATATGACAGTAAATCTGACAATAAAACTACATTCTGAAATGTTTTCAGTTTGGATTGCTAAGGTTTTCACAAAAAAAAACTTCAAATACATGAACAGGTTATTAAATAGTGTTGACACGTAATATGAAGTTGTTTAAACTGAGTTGCCTGAGTAAGATTTATAGTTTATGGGCCTTGCAGAGCAACATCTACAGACAGAGCAATATTGCCACATTTTACAGTGTGTGAAGTGGGGGAAGAATAAGTTTGAGGTTTTTATTCATGAAAAACCTTTTTTTCTCCAGTTGCATTAGGAAGCAACGGATGCTTCAGTTACTCCCTACTGTTTCATGCAGCATTCCTTGCCTCATTTGTTTTTGTTTTTTTTTTGTTTTGTTTTGTTTTTTTTAATCCTTAATTATCAAGGCAGGGATTTTGCTGAGTGGACATCCTCAGCACACAAACTATTTTCCCTCCCTTACATCCGTGCAGATTTGACATGTTAAGACTTAAAAGTTACCAGGTATCACTTTAATATGCAAACGCTTGCTGTGAATCTCAACGAGAATATTTTGTGGTAAGCTTTTTTTCAAGGTGACCTTGTTATTGAGGGACAACTAAGCATTACTCGCTGTTCCCCTCCACTGTTCCTCATCATTTTCCCCAACAATGTTCCGGTCACAGCCCCCACACTGTCCCTCAGCGAAGGATTAGTCAAGTGAGGATTCGCCACAACAGGTAGACTCATTCCACGCATCAGATCATGCTCACAAAACATGCCGGCCTCCTGAGGGATGTTACACAGTCTTGACAGTCTATTCAGCCAAGAAATACACTCCTCCTGTCTCTTTAATTCCTTTCAAACATCACACTCAGATGAGACCTTCACCGCAGTCATACTTCAGGTGTCACCAGCACAAACAAATGCACAGGTAAAAGCTGCACACAGAGAAAAAAACTTTCTTTTTTTTTTTTTTAAATTCTGTCTTACCACTATACTCATGCACCCATATATACACTGAGAGAGTTAATGATTGGTCATAGTGGTGGTGAAGTGATCCCTTCCCAGGGCGACTTCAGTGCTAGAGAAGGGTGGACAAAATCACTTTCTTTGTTCTGCGGGAAAGTGCATTCTCAAGTTCATCTGAGGCTAATATAATAATCCTCAGCAGTCTGAGACAGCCAATTAAGTGGGAACCTTCCAGCGTTATGGTCCTTTTAGTGAAAAATTCACTCTTTGTCTTAAATGTGAGTGTGTGAAAATCTGAACCTGTCCCTTCAGTCTGAAATGCTGTGGTCAGAACATCAGCACTTATATTTAAACTTCATTTGCCCTGTTTTCTGGCACTAATTAAGATTCTGTATTAGATGATCCCTCAATTGTTTTTTTTTTTTTGCTTTTTTTTGTTTGTTTTTGTTTTGTTTTGTTTTGTTTGTTTTTTATAAATATAAGTAGCCCTGGTGAAATCAAATTCTCCTCCTACATACTGGCTGAGAATAACCCTACTGATTGTCACCCCAGCTGTGACCAACAGCAGCAACATGTACGGTGGAAACCCTTTCATTCTGAGATAAAAACCATTGGTTCAGAGTTGAGTCCAAAGACACAACTGCACTTCTAATCAATTTGCCCCGAGCCAGGAGTCTTTGCCATGTTCTGCCTGTTGTTTCGTGGTGTCCACTTCAAGAGGAATCAGCTCCTGTGTGGAAGGAGAGTTCGAGCCAGTGGCACAAATATCTGGTCTGTATTTCTCTCTGTGTGATCTACACAGAGAAATGGCCCAAAGTGAGTCTAAAATTAACCTAAAAATCAGCTCCTTCATTTTTACTTTCAAGATCTTGAACAGTATCTTGAAGTGAACTGCATGAGCTGTCGTGATTTTCTGCTTTCTACTGAGAGGGCATTCTCCTGGAAGCATAAAAGGAAACTGACAACTTCTTTGTGTCTCCATTTGCCCTTGACATTTGTGAGAAACAGGGGGTTTAAAGAAAGATGGATGGCACAGAGTGTTCACACTGAGCTCAGTCAATATCACAGGGAACCTAGCCCTGAGTGGGATTCATACAGAAAGTGGTGGAGAGGACGGATGGAAGGACAGGATGATGGATGAAGACAGACCTGTACATACATGTATGTGGATGCAGCACAGCAAACACGATACAGAGTAAAATGTTATTTTTAAGAGCAGTGCTGTGTCTGTGGTATTCTATTATTCAGAAATGCAGCCCCAGTAGAAAAATCAATAAATAAATACATTTTACATACAACAGGATCACTCTCTCTGCTGATGTTTCACTCCACCTTCTACTTTCTCTCATGGGAATAAGGAAACCTGGAAGAACTGAGATGTGGTATGTGGTTTGAGAAATTTGTGATTAATCTTTGATGTGCAAAGACGTTTTTTTTTCCTCCAGTGACAATTCATCTGCACTCAAGTTCAAGCGAAGTGCAATTACTTTATTTTCTCCTTGGGACCAAGCACATCTAATGTCTTTCCTTTTATTTCCCATATCATATTGACACAAACACATTCTCTTTTTTTCTCCATTCACTGTATTACAGTAGCAGCACTTTAGCAGTAAAAGATTCTCCTTGTCTTCTTCAGTTAGGAGAACCTGTTTGTAAAATGCACAAAGATACACTTCTGTCCCTGGGGACGTTGCTAATTTTGGAGCAAAGCACACAAAACAAAACAAACCGTCTCCACATGAAAGGCCTCATGAATATTTACAAGTGATGATCACAGTGGACTATTATTATCATTATACCTCTCTTCATGCAGGAAATGTAAAGCCAGCACACATGCGTGGCTCCAAATGAAAGATGTCTCAAACCTCGTCCTTGATGTTTAATTTCATTCACTGATTTCATTTTTTATTTTTTAGGTCAACAAGCATGAAATGAGTCTTTTCTTTCTCGATATATAATAAACTGTTAATACGTGGCCTGTTTTGCAGCATATTTCATCATCACTTTGGCACTTTTGAATGAGATTTTTGAAAAATGTCCTGAATACAGAGGTTTTAATGTGATGTTGTTGGCTACAAAACACTTCAAACCATTTCAAACACTAGTAGAAGTCATTGTTAAATCATGTGACAGCCATGCAGTACACAAAAAAGTGCAGATACAGCTCAAAAGTATCAGTCAATGTTCACATCAAACATCAGAATGGGGCAAAAAAAATGTGATCTCAGTGACTTTGACTGTGACATGATTGTTGGTGTCTGACAGGTTGGTTTGAGTATTTGTGAAAATGTTGATCTCCTGGCATTTTCACATTAAACAGTCTCTAGAATTTTCTCAGAATTGTGCGTAAAACAAAACTGTGGATGGAAACACCTTGTTGATGAGAGAGGTCAGAGGTGAATGGCCAGCCTGGTTGGAGCTGACAGAAAAGCAACAGTAACTCAGACAACTACTCTTTGCAAATGTGGGGAGCAGAGGGAGATCTGAGAATATACAACACATCAAACCTTGGCTTCAGCTGCAGAAGACCATATCAGCTTCCACTCCTGTCAGCCAAGAACAGAAATCAGAGGCTGCAGTGGACACAGATTCACCAAAACTGGACAGATGAAGACTGGGGGAAAAAAAAACTTAGCCTGGTCTGATGAATCTTGATTTCTGCTGTGGCACATAGATGTTAGGGTCAGAATTTGGCCTCAGCAGCATGAATCCATGGACCCAACTTGCCTTGTGTCAGCAGCCCAGGCTGGTGGTGGTGGAGTAATGGTGCAGGGAACATTTTCTTGGTCCACTTCAGGTTCCTAATAGCAATCAATCACGGTTTGAATGCCACAACCTATCTGAGTACTGTTGCTCAATCAGCTGCACAAACATTTCTAAGTGTACCTCAGTTTTCCCATGTACTGTACACAGGCCTAAAGTGAACACCAGGTAGCATATACAGGGTGAGCTTCCTGTGAGTATTACATAATCTCTGATTAATCTTTTTTCTAAGCTGCTTTAATGAGTGTCCTGCTTTGTTGCTGCTTGCCAAACTTTGAACCTGTCTTGACTGTCTGTCCTCTTTTGCTATGAAATGTTTTGTAACGAAAAAAAAATTGCAGAAGTTAATAGCTTTCACTTTGATGAGAAGGCTCTGCAGTGCATGAACTTCCCATACCTCCTGACAACCCTCAACCACTGTCTGTCTCTAACTGCTGTAATTCAATCAGACTTTTTGTGGGTCTTTCCTGACATCTGAGAGACAAGTGTGAAAGTGTGTTACTTTGATATTCTCAAGTGGAGAATTACAACTCAGTCTTGTCTTGCAATGAATATGTTTCACTGCTGGAAGCACTGTCACCACGGAGGCATAATTTTTAGGATCAGAAACTACTAACATGTTGGTAATGATGGATTCTAAAGGCAACAGAAAATGTATTAATGTGAACTGAAACAGAATCTGATATGTTAAATTTAAGACTGACAGATTTGTTTTGGACAGACACTATACTGCACCACTGCATGCAAACATTTTAACAGGAACTGCCTGGACTGCACATACAGTATCAATATAGGTCAGTCACAAATGAACACGCAGTATGTTGACATTTTAAAGATGTAAAGATGTACCACCTCATCAACAACTTGTATCTTCACAAGTACAAAGTGCATTTTGGCGAGAAAATTTTTTTGTTGTTATTGTTTTTTTGTTTGTTTGTTTTGTTTTTTTACAAATCAGTTTATGAAAATAGTTTTTATTTGTTTACTTTTTGGTGAAAGCCTTTAGTCTTAAGACACTGAAATTTTCTAAATCATTTAATAAATCATTCATGATAAAATCCTCCTGAGCAGAGGGAGTTCCTGTCAGGGAACTCTGGACAGTTTTGCTGTTTTCAACATCAAGAATTAATTCTCAGTCTCAACATAGTAAACTTAATGATACTTAATTATCACTGTCTAAATCACACATCTCCACACTGGGCTCTGATGCACTTCTGAACAGAGAGTCTCATCAGATGGACAGTGAGTATAAATCACCACTTCATAAAATAACAAAAGTTGAAGCTAACTTGAACCATCAATCATTGCACAACTTAGTCACCAATTCACCTTCAGCTACATGAAGCACTCGGTTTAACGTATAAGACTTGGTGACACCTTCCTTTGGTCAGTTAATTTGTCCTTTATCCAAATTCTCATTACCATTCCTTAAACGTGTCCTTTTAAATGATGTTTATATTATATGACCATGTTTAGGGACTTTCTGAATCCTTATCTGTACCTAAAAACCCCCTCTGTCTCATTCTGTCTCATCTAGTTCAGTCTGGTTGCAGTGAACTTTGGATGTGACTACGCTGGAATTGTGCAAAAAGTCAAACCAACAATAAACCACGCGTACTCACAAACACAAGCACACTCATGCACAAAAGGACACACAGATTACATACTGGCACTGCAACCCCCTGCTTTAACACCAAAAGCCTTGTCTCTCTCTCTTTCAGTCTAATCCATTGTTTGGTCTGTGGTAATGTATATGCATGCTAAACAGCTTCTGGAATATAGACCACACAGATATATCAGTATGTCAATAATTAATGAAATATTATATTTAAAATCCATATCTGGCTCATCTGTCCTGAAAAAATAATGTTTTTGTTATTCATTCAATGGCCATGTTGTAAATACAACAGATATCCATTGATCTTTTTAGGGTTTTTTTTTTTTTTCATTCTAGAGTTTGACAAAAGTATTATATCCCTCTGTATATAATGTGGAGGCAGTAGAGCACCAAAATTAAAAATTTATCTTGGAATCAAATTAACAGTAACTGTCAAAGACATTTTCATGCAACACAACAGACATCAGCCTCATCCAAGTTGGACGAAAGTTTGAACAGCTCACTCGGCAGTTGACCCTGCTGCAATCAACCTGAAGCTGAGTACACTCAAAACTGTGGAGATCATGGACTTAATGATTCTAATTGGTTGGCAAGTGTCCATTAATTTCTTGTGATGGACAAGATAACACCTCCGATGCAGGTGTTTGTTTGTTCGTTGCTCTAAATTAATGAACCAGGTCTCTAGAGTGTGTGGGAGAGAGTGTGAGTGAGTGTTGCCTGGTAATGCATCAGTCAGCCATTCTAAGGTACAGGGAGTCTATTTATGTATATCTATTTGCAAAAATGTGCTGTTACTAAAAGAAAGAAAGATATTTTTGATTCAATTAGCCTACATATGGTGGTTTGCTGACGAATGTCCCTGGATGATTGGATGGTTCTTTGCCTCCACATCATCCACTACTATTACGAAACATATGACTCAGAGAGGATTATCCCTGACTTAATACAGCTTTAACTTAACTCCACCAATCTGGCATCAGCTATACAACAGTGTCTCCTCCTGGCATCAAGGTGGTACAGGCATTTAAAATCATAGCACAACCACAGCTGTTGAGTCTCTGCACAACAATCACAGTCTGGTTTGGATCAACCACAAAGAAGGTCAATAAAACACCACGGAGGAGAGTCGGCCTGCTGAAAAGATCATTGGTGCTGACCTGCCAACTCTCCCTGAACTGTACACCTCCTGAGTCAGTAAACAGTCACACAGGGAAAATCAGCACAGACCGGTCACGCCCTGGACATAACTTATTTGACACCCCCCCCCCCGTCCACACTTCTTATGGTCCACTTGTGGAGAGTGAAAATGGACACCAATAAGGATTCATAAGATGTAAATAAATCTGTTATTAATGGGTAATGAATAACCACTTGTTTTTTTTTTTTTTATCCTTAGCTGCAGGGCATCTTGACCTCAATCCAATTCACTAACTTTGATTAATGACTTATTAACTTTTTTATTTCAGACTGAAGCGCTTAGACTCAGGTATTAGAGATATTTTTCACAACTTGACAGCAGCTTATAACAAATCTATGAAGAATTATTATTATCATTATTATTATTATTATTATTATTATTATGTATTAAATAATGATAAAGCCCTTAGTTACAACTTATAAAGCCTTAAAGGGTACCTTATGAGAAAGTGAAGCTTTATTTTAACCCCCTGGTTAGCATTCATACACACTCTAACAACAATTGGTTTATAACACGCCATAGCACAATATAGTGTTTCTGTAAACAGATGTACCACCACAGATGCCCAAGAAAAATGAAAATTACAAACTAGTTCTGTAGCTTTCAAGTCAAGATCTAACTGCACCTACAGCCACCTGTGATCTTATCACTAGTCTGTTTAATTATGGGTCTAAGACATGAATCGTTTCATTATCAATGAAAAGGATCGATTTCAAAAAGTCGCACTGATACCTGCACAGCCCCGCAGGGCCTCTTGCAAACAACATGAACGTTTCTATAGTTTAACATTTATAATTAAACCCAGCAGCCCCTGCTCTCCACCTTAACCGCACTGAGGTTTTCAGCTGCACCATGAGGCAATGATGCAATCGGCGCATGCCACAGGACATTTCCTACGTGTCAGCACAAATGAGGCGAGGTGAGCCCGGGAGCCGGTGAGGGAGACTATACGGAACACGCCACTTCCAAAATTCAACATAAACAGATGTCGTGCAGAAAGATGTGAGTCTAACCTACTTTACTGATACGCTAACTGATCTGTGGCTGCCACTCTCTGAGGTGTCTTACGGAGGTGTGTGCACACTGTCAGGGGAATCCCGGCCATAAATGTGCAGCTGATAGCCTACAGACCCTTGCCCCCGTATGATTATTCATGTACTCGCCCCCCGGCTTATCCTAATGGTCAGTTTCGTACCTGGCGACCACCTCCTCCAAGCGCCACGCTGACCTGTTATTTAAAGGGCACCCACACTAACCTGAACACTGTCTGACTGAGGTTACTCATAGTAACCTACATATAGGCGATAGTTAATTGCTAGACTTAATAGGCATAGTAGATTATTATTATTTTTACAATGAGTTCAAACCAACCCAAGAACACCATGGAGAAAGGTATGAGCAAAGTAACATAGGATTGTTTTACTGGTGAGAAGAAATAATTGAGCGACTTTCTTGAAATGTGGGTTTAAGCCAGCTGATGCAACAGCATTTCACCAAAGTTTGGACTTTGTTGGAGCTGCCACGTGTTGTTGTTGTGTGCTAATTGTTCACTCAGCTGGTGGAAGTAATCCTTCTGTGTACACTGTGCTGGAATGTGTCAGTGATTTGACTGAAGCTGTCAACCGATCCCAGCAGCGTTGTCCGCTTTAATTTTCACCCGCACTTATCCTGGTGCTCAGTGTGTGACCAGGTGGCGGACTGTGAAGACGTTTACCTTACTGCAGTTATCACGGTTTTACAGGAGGTTTTAGAAGTTAGTGCCCACTTTGCTGTGCTGCTGGCAGCTGAGCAGAGCCTGGTGTATGGGGTGTCTGTGGATGTAAAGCAGCAGAAGATCAGGGGAGTTTAAGAGACGTTTTTATTAACCAGGAGCCCATCATTGCATTATTGCATTATGTCCTGAAGCCTATTGCATTATCTGCTGGTACACATTACAAACCAATGGCTTCCTTGGCTTTCTGAAAAATTGATGAATGGCTTTAATAAAACAGGTTCCAACCGTAAATGTGGGGTATTTTTTCCCCCACATTTACAGTGACCAGGCTAAGCATTAATCTTCCTTTTGACAATGTAAGTAAAACCTGTTGTGTCATGGAAGTAGAAAATATTGCATGCCCTGTTGCCAAAAGCAAGAAACCTTGTACATTATCACAGAGAACAAGTGCCACAGCTTCTGGGCAAATGTTCACTGCACAGAATCTGTGGATGTGCCACATCAGTGTATTGTTTTAAGATTGCTTAACAAGTTTTTACTAATGGTTAATCCGTGTGCCAGAGATGGTCTCTGCAGGGTTTTATCTTTGAACAATTTCAGCTCAAAAGTTATGAATTAACTTGAATGTTAGTGAAATGTCACGTTTAAATTGAATGAAAGAAAGATGAGTTGTGTACTTCTTGTTTGGATGCACCTTTTATTGAAGATTGACATGACAAACACTTGTTTTTGTTTTCTGAACTGCTTGATAGATGATTCATTGGCAGGGGTCCTTGAACTTTGCCACAGATTCCATTGGAAATATGAGCAGAAAAACTACTTGTGGTTCCTCTTGTGCATTTAAGATACTATTATGAAAAAATAATTCAAGCTAAATTGATAATTGATTGTAGAGATTTGCTAAGCATGCATTCATGCTTCAGCAATGTCACTTCTTAACTCCTAACTGAACGATGAGAAGCCGACAGCACTGTTATTTATATCTATTTGATTATTTATATGCCATTATCGCTGCATAGTCTTCCAGGCAGCAAGAAGGTTCCTCCTCTTGGGAATCATCTTTTTGTTCTTGTAAATATGAATATTGTTAGTGTCCACACAAAGGCATCTTTTTGCCCTGCCTCATCTGAGCTCTTCTCCTCTTCACAGTTCGTAGCAAGATGACAGAGTTTTGGAAAGAGCACTCCCAGGACGCCACAGTGGAGGAGATGATGCTGGACTCCCGTGCCAGAGAGCTGACTCAGCATGAGCTGCCCGAGATCCTCTCCATGCTGCCTTGCCTGACCGGGCACAGAGTCCTGGAGCTGGGAGCTGGCATCGGGTGAGCACACAGCTGCAATAGTCCAAGTGTAGTAGTGGATGTGTGTGAGCGGGATTTTCACTCTCTTTATTTAATGTAGGGGCCTGTAGCAGAAGACATGAGAGCGTGTCCGATAAGCTCCAGATTTCCATGCAAAAAGTGAAAGGTTCTTTAGAAAAGCTTGGTAAACAAGAGCCAGTGATGCTCTTACAAAGAGATAAAGCCAGCACAGGTTTTTTTCAGTGATAGTGGCAGCCACCAGTTATGAATCTAAAGCAGGGCGACAGTCAACATCAAGCGGTTTCACACACACATCATTATTTTACTCACAATCTAAGACTGCAATAAATCTTGCCAAGGCTATATCTGGGAATTTGGGAAGAAGAAGAAGAAGAAGAAGAAGAAGAATTCAAGCTAGTTAATCAGTTAGTGCATTCATTAAAGAGTGGCAACTTTCAAATTCAGGTGATCATGTAATGTTTTAGATGCTGATATTGTGTTGAAACATTAAAAAGCTTCAAGTTTGCTTCTGCCTTTAACACCTTTTGTTTTTTATTAATTGAAGAGCATTTTATGAATACAGCTGCATAAATATAACACTGACTTGTCTCTACAGTCGTTACACCAGTCACCTTCTGACCAAGGCTGCCCATGTAACAGCTGTGGACTTCATGGAGAGCTTTGTGGAGAGGAACAGACAGGTCAATGGTCACCATGACAACGCTACCTTCATCCAGGCTGACGTCACAAAGCTTGATGTCCCCCAAAACAGGTTCAGATACCTGATATGTTTCATTATATCTTTTATGGGGGGCTTTACTGCTTTCAATCACATAAATACTTGACATTCTCCACTGTTGTGCACATGGCCTCAATCCAGTTGATCAGTTTTTCACAGCTAGAGGTACACTAGCAAAATAATACACTGAAAGTAACACTAAATGCAAAACAGATATATTAAAATAAAACAAATACGGTTAACGTTCCTGGTGCATTCAATGTTCTCCTCAGCATTGACTTCATCTTCTCCAACTGGCTGCTGATGTACCTGAGTGACGAGGAGCTGAGGACCTTCATAGAGAAGGTGCTCGGCTGGCTGCAGCCCGGTGGCTTTCTTTTCTTCAGAGAATCGTGCAACCATCGATCAGGTACCGAGCTAATATTTAAATTTCTGCATCCCTCTCACATGATATTCAGTATTTTAACATTCTCAGTGACTCAGTCTCATTTAAGAAACTTAAAAAGATTCATGGTCTCTTCCATAAATTTGAGATTGAAATAGAGCCATGACAAATTGAAGTTTTGCAGTCCAGGTTCAGTGTCTGATTTCCATATATACCATAATTTGCGGTTTCTTTCTCAGATGATTATAACTGTTCTGCAACAGTAATCAGGTTATCTTTTTGATCAACAAATAAAATAAGGAGAAGCATTTGTTTTAATGCATCACTTTCTACCAAGGTGACAGCAAGAGGGACTTCAACCCCACCTGCTACCGCACTGAGGCACAATACAGCCACCTGGTATCATCAATACAAGTGGAGGGGCCTGAGGAGGGCCAAAAGTTTGGTTTCGACATTGTGTTGAAAAAGAAAGTTCAGACCTATGTTGAGGTAGAGTCATTTAAGTCTTACCAAATGTTAAAGACTTAAATTAAAAAAAGAAGGACAGAGCAGTGTGTGATGTGGGTGTGATGATGTGGAGTTAACCCCTTTCACTTCCTCATCTCTGTCCCCCTCTCACTTCTCTCCCCCATCACCACTCCCCACCTCCCATCTCACTTCCTCCTATTCCAGATGAAAAATAATCCCAATCAAATCTGTTGGCTGCTGGAGAAAGTTCCCCGCTCCTCTAACACAGAGAGCGGGTTCAGCACCTTCCAGCAGTTCCTGGACAACCAGCAGTACACCAACCGCGGTATCCTGCGCTACGAGAAGATGTTTGGGGCTGGATACGTCAGCACAGGCGGGCCCAGCACCACCAAGGTAGGAACAGAGTCCGGACAACACCAAAGAAATTGGCTGGAAGAAATCAATAGCTGCTTCTAGGAAAAGATACAACCTCAGAGAATGAATCCTGACTTTGTCTTTTCTGCTCAAGATGATTTTGAGTCAAAGTTTCAATATCTTTTTGTCCTGTCATCCTTGGAGACACAGGATGCTTCAAGGCAGAATTACATGGCTTAATCTTTAAGGACTTTGATTAAATTAAAACTTTTGCGACTTCTTCTAACAGGAGTTTGTGGACCTGCTGAACCTGAAGCCAGGACAGAAGGTTCTGGATGTTGGCTGTGGCATCGGTGGAGGAGACTTCTATATGGCAAAGGTAGAGGAAAGGAAAAGACAGAGGAATCTGGCATAGTTAGGTTGATACTAATAATGATGGCAATGATACTGTCACGTTTCAGACCTTTGGAGTGGAAGTGCTTGGCCTGGACCTGTCAAACAACATGGTGGACATTGCCATGGAGAGGGCGATCACTGAGAGGCTACCATCAGTACGTTTAAATGTTCCCTTATGCTATTGGTTTAAATGCCACAGATAATGGTTTGATCAATGTGCCAAGTAAAAAAACAAAATCATTAATGGAATATCCTCCACATTAGGTCCAGTTCGAGGTGGCTGATGCCACCAGGAGGACGTTCCCGGAAGGTTCCTTTGACGTGATCTACAGCAGAGACACAATCCTGCACATAGATGACAAACTTGCTCTCTTCAAACGCTTCCATGTGAGCATTTTGCCATCCTTTAGACCATAGCATTAAGTCAAATATTTTCATTTCAATGATTTCCAAAACCTATTCTTTAACTTTAACTTTTTTCTGTCCAGTCATGGTTAAAGCCAGGTGGCCAGTTGCTTATCAGTGACTACTGCTGTGGGGAGAAGCCCTGGACACCAGTGTTCGAGGCCTACGTCAAACAGAGGGGCTACGTCCTTTATACACCCTCACAGTATGGCAAGGTAAACATACAGTACAACCTATTTATGTAATAGTTTGTGAAAAGAGCTCACTGACCTATGGGGAGTTCAGGCCTTTAGCTTATCACAGATAAATCAGTATTAGTGTATATGATGGCTGGTATAGCGGCTAATATGGACTGGGCTATATTCCTGGCAGCCATTTGTTTCCATTCAGGATTAAAACAAATTTGCAGAGACTTGAGAAATTATCCATCACATCATGTCTGGTTTTATATATTCCAAAATGGTAATGTTCTTTTTAAACTTTTTAAATCCTTCTGTATCACATCTGTTTTACCACACTGTAAGGAAACAAGCAAACAGAAGGGAAACACTGCAAAAGAACTGTTAACTCTGATGGACTGCTTAAATGTTTTTCATGCAGTGATGAACTCTAAAAGAGACATGTCTCTTTTAGAGTGGCCAAAGGTGGATATTTTGCAAAACAATCAGTTACAAATATTAGGCAACTCTTACAAAGTCAAAGTCTACTCCTGTACAGAAAGCCCATGTGTTGCTGATGTGTTACTACTGTCCATCAGCTGGTGGTGCTGTTCCCACTCCGCTTCACCCCTTCTGTCTCTCCTGCTGTAGTTCATTCAGGAAGCTGGTTTCTGCAATGTTCGGGAAGAAGACCGAACAGCCCAGTTCATCCAGGTGATTAAGACAGAGCTGCAGAGAGCAGAGGCCATCAAGGATGAATTCATTGAGGTCAGCATGCACTCTTATACACTCCATTCATTCAAATTAAAGAAAAAAAAGAAAAAACAATAGAAGCTGAATTCCTTCCTAAATTCTTTGGATGACTTGCTCACTGTTCCTGCCTCTGTTCCCTGCAGGAATTCTCTGAAGAGGACTATTTTGCAATAGTGAATGGGTGGAGAGAGAAACTGGAACGTTCCAATAGTGGAGACCAAAGATGGGGACTCTTTTATGCAACAAGGGACTGAGTTATTGTGCCAAGACTGAAGATGATAATAAAAGGAAAAAAATGAATGCTTTTCTCTTTCTTTATTGTCTATGCGTTTGTCTTTGATAAATTCCTTGTTTTTTATTAATTAATTAATTAATTAATAAAAAAGAGGATCTGATGTGTGCCTTAAACCTGCAAGTTTAAGCAACACTTTAAGTGAGGAACTGTCCATGTGCTGAGTGAGCAATTCAAAGAAGTAGTATTATAATACATTAAAATACTGACATGCTACTGACAGGACAAAAAATTTTCACAAACTCAGAATAATTAAAAAATGATTTAAAAAACTTTAATAAACTGAACAAAATAATAATGTCTAGACCTACACTGTGTGAGAAATTCTAGGATCTATTTCTCCTCCTTTGAGCCCATCTCAAATATACTGCAAATTTACTGTAAGTTGCACATCTCATTAAAAAAAATTATTTAACACACTGTACTGGTTTTGTTAGTTTGAGCAAAGGTGTTGCTTGACCCTGTCCAAACACTTCGCACCCCCCCCCCCCCACACACACACACACATACATGCAAATGTTCACACATATACCTAAATAAACTGCCAACCCTTTGTAATACAATGAGTTCATGAAGTGTGAGCTTATCATCATAAATCTCCTCTGCGCCAGCCAAATTTAAACCCCCTCTATTCACAATCTCCCCCTGTACAGACGTCTTCAGGCTGTCCGCTGTTTAAAAGTGATCACCATGACTGACAAGTGTGGTTGGGGTGTGATGTGTTCCTCTGAGAGGGTGGTGGACAGGCACGATCCGCAGCTCCTGCCTCAGGGCAAACAGCGGCTGAAGCATTACAAGACTTCTCATGTGTTCTGAAATGTTAAACTAATTGCCAAGTGTGTGTTTTTAATTGTCACACAATGATCCATTTCACAATGATATAGGTACATTATTGATGTTTTATCACTTTAGCATTACAGCTGATAAAGGCTGGGGGACAATTTTAATTACTTAATCGTAATTTATAACATTACATCATAGTTTATTTGTTGAACACATATTTACATTTTTAACATGAACCTGCAAAGTAACAAGTAAAGTTATCGAAAACATGTAACAAGTACAGTATTTCCCTTTGAACTGCTGTGGAGTAGAAGAGTAAAGTAGCAGAAAAGGGAAATTCTCAGGTAAAGGCGCCTCTTCATATCTAAGTATTTAGTATTGGTTCCTGGGGGGATGCTCTGACAACACTTCCTTTGACAGCGTAGCCCACACCACGCTACGCCCATTCTGTTGTCTGGTTACGTGCATGCGCGCAGAAAACTTACTGACAGACAGGAGGGTAAACACTTGGTGGCAAAACATGGCGAGGTTAAGCGAGCATGGGATCCGTCTGAGTTCCGTACGTATTTCAAATATATCACTATCCCAGCAGGATGTAGATTATCGCAGTGTTGAGTTGCAGAATGTATGTTGCTGCACGGACAAAAGACTTGACAGTGACAACTGACACAAACTCACAGACTTGGTTTTGTTTTGTTTTTTATTTCTCTTCAAGATGAGTCCTTCCTTCCTGAACAGCAACTCTACAAGTCATACCTGGCCTTTCAGCGCGGTGGCTGAATTAATAGGTAGGCTAGAACATGAAGTGCTACGCTGAAACCTTATATACATGGTTCCTTGCACCTGCAGCCGTGTTGCACTCTACTTGCTGCTTTTGCAACTTTTCCTGGTTTCATTTTATGCTGTCTTCCGCTGTCGCACCCGAAGTGGACTGTGTTTTAACTGACGTTTGTGCTGGTGCTAAAACGGACCGTATGGACTTCCTCTTTCGCAGTCTTTTATTACTTGCACACGCCTGACACAGTGTCTGTCAGTGTGTGTTGACATTATAAAAGACTGTCATGGATATAAGTATGTGAAGTGATGACGAGTGAGCTTTATTGTACTTTATCTATTAAAACACAATAAAGCTCAGCTCGCAGTGGCAGCACTATTCCTACAACTCAAACAGCCTGTAAACTGTGATCAGGTTTTATAGTATTTACATACGGAATCACCGTCGCTCTCTGTCGAGTAGATCTCTGTGTTAAAGAGACTGTCAGCACTGTCATTCCTCCACTCTGCTCTGTCCTGATGTTGAGACGTGCTGACCGTCTGTTGGCTGCTGGGTTTTAGCAGGAACAGCAAGGGGAGGGTTTAAATGCAGACGTATTAGGGGAACTACACCAGGAGTTTTATATACTATGGCGATCAAAATTAGAGAACAATTTATGAAAACCTGATTTTTTTTCTGAAATAATGTAATCTTCATTTCTCAAAACATGAAGGATTTTTTGTTGTGGCTTTACCATGCTACTAGAACAGTGTTTTACAAAATAACCAAGGCATGTCAACAAAAAAACATTTATTTTGAGGAAAACACAATGATCAAAATTAGAGAACAGCAATGACTGTAGCACGGAGAAAGACTACAACTCAAATTTCTGAAGGTTCCAACAGTCAACAATTAGTAGGAAGTATACAGGCCCTTGCTTTGAATGACTTCAGCACATCTGTGGCCACAGGACATCACTAGTCTCTCACAGCTCTGATGTGATTTTGGTCCACTCTTCCTCCAGTCTCTTACACAGTTCAGTGACTATAGTGGGTTTCTTAGCCATAACTTTGTCACCAAGGATTTTCCAGAGATTTTCTATTGGGTTTAGATCAGGACTCTGGGCTGGACATTTAATTATTTCAATGTTTTCAGCTTCAAAGAACTGTTTTACCCGTTTTGCTGTGTGACAGGGGACATTGTCCTGTCCTGCATGAAAATTGCTGGCTGATTGGGTGATGAACGCAGGGAAGGAACCACATGTTGCTGAAGAAGGTTCTGATAAACATTTGCATTTACTCTGCCATGCAGCTGTATAAGAGGCTCAACTCCTGCTGCAGAAAACATCCCCCAAACCATGATACTTCCTCCTCCACCTTTCACTGACTTCTTTACACACTTTGGGTTTAGTCTTTCCCCAGTTTGACGACGAACATAATTTTTCCCATCAGACCCAAATAAATTAAACTTGCTTTCATCACTAAAGTGAACTTTGGACCATTTCATTTAGTCTGGCCTTTTGATTCTTTCTGCTAATGAGAGGTTTGGTCACGGCAGAGTGGGCTTTCAGTCCTAATTGTTAAACGTTGAGACACTGTATGACGAGACAGATCCTTACCCTGTTCAGCGCTGAACTGGCGAGCAACTCCAGCTGCAGTGTTGAACCAATTACCCATTGAGATTCTCCGCATTATCCTGTCCTCTCTTGCATTTGTCTTTCGTGGACGACCACCCTTCTTGGGGGACTTGAATGAGTTTGTGATGTTGTAAAGATGCAACATTCTAGAAATCACAGATTTGGAACAACCAACTTCTCTTGCTATGGGACTGAAAGGGTCATCCCTTTGGCCCTCACCTGGACAACCTGCTGCCGGAGGGTTTCAGTCACTTTTGAACGGCTCACCATCTTGCAAAGTCAGTGAAAACTAGAAAGTTAGGCTGCCAGTTAAATAGGGTTTGTCAGATAATTAACGAGATTAGCACCAGGTGCAAGATTAACACCAATAACTGGGAGGTATCTGAAAGTGTTCTCTAATTTTGATCAGTGTTCTTTTTCAATGCAAACACAAGGTATTAACAGATGCATTGAAACCGATTAGAGAAGTAAACTAAAACCAGAATATAATGCATCTACAGTGAGGCTATGAGGCATAAAATAGCAGCACAGTTACTGTATGTACTGATGTACCATATACACATCATTCTTGTATCTCAGATGTTTCTCATATTTTGTCTCAGTACACACAGCATGGGACAAGCACTCCCAGTACTGTATGTTATCTTGGCACTCCTCTTATGGTAGTGTACAGTGTGTTTGTAGCATTCAGTGGTGAATTTACAGTCACCTTGTCATGCTTAGAGTTGTCTTCACTTCCCTGACTGTTCCTTCAGGGGTTAGCATCGTATATTTTCACAGAAGACATTTTGACATATTGACGGCTGGATTCCATTTGCTTCAGTTTCAAGGTCTACTCAAGCAGTGGGAAATTATAACTCTGTTATCACCAATTATAGATACAGAGTTGTGATTTATTGTCCTGCCTTCTCTTTTTGTTTACACTTCTGTTCAGCTTTTACATTGGTTCAATGAAGTGCGCAGCAAACAGAAATGTCTTTAGGTTTGGACAGTTATTAGTTATCAGTCATTGCATATCCAGCTGTGCCAGTTGAACTCCCTCTCAGTCTCCATCAAACTAATTGGAGGAGAAGAGGACCCAATTTACTGGCATATAAAGCCTATGAAGTCTGTCTTTTCACAGGTGGAAATCACCCAAATGGTACAAAACGTGGCCCAAAATATCACAACCCACTCAAAACAACCGCACAATATGGCAACGCTTCGCTGCATACATGCCATGCAAGATAGTAACACAAACTGTTTTAAGCATCCATTGTTAATTTGTTCCTTTCTCTCATGTTCTAGACAATGCATCAGATCCCGGTGTATCTGCTAAACAGATCTGGATAGATGTAATTGATGAAGACGGTCACCTCTGTCTAACCTTCACCGATAATGGCAGCGGCATGACCCCCAACAAACTGCACAAGATGCTCAGGTAAGACACACACACATGCACGCCCCCACACAAAGTTAACGTTGAAAGGAAAAACACAAAAAAAGTAACAGCTCGTTGCATCAAAAATGTTTTCTTGTACATGGTCAGTGATGTTGATAGTGTTCCTCTCCTCTGTATTTAAACCACAAGGACTGACTCATCAGTGTGTCTTTACCACATTTTATGTTAGGTGTCTATTTCTCACACTAAACACAGAGACACATTCTCCCACAAAGAACCTCACAATTCGCACAAGTAAGCAGGTAACTACACTTATACAGAGAGCTGAAACAATTAGTTGACTAATTAGTAACTAGAGTTGTATAAATTTCATAAGTTGTTTCTTTAATATACACACAAATACACATCCTTATTCCCTCACGCTCCCCTTCACTTTTGTGTTCAGTTTTGGTTTTACAGAAAAGGGCTCAGGTAAAGCCAGTCAGCAAGCCATCGGCGTGTACGGGAACGGTTTCAAGTCCGGCTCCATGCGTCTGGGCCGCGACGCACTCATCTTTACCAAGAACGGTGGCTGCCAGACTGTAGGAATGCTGTCTCAAACCTACCTGGAAAACATCAAGGCCCAGGCCGTCATCGTCCCCATCGTCCCTTTCAACCAACAAACCAATATCCTTCACATAAGAATGAGACACAGGGAGACAAAAGTAAAGAATACTCTGACCATTACAGCACCAGCACATCTTCATGATTCCTTGGTGTCATTACTGTAAAGTATCAAGACCATGATCATGGCAATTACCAGTAAAAAAAAAACTGATTGCAAGCAGGTAGACTGAGCCAAACAGGAAGTGAGGATTCCAGGTAAACTAAGGGGCATAAAGCAGTTTCTTCAAACTGAATGGTGGATAATATATTTGTCACCTTGTATGTTCCTTTATGTCCTAACCTTAACTCAGTGTTACAGTCTCTGGTGGTGACAGAGGACTCAGAGGCAAGCCTGGCGGCCATCCTTCAGCACTCCATCATCCGCACCCAGGAGCAGATACATGTGCACTTTGACTCCATTCTCTCAAAAAAAGGCACCAAGATATTAATTTGGAACATCCGCAGGTCAGAATCACTAGCACCTCTGTTTTCCTCTGTCATTTTTAAACTTTGGTTTTTGTAAAAAGTAAACAACTAAGACAACTGTAAAGTGTTAATTAGGGTCTTTCCATGCTAAGACACCCAGAATTTTACTTTTCCCCATTCATGTCATGGATTTTCTTGAAAAAACTCATTTAAAAACTTCGTATGACCTTGCAAAATCTTATAGCTCTATTCCAAATACTTTTTAGTTAGTTTTTTATGTTTGTCCCTCGGAGCAAAATTTCAGACTCACCAGTTGCTTATATTTCACTGGATTGGGTTGAAATGTATATTGAACATCCAAGAAACCCATTTTTTGTGTGAACATAGTTTGAATTCACACAAAAATCCTTGGTTTGGCTTTGTAAGTAGGTGTGCTAGTAGTAGTGTAGATTTAATTTACCACGTGTGAGTCTGCAAACACACAGAAAGGCAAATGGGCATGGACACATACATATGGTTTTTCTTTAAGCGGGTCTGTACACAAATTCATTCAAAACAGCACACATTCACACGCTTGTCTATAGTCAGACACACTGATAGAAGGGAAGTACTGCACCTGTCAAGATAAGCCAGCCAAAACATGCGGATGACATACCATGTAAGGCAAAACTGTGCCATCTGTGCAGCTTTAAAACTGAAAAATCTACCAGAGTTTTAGTAGTGAGCCATGATGTACAGAATGTCATTACCTGCTCTAACAACTGCTCCCTTTGATGTGATCTTGAAGGGCCAGAGATGGCAAGCCGGAGATCGACTTTGAGACCGATGGGAACGACTTTCGATTGCCCGAGATTCAGATCGAGGAGTTGAAGAAGGGACTGAGGAGCAGTGGATCTCTGAGAACCGAGCAGAACATCCCCGACATGCACTACAGTCTCAGGGTGAGTCAAGGGTAAAGTGAACCACTTCTGTAATCACTGAGTTACTGTCAGTGACAGAGAGTGCGATAGGGATGATGTCACTATTTGCATTTATATTGCCCATCCAAGGTAGTACAACACTCTCAGCTCAAGGTCTATTCAGTAGCTTTTTCTGATGCTTTCGATCATATCACAGGATCAGATGGAGTTCGGCCAGTTGTTTATAAAAGGAATTATATTTCCTTTTTTTTTTTGTCCTGGAGCTTCTAATTATGTCCCATGATATTCCTCAGCAGATGGAGATGCACAAATTGTTCAAGAGGAGATTGTCTAATGTTTTTCAAGCTTCCATTTTGTGAAACAATAAGGATAATGAGTGTGATATAGCATCTTTGAAACGTAATGCAGCTGAAAGTGTTTATTACAAATAACTGCATTTTTCAGATAATGCAGTGGATTTTACATGGTTTATGTAGTTTAAGAAAAGTAAGATTTTTTTCTCACACAACACCTCATCCTTAAATTTATTTGAAAAACTAAAAATCACCAAAATCAAAGAAATCTGGTTTTCATCGCATAGCGTCGATATTTGGTCTTGCTAGGACACTTGTATGAGTCCAGGGTTAGTGGTTAAGATTAGGTTCAGAGCAGAAGTCAGGGTGACACATGTAGTGGTTGTGGTGAAGATTTGGGCAAGTCCCTGTGAATCAACTATAAGTTGTGTGTGTATGTGTCTTCATGTCTTTCTGTGGCTGTGTGGACAAATATTATTTCAAAATCCTCTTTTTGGCCAGTCCTCACAACTTAAAAGGGCTGTTTGGGGATTAAGACTTGGTTTTAGGGTTACGGTTGGGGTTAGGCATTTAGCTGTGATGGTTAAAGGTTAGGGTAAGGGGATACGGAATCCATTATGTCAATGAGGGTCCTCACAAAGATGGTGAGACAAGAATGTGTATGTGTGAGTGGGTGGCTGGGTGTAGGGTTGTGTGTGCCAGTTTCATGTACAAACTGGAGCACCTCTTCACTATTGGAGACATACCTGTGGTTTAGTAGTAACACTGCCCTAGTTTCATTGAAAAGCCACAATCAAATAGTTATAATTAGATGTAGTTTACTCATATTTTTGAAGAGTGTTAAGAGTTGTATTAAATGTGTCTAGTGTGTGACTTTTTATATTCTCTCCATCCGTCTCTCTGTTTGTCTCAGGCCTACCTCAGTATTTTGTATCTGAAGCCAAGGACACAGATCATACTGAGAGGGAAGAAGATTCTTGCCAAGCTGGTGTCGAAGAGGCTGACACACATTGAGCATGACGTGTACAAACCCCACTTCAGTGTATCCCTTCACTGTCCATGTGTGTGTGTGTTTGCTAGCTGAGACAGAGAGAGAAGGGAAAATGAAAACATAGCTCCAATTCATGTGGGTTTTGTGTCTGTTTAGATTGTCGTTTCACTTTCATATTTATCGTTTGTTTACATCTTCTCAAGAGCTGTATAATTGCATATGAGAACTATCGTCATCGTGTAGGTGTAGTTTAGAGAGGCTTTAAAATTATTCCTCAGTTATCTAGAGGAAGATGCCATTTGAAGCAGGATGCAGATGTAAGATTAAATTTCTGCGTCACTTAAGCATTAACATGAACCTGTCCTACACCTGACTGGTCACACACACCAGCCGTTGTGTTGTCCATACCAGGGCTTCAAAATGAACGAACAAGTTTGCTGTTGTGAAAATGACACGCGATCAACCAAATTCACAAAAATGAAAATTAGGCAAGACATATGTTATGCAAATTCAGAATTACAATGCTCATGTTTATTTCATAATTTATTTGCATTAATAGTCCTGTAACCTGAAACCTGCCAATGTCCAGTACTGCTAACCTTGACTGATGTCTGTCAGAAAGAGAAGGTGAAAGTGACCTTTGGCCTGAATCCAAAAAACAAAGATCACTATGGCATCATGATGTACCACAAGAACCGACTCATTAAAGCCTACGAGAAAGTGGGTTGTCAGCTAAAGGTAATAAAAAGGATTTTACTGTAAATCATGACACCTGACAATTTCAGTGCTTTCCCCCATATTTTGTATTAATGGATACTTGCCTCCTCTTCCTCTTCTCTCACCCCCCAATTTTCTACAGGCTTCAGGTCAAAGAGCAGGAGTTGGGGTCATCGGTATCATCGAGTGTAACTTTCTCAAACCTGCTCACAACAAGCAAGACTTTGAGTACACCAAAGAATACAGGTACAACACATACAAAAGAAACAGTGTCAGACACACACAAAACGTTTTGTGCTAATATGAACTGTGGAGGTAACTAGCTGCTTAGGTTGATGCTCGGCATAGAGCAAAAAAAAGAAAATGTAGCAGAAACAGTGCTACGCACTGTATTTACAAAGTCATGATAGCACCAGTGACTCATGCAGCTCCTCCTGGAAGTCACACCAGAAGTGAGTGTTTTGCAGCAGAGAAGCTGAAATCTTCATACTGGTCAAAATTATTTCAGCCACACAACCTTGTTTTCTTCAATGAAAGGCCTATCAAGAAAAAAATGGCTATATTACTTAATTCACTGTCTTTTCCTTTTGCTTTTCTCAAGACTCACCCTCGGTGCTTTGGGCCTAAAACTCAATGACTACTGGAAGGAGGTGACCGAGAAGAAGGCCAGAGAGCGAGAGTTTCAGGCTCTTGACAGAGATGAAAATGAAGATATGCATGAAGTTGATGAGTTAGTGTCCACTGTTGTGTTTTTGGGTTTTTTTTTAAGTCCTTGCCTAAGTTTATAACAGTATTTATTATAAATATTACAAGTGTGAAAAAAGAAAAACACATGAACTTTGAGTGTTGTGCTACTGGAAGAGGATTTTGGTTGATCCGGTCTATCTGGCTCTTAAATCTGCAGCCGATACTTTTTTTTTTCACCAAAGCTTGAAACCAGAGAATGGAGACGCTGCTTCTGAAGCTGCTCTCAAGAGGAGTAAACATGCTGAAGCAGGGAACTTCAAGAGCATTGACAAATTGAACTTAATTTCTATGGTGTACTGAACTAGAAAATACACAGGAACTCAAAAGAAAATATTTTTATCTTCTATATAGCTGTAGAACAGACATGTTCATGTACCGATTATAGGTTCTCAAAAAATAATTAAGAAGTAGACCTAGTATTTCTTTTTAGTAAGTGGACTTCCCCTTTTATCTCAACTTCTGCTTAACTGGCAGCTCTCATACATATGTCTGTATTTGCAGGGGTCCCATGTGGCTACAGTGTGAGGAGTGCCTGAAGTGGCGGAGTGTACCTGCAAGTCATTACAGTGTAGTTCCGGAAAGCTGGGACTGCAGCCAGAACCCCAATCCACGTTACAGGTTTGTGTTTCTAATCACTGATTTCCTGCATTATTTTCTTGAATAATGGTCACAAGTTCAAATCCAGAATAAGGACTCAAGACATCTACATGTGCCATGTGTGTGTGTGTGTGTGTCTGTGTGTGTCTGTGTGAGTGAGTGTGTTGGCTGTAACAGGAAGGCCTTGAGCTAAACATTTAAATGTAGTTGAGCTGCTAAGCTGGCTTTCTTTGTCTTTCAGAAACTGCTCTTCACCAGAGGAAGCAGAAGAGAGCGAGGAGCTACTGACACCGAGCTACCAGAAAAACCACAAGAAACAGTAAATTCCCATTTCTCTCTGTCTCTCTCTGTCTCTGTGTATGTGTGTGTGTGTGAAGCTGTGTATGGACAGTCGTTTTTATGCTGCTAATCTTCTTGCATGCCTGTGTGTATCTGTGCGCGTGTGTGTGGGTCCACGTGTCATTTTGTGGTTTCCATCTGTCAGTTTCACACTCTTATTTCCGGTGGTTGCTCACGTGACTGAATGTGTCTTTCTGACAATTACACAAAAGTCTTTTTAGCCTGCTAATGATGAAATGAGAACAGGTCAGTTCTTAAATGCAAAGAGATTTTCAGATTGAACTGTTTTTATTTGTCACTGTATCAAGCAATTTTAACCCAAAAACATGTTTATCATTTAATATGAAAATTATTTTGTGAATTATTTTATGGAAATGATTCTTTTGGTAGATGGAATCAGCAAATTAGCTAACTAGCCTAGACATCTGCGGTTTATCAGGCAGAGGTTATCTAGATTGCTAGGCTGCGAGCTAATAAACTATAAACTAACTTTCAATAAAAATTTCATGAGGGTTCATGAGACTATAAGGCAGCGTGCACACACTTTTCATTCATTTCATCAATTCTTTATAGCAAAACTTTGAAAAATAGATGATATTCTTGTGAACTTAGAAAGGCAGGTCACAGGAAAATTGACATTCTTGAATTTAAACCTCCACATATGAATTATCTGCCCAACTCAACTCTTTAATCTGTTTGGATTTTCCTACAGAGATCATCCCAAGAGTAGGAAACGAGAAAAATCGCTGGAGGTATGTGAAAACTGTTTCTTATGCTTCTTAAGCTTTAGGCAATTTTCCCATATATAAAGGTGCCACTGTGCTGTATACCATTTTTGGACATATATTTCTAATTCTGTTTTGTTGTGTGTGTTGCAGGTGTGTGAGTTACAGAACCAAGTGACAAAACATCAAATCCTCACACGTAGTTCATCGGAGCCGAACCAGCCCTCCTTCCAGTCAGCGCACTCACCTGATCATTGCCACACAGAGGAAGATGCACTTGAACATGATCAGACAAACACAGACCACCTCGCAGATCATCACGCAGACAGACACACGACTGACGACTCAGAGACGCAAAAAAGGGTGACAGCTGAAGTCACACACACACAACAGAATCCACTTGGAAGAGGCACGGTCGTTAAAGACAAGATGCGCATCACACTAGGACACGTGCATGTGGAAAGTGAGACAAATTCTCTGACTCTTGAAGACAAAGACACTGACAAAGACAAAAACACAGACGTGGAGCCAGACGAGACAGATGAGGAGAGCACAGACACATTAAGGTGGGTTGTGTTGCATGTGTGTTGTATGCAAGCATCAAATAAGTTGTAAGTAATCAAATAACAAGTACATCTTATCTCACCCACAAATGGTGCATTTTTTAAGTTTTACAGTGGTTTTTTCCTCCTTTTAGGCATTGTTTGTTGATTCATTAAGGTTTCTAATGAAAAACTCTATGAGAGACTCTATGACAAAGCTGTTTTGTTTTTTTTAAAAGAGGTACGATCATTGCACCATTTTCAGCCAAAAAACCCTGAAGTTTGCATGGAGAATGATCAGAGCTGTCTTTGTTTTCAGCTGCATTATCACCCAATAATAACATATCTTTGACAACAAAATAAAGCCCATCAGTGTTGCGGATTACCCGTCTCAAGAATGTATACACAAAAAAGATGAGTCTTTACAAGTTAACTTTCACACAGTCCTGGTTGTCAACAAACTGACTAGCATTTGTTCTCTGTAGCCACAAAAGGAAATCGGGATTGTTATTTTACCGTGTGAAAAAGAAGCCGTGCCACTGGGAGGAGCCAGAGACTGACTCAGACAATATGGCAGAAGAGATGAATCCTGAGAAACAAACACATGTGTCCGAGACACTTTCCTTGGAGAAGACCAAGCAGGACAGTAGCAGCCAAGTAGAGAAACCAGGTGACACGGCACAGCAAACACCCACCAGCCTCACCTGGACCCACTCACTCTCCTCCACCCAGACTGTGATGGTCTCTCCACTGAGTCGAACAGAAGGGCTGCTGAGCAGACCACTGCCTCTCAGAGGGAGTGACCGGGAGGCTAAAGAACTGAAACTGGCTGGGTTGGAGAAAGAGGTTCAGGGGCTACGGAGGCTTCTATGTCTGGAAGTCACAAAGGCATCTCAAGGCACGATGACAACTGATGATAGCAGCGCTGAAAAGCCAAGAGAACTGCCAGCGTCCGCAGCAAGCAGAGAGGTCGGCTGCCAGACGGACATTGCTGAGGTTAGCTAAGCTACATTTTAGGTTCAGCTTGAAATGCTTGTCTCTCTCAAATAGATACAAGATCCTACAGCAAACTCTAAATAGATAAACCTCCCTTCTTCTGTCCTTTCTCTGCATCAGAGCTCTACTTCCTCCAGCAGCCCGACACGGGCTATGCTGGTCCAGGGTCAGAGGGCCATCTGTGGGCTGAAGGAGCAGCCTGAGCAGAATGGACCCAAGAAAGAGAAAAGTGAAACTCAGAGCAGGATGAGAGTCTGTGACAGTGAGGCCTGTGAAGACAGCAGGTTTGTATATTCTGGATAGACATACGCATGCAGCTGCGTACTCCACTTATCTTTTAAACCAATATTTACTTAATTGTACTTTTGCATTTGGCTCATTCTGGTTGACACTTTTGTTTGTTCACTGGTCAGAAATTAGGTGCTCAGTCATTTTATTTAAACAGCCTTTATTTAAAGATTTGAGTAGTGGACAGCAGTAAAAATAAATCCAGTTTCAGTCTCTGCAACTTGATTTATTTATTGATTTCTTTATCTGTGCATGTAAAGTAAGTAAACATGAACAAGGTAAGTACACATGAACAAATAGCCGAAAATGTCCTGACTGTCGCTCAGATTTAAACATCTATTTCTGTGTACTTACAGTATAAAGTCCTGGTTTTTAGATTCACTTCCTGTAGCTGGCAGGTTGATATTCATGTGCAGGTATTATTTTCACCAGGTAAATGAACCAAAGTAAAAACATAAATTCTCCTATTTAGAGTCTCAGTGTGAATGCCAGATTCTGTCTTTACCACTCTGCTGCTGTTTCTTCTTCTCTCAGTTCTCCAAAAACATTGAAGTCGTGTCCTTTATACTTATTTAGACTAGTCTTGTTCTCCATTTTTGTTGATGTGTGACTAAAAGGTAATGTTCTCCTAAACAAGAGTTTCGCCTGAGCAACGGAAAAGTGAAATGCAACCTGTTTAGTTTTCCAGCTTTGATAATGAAGCTGTTCTCCGATCAGATTGGCACAGGAGCATCTGTTTGGGATCCGTAACAATGTGGTGGTGCTCCTCACGGCTCTCCTGCCCCAGTTGGACCTGGCTGGCATCAGTCTGGAGACCACCGATGTAGATGACATCCTGCAGCAGATCATAGAGGTCAACTCACTGAAACTTTGATTAGTATTGTTTTTAAATCCTGCAGGTTTCTATTGGCAGAGATCCATGTTTTTGGGGGGAGAGGTGATAAAGCTATTTCTAACCCAAATATACAGTATATGTTAATAATTACACTTTTTAATGCTCGCTTGTTAAGTCATGTCATTCTCAAATGATTGTTCTGTTGCAGCTGGTTATAATTTAATAGTGTGCATCAAATGATATTTAAAAAGAAAAAGAAAAAAATATAAAGAAAACACAAAAAATATGAAGCACTGTTTTGCGTAGATGTTTTCCCCAAAGGGAAAGAGAAGAACAGTTTTTTGTAATTTTGATATCCCAGCTCATAAAAAATATTTTGTGCATAGTTAATTTAAAATCTTAGTGGTCAAAGATTTGAAGCCAAATCTGACAACCCGTCCCCCAGTTTTTAAACTTTTAGTGTTTGGTGCTCGTCTATTTTTAAGAAACGTTGTTGTGAACCTCTCTGCCCTAATTGTTGTACAGATATCTTAATAATTAATAATTAATGTCTTAATCTCTTAATATCTTTTAGTTTTTTGTTTTTTTGTGTGTTTTTTACTTTAAAAAGTGTCATATATTACCATTGTTTGTTCTGCCGCTGTTTTTATTGACTATTTAAATTAGTTTTATACACTTGGTCAACATATTCTATCAGAGTCATGCAGTAATACTTGTTTATAGATTTGTTCACTTATTTTATAAACAAGACTTTTTTTACATTTGCATTAAAATACAGAAACCAATTACTGTATACTGCCTCTTAATTTTCAGAGGGTTAACACTGCAGTACCTCTTATTTGCCACAAGGTGACAGTGAAGGCTCGTAATGAAAACAGGATTCTCTCGAATTTAGGAAATGAAGTTATGGCGACCTCGGAAATCCTCATATATGAAATTAATCATATGTCATTAAAACATATATAGCTAAATCAAAGCCTGCCAGTTGTTACATAATATATGTTACAGAGCAAAACACTGCACTAATGGTACCAAATATACACTGAAAATCGGACAAGCGAACTCTGCACTAGTGGACTATACCCACAAGAGTGCCACTCTTCAAACAGGACACGCTCGAGCTTATAAAGGATTTCTGAACTGTAACGAATGGCTTTAGTAATGGTTGATTAATAATCAATCATTATTTAAAAGCTCACGTGTTTGTCACTTTCAAATAATTAGGTATTATTAGGTATGCAGTCACAAGAGTTGTTAATTCATGGATTTTGGTTCAGAGACAGGAGCAGGACAAACACCAGACAGGATTTTTTTTTTTTTTTTTTTTTTTTTTTTTTTTTTTTTACAGTGGTAGCCTGCTGAAGAGGGTTAGTACTGTTTTACGTTTAGTTATATGCATATTATGTGGCATGATGGTAGGTATTATGCTTGTTTAATGTGATGATGATGATGATGATGATGATTATTATTATTACTATCGCTTGGTGTGGCACCTTGGTGTGTCCAAGACTATTTTATTTTCCCGGGGACAACAAAGTGTCATCTGATTTTATCATAGCACAGCTCATGCAATCTCACACCCACACACACACTCCAACCACCACGCAACTTCAGTTTCCTTGTTACTTGTCCTCCACCCCAACACACACACACACACACGCCCCCCACCCCACCTTCCTTTAAATATTCCAGCCCCACAGGAGGAGCACCAGAGCCGGGATAGTCTTTGACCCGGGACACGGTAGAGCTGACAGGTGCGCACACCGCGATGAGGCCGACACTTCTGCTGCTGGCGCTGCTGCCGCTGATCTGCTGCGAAACGCAGCAGTCTGCCCCCACTGTTAGAGAGTATTACATAGCAGCTGTAGAAATTGGTTGGGACTACATCTACCTGGACGATGCTGACGCATCGTCCGACCAAAGGTGAATATTTCTTTGTTTAATATAAGCAACATACTGTTTTTGGACAACCCACTATTTCTGCAAAAGTGTATTTCTAGTGCTGTTAAATTAAGTGTAAAGTGATCGAGTTATTTTTTGCCTCAAACACATGGTCGTGTTTTTTAGGAATTTATCAGAAACGGATTAAAATGTCGTCAACTGAACATAACACTTAATTAAAATCAAGATCAGTGTCTTTGAGTGTATTCTTATTGTATTTTGAATTTGGTTTCACTCATTGTTTGTATTTTTGTGTGTTTTGAGGAGAAGATCCAGAGATATTCCGCAGAAATACATCAAGGCAGTTTACAGGGAGTATACAGATTCCACATACACTGTCCCCAAGCCAAGGCCAGCATGGACAGGTAGGTCTCCTTTGACTGATGGTCATTATTATCTTCTGATTTATGTTATTACTATTATAAATTCTTAAAGAAAGTTGTGTCTGTGGGTTGCAGGTATTCAAGGCCCTGTGATTGTCGCACAGGCTGGTGAGAGGGTGGTGGTCCACTTCAAAAACCTGGCCTCTCAGCCCTATAGTATCAGCCCAGTTGGGATCACTTACTGGAAACAATCTGAAGGTACAGTGAACTCAATGTGAGGTCCTTTGAACTTTTAAACGTTTAGTTTCATGCACTACATCACAAACTGTACATTAGTCAGCAGCATTCTGTTCGTCTTGGTCAAGGAATGAGCAAGACCTTGACTCAGCTTTCTGACACATACTTAGTTTTTAATGTGAAGCTCATCTCACAGAATAGATGAGAAAATGATGAAATTTGAGTCCACACTCACATGGTTTTATTTTTGAGTTATAAACTGAGCAAAGAAACTGAAAAAGGCAAGAATGTTCATGTAAACTGAATTAAAATACTGCCAGAAACAGCCCATTTGGTAAAAGTCATGACTGGTTCGATTGAGATTTAATTCAAAAAGCAAGTGTGAGGGTACAGGACTCATCAAGAAAAAATTCTTATTACTTGCCCAAAAAGTTGCCTCCTCTTTCTTTAGAAACTGCACCAGGCAACGGTTGTCATTATCTTGTGTGTGCAGATTTAGTGCAGTGTTGGAGCCAAACAGTCGATATTTACGGCTTGAGTTTCCTGCAAAAAATACATACAGAAATCTGGAGTGGTTAAAATTCCCGATTTCAGGTGCCTCTTACAATACCTGACTGCAAAGGAAGCGATTAAATATCCCTGATGTGAGAAGCTTTTGAGGATTAATCCCCTTTACAGCAGGCACTGGCATATGTCCTAATGCTGCTGTAGATCCAGAGCAGTCAGTTCCTGTAAACGGCTCATGTCTTCCCGCCACAGGGTAAATTCTTATAATGGAGTTTATCATAATCTGAAAAGCTGCTCCTGTCACGTCCAGGAATGAAGCTTCATGAGGCAGATCTAATCACATTAACATGTGATATTAAGGGTGAGGATAAGGTTGGTGCCTGTGTGTGTGTGTGTGTGTGTGTGTGTGTCTGTGTGTGTGTGTGTGTGTGTGTGTGTGTGTGTGTGTGTGTGTGTGTGTGTGTGTGTGTGTGTGTGTGTGTGTGTGCAAGTGTCTGATTTAAGTCCTTGTTGCGCATTATCCTGAGTCAGAGCTTCCCCTGGATGTGGTTTTTACAGCAGCATACACTGTGGTCTTCACAACTTGAAGTTGGGCTTGAAGTTGCAATTTTAAACATTCCCAAATGAAAAACGAGGGTTTTTCATCAGTGTCACAGGACTGATTGATTGATTGGTTTTAATTAGTTTTTTCTTTCCTGTTACAATGCTAGGATTTTTTTTAGGATATTTTGTCCTTCAGTGTTGGATCTTTTCAAAACTATAATAACTGTACTCTGTGTCATTTCTTTCCAGGAGCCGGGTATGATGACTCCACTGCAGGTCAGGAAAAGGAAGATGACGCTGTCTCTCCAGGAGGATACTATGAGTACGTGTGGGACATCAGCCCTAAAGACGGCCCCACCATCAGTGACCCAGATTGCCTCACCTACTCCTACTCATCCCAGGTGGACACAGTCCGAGACCTCAACTCAGGACTCATCGGTGCCTTGCTCATCTGCAAATCAAGTCAGTGTCGTGAGGGACAAAGGACAACTTTGATTTGTGACGGGCTTTAAATTCAACTTGCACATTACAGAAAGTATTATTAAGCCCCTGAAAACAGTTGTATAATCTCCTGTGTGGTTCTGGAATATGTTTTCCAAAGTCTTAAGAAATTATTTCAACCTGGGCTTCAAATTTTAGTAGAGCTCCTGTGTTACAAATTGGCGGTGTGGAATTTGGAAAACATTGACATTTACCAGTCAGGGATTGTATAACAAATAATGCAACTTGATACCATCTGATGAAAGATGCTAATGAGTGGTTAGAAATGTAGGATCCAGTGTTTGTAGGGTTTAAACTGCTTGTGAGACCACACACATTTTGTCCTATCATTATTGTCTTTTTATATCATTTCTTGTTATGTAACATTCTCACCTGTTGATTTTAATATTATTGATGCACAGCTTATGTTGGAGTTGTGCAAATGTTTAGAACTAGCAATACACTTGGTTTAAACCTTGTATAAGCTGCTGATTTCTGTCTGATGTCAGACCTAAGTCCATATTACTAAGCCCAGGTCTTTGCTGGAAAGTGCCATTTGGCTGTAGTTGGTTGGCCTAGCTGTTCTTTCAATCTCAAAATAGCCATAATACCTCATTACTAAGTCTTTAGCATTGCACACATACCATCACTCCTCGTTCTTTAGACCTCTCATTATATCTTATACCTGCATTATTTGTGTACATTTTCCCAGGTGCCTTCACAGACAAGGGCCAGAGGAGAAATCCAGCATTTGTCCTGCTGTTTGCAGTGTTTGACGAGACCAAGAGCTGGTATGGTGAGGTAGGAGAGAGGATGAGCAGAGAGAAGTTCAAGAGGAGCCAGGGCAGGAAGGAATACCACACCATCAATGGATATGTCAACTCTACGTTACCCGGTAATGATGCAGATTGGCGTGGTTTGTTCCATGAAGTCTTGTTGTAATGTTAAGTGCTTGTAACACCATGCTCAGAGTATCACTGGTTGCGTTGTGTGTGGTCTGCACAGGAATTTGACCTCATTCTCCCACTCTCTCTCTCTCTCTCTCTCTCTCTCTCTCTCTCTCTCTCTCTCTCTCTCTCTCTCTCTCTCTCTCTCTCTCTCTCTGTTTGCGTGTGTGTAGGTTTGACGATCTGTCAGGGCCGTAATCATGTGTTTTGGCATTTGATTGGGGTGGGCACAGCTCCAGAAATCCACTCCATTCAGTTTCAGGATCACACTCTGCAGGTAAATCAAGTCTTCACATAAAAGTCAGTCATAGTTAACAAATCTGGAAAAAAAAGAAGATTGAATATGAAATGTAAAATATGAAAAGTGAAGTGAATGAGGAAATAACAAATGAACAGATGTCATTTCTTGATTCGTTTTACTCAATTCAGTCAAAAATCAGCTCAAAATGGTCTTACCAAAAGAATGGAGTTCTGTGTTAACCCTGACCTTGACTTTAGTTAGACAGTGCAGTGCAATTGCAGGCTTCTGTAATTGCATAGTGTACAGTCTAAAATATGAAGCATAACACTGTATCTGTTAAACCTATGTGCTTTGAAAGACTCTTCTCTGTACTTAGTTTAATTCTTGTTTCACAAATAGCAGGTAGGATGATTAAACAATTGGAAATAAACTTTTACCTGCCAGAAACCAATTTATAATTTGTGTTTTGCACTAATTTATTATTGTCTTTACTACAATCAGGTTCACTGGTTTTGTTTTTCTTCAGGTGCTGACGCATCGTAAAGTCAACGTGGAAGTGACCCCTATGACCTTCACGACTGCAGAAATGAGACCTTCTAATACAGGCCGCTTCCTTATCAGCTGTCAGATATACGCTCACCGCCACGGTAAGGACAAACATCTGTTACTCTGATGAAAATTGATTTTTGTTCTCTATTCAACCTGAGTCATAACTCTTGATTGTTATGGTGCACTGCTGCTCTACCCAGATGGTATGAACGCGTTGTTCACGGTGGAGAAATGCCCTGACCCCGTCTCTCTGCCGGGACCTGACCTGCGTAACGTTAAACAGAAGGATCATGGGGACTCCAGCGAAGAGTACAATGATGATGATGATGATGATGATGATGATGATGATGATGGTGGGAATTTGTTCAACACCATTAGCTTTCTGCCTAAGAAGCCCCAAGTTCAAGCAAGGGCCAGCAGAGGACAGCAGTCTAAAACCTGGATGCATTATATCGCCGCTGAGGAGGTCACCTGGGACTACACTCCTCATCTCAAGCCCTCAGACAGGTAGGAAAGAGGGAGTAGGGGAAGGAAGAAGATCAGAAATTCAGTTGCTGAATTGATTTGAATGAAAATGATTGTTTGTGATAAAGTCATAATTTTTTTTTTTTCCTCGGCCGTCTCAGTGAGCTACAGTCCGGGTATTTGCCTGCGTCTCCCCATCACCTGGATTACAAGTACAAAAAGGTGGTGTATGTAGAATACACAGACGCATCTTTCACTCAGAGGAGGAAAAAATCCACCTCACCCAACTTGCTTGGTCCACTTTTGAAAGGAAAAGTCAACGATCAGTTCCATGTGAGTGAGTCAAATTTTCAAGCACAGAAAATATGGGAACGTGCCTTTTGTGCATGGGAGATATGAACTAAAACACATGGGAATTTTTACAATTGTACAAAAATAAAACCAAACTTATGTAGCCCTTTGTATGACTTTGTACTGATCTTCCTGTTGGTTTAAATTGTGTTTCTAGATCACTTTCAGAAACCTGGCCAGTCACCCTTTCAATATCTACCCCAATGGCCTTACCAAGATCTCTCCACTGCAGAGAACCACAAACGGTAAGTTTAAACCAACAGACACAACTGACGTATTTCTAAATGAAATGGAAATGGAATATGTGGAAAGGACGTAATTTTTCAAACTGTTCAAGGAATACAGCAATGGAACTGTAGAGGATTATTGGCCTCAAAACACAGCACCCCAGAAGGCAGAGGACAGCAAAAATTAATAAGCCATTCAGCTACTGCAACAAAGCAAAATCCCAACTACAAGATCTGATCTAATCTCATTTTATTTAACAGATGCAGAGAAGGACTTGCGCTCCATGGGAGTACCCCCCAATGGGACATTTGGCTACATTTGGAGGCTAACAACAGATGATGGACCCTTGGAGGGAGACCCCCAGTGTCTAACCCAGCTGTATCAGAGCACCGTCTCACCAGAGAGGGACTTAGCATCGGGGCTGGTGGGCACCCTGCTCATCTGCAAGTATGATGCCATCGACACCAGAGGACGCCTGGTGAGACTCTCCGTACAGCATAGCACTTGTAGACACAACAAGAATTATTTAGAGAAATTTAGTCAAAATACTAAAAGGTACATACTGCAACGTTGACTCTGCTAATGCAGTTTTGTATCTTGTGTCTATTGTTGCATGCAGCTGGGCCCAGATAAAGAGTGGAGATTGGTATTCGCTGTGTTTGATGAGAACAGAAGTTGGTACTTCAACGAGAACATGCAGAAGTCCAGCAAAAACATCCCCAACATCACAGATCCTGAATTCTATAACTCCAATATCATCTACAGTGAGTTCACTTTGGAGTTAAACTTGCATATTTACTTTTTCTCAGCAGTTGTCAGTGGAATAATGATGACTTTTAAACACAGTGACATATCAGTGTACTACTTTGAATTTCCTTCCTCCTCTAGGTGTGAACGGTATCATGTTCAGCGAACGTCAGTTTGTAATGTGTCAAACTGACGTCACCTTCTGGCATGTGGCCAATGTGGGCACCCAGAGCGACTTCCTCTCTGTTTACTTCACCGGAAACCTGTTTCAGTACCAAGGCCTCTACCACTCTGTCCTCACCCTCTTCCCCATGACTGGCATGACCGTTCCCATGGAGACTGAGCTGATGGGTAATGTCACTGAGCAATGATTTTATGAGTGGCTGGGTTTACATGAAAAACAATCGGTGTCAGTGTTTTGACATGCCATGCACCGCAAGTGCATACACTCACGCCATATTGACTTTTGCCTTCTTCTCCTTTCAGGTGAGTGGGAGATCAGTGCCTTCGATGGCAGCCTCAAAAGCCGGGGGATGAGCATCCGTTACTCAGTTCGTCCTTGCGACAATGGAGACCTCCCAATAGTCGATCGAGACAGAGACGAAGATGATATTTCTGACTATATCGATCGGCTAGATCAAATACCAAGGAGCAGAAGACCTCAGAATCGCACAGTTTTGGTTCAGGTGTGTGAGAAGTCCCTGGCTAATAACAGTTCAGGGCAAATCATCACTAATGACACAGCTGTGGGGACCGGGGCTGCTGAAGGACAGTCAATATGTCACCTGAAGAGAGTTACAGTAGCATCACAAGGAGGAGCAAGTCCGAACACGGTGCCAGAGGGAGGAATCCCACAGGATGTCTTGGAGGAGATAGAGAAAGATGGGGAATGGACAGTTTTTCAGAATGGGACTAAAGCAGGAGACAAGAGAGGTAGCAGACAGAGAAGACAGGCAGAGGGAAACTGGACAGACGGAGACATCAGCTCTGGAGCCTCAGAAGATGGAGTAACTGGGATAGAGCTTGGCAAAGAGGTTGTGGAAAATGGGACTGACACTGCTGCAGAGGTAAAGACTGAGGACAGGAGCGAAATGTCAAGCGAAATGAATGGGACAAAGGAGGAGGTTGAAATGAGCAACGAAATCATACTGGACAGCAATCCAATCCAGAAGGTCTCAACTGTAGAACCAAGCAATTCAGAGGAAATGGATGAAAACATCATACTGCGAAACCACTTCCAGTCTGAACCTGAGCGACTTACAGTAGATCTGCTGGAATTCAACTACACTGTTGATAACAACGCAACAGAAATGGATCTGTCTCTACAGTATGATGACTACAGCCTACAGGTACTGTTTTCTGTTTGTGTCATTTGTTTGTACACAAGTACACATAATTCCATCTGCCAGATACCAAGTGCCACAAACCCTAACTCTCCACCTTACCTGTTGTAGTCTAATATAAACTTTTTTTTTTTTTTTGACAGGAGAACAGCACATTGGATACATTTGCCACAGATTATGTGAACCCACGCTCCGGAGGGATCAGATATCGCACTTACTACATTGCTGCAGAGGAGATCACCTGGGACTACGGCATCAGAAAGCCACATCAGCTCATCAAACCCAAGTGGGTAGTATTACTAAGCAATATGTCATCCAAAAAAAAAAAACCTTTCATCACAAGAAGGGGACATCCTATAGCAAACAGGATACGCATGAAGATGACTTTTTCATCAAAATGAATATTCTTTTATATAAATAGGATTATTTGCGCTTAAAATGGCACATTTTATCAGAAGAAGCCAATGTGAAAAGTTAGCATGGGAAATGGAATTTGTGGTGTGAGGTCTGTCAATTGTGTGAGTATCACACTCATTGTGTAAGAGTTAGCAGGCCTGCGATTTGTGTTTTTATGCTGAGCTTAACTAATTTTCTCCTGGCTCTAGCTACACACCTAACACACACACATAATGGTAATGTTGTCATGTCAGCATTATAAAAAGCTAAACACACAAAACATGTTAAACACTGATGTTGTTGTGAATATGTAGGTTAACATGTAGGGGTATTAACGTGCTAATGTAAGTATGTAAGCAGGCTACTGTGGCTAATTAAGCGTTGTACCACCTAGACCGACAAAAGCCAAGTCTGACAATGTAGAGCTGAGCCTGACAAGATAAGTCTCAGACTCTGTTGCAGTACTGACTCAATTCCTCACTTTAGAGAGATGCGGCGAGGGATGAGGAAGTTCCTGCCAGAGTACAAGAAGGTGGTGTTTCAAGCCTACAGGGGTGAACGCTTCCAACATCCCATAAGCAGAGGAGAGCTTGAAGAGCACCTGGGACTCATGGGACCTGTCATCAGAGCTGAGATTAATGATCTTGTCAATGTGAGTGATACTATAGAAAAATGAAATGAGTCTCAGTGGATGCATCCATTTTGACGATCATCAGTTTACCTCAAATGTTTCATGAAACATGGAAAGAAATGTGAACACTATTGATGTTTCTTGAAACACCTGAATTATGAAACATGACTACTGTAGCTGATGTGGCTTTCTGTTCAAAACTGCCTCTGCCTTAGTGAAAAGTTGATTGGTTGGATTGTTTATTTTTTTTATTTTTCCCCCCTCTGTCTTATTCAAGGTGGTCTTTAAAAACAAGGCGTCCAGACCTTATTCCTTTCACCTTCAGGGAGTCTATGACCGCAGCCAGGGGGCCGGCATAGCCCAGACCCACGCAGCCTCTGCTCCACCTGGGGTCCCAGGAGAGCCTGTGGCTCCTGGGGAGGTGCGGACCTATAACTGGAGAATAACCAAGACACAAGGACCAACCGACAATGAATTTGACTGCAAGACTGGGGCTTACTATTCCACCGTGGACAAGGTCTGTATAGGTCTTCACCTGTAGCCTTCACATTTTGTGGATATACAGCTTCTGTACAGTATGTTTGTGTGTGTGCTTGCATAGCTGCGAATACCTGCCTGAATCTTTTTGTTTTGTTATTCTTGTCCCTCATAATACATGTACATACAACCTTCTCAAAAATTCTTTTGAGAAGGTTTAGATTTTTTTTTTCATTTGATGTTTCCAGTTAAGCGATGCAGTAATTCTTGTAGTTTTGTTTTTACTAGAAGCTGAGAAAACTTTCCTTGCAAGGACAGAAAGTAGCAGACATAAAACATTTCCCATAATGATCCACAAGCTTTTTTTTTTCTTTACTCATTCCTAAAAACCTTGACTATATTTAAATGACAAGGAGAAAATACATATTTCCTTCTATGTTCAGGAGAAGGACCTTCACTCAGGTCTGATCGGTCCACTGGTGATCTGTAAGACTGGCACCCTCCAGACTCGTCAGAACACGCAGCCAGACATCCAGGAGTTTTCCCTGCTTTTCCACACCTTTGATGAAACTAAAAGCTGGTACCTGGAGGAGAATCTGCAGCGGTACTGTGCCCCACCCTGTCAGGCCAACACCGAGGACCCCTGGTACCACATCAGCAATAAGTTTGCAGGTGCACATAATAAGGTTGATTGTTGGTCTCATGTTTTAATTAGCCTACTGGAGTCTTAACGATTTGTTACGATTGTTTTTATGATGCACAAGAAATAACGCCCAGTCTTTTTCCACTTAGCGATAAATGGTTATGTGGCAGAGACGCTTCCTGGGCTGTTGGTTGCCCAGCACCAGCAAGTGAGGTGGCACTTGCTGAACGTAGGAAGCAATGGAGAGTACCACGCCGTGCACTTCCATGGATTACCTTTCACCGTTCACACCGAAAAAGAACACCGTATGGGGGTCTACAACCTCTTCCCTGGTAAATACATATTTCGTATTTATATTTATACATATTTATATACATTTACACAATAAACCAGATTTTATCCCACAGAAATTATTGTACGGTTATGGTTGTGCAGTATATTCATTTCATAGCAACAAAATGTTCTGAATCCCGTTAGAGAATTTTCCAAACGATGAAACTGGAGCTAAGCAAATACTTTTAGTTAGTTTTCCTGGTTATGTAACAGAAGCAAAGCTCTGTCTTTCTTAAAATGTTCTTAATTCCTGTATTACACACTGTCTCATGCACTTTATTGCTCTCTGTTAACCATTTATTCGCCTCCTCCCCAGGAGTGTTTGGCACGGTGGAGATGAGACCTCCCACAGTTGGCACATGGCTGGTGGAGTGCACCATAGGAGACTACCAGCTGGCTGGAATGAGGGCTAAACTGTTGGTGTATAATCCACGTAGGTACAAGTGTCACATATGTGTGAAAATATTGTTTATAAGGTAATTGGAGCTAATATATTAGACATATTATAATCAAATCATCAGTCGTCAGTCTGATCTGCCTGTCTCCACCACTTTGTTCCAAAGTAAAAAATAAAATCTCACCAGCAACTGAAAGGATTGACATGAACTCAGGAAAGATTTCATGGTCTCCAGAGGATGAATCCAAATGATTTTGGTGATCCCTTGATTTTCTTTCAAGGCCACCAATAGGTTAAATTTTCCACTTCTCCAGTACCGAATCTTTCAGCCTCAGTTGTACTAAGAATCTGAGATGAGCATGCTACCATAGCATGAGCAAGTACACGTTTTTGGGAGTATGAGTAATTTGGTATGCTACCAGCAAAGTATTTTCATTTTTTTTCCAGTTCATTATTCTGCTTTGTGGTGCATAGAGAGAGTGTCAGCCTCATGGATCTGGCAGAGCTATAGACATTTGGACTTCATTACAAAATGAACAAGATTTTGCAACACTAGGAACATGATTACTGACATCACTGCTGCTGCATTTTGAAGAGTCCGAATTATTTCACAGGCTTTCCCCGCATTTTCTCCACTGAAAAGTATTTTATTTAAGTTTAATTGATGTTTTTTTTTTTTTTTTTAATGAGGATTTCCCACGGGTCACATATCTGGGCTAAACCAGTGTAGTTGCACATCATCATTTCCAGAAATGTCAAAACCCCAAAACAGACAATGTGTAGTTCTGTACTGTTCAGATGTATTAAGTCACACACAAATGGGGAATTTTTAAGTGATAATTATGTATATTTGGAAATTTGACACGCATTATTGAGCTAGGATTTTCTCGTGCTGACATGCAGAATGTTTCTTGCCTCTGGGGATGAAATCTGGAAGAATTGAGGATTCCCAGATCACAGCATCAGATCACATAGGTAAGACACTCTTTATACTTTTTTTAGTTGTTGTTGTTTATTACTTTTATTGAACAGGGCAAGCACACTAAGAAGACCCGTAATACTTGTCAACACTTGCAGAGAGATTACATGCTTACTCCTAATACCCAGTGTACTGAAAATAAAAACAACCCCAAGCACCTTTATGAAATTTTAAACCCTGGATATTGCTCACATTATGAGTTGGATTATAAACGTGTTTACATATATGTGTCCAGATAAGTGGGAGCCCAGGCTGGCAAGGCTGGATCAGTCGGGTTATATCAATGCCTGGATGGGCAAAAACAAGATGTCATGGATACAGGTTAGACATGCAGCATTTCTCCTGTGCATCTGCTACTGTATGCGATGCCAAATGCAAGACCTGAATTAAATCAATATCAGTTATATTCTCTTTGTAACGTGTTAAACGGAGACAGAGCACAGTGAAATGTAATGTCATGTAATGTGTGCATTGTTAGGTTGACCTCCAGAGGCCCACCCTGCTCCACAGTGTGCAGACACAGGGAGTCAGGTCAAAGCTGAGGGACCACTACATCACAGTCTTTGCCATATCCTACAGTCTGGACCAGGATACTTGGACCACATACAGAGGAAACAGCACACCAGGAAACACCAGACAGCACCATGTATGTCCTCTCATCTGGTACCACAGTAGGATTAGGGTTAGAATTTGTTAGTAATGAAATGTTGATTCTTCAGGAAATGAGTTCCTCATCATTGCAGAGGCTGAGCTGAAAATACAAACAGTCATGGAACATGGAGTTCCCAGATGACCAGACAGACATGCCATGTGACCACTGAAATAGATTCAAGTTATAGATATAGAATATGTAATGTGTATGTATATGTATGCATATCTCGTTCCAACAGTTTGTTTCCTGTGTCAGGAAGATGAACTCACCCAAAGAGTGAAACCACTGCAAAACGCTAATGTCCTACACAAATGGCCCTTTAATGACCTAATAAGTAGTTTTGTATTTTTAGTCCATTAACTACAAATTCTGTCTGTTTTTGCTGAGCCCTTTCCAATGCTAAGATCTGATTTCTAACCTCCAGTCATTGTTTTCAGTTATCACACTTGCAGACGTCGCCTTGAAACATACTTAAGATTGATAAATTGGTCATTTGTAAGTGAACATTTCCTATCCTTTGTCTTTTTTGTCCAAGAGGTCATGTATGGTAAATCATTTTCAAACAGGTGCCAGTTTGGAAGCTATTCTTCACTGTGCATCAGTCCAAGAAAAAGAACCAGGAAATGTTTTGTGTTAGAAATGGTTGCTGTTCAGCAGCTGACCATGAGAGTTAGAGCAGTATTAAATGTTGTTAACTGTTTTGTGTTGCTCTGTTTTAGGTGTTTCACGGAAACCTGGACAGCTCCAGGGTGAAAGAAAACCACTTTTCGCCACCGTTTGTGGCTCGCTATGTCAGGATACAGCCAATAAACTATGTGCAGAAGCCTGCTCTGCGACTGGAATTGCTGGGCTGCGATCTAAACAGTGAGTTGTACCAAACAGTAACATAATTTATGGTAGTACTAATGTTACTGTATGAACCTGCTGAGAATGACTCTGTGTATATCTTTGTGTACGTTTGCTTGTGTGTGTGACCAGGCTGTTCACTCCCTCTCGGGCTCCAGAGGAGGCAGATTCCTGACACCAACTTTAAGGCTTCCTCATTTCTTTCATCTCTACTGCGTGTCTGGAAGCCCCACCTCGCCCGGCTCCATCAGGAAGGCAGCACCAACGCCTGGAGGCCAATGGTGAACATACACACATATAAAACTACATTCACAAATCGTCTGGTTAAAAGTTGAGCTCTTTCACACCTGTAACCACACCCAAAACTCAACAATTTTTAATGTGTTAAACACAATTTTTAAAGAAAAAGTCCAACAACTCATTGAAAAATAGCTGTCCTTCTTTTTGTGCATATACTCCCTTCCTCTCTCTCTCTATCCTTATATTATTTTTGCCGTCTAGTTTGTCTCATCTCGAGCTTATCGCTTTCACACCTTGCAGCACTGAACTGTAGAGGTGTGATTTGCCCTTCTGTCAAACTGTTGAGCTGTTAATAAAAGTCACACACCAAACAGTGCATAGCACTTATGATTCATGGGCAGGGGTCAAACACTTTGGGCCAGGTTTAGGAGCATTTATCCTTTAATAGTAGCTGCTGTCAGCATACAGTTTTGCTATTGTTCTTAACAAAAGTTTAAACAGGAACAAAGCACTTCTTGCAAATGTGTTCCAGGATACAGCTTATAATGGGACAACCTTGATTTACTTGTCCTTGTTTATATAAATGTGAGGGGTTTGACATTTGGGTAGGCTTTTAAATTGTAAAATAGGAAAGTGGTGCTTGGCTCTCTTCACGCTGGGTTTCAGCTTTAAATCATTATTGTTTGGTGGGACTTTTCCTGTAGCGAGAGCAACCTTCTCCTTATCAGCTGAAAAATAAAGTTTTTGACATGAAGAATTAAAATGGGAAAAAAAAAATCCCCACACACTGACAGTTCATTTGGTTTTGCCAGATCACATCCTGCCAAAAACATGCACTGCCAGACACCTTCCCTAGTTTATTAGTGCCTTTGTTGGCTTCATGTGGGACAGGAAGTGGTGTGGTGTTCCCTTTGACCATCTCTACATATTTCTTTCCCTTTGCTTTGCCTACTACACTCAGAAGCTGGGATTCTTTTTTTCCAGAAAAATTTCCCTGATTTAATGCATTACACTTTTGCATTTCAGCTCATATTATTTCATAATGTCCCCCTGCACATAATGTCATGCATGATTCTGTGGTTGGTTTGGGAGTTACCACGATGAATAGCAGAAATTAATATAAATATAAATGAATTAAACATTTTATTTTTACCATTAAGGATTTAAGCCTTTTGTAGCAAACTGTTCTTGAACTAGGTGAGACTTCAGAACTCATGAATGAGATGCAAAATGATTTAGTGGGTTTAGTTTTAGTGCAGACACAGACTCCATGGCCCTTGCCCTATTCCCTGTTGTGATTGCCCTTCTCTGTTGTATCAGGTGCTTGGACCCTGGTACAACTACTTGTAGGTGTAGTTTTGTCTTTGTCTTTTTTATACCAATATTAAATGTTTCCTCTGTCCTCTTCACCCCAGAACAACAACCCCCACGAGTGGCTGCAGGTTGACTTGGGGAGAGTCAAACGCATCACGGGGGTCATAACCCAAGGAGCACGATCGCTGTTGACCCAGATGATGGTGACGGAGTTCTCAGTTACCATCAGTCATGATGAACACACCTGGAGCAGTGTCTTAGAGGGCAACTCCCAAAGAGAACAGGTATATTGAAGAGTGGGACATAACTCCATAGCTGACTACCACTGTCTAAAAAAAAGTCCATAAATGTGTAATGGCTTTACTCACTTCACTTATTTCTTCAGTTAATCATCACTACATAAGGCCTAATCTATTTCCTAGTTTCCCTTACTATGTGTGAGTCACTCTGTATTGTGGGAGTGACAGCCCATCAAAAGAATCCTGTTATAGTGTGTTATTATGTCTCACAGACACACAGCGTACTGAATGCTGGTATGAAGCTTGAAAATCTGAAAGTAATAAAACTTCTGGGTAAATGATCTGTTCTTGGGATCATACCTTCCAAATTCCACATCTGTTGAACTCTAATACATGGATTTGTTTTCTGTATTTAATCTGTGTCAGTTAATTCTGCTAAACTCTCTGCTTTTGTCTCTGTTTCGTTATTTCTCTCCTTCTCTTTCTGTCCTCAGATCTTCACAGGAAACAATGACCCAGACGAGGAAGTTGTCACGGTTTTCGATACTCCCCTGTTCGGACGCTACCTCCGTATCCACCCGCGGGGCTGGATCAATGACATCGCCCTGCGTCTGGAGGTCCTGGGCTGTGAGACGCAGCAGGTGCTCTGACACTACTGAACAAACTCACCAACGCGCATGCAGCACCATTTTAGTATCAATGTATGTGTGTGTGTGCGTGTAAAGTATCTTAGTTTTGTTTTTGAGTTTGACAAGAGAAGAAAAATGTTAAATTGTCATGGACAGCACTTCTTAAGCTATATATAAACTGTTTGAATTTGTATGAGAAAGGCTATTTCTTCTGTAGCTACATCTTTGTTTACATTTTCACCTTTTTGCCAGTGTGGCGTTTGATCATTTTATTACTGGTCAGAAGAGAAATCTTGTCCAAAAAGACAGGAAGTAATTATGTTTGAGGTCATAAGTTAAAATGGATATAATATGCTAATATTTTAAAGTATCAGTTTTAAGATAAACACAGCTGAGCTACACAGTATTCGCTTTACCTTTGAAGCACACAGCTGTGCTAACTACAGAGCAAACCTTTTGAATGTAAGCTTGTGTAAATATTTCAGACTCAGAAGGATGTATACAGTTTGACTGGTTGTTATATATCATTGGGAAAGTTTGTTTTAATGTGTTTTTGGTTTCCTGTTTTTTGTTTTTTGCTTGAATAGAGTTTATATAAACAATGAATCTTTGTCTCAGTGGCATTTATTCCATGCATCACGTGTGACCTACAAATTCTTGTACACACAAACACAAATATGCAATCACACATATTCGCTTTCCAGCTGAAACCAAAATTTGAACTATTGCGTGCGCTTTCAAATCTCTGTACCAAGTTCAGGTAGGTGTTTGAACATGGACAGCTTCAAACAATAGCATGGAGATAAATCAAGTGTTTCTTGATAAACCACTTCCTGTCCTTCCTGTACTTTTGTTTTCTTCCTTCTTTCCAGTACGTTACCTCTGTTCTTTCTTTGGTGTATCTGTCTTTAATCCAAAATGTTCCTGAACACTGTTTCAGCCAGGTCCTCCTGGCAGAAACAATGAACAGCTCAGCTCCAGCATTGTTCTGCCACAAGTTAAAATATGCAGTGAAGGAAAAACAAGTACATTCACAGACGAGGATGAAATTATGAGGTGATTGGAAGGGAAATGGTAAGATCAACAAGGTGTCTGCGTGCTTGTGTCTACACTGTATATTTTGGGCCTGACTGTGTGAAGCTCAAAAACATGAGCAGCGTGTTTGTAGGTCCAACCAACTTTTATCGCCTCATTATCAGCTGAGGAAGTTTCCAGGCTGGGGGGGGTTGTGTTTCGTTTGGAGGACAAAGTAATACTGGACAGGACATGTGTTGGCAGAGACATAGCAGTAGCACATTATGCCTGGCTGTCACATTTTATCTCTCTGAAAACAATAACACACCGTCTGTTATCTTAGCAACAAGACAGAGCACCTGTGTTCAGCTCCAGCTGAATAATTGTGGGATTGTGTTTGCAGTGTGTGAAAGAACCAACAACAACAAACACAGGCCAAGCACAAGCATAGAGACTGAACACGGGTGGGCCATACTGAGGCCTTCACATGATTTACTCTTTAACTCCAAATTCTGTGTATAATCTATTTTCTAGTTTTCTTAAATATATGTGACAGATATTGTAACTCCTCCCAACAAGCTATCAATCAGTACCTGATTGCTGACACCTGGCTAGCTCCTAGACAGGTGAGTCTATTTAAGATCAGTTCAGTAGCATTGAGCTGCAATTTGCAACTGCTGCTTTTTTGATTAACGCACATTTGATTAAAATCATTCTGTAGTAGAAAGTATTAAAAAATTGATTGATCACAGTGAAAGTGGTTTCACAAATATATATATATATATATATATTTTTTTTTTTTTTTTTTTTTCTCAACACTAACGAAGGTAAGCACAAACTGGACTGTTGTGAGAAACTCACACATCCAAGACATGAGCGTTGGCTGTTGAACAGTAACCTCTGTACACTTAATTCCTTTCACAAAATCCACTTTGAAGTATCTACCTGTGTCAAGTCTCATATCTGTGTAGTTTTTCAATTCTACAGAGAATATCAAAGAGAAAGACGGAGTGGTGTGAAGTTCACGCCACAGGTGTTGTGGTTAATGGGCTAAGAAATGCAATCAACCGCAAATGTCCTTTAAAGGATGCTTTTCACTAGCTTCCTCTTTTTTCTTCTTCTTCTTTCAGTTTGCAACAGTCCAGAAGCCCAAGCTTGCCACTTCTAATGAAGACAAAGTTACAATATTACAACATTTTTGTACAAATTTGTGAAGAATTAATGACTTTCGTCACACTTCTCAGCCCCATAAAATGAAACCCATCAGATTGTAAATTTCCCAACACGACAAATCTGTTATATAGAGTTTCAGATTCACACTGCCAGTTACTCCCCTGTTAAAGTGAAACCTGGTGAGCGATCGCCACGCTTTTCTTCTTAAGGAGTCCGTTTAGCTGAGTTGGCAGACCAGTAGGCAATGGTTCTCATGAAAAGGGAGGAAAAAGAACGAAAACCATGTGGCACAACAGAAACAATGACTACGCTTTTATCACCCTCTTTACATCACCTCCTGCCATGTCCTGCAGACCCTTGAGGACCCAGACGCCCCTGGATACAAGAGAAAACAAACAAGCTGAAGACCTTATCTGCTCCCTTCTTCTTTTTCTCCTTTGTGGTAAAGTTTACAACATAATTTAAAGTGACGACATCAGTGTGTGCACATGCTTTGTTCCAGTTGTGCAACAGTGGCACACACTGGAACTACAGCATACATTCGTGAAACCACTTTCACTGTGATCAATCAATTTTTTAATACTTTCTACTACAGAATGATCCAAAACCATGCAATAAATGCATAGCAGTACAATGGACTATTTCCCATTTATCATTACAGATACTCTGGATTTAACTTAACTTAAAATTAGCAACTTGACCCTTTAACCTCCACCTAGTCGCAAATGATCACAGAAGTATTTTCTATGACTAACACAAAACATGCATTTTTTTTTAAGAGGAACCACATAATTTCTCATTTTCCGTAAGCTGAATCAGCATTCTTTGAAACAGAATTTCTGGTTAAAATTTAACAATTCTCATGGACTCGTGAGAATTGTTAAATGTATTGCTCATGGACTTAGTGTTACTTATTGTTCAGCAGTGTAAGTACGCCTCTGCATGGTTAATTCCCACAAGTTTCCATTGTGACGACACTAGTTAACCTGAAAGGAAAATTTCACAACCGCAGAAAACATTAATGCTTGTCATTTGTAGAGAATCTGAAATAGGAGCATTTGATAGGAGCCCTATCAAATGCTTTAAGTGTATTATGTCATAAATATAATAAATAGATGAGCTTGTTTAGTAAATTATGAGTGATGACTTTTTTAGGTGTTCAGTGTGATATTGATAACATCAGAGGTGACATTATTATCTTTGACATGACATTGGAGGGGTGCATCATAGTATTTAAGGTTTTCAGGTTATAAATATGCTTGTATGGAGAGCATCTCAAGGTGGGGTGTTTTCAGGGGCACCTTGTAGAAGTCCAAATCCTTTATGTGAATTCAATCAAAATGAATAATTCAAAGAAATAGGGGGGGGGGGTACAACCCCTACTGGACAATCCATAGTGTTACATTGGTTATTGCATGAATGGTGGTATGGAGACACCTACTGGTCAGCATGTACATTCACAAGTTTTAGGTAAAATGGCTTTAGCCTGCATTTGTACAATCTGTACTCACCCAACTCTGTCCTGAGATAGTTAATATAATAACTACACAGTCAGCTGTGTGGTGCTTCACTGAGAGCCCTGAGTGGTGGTCTCCTGCCTTACTCCCTCAGCTTTTTGCTTTCGGATTTAGTCTCTCTGGGTTATTCTGTGAATATACAACTGAGGTTGAATTTTACATAAATAAAATCCACGTTTGCTATAGTGGTGCACTGATCTGTTGCATCCTGACTTATTTGAATACAAATTTTTATTGTTGTTATTATTTACCTATTTATTTTCTCCCGTCAGAGCTGGGCGGCCTTATACACTCAATACATAATCATGATCAACTAATTGAACACTGAAAAATCATTCAATGATCATGAAAATTCAAATTTTCAATTTTCATTCAAGCTTGCATATTGCATGCACACACAAATTATGACGCATTGCTCCGCCCCACACAAAAGTAGATAAGCTGCTTTTCTGAGTAAAAAAGTATTGATAGTGGTATTGGTATCAGCAGTACTGACCCTATATTTACGTGGTATCAGATCATACCAAATTTTGCAGTATCACACACCCCCTATTGGTTTTTATGTTTTGTTTCGTAATACATGGCCTGTGATATTCTGGTCTGGCTCAATTATCACTAGATAATCGTTAGCCAATCAGAGATGAGGACCCATCTTGTTGTTAGGGGGGTGGGACTTAAAAGGGGCAAGTACAGGCCGGGAGGACGCTAGAAACAGGTGGACACGAGGCTCTGGTTGTGAGTTCATTGAAATCTGTGAAATGCTGTTGTTCATCAGGTGAAGACCTGGGACTTTGAATCAAAGTGTAACCTGATAAAACCAGACGCTGAGCCGTGTGTTGCAGATGGCTTCAGCTCATAGTTCAGCTAAACCACGGTACCGCTGTGACCAACACGCCCTGCACCGAGTTCGCCATTACACCAGCCTTCCCACCGTGTGAGCCACAGACAACACTTCCTGCTCACGCCCGCGCACACGAGTCTCCATCGCACCGCTCACGATGGATAGACGGCTTGGAAACGGCTTTCTGGACTTTCTACGAAAACTGAGTACGCACAACATTTCAATCCATTATTTAAGACGAGCCCCAACGAGCGCGCCACCGACATGGTTCCGAAAACAGTCACAGTTTACGGTGCCACGGTGCGCTGGTGCCACCTGGGGTTATGTTTTAAGGTGGAGCCTTAAAACATAACCCCAGGCCTCATCAGCCTTCTCAGTTCGCGTTAGTAAACCCTCAGTTTACCTCCCACGTGCTCAGGTTATCAGAGGTACGTGGAGACAGACCTGTACTCCCTCAGAGTTGGACAGAGACACTGTTTTTACCCACATAAACCTTTATTAGTTATATTACAGTCCAGAGCTGACGGTAAAATACCGATGACTGTAAAATACCGTCATCAGTTTGATCAGTGTTGATTTTCCATTTTACACGGTGAGAAGAATTAAATAAATAAATAAAAAAAACATTTAAAGAATGTGACCCGCTGCTCAATAAACCACCTGCAGTCAGTCTGAAGATCATCTTTCAGCTGCACCACAGTCATCCTCACTGAAACATCACAGTCTCCAATACAATCAATAACTATGACAGGAAATGATTATTCCCTGATCAGTGTGTGTATGTATAAAGCTTCACACAGATAGATTTATATTCAGTGAACTGATGTCCACAGAGTGTGTGTTGGACAGGATCAGTCCACCCTGTGTCTTCACAGGTGAACTGGCTCTGACCTGCAGACTCAGACTGAGCTGGTTCTTCTTCTTCTTTCAGGTCCACAAACAGATCAGCATGAGAAGAAATCAACTAATAGTAAGTGAAGTTTTTATTCTGCTGCTGGGGTGTGTTTGATCGGCCGCCGTGCCAACCTGTCTCTCTCTCTCAATGCAACATACACACACAGACACACGGCCGCCGTGCCGACTTTATTCATGCTGGGATGTCTGGCTGCCACGCCATAACTTTTCCTCCTACAGAATTTGTTGCTGTCCATCCCTCTGATGTGGCTGCTGTTTGTCTGTCCATTTTTATTTTGAGTCTTCAAAAGATATGAGGCAGCTTCTTCTTTTTTTTTTTTCTTTTCTCCCTTTAATGCTGTTCTTTGCTCGGCTGCCGTGACAGTCTCTGTCTCACACACACTCACACGTCTGTCTCTCTCTCTCCTTCTAATTAGCCTGCTAGGGGTTGTTTTTGGGGCCCAGCATTGCGGCAGTTTAGGGCCTGTCTCCCTCTGTCTAATAGGGTTGATGGGGGCCCTGAATTACAGTTTTTGGGGCTCTCTCTAATATGTCTCATTTGGGGCCCTGTTTTTACTCTGATTTTGCCCCCCCAGTCCCCATTAGCTTTATGTGGCCCGATCTGGGGAGCCTCCTATGTTGATGTGAAAACCTAATAGTTTACCAGGTTTAACAATAATGATTAATTTGCTCCTACTGAGCGACGTGCTATTGACATACTTGAAATGAGACATTGTCATGGGCTGGATTGAAGAGAAGGTCTTAAGGATTGCAGGCTTTGTCTTGAAGTAGAACTGCTAATCTTTATAAACAAATCTGAACAGAGTGATAGCCATTTCAGAAGGCAAACCTGAAAAGATGTTTACAGATGGTAGAGAAACCTCTCACTATGTTTTAAAAACCATGTCAAAGACACATTTAAGGCCTCATTCCAGTGTTTGAAGGAACAGAGTGAGGAAGACATGTCGAAGTTTGGACAGACCATAAATTCTGCTTAAATTATTCTGTAGCTGCTGTAGTTCGACCATGATTTTATCCTGGGTGTGAGAGGAGAGGACAGTGCTGTTCACAGATAGGTCCGTTCTCACATACAGCCCCTCTGGGTAATGTCTAGATAAGTTCAGGACTGCAGTGCACATGTGAAAGCACTGAATGTATTTATGAGAGAGAGAGTGCAAGAGCCACTTGAGGAGGGGCTTAACAAATCAACACCCAAATAGTTAAAAAAAAAAAAAAAAGTTAACAAAAAAATAGGAAATTAATGAATGGGAAACACTGCTGTTTTAAAGGAGGGAGGGTTGTAGTGGGAGCACTGGGGTTTCATGTGTGACTGTGTGGCAATGGCAAATGATTTGCATGGCTCACAAGTAGGAGGGTCCCTCAGCAGAATTTTGCTCATGGAGGTCAGGACCGGCTCTGGTCTCAATGAAAGATCATTCTTCATTGTATTAATGCTTATTTATCAAAAAGAGAAAAGATGGCCTCAGGCTCAGAGCCAGACTCAACAAGTAGTTTATTCTTTGCCTTGTGACATGTACACAATAGTTCCCTTTTTGTATATCAAGAGCTCTGCTGCTTGGAAGTGATTCAGGGAAGCGTGATATTTAAGATTCAGCATGATTGGTTGCCTGGCTGTAAGGTACTGAGGTTAAATAGGGGAATGGGGAGTCAAGGGAGGATTTAATGCCCGAATAAACTCAGCCATGTTGCTGTGGTGATAATGAGTGGATCACACATTTGAAGACATTCTGCGTGTCCCTAAACAGCAGCAGTGTATTACATTTCTCTTTTGAATGGCCACGACTTTATGCATTTAATGGAGTCTGGCGTTAATCTCCTACATGACTGCATGTCTAAAACACCTGAGCACCTGCAGCGTCTCATTTGGAAGTGGAGCAGTCGAGGACTGACAGCACACAGCCAACAAAAGAGGGACTGGCAATCACAGCATGGATTGTTTTCATATTACATCTTTATTGTTGGTTTAATAGAAAAAAGTGTGCCTCTTTTGATACAGATTCAAAATTACTTTGACAAAAACACAAAAAGTACATAAATCTTTCTAGCAGCATGACTTAATTTCAGATCTTGCAACGTCACTGGCCTTGTTAGAACGTTTCGTAAAATGACTAAAACAGAAATATGCATTTATATAAAAAGGTATAGCTTGTGGAGGGAGGACAGAAGCTCATAGCTTTAAGAAGTGAAGAGAGGCAATAGAGGTTTAACTGCAGCAACCTTACTGGAGGTTAGAGAAGGAAAGTTTAGTGGAGCCCTGCACTGAAATATTACTCATATTTCAATATGTAAGGCTGTGGGAAGGCCTGGGCTGAGAATTGCCCTGGGACCATACACACATGAATGAGAACATATCACCTACAAAAGTTAGAATATTTATGGCCGTGAAAACATGATGCTTACAGTCAAGATCATGAAAAATATGCAGTAATACAAGGTTTATGGAACATATGGAGCATATAAAGGTCTATACATTATTCAAAGTGAGACCAAAAGCAATAAAAAAGTTACTTCACAAAAACTGAAAATGATGACTGGTACTGGCAATAGCATTGAAAACATATTCTGGCAGGAAGTGATCCACGCCAGTCTTTGAGGTGTTGACTTTTTGCGTCATGTCTCAGCTTTATAACATATAGACCTTCAGCTATCCTTCTTCACATATTGTTTGTTTGTGTGGTTACAGGCTGAGGAAAAGCACAGCAATTAAACAGTAAGCAAAGATAGAGGTCAGAGGAAAGGTGAAATGGCACATTGGAGAGCAGAGGAAAATCTAATGAGTTGAGACTGCGTAGCCAGGTTCAGTTGGAAGAGAATGCTAAGTGAAATGAAGCTGTACTGGAATAAAATATTACAAACTTGATTTAAAAAAAAAAAAGTAAATATGAGATTGTTATATTAGAGACTGTTAATACATGCAGCTGATTTTAGTTCATGTGACCTGTTTTGCACTTGTTTTGGAAGAATGTAATAACAAGGAAACTGAATCATGCCTTCTAGCCTATCATCTTTCTGTAAGACAGGGTTTACTATAAGCCTGTCCTTATTTATGTGTGGCTGAATGTGGCGACTGTGCCTCTCTGTTGCTCTGACCTGCATACTGTATGCCACAGGCAAGCACCGTTACATGAAGAAACCCGAGCAAAGCCACTTGAGCATTTATTCCATTTCCTTGATATCAGATGTCAGTTTTCTTCACTAGATTGGTCATTGTCAGCACTAGTTGGACATTTGGTTGAACAAAAACTCTTACTAGTCACTCTTTTTCAGCAACTAGCGGCAATTTTGTCTAACAGGTTCCAACAGAAGCCTCACTAGTGATGCCAGGCACCGAACTAGTAGCACCAAAATCCGAAAAAGTCTGACTAGTTAACTAGTAAGCTGCAAAAGCTCTGACATTTTAACTAGTAGCGCCTGTTCACCTCACCAGCTTACTACTGACCTATAATTTAGTGTGACAGCCAAAAAGCCTACTAGTTAACTGGTGATGGCAAAAATGCTCAAGAGTGAACTAGTTAAAGCCTCTTTTGACTTTAGTGAAACTAGTGAAAGCCAAACAGTTCACTAGTCACACTAGATGTGCGGAATGTTACTGAGCGTGTGTAAGTGATCATGTGCACGCTACTAGTGAAATGCCGCAACTCTCAAACCTGTTCGCTACTGAAATTTTATCACCTCACTAGTTGAACAAGTTCTGTGAAGTTTTGACCGTTTTGACTTTCAGGAAAACAAAAAAAAGTCCAAAAACAGCTCAAACACATTCTAATTATAAAAATAAAGTCTTAAAAACAATATGTAAAACAAGTAGTACTGTTAGTAGTATGTAGTTTATGTAACATACAAGGGGCTCTAGTGTAGGTTTAGCTATTCCTGAAACTACTGCAGGCTACAACTCTGAGCACTACAGGAGAAAAATGCAAACTGCAAAAAGTCCAATTAAACATTCATCATTTGGAGTTTGACATGTTCAGACTTCGGAAAGTGAAGCGGTCGCAGGAAGTGGACTGTGAGCCCCAGAATGCTGCATAGATGACAAGACTTTGGCAAGTCAAACACTGGTTCAGCAGACACCATAAAACCATTCAGATGTATTGTATCATTCTTTATGCATTCAGCTCCTTCACCTTTATGTATTATTTTAAATCTGAACTAACTGAGCAGTTCTTCTTTTTCCAGTAGTCATTGAATTGTATCTTTAAAACATAAACTACTAAAAATCAGTTACTAAAAACAATAAAACAGTTCATGGTTAATCAAAAACCATTACAAAGTATATAAAGTACATATGTTGATACATGTCAGTTTATCTACAGTAGGCTAATAAAAACTAGCACTCATCTGGTTCTAACCAGAATCTGGATTAGACTCTGGTGAATTTAATAAAGGAGACTGTTTAGAAAGATCCAGGACCAATAATGACTGTAAGAAGTCACATTAAGATCTGAAAAATTCACTGCATAGGCTTTGCAGCTGTGTCTCAAATCTGGCAGCAAGTTCTGGTTCTAGTGTATCTGTTCAGTAACTGTAAGGCAGATTTGTTTTGTTTCTAAATTGACAATACTGCTGTGACTCAAATGTCTTGCTTTCAGTCCTTATCTCTTCTTAAGGAATAATGCGTTTTAGAAAATGACAGTGACGGTATGCTGCTAGCTAACAAGGTGACGACATATTCAACACAAACATATGGAAACAAAATATCAGTTCACAGTTAGAAAAAAAGCACAAAAATTAAACAATTCTAGTAAATCTTTTTGAGACCAATACATTTCGTGCATAGAAACACAATCAGCCTTTTGCAGCTGTTGTTAACTAAAAGGCTGAGGTTCTCCAGAATGGCTGCCAGAGGGAAAGTCCTCTGTCGACTTGTTATTCAGTCATTCATTTGCTAGATTCCGAAACTTTAGTGACATAGGCCTCTAGTTTGGCAGCCAAAAACTAGTGCAACTTGTCAGTAACACCCAACACTACACCTTCACTGGGGCAGTAACAGAAGTTTAAGTTAGTGCTGTGCAAACCAGCAGAATATGGACTTTAGTTACCACGTTACTTGTTTATCTTATTTCTGTAAAGAAGTCATCTTTAGATTGAGGGTGAATGCAGTCCAGATAACTAAAAATCAGGCTATTAGACTACTGAAGCTTTATGCAGTTCTGCATGTCAAGAAAGCCCCTCCTGCAACCTCCATAACAAAAATTACTAAAATTTACAACAAATTTCACAGCTATCCATTGTTTATTAGGCAAGAATATGCTGATTAGTTAAGTAACGCAAAATGGAAATTAAATACTGTAAACTAGTTATTTGAAAGTGACAAGATTTGCAGATTAAATTGGGTTCAGTGTTTAATCATATTACTCTGCAGAAGCTTTACATTCAGGCTAATGTGATCTGGTATGTTTTGAAGATGATGAATCTCAAAAGTGAACTCAAAATGGACTAATTGATAATATTATCAAGTTGAATTGTGATTACAATTATGGTATTGGTTAGCTTATTTAGCTGGTACATGGGCAGCTCATGCAGCCCATTATTTTATTTACCCCCATCTTTTTTTGTGTCTTAAGCAGCTACAAATAGCATCAACAACTGTGCTGCCAAGACAGTTTAACAGTGCCTCGGTCAAATTAGAGGCCCATGTTTTTGCTTTCAAACATGCTTTACACTCTTTAACGACCTATGTGTCTCCATTGCTTAAGGTTAAGTGTCTCATCTAACTTTAGGTATGAATCTTAGACATTTAAATAACTGCATTATTCAATTACAGACATTGAAAACAGGCTGTGATAACAAGGATCTATAGTAAATGACAACAAGCAGTTTTGCAGGAAGAGGTAAGAGAGGACAGGAATGATGAGGAACAAAAAACAACAGAGTGAATGGATTTGAAGGCAAAAAACAGATGGAAGGATAAATCTCTAAATTGATTACGCACCAAGTGTTGGATCACAGGGAATGGAAGTTTGACATTTCCACAGTTTTGTGGTACTTATAAGGTTTTGGAGGAAGCAAGGTTGATTGAAAACAGGCGTTTGGCAGCTTTCTGGTTTTTGAGATTTTGACTGTAACAACAAACCATTACACAGAACAGCGAAATTAAGTCAATGAAGAATGTCAGCGTGTTCAGCTAAACTGTTGAGGATTGATTGACCATTGAGGTATAGGTGTATGTTTCCTATTCAGAACTGTTTGTCCTATAGTATAACCCCCCAGAAACTACACTCAGCAGTGAGGTTTGTGCAGTTTTTAGGGCCTGAAGTGTTGAAACCGATTGAATAATGGCAGTGAAAGCAATGGGGGGAATTGATAGAAAGGAATACCAGCTTAACACTAGGCCATTTCCTTTTACCAGCCCCCCCCCCTGCTACTGAGTTATGAATATAACCACAGAGTGTAACTCAAACCCCAAATCCTCCAACAGTAAATTATTGCAGCTCTACTTCACATCTGTTCATTAAAGTCCATTGTTCAGGTGAACTTGTGATCTAAGAGTGCAGAGGTACATGGTCCAGGTGTTTATGAAACCTAACAGTAACTGCAAACTGTCCTCTTGAGGGGATACCTCAGTGAGGCTGTGACATTTTGTTACTTCTAACACAGTGAGTGAGGGCCTCATGACGAGACCAAACTAAAGCAGCAAATTGATTGGTTTATCTGTGAGACGGCCTGATGATGGCTTGGGCCATTTGGCAGTTTTAATCTTAGTAGTCTCCTCTTATCAACAGATTGTAACATAGTAGTTTCATATTTCATAACTGCCTCTACTATCAAAATGCAGATGCAGAGGTGCCGTACAAATACACACACATACACTCACACACACATTCACACAGGAAAAGCTTTTTTTTTTTTTTCCCAAAAAAAAGATACAAAAATGCCTTTTGTTAATATGATGAAAATCAACGCTACCAACAGCCTTGAATCTCCCATTAGGACTGCATGATTCCAACTTTTTCCACTTAAACGAGTATACAGTGTGCACACTACCAAACTATTTGTTAATTGTTTCTCAAAGTCATAACAAACACAGTTTATGTGGATTTGTCTAGCACCCTGCTAAAGCTTTAAAAGGCTAATAAAAACTGTTTCTTGGAAAACACAAAAGCTAAAAGTTAAGGCTGACTCATGAGAAGACCTTGTATCAACTGTAGTGTTTAGTTTCGGTGACTGAGGCAGGAGATGCACAGCTCTCATGGCTCACCTCTTTTAACTTTGACTGCATAAGTTTCCCTGCCAAGCACTGCAAAATTACTGACCTGTATTAAAATTGTGAAGAAAAAATAAAAATAAAAAATCGAACACACTAGGGTTCATGGCATATGAATCAGTGGAATCAACAACTGCCACAACCCCTCCCATGCAGGCAGGCTAGCAGAGTAGTTGAAGTAATTTTTCTTTAGTTTTAGGCCCTGGCTGTGAGTACAGTGTGGTACAGTGTGCGGTTGAGTTGAGGTGATTGTGTCTGGTGGCTGATCTCTTTTACTTCCTGTGACATTTGCAACAGATACGTATGTTTCTCTTATAGCTGTCACAGCAGAAAATGGTTGAATAGAGTAAAGCAAACCTGCATTATGCTGAAAAAAGCATAATGCACAATTTCTTTACTACATAAAGAAATTGTGAATTTATCCCTTCACTAGTTTCTATTTTATATGCCTCTTTATCTTAACAGTGTGTTTATGTGAAATCTAAAAACAAAGCACAGCCATTTTAGTCATAAATCTGACTCTGCTAAATATTTATGATTGCTAATACATATATGTATAGTCATAAATTTTGTGAAGTCAGTAACTACCACTGTCAGCTAAAATCTCTTAATTTCTTTCCTCTTGGAGGCATGTGTTACTACAGAGTCACCACTGATAAAACAATCCTAGTTGAGACTGTGTTGTGCTTATCCTCCTTAAACGTTTCCACCATCCTACCCTGAAGTTTTGCTTTTTGTCCTCTCTGTAGCCAGAATGCCCTTTTCAACTTCTCTCCACATGAAAATAACAAACAGCCAATGTGGGCCAGGAGGGGTTAAAGGTCAGCCAATAGGAAGTTCATGGTTGAGAGCTCTGGTTGGGAGAGGGGCAATCTATTGATGAGAAAAGGTGCTGGTGGGCTGAATCCCTGGAAAAAAAGGCAAAAGGAAAGTAAACATAAGGAGAAACGTGAATTTAAATTTCAGGTGCACATACATGACATGTGCTTAATATGTGTAAATGTATGCAACCTTTGTACGGTGCAACTCAGATGTGTGTCTCTACGTCAGTATAGCCAGGCAGGATGTCTCCATTGGAGCAGCTCTTGACCTCCTCCGCTGGTGGAGCAGTGGGCAACATGTGGGTAGTTGTGGACGTCTCCTCTGGTGACGCTGCTCCCGGACTTTGCTGGAGCCTGGAGTGTATCAGGGGCACAAAGAACAGCACCACGCCCCCCACCATAGGAGGCACCCCAGCCAAAGAAAAGGCCACCGTGTAGTTCCCAAAGTAATCATGTAGGAGACCTAGGAGACAGTGGTGGCACAGGGAAACATATAATGTTATCATGTCTTCCCTCAAAGAACAATCCCACTGAAACACAATATCTATTCAACAGAGTCCTTGATGTCATCAGTGAGAGACAGGCATCACATTTACTTTTTTCCCCAGGTTAGATGAGAAGATCAATAACATGTCTGTAAAGTAAAGGTCGCAAGTGAGTATCTGACCACTTGTAGCGTGATGCAGCAGTATTTTAACATGCAGAAACTGTTTTTGTTTGTACCATGCATACATGCATGTGTGCACATATATGTACAACAGCACATGGGCAACATGATTCACTTTTGAATAATAATCTGTAGGTTTAAAGTGGAGCTCTATTTTATGACAGAAATCAGTTTACCCATCAGCACAGCACTTCTGGGCAGCATCTCGTGTTATACAATATACTGTAGCCAGTTACAGTTGGTCGGCACAGTTTTTAGTAGATACAGGCAAGATGGTACCATAGTCTTAGTATCAGCCTTTTTTTAGATTTCTGTTTTTGTATGCACAAAGCAAATGTAATGTATTAGTTACACCTAGGTGCTGGAAGGCCTAATTTTGAACTTTGGCTGAACTTTCCTTCCAAGCTTTAACGCTAAGCTAGGCGAACCATGTCTTGGCCACAGCTCTGTGCAGGCATGGGAGTTATATCAATTTTCTCATCTAAAGATTGAGGACAAAGTGAATAACTAAGATAAGTTCTATTATAAACTAATCACATGTGGTGACACAAGATATGGCTAAAATAATTCTGTCATATTCAGTTTGATAGAAATGAGTTTTCAAATTTTTGCTTCATCTTTAAATATCTGAGATTATTTAGGTCCATACTGCCCTCAACAGCAGACGTCAACAAAGAGATTGTACAACTACTACAATACAGCACTAAAACCTCACCCTGTCTCTATGTATATCTACATCCTATGTTTATCCACATGAGCTAAAGCAAACAAACTATACCTACAGCACAGTGATAAAGCAAGGTCAACAAGTTTAACACAGAGCCTGTGACATGAGAGCAGTGAGAAGGGTGTGCACTTACATAAGTAACCTGTTACATTATACATTCTTGCTCATGAACTGCACAGATTGTACAGAACAACAAATGATGTTGATGCAATGACTCGTACAGACTTCGAGGAGCCTAGCAACCTTTGTTTTGGATGTAGAGTAAATTTATGTTTTTAATATCAAATAAAATTCAGCAGAATTTCCCTGTGAAGTAAATTATATATATACTACACATTATAATAGTCAGCATCAGGTCAGTTACACATTTTGTTTTACTACAGGAGATAAAGTATACATTTATATTTAATCAGAAGGGAAACTGGAACCAGATGCCAAATGAAGGCACTTTCCTGCAATTTATGTCTAAATGCACATCTTTGTGTGCAGAAACAAACAGTGGAATGAGTTGGCTGTGTAGTCTCTTAGAGTGGCGTCCCACATGCACTGGATGCCATAAGTCCTAGAAGTTACTGATATACACCAATTTTCTGTCAACCAACTAATTGACTAATTGCTTCAGCTCTAGTATACTACATCATCTGGGATATTCCTGTTTTGACATAGCTTTAGATGTGCAATTATATCAATATACTGCTTCCTTTAAAGGTTTAGTGTGAAACAGAAATCACCATTTGTTGTTTTGCTAATTGAGAGTCTGCCGATGAATTTAACAACTGGTCAACATGAGTGTGCATCTAGACAATTACATCAAACCATTGACATCAACCGCCATATGCTGAGCTGGAGACTGCCTGCCTGCAGCTGACTAAAAGCCCAAACCTCTCTAAATACAAGTACAACATTATTTTTCAATCCTTGTAGAACAGTTTTTCTCTGCTAATATCAACTTATTGTGCGCTCTCACTGCCAACATTCTGAAGTCAGTGAAAGGAGCCAGATCACTGTGAGTTCCCTCCAGAATACACAGTATAAATCAGTGCTATGCTTTGAAAAACAGGACCAAAAAAAAAAGAGAGAGCATGTTTCTCACCAGCAATGGGTGGACCTGCTGTCATGGGAAGAGCCATGAGGCCTAGAAGGTAACCTATGGCCTGCGAGGCCTGCATGGGCCCAACCAGCTCGAATGCTATGGGAGCCATAATGGTGAGGAAGCACCCATCACACAGCCCCAGGAACACACACACAACCACCAAGCCCTCAAACACCAAGCACTGAGGAATCATCATGGACATCAGGCCCAGGGCAATGAAGGACACCACCTGAAACAGACAACGAGAACAAGAGCTTTCAGTGTCTCTGTTCATTTTATATTGTACTGAAAACCAAATTAGTGTTTGTTTGTGCCCTCATTTCTTCAATACAACCACAAGTACTGGTGGTAAATAAGTAAATAAGGGCAAAATATACGGCCTGTTAGTTGGCTCATAAGCTATCCTTGTTGTCCTTGCTTGTAGAGCAACAGAGAAGATCCTCTAGCTTGATTAAGACCGACACATTTAAGTTGGAAAAAATGTGATATAAATGAGCAGGATCTGGTACAGGCCAACGTGCTGAAAAGTGCTGAAAATATTTTCCCTGCCATGAAAATGACTGCAGTATTATAAATTATCAACAGTGCTGATATTTCTTAGATTACAGTAGTTGCTATTTTTCCTTAAATTTGTAAAGCTTTAGTTTGAAGGAAGCTGGTACTATACAACTGTAATATACAACTGAGCAATATTTCGACATCTCAGTCACATTATCTGTTCCATAGGCTGGTAGATAGGTAGGTATTTATATCTGCTGTGAGCTTTTCTTTCCTGCTGTAGAAGGCTGCCTGCAAATATAAACAGGGATCTGATTATTAATACTATGAAGTGTGAAGGAGGGTTCTGTTCCTTTCACAAATACTATATTGTACAAGACAGCAACTCTTAAAGATACAGTGAGTGTTCAACTGTAGGTGAAAGAAAGGAACAAGCCTTTCAGTTTGTAAATCACAAAGATAAAGTCACTGTGTTTATTTATGACAACAGGAGAGAAATTATTGAGCAGCACACTATAAACACGTTCTCAGTTTCTAACAGAAAACATGATCTCTGCATGATCTAAATGTCTAATAGTGCCAAAGGGATATTATAACATATATTATTTTAGTGTGCTAATAGCACACAGTATGGCAAATTTTAAAGGTTTTTATATTTTATGCTGAACTAAATGCTTAATTAACAACATGCAGAGGGAGTGTGGTGGTGCTGACCAAAACAGCCAATGGGTTGCCTGCATTCAGTAGAAATTGCGTACAAATACAACAGCAAGAAGTGGCAAATCCTGTTTGTATTCTCCTCTCAAAGTGCTCTGAGCTGCTTTTCCCCCTTCCATTCACTCAGGGCTGAATCTTCCCAGCCATTATGGGTAATTCTTGTGGCAACAACAACGTTCCTTTTCTTCTTCTTGTTCCTTTTCTTCACACTTCTTGTTCCGTAATTGTGTGCAAATTAGCATCTGAGTTATGATTATCTGCAGCCTAATAAGCCTTTAATGACACTGAATCACTCAGATTGCAAATAAAAATATCTAATGTTCAGTCTAGTAACATTAAATAACCATTCTGATAGAATAATATTAAACAAATATTGGGTCAGTGTGATAATACAGTCTGTGTGCCAGATTACACAGTGTCTGAAAAAAAGAGCCTTAAAACACAAATGTTAATAGTTAACTCCAGGTCTTATATTTCAGGTTAAAGTAAATGTGCAGATGTGTTATTTCCTCACCTGCATGTAGATCTTTTGAACACCTGGAATGAGGTCTCCAATCTTGCCAAAAGCAAGGCGTCCAACCCCAGATGAAGCTCCTATGCACACCAGGAGCACCCAGTCCTTCTCGGTCTCCTTGAACTGCTCCTTCACAAAGTTAATCTGAGACATGAAAAGAAAAACAGGCATGGTGTTGTGTGAGATTTGGCTGTTTGTAACAGTGGATAATGTGATTGTGCTGCATAGGAAACACTCCAGAAGCTGCTTATAGTGGATGAGCTAACAAAAATAACACAAAACCTGATGGTGAACTTTTTCAGATGTTTTTGTGCTTTTTGTGCCTAAGAAGTCAATGAACTCAGCAAATGGGTGTGCATTTGGTGGAGTGGCAGAATTGTCCATCCATAACCCCAAAGCCTCAGCCTCACAATAACAAAATGTCTTCATCCACAGACCATTGGAATAGCAGGACAGGAAGACCCAACGCATATAGGTCAGACCCTCCCACTCCCCTGACCCCCAATTCAGATCCAAAACATGAAACCGCCCTCTGAAGTCTTTCCTGAGCATGCTGGTCCTTGTGAAATATTTGCTCTGCTTTGAAGGGCTCTACATTCATCAATGGCCATAGGATAGGCATGTTTAGGGATACAGAGAGGCCATACAGGAGAGGTTTCCTGAGGTGGTTGAGCCAATACAAAGGCCGGGGCTGTGTTTACATCTGGGCTCGAGCCTGAAACAACAGGCCTGACAGAGGGAGGCCGGAGCTGGAACATCCGACATCTGGATAGAGGGAGATCAACTTCACAGCTCCACGGTGCAGCTTTACACTTCATCTTCATCCTTCACTATCTCACTATCTCACACCACAGTCGGACATAGTTTGTGTGCAGATTTTGCAAATATGCTCTGGCTTTCTGTACTCCTTCACAGAATGCAAAGCTGCTGACTTTGGTCTGACTTATTTTTTTGATCACGATGTTATTAAAGTCACATTTAGTCACATATTTTTGCAGTCAAAAATAATGTCAGTGCTATTTTAAATTTACTGTCAAAAGTTTTTTTGTAATTAAAGAAAAACAAGGTGTTTTGGGAAATATCAGAAACACTCCTTTTCCTCTCAGACCCTGGAGGCGTTTGTCTGTGTTTGACTGACAGCAGTTGGCAGGCTGAGCCCCAGCAGGGGTATAAGAGACAAGCAAATTTGCATTGTAGTTGATATGCCATGGACAGCGTGTAGTCAGGAGTGGTACTGAAGAGTTATGACCACACCAGCATCTAAAAAGTGTTATTTGCGTGTGAGCTGTGCAGCTAATTAGCTATCCACTCCGCAACCTGAAGTTAGCAGGGCACTTTTTCTCAGTTAATGTTTTTTTAGTGGCTCATTTAACAAGATAAGCTGCAGAACAAGTCGTGTTCATGTGGAGAAAGCTAATGTGCGGTGTTGTTCAAAGTCTGTGGCTCTTGCGTTGCATAGCAGGCTGCTGTAGCTGATAGACGAGGTTACTGATTTATACAAACATGTCATAATATAAAGTTATTTTGTAGAGGTAACAGAGAGCTAATGGTATTAATGCAAAGCCTGGGGGCACTGTCATGGAACAATAAAATATGAAATAGAATTCTCTCCCTTTGGTTTAAGATGTTTTTAAGAAGTAATTTACAGAGCAGATATGAATGCTCAAGCAGAAAAGATATCAAATTTAATTTCACTTAGCTCTGTCATCAGAAACCTGGCAGCTGACAGTCAGTCACGGCAGTTATTCTCACGAACCCTGATCTCTGACTAGATAGAAACAAGTCAGATCTTCAGCTTCCACCACTCATTTAGTATGCATTCCACTGCCTTCTACCCGAGGCCCACAGAAAATAGAATAGAATAGCCTTTATTGTCATTGAACAGTGTCCAACGAAATTACAGTGGCACTTCTCTCTAAGGTGCTTATGTGTAATAAATACAAAAAGAAAAGAAAAAAATATATCTATAAAGATAAAAATATGAAGTAGAAAAATCAAAGGTGTCTCTGAGTATATACATATGTACAAGAAGAATGGCAGGATGACCTTTGTATCTTGTAAATAAAAGGCATTAAACCACCCACGGTGCAACAGTATGGCTCTGACATCAGTCTCCCTCCCTCTATACCTCTCTATGTTTCCTAAGTCAGCTGAGGGACATCATTTTCAGGCACATGATCATACAACTCAGACTAATCAACACCATAATGTTGTTTATCTAACCTTGTAATATCAATAAAATGGTCAGTCACATACCAAAAATACCCAAGAACTTTATGGTATGTATTGTGTTATGTATCCCATATTAGGCATTGCTTTAGCACAGCTGAGATGGACAGAAGACTGTAAAGTACACAAAGCTTAGTATCTACATACAATCTTCCATTAACATCTATCAAATATAAACAAAGTATAGCATAGCTAGCTGATTTCACACTTACGATATGCAAGAAAGTAAGACAGAGGGCTTGAACTTTTTTGAAGATATCTGTACAGTCTTGAGTTTAGTTAACCTAATTTAAGTAAGAGACACACAACATGTAATTTGACTACAAGCATATCCATGACACGTTCTTACCAGATGGACATATGGCACAAAGTAGCCCAATACAGCTGTGGCTACTCCAAACGCCCACACCCGGTATGTCACGATGTGAAACACACGCAGGTTGAAGTATTTCCTAAGCCCAGGCAGAACCCTGCTCCACATGCTGCCTCCCTCAGCTGTAGCCCCTGGCTGGATTTGCGGCTCAGCAGGGCCCGGACCCATGCCCGGTGGTCCCATGCCTCCTCCAGCAGGCAGTAGAGGCTTGAACGTCAGCGCCAGCACGGCCTGGACCAGCATGAAGATGCTGAGGATCTGGAAGGTTCTGCTGAGGCCCAGAGGTTCCACCACCTTGTTGAGGAAAACTGGGAGGCCCATGGAGAACAGGCTGGCACCGGCTGTCACCATGCCGTTGGCCAGGCCAAGACGCTGGCGGAAGTAGTGGCCGAGGATGACCAATGAGGGCTGGAAGGCAAAGGACGAGCCACAGCCAAATAGTATGCCATATGTGAAATAACGAAGGGAGAGGGAGCTGCAATAAAAGAGAAAGAGGAAAAGGAAGAGTAAAGTAACAAAAAAAGAAAGAGAGGAAGAGAAAACAGGAAATAGTGTTGATAAGATGTTGAACAGGAGCAACAGAACAAGCAGCAGGACAAGCCGTAAAAAGATGATTAGACGACTTCGTTTAGTGAAAGGCATGCCATGTAACAGAGAGTGACAAAATCATCAAATAGCATTCAAATAGCATGAAATTGTGACATAAGCCTTACAAAGCCTTGCCCATACAAAATAATGAGTTGATATTTTTCTTGTTGTTGTTGTGTAAAATAGCCATACATGAATGTCACCACCAGCTACTGGATTAGGAAACACAGTTGCAACTTGAGAAACAGGTTGAAAGTCTTTACTGGTGTGTAGCTGATGGATTATTTTTTTCATCCAGATGGTTAGAGACTTTGAAAATTCCGGGAATTCCATCAGGATTCCACTAAGTGTTATTAAAAAAATCCTCTAGGCTTTTTCCAACAATGCTGGGTATTTATTTTTCAGAAAAAAAGTGAAGCCTAACAGTAGCTCTGTGACTGAAATTTAATGATAATAAATCAGCGGTGTGAAAAAGTGATAAATAAACACTAGCTTACTTTGCAAAGGATGAACTGAGCAACCCTATAAAAGCCAACAGTGCTCCGCTGACAGCTGTCTTCCTACAGCCAAAGCGGTCTGTGAACATGCTGACCACAGGTGAACAAAAGAAGATCATGCCCATGGCAAGGGCCCCGACCCAAGCTGCAGAGGAAGAGGAGAGGGGAGATAATTCATCATTAGTAAAGTGGAAATGCTAAGAGTTGTAGCTATCACCTAGAATATGTATAAGACAATCTTAAGCCTGTTTGTATATAATGCAAGGCTCAAATTCTATGTGACGGTATGAAAGATGAACAGGATACAACTGTGTGAGAAAGAACTGACATAAAGACAATGAGGAGGAACTTATTCTCTTTCCTGCATGGAAACAATAATCTTTCAACAATGTCTGTAGTTCCTTTCCACATCATATGTAGCTGGAGGATTTGCCTTTATTACTTCTTACTGTAACACAGTAAAAGAACTGTAGTTTATGTACAACCAAACTTGAAACTGAAAGTAAGAAACAAAAACGTGTTATAGGAGAAAGATGAAAAAACAAAACTTTTTAAATAATTTTAGAATGTATCTTTTCTTTTTATGGCATATGGAAATAATGATCCGAAAATTAAAAAGGCATCATCAGACCGCAACGAGGACTTTATGCCTAAGTCTCTGCCCTTGTACACGAGTCTTCTTGTTTGGCTTCACTTCTGTGACTGTTTGCACATGTGCTTCCTGTGATCTCATTGGAGGTCACAGTCAAAAGTAAATGTGTGCTTTGCATTGAGTTTTGTACTTAAATTACTCTGTGGGCATTTCATGACTCAGGCAACAACATGAATACATCCATACTTCCCTCTGCAACACCCCACCATCTGATGTGATTTGCTCTTAATATAAATTTATGTGACTTTGCTCTTCTTTGTGTCTACAAGATTTCTCATGGCGATTAAGCAGATTAAAAAGTGGATCAAAGTGGACAGTTCTGGCCTGTGATGTAACATCCATCCAGTGTTAAAATATAACGAGCCAGAACTCTCCAACAGAGACACTGCGTACCCTGAAATGCAAACAAACAAATGTCTGGGTCTGGTGTCCTGGGGAGCAAAGGTAGCTTTAATGTCTGCCGTGGTGTCTGGGCTGTGGGTCACACTGATCTAACAGCTCAATGAGAATGAGACCAGAGCGACTGGGAAACAGGTGGATTGACTGATTTACCTACTTACACAGACGTACATACAGCTACACACACAAAACATTCAGGGTGAGCGCTACAGCATTATAACAACAGTGTTTGTTGTGGAGGTCTTCTTCTGTATTATACATGGTGTATACATCTATTGGTACATAGTGTACACTATAAAGTCAATTTCTGTACAGTTTAAGGGTGGGACTGCACCTCAGCCTCCCTACAATTTCTTTATCCAAATTAATTTCATGAACTCTTCTCAACAAAATGTTCAGGGTTTCATCTTGAGACTCATCATTGACAGAAAACACTTTATAGCTCTAGGTAAAAGCATCACATCTCAGGGTATGTAACATATACCTATATCCTCAAGTTAATTTAAACATGTCCAGCAGTAAAATAGGTTAATGCTTTATGGTTGTTCTTCATTGGCCTCCAAACATTTCTCCACCTATACATAAATACATATACCACTGGTGGAGAAATCAGTGGCAATGTTGCATGAGATCAGATTAACCCACTTTACTTAATAAGCCAGAGAGTTGTGGTTTGGCTTCCCCTAAGCACCTTAGCATTATAATTGCAACATACTGCACCAATGAGCACCAATGAGTGCTAAGAACTACTCTCTTAAGGAACTCGGTATGCTTTAGTGTGTGTCAGAGCATCTAATGCTGTCTGTAACCCTCTACCCAACACCTTTCTGGGGTTGCAACCACCACTGAGAGTGGTTAACAGAACCACAGCAAACTAGAAATCACTCAAAAGAGTGCCAACTTAGTCCAACAATTTCTCAGGTTAGAGCTACTTTACTGTGTATGGGACAAAACAAGTGGCACACGGTCAAAAATAAAACATACAGCCCTAAAATTTAATGACATATATACATAGCTCCAAAAGTTAATCACCCAAAAACTGGGCTCAGCTCAAAACCCCTGACAGAATCAGGTCAATTTTAGTTTGGGTTGCAGACCTCTGGTGCCTGCAGTCTCAGAAATTAATGGCCACAGTCTTACATGCTTCTGCTACTGGGATCACTTTTGCCTTCACTGGTATTTCTCCAGCTTCTCATATTCCTTTTTACTTACAGTGCTCTCACTTCAGGCCACTCAATCCATCTCCAGCACCACTTTCTGTTCCTTGTCCATTACCGCATGTCCAGCTGGAAGAACCCCAGGATCTTAATACTGTCATTCTCAGTTAGCCATTGTGGCGTCTCCAATATCAACAAGTGCTGCTATATGTATGCATGCTACTTCCGCCTGTATTTTGCACTCTTACTTAGCGGTTCATACTTGGCAGCCATGTATCTGGCAGAGATGTAAAATGGTTTACATTAAATCAGGTTGGTCAGTGTGGTCCTATGAATCCCGGATAACTAATCTTTCCATCAGTAGCTTGTGCCGTATGCTTTTTCCATATGCTCTTTCAGTAATGTTTCATCTTTGGCTCTAGATGTGTCTGCATTTTATATGTTACTGCACAGCCCTATTCTGTGCAGAATAACACATTTATTTCTTTAACAGAACAACTGGGTTGTTAGAATAAGCAATAACAGCTACTCTGGCTGAACAGACAAAAAAGACACAAACTTCAATTTCAGCAAAAGAAAATTCAAGGACTATATGTCATATATGGAATAAAGTTGTAACTGACAGCACTATTGCTTCACACCAAGGATGGAGATAAAATAACAAAAATCATGGATCACCTCTCAGCCAAGACTGTTACTTCACCTTTGTGGTCTTTCCCTGGTTGAATAAACTGTTGGAAATGGGACCACAGAGAACAGAAAGGCAAAAAAGGGCAGACAGAATATTACTAAGAACTAGGAAGTGCTGACTAAGCTCAAGGCTTACTCTCAACCCAGCTTCCACAGAGCCCCGTGTCTCTTCAGGAACTGGAGATAGTAATCTGGCTCTGAGGCAATATGATAACTCGAGTACCAGTAGTACAAGAATTACAGCAGTCTTAGTTGGTTGTTGTCATGTTACAAGAAATTATTCAGTTACTTTTTCTAAAGCCTGTTTCCATAGGTTCTTGACTGGACCAAGGGTAAACTCTGCAATGTGAATTGTACTGTATACTGTATGTCACTTAAAGCAAAACAAAGCATGTGTAATGTGCAATCAGTGGCTTACAAAACTGCAGCCCCTTGTCTCTTTCCTCCATTCTCTTTTCTGGCCAACACAACCACCAAACCCCCATTTTCTTCTGCCCTGGCACAAGCAAAGGTCTGTGAATAGACTGAGAGGAGTGTACTCATTAGAGACGATTAGGTCTGAACACTTTCAAATAAAAGAAAAAGAACACAGCGAGGGAGACAGAAGCAAAGTGAAAAGATGTGAAGTGTGTGTGTGTGTGTGTGTGTGGTGCTGGGGAGGGGGCTTAACAACAATCCCGCTCTTTACATGATGGATGCAGTCTGACAGCAAGAGAGAGACAAAGAGACTCTATAGGACCCATCTGTACATTGCTGGAACAAACTTCTTGGAGCAAAGAAACGCTGTTAGATTTTTAAAGAGGCCCTGTCATTTAATGCATCAATAGATTAACCAAGGTTACTTAGCTTATCCTGTATTAGGCAGTACAGGCTTGTATACATACACACAAGATAACTGTAAGTTGTGGATATCTGTGTTCTTTGTTTTGTGTACTATATACGGTATACGGCATATATGTGTGTGTGTGTGTTTGTGTGTGTGTGTGTGTGTGTGTGTGTGTGTGTGTGTGTGTGTGTGTGTGTATAAATATAGTAAATATGTCATGTTGTTTTATGGCTGAGTGAAACCAAATCAAGTTAGAATAATATTCATGCCATATTGTATTTCTACACAAGCTTTGACATGTAGCTATTTTGACTGCACTGCGTCATGAGTACATAGCTGAAACTGATCCCAGATGAATATCTTAATAAATATCTTGCATGCCAAACAAACCAGCTTTTCTATTGTTGTGAGTGAGGCATTCATGTCATTCAGGTATTCTCACTCTGTTCAGTACTTACATTTACATGGCTGTCATGGAACAATTTCCTCAACACTGCGGTTACATAAATGGAGCCAAAGATTAAGTTCACAGAGACTGCCGCAGTTGTTTACCACAGTAGCAGCTACAGTGCAGGAACAAAGAATTTGGACAGTGACACCATAGTTGTTGTGTTGGCCCTGTACTCCGGGACATTGGATTGGAAATGAAACAATGAGGCCAAAGTGCCAAATTTCAGCTTCAATTTGTGGGTGTTAACATTCACATGAGATGAACAAGAGTAGGATTTATATCTGTTTAGTCCCTCAAACAGCAAGTAAAGGAAGAAGTTCTTTCAAAGAAAACTGTTCACAGTATGCTCTGTGGATTATCCTGAGTAACAAAGACATTGTTTCTGGAAATACATGCAACTGCTGACTTTTTCAATGCTCTGAGCAGTGCCAACAAAATGTTATTTACTTCAGATGTACTGGGTGGCAGCAGAGACACATGTCTACAAACTTGGCCAAATAAAACCAATACTATCTGAATAGAAAGATGCCACTGCATTAAATAGGAAACAATATTTTTTGGGGGGAATTGGAACCAGCCCTTTAAAGTTGAAAGAAATCCACATAATCGTTGTTTTGTTTCAAATCCAATGTGCCAAAACAATCAAAAACAAATGACTGTCCAAATGCTTTCTGACCGCAGTGTTTGTGCCTAAAACAATTTCCCAGACACACAGGGAGGAAATATTCAATCTGCTAAACAATACAACATATTGTGTTTGAAACTGTCTTGGGTACTCACAGTTAAAGTAACAATAGCCGTACATATTTTTGCAACATTAACTGGAAACGCAAAGGTACAAGACTAGACCTGGTACGGAAGCTCATTCTCTCAAGGCCACATGAAATGCCCTTAGCAGGTGCTAGGGGTGGACAATGTGCTGTTGTATGATATACATGACAATTTAAACTGAAAAAGACATAGTAAACAGACAGTGGTATTACACTGTAGGAATCTTTCAACATTAGACATTAGGTAGCTTTAATATTTCCATGGTGCATTATTAACAAGTGGGCCTAGTAGCAAACTAAGTAATTCCTCACCAGGTCACAGCCAAACTTAGCCTTCCTAAATGTATATCACTGGCTGTACCCTTTACAGAGTAAAGGATAAGGGCAGGATCTTCATTCTGAGAGATTCCGCTTAGAAAAACAAAGAAAAGCAAAACAAGCCACTTGATAAGTACTTAATAACCTGCTTAAAAAGCAGGTTTTTACTATACAATGAAGTCAGTGTCCCTCATATTTTCAACAAAGCAGAGCAACATAATGAGCTACCAGTAATGACAAGGGTATTGTATACATAAAGCCTTGTCTTAGCTTTGGTTTCTTTACTGGCTAGTTACCATAGAGTAAATCAGGTCAGACTGTTTGTGGAGTACACTGGGTGTAAGACAGTGTTTTCAAACAACTCAGCCCCAGTCACTCTATGTGTCTGACAGCAGTAATCTCTGGATGGGATACTCCACAAGTTGTTTACTTGATACAACTCATTAACAATCAGCAGTTAATTCAAATGTTTACTAGTTACGTCATGCTCCGATCTAACACTATGCAAACCACGTGTGTTGACACTATTAATTATTCAATATAGAGAGTATGTATTGATTTATATTGGATACGTTTTGCAAAGAGTTCAGTGTAGCACCACAGTTTGATTTATCTGCCTAAACTGGGCTTCACTCCCAGTTTCTCCACTCCCTTGTCGCGGCAATCGAGACTTTGCCTTCTCTCTCTGTCACTTTTTCTATGTGCACCTGCTGGAAAACTGCCTAGAAACAAATGTATTAACTTTATTGATGAACCCACATTCAACCAGAACAGTTCATCGCAGTGTTTGAACTTCTGTGTAAACCTGCTTGTGTGTGGAGCCTTTAGAGACTCTGATCTGACTTGAACCCATTCCCCTGCCCTCTGGAATGCCAAAAATGCCACAGTACTCCCTGATCTGCCAACCTGGGATTTCCAGCTACCCTGGAGATGCTGAAGAAATCTGGGGCAGCGGAGCTCCAATCCAGCATTACACTTGAACACAGCGGTATGTTGGAGAAGTTTGCTTGTGACAGCACAGACACCTGTTTGAAATCTTGGCCAGAATGTTCTGTTTACTGAGTTGATATTTGGCATTTGGGAAATGTCAGCCGCTGAATGTTGAACAAATTTGATATGATGAAAGATTAATTTATTACCACTGCTGTTTTATGATTCCAAGGCGGACACCAATACCCCTGCTCATTAGGACCTACTAACTATGCTAGATATGAGTAAATATAAGTAAAGCTTCAACACAGATGTTTCAAAGTGATATTGATACAGTTTGACAGTTTGAACAACGATTTGAACACACCTGAACACATACCAATCTCTGCTTAGTTTTACTTGTATGTTACCACTGTTAGTGCGGTCACTATGAGCTATTCTGAAGCACTGTGTATAATTTAGTGTGTGTCGATGTGTAACTGTGGCACAGAGGTCCTTGTAGCCTTCAGATGTCTTTCCATTTTCCAACATGTGGTTTTAGAAGGCTGGTTTCCTTTATGCAAGCCTAGGCCTATGAGCCTGTTTGTGGTATGTGCATGTCATTTGTACATTATCAGTGTATTTTCAATATTTAATGGGAAACCAAAGAAGAGTTGAATTGAGGGCACTACTTCAGTTCTGAGAAGAACAGAAGAAGCCTCTTGGATAAGAAGTGAAACCTCTTTAAGATCTACAACCCAGTCCAGTTGCCCTCGATTTAACCCCTCTTGGATAATCATGACCTGGATGACTAAGAATCTTTTAATGGACAGACACTGAATGGAAAACTTTCTTAACGCCCAGCTTCTGCTGTAAGTAAGATTTATTCCCTGTCCACTTCAGACTGATGTTAGAGTGGGAAGAAAAATTCCTTTACTGATGGAGCAGTGTTACCAATAGAGCTTGAGTTACACCAATCTTGCCTTGATGTCTCTGAACAAGGCACCAAAAAAAAAAAAAAAAAAAAACCCAGAAATAAATTTGACAGTAACTTCTGAACCAAAATAGGACACTATATGTTGGGGTGAGCCCAACTCTGTTTCTTTGTCTCATCACAGTCTTCCCACTAATCTGTCTCACACTAGTGGCATATAGATGGAAATCATTTCAGGGATCAATAAAAAATTCATCACTTGCTCACTCAGTCTCTTTCTTCTGCCCCCCACACATTCCCAGTTTTGCAAACTCTGCAACAGCAGAAACAGTGCTGCAGCCTGAACTTCTCTCCCACATTCGCCGCACCCATGTTCAGTCGCACATCCCCTCACAAGGGGCTCACTCCCCACTGACTATAAAAGCACCACTGTTGTTGTTTTTAATTTGAAAAGAATGTTATGTTGGATCCTTGCACTCAGTACACACCTTGACATTCCAGCATTTCTGTTCATGTGACCACAACAGGGATGAAACCTCTGACTGTGCCATGCTGCAATCAAGCAAAACAACACCATCTGCAACCCATAATCCACTCACCTCTCCTTCTTTACTTTCTTTTATTCACAAAACGTTTTTAAAAATCCCCCACCTTGTTACTCCTGAGCTATTTTGAAAATCTCTTGTTTACCCCTCAAGGCTTAATAAATACCCAGCATAAACAAGCTCGATATAAAGACCTAATGGTAATCTCTAATCAAGATTTAATCACATCCTAGTCTTTTCTTGTCTCCTCCTCAGCTTATGGTCCTGTGTGTGGTTTTTTTTTTTTGTTTAGCCCTTATAACATGTTGTTTCAAGATGCTGTGCACATGTGAATTTAGCTTTTACTGACTGCACTCTCTCATACCGGATAGTTCAAAAGGAGCCTTTATGACTGTGACTATTGTAGTTAAGCTGTTCCCTTTCTGTTTTCTTTTGTTGCTGAGGGGAAAAGGTCAGAACTCAGCTTGCTTACTTAAAGGGGAAATGTGTTAGCGCTGGCCAACTGTCGAATTCATACTCCATACAAACAGGGGGCAGCATATTACCATAAAGTTGGGGTTCCCACCCCTATTGTACGAAACAAGGAAATGCATTTGTGCATTTTGCCCCTCCACCCTACTACTGTGGACACTACAGTGACTCACAATCACCCCTTGGGGTACAAAGCGGTATTACAAGACGGGGCGAGCGTGCTAACTTCAGTCAGTAGATATCCCTGCAAGAGAGTACGTAGACATCTTTGACATAACGTCGAAACTGTTATTTTTTCGTGTTCTGTTTATAATCTCAATTCATTTTTGAATGTTTCAAACAAATACTTGCATATTGTCCCTTTAATCCTTTCACATGTCATAACAACTAAGAATTCAAGCTGAGGAACAGCTGGAGGAGAAATCCTTCACAAGGCAAAATAGGGTGAAAAACAACTTAAATACCTTGATAGCAACTGCCCTCTGTTGCAACATATAGAGACTATCTCTGGCAACATATAGAGACTATCTCTGGTTTCCCATGACTCTTCAAAAGGATCAACCAGTCACACTGTATCTGTTTTCAGGCCTAACATGTTCGTGGTTCTCAGGCTTTCTAGCACACAAAACCTGAACGTAATGTGATGCTTTGTTGCCCTGCCCACAGTCACAGCGGTTTCCTCAATATAAATTAAAGATGACAAGGTGCAAGATACCATTAATGATGTTCAATTGAGCTTACATAAACAACTCAAATAAGCCTGATCATTTCTGAGCTTTTGGTTTATTTTCGCGACCGTTTCTTAACTGTCTTTATGTCTCGATAATAATAAAGGGTTGAATTTGTTCCAGGGAACAGTCTTAGAACCATAATCCCTTCCCACATCCTGACCTTAACCTTTGCTGGTGATTGTGGAACTTGACAGGAAGTTCAGAAAAATATCCACTCCTGTTACATGCTACTCCCCTCCTCAAAAAAACATTTCTTTCCACTAAAATCTGGATCAGTGCACTGCTTTACACCAGCTCCCATTCAATTAGAACTAGCAGTCTGCTCAAGGGGAGGGTCTGTCCCATTTCCCACGTAATTATTGTTTTATACAGTGCTTAAGGCCAAAACAAGAGACCTGGGCTCTAACATGTAACACCATGAAGGGACCGAACCTCTGGAGATCCGAACCTCAGAAGTGCTCCAGACACAAAAGCAAGAAAATGTCTGTTTGTTATCAACTATACACGGATCCTCAGTGGATTCAGGGTCTTTGTTCCATGGTTTTTAAACTTTATCTAGAGACTAATTTATTTGAATAAAACAAGACTGAACTGCCTCATTCCTTTAAAGTGACATCAGTGATTTCTATATTAAGATGGATTTCTTTGTCTGCTTTCCATCCTGCCTCCCCCAATACAAGCATCCAGTAAATAAAGAAAAATTATTTTAACATAAACCAGTGAAAGCTTGTGATATAATCATCAAGAAATTATTTAAACTGAAGCATGTAGGGAGACAGACGGGTGAACACTGGCCTTATTCTGGTCATGCTTGCCAGAGTCAACAGCATCTTTATTGTGTCACAATTAATATCCATTCCTGGAATTAAATTATCATGAAGTCTTTTTAGCTTTTTATGTATTATATGTGGCAGAAATGTCCTCGGGTGTGAATCTGGTATAAGAGCTTTTTCACATGTCACCCCTCTCCCTCAGTCTGTCCTTTGTGTAACTGTAAATAGTAAGAGAAAACCCCCAAATAAAGAGAAATAATAGATGAAATGTTAAATATTTCACAGTCTTTGGAACATTTAGGGGTAGGGGCTGTCTTTTTTTTAATGTCTCACTTTGTAAAAGTTACTTTTACTTTTTACTACTGATTATACTTCTCAAGGACAGTATGCTCACAGGTTTACAGAGTGTTCAAATGTCTGTGGTATTATTTTTTTCCCCAAAACTTTCAGCCTTTTGGGGAAAGCCTTTTGGGGAAAGACACGTGGCCCGTTTGATAAAGTGTGAAATGGATTTGCTGCAGCTGGTTAATAACGTTAGAATAACAGTGGTGTTAATGAATAGATAGCAAGTACACTGTTGGTCAGTTGAAAGCCAGTTAATCATTTAACATCAGTGATGGTGCTCTCCAAAACACACAGTTCAAACAGGGGGTAAGGGACATTTTCAGAATGCATGAACACTCAGCAATAAACAAAAATAATGTAGACTTTAAATGTACTGGAGAAGAACATATGTCATTTGACACTATGTTAGTGTGCCACTTTAAGGGCAGGGTAAACTCACTTGAACTCTGAGCTGACCCACATCTTTTTTAGACTGATGTATGTGTGTGACTATAAATCCTGAACTGCTCTTATGCTGAGGTTACTTAAATTGAGATGTCATGTTTTTTTCATGCTGATGTTCTTTCCTATGATAAGCACCCAGTGGAGACACAAGTTTATCACCTTTTAATTTTTCACATCAGTGACTTCAAAAAAGCGTGCATCCAGGACAAAATGTACATCTGTCCACCAGTTGATGTGTTGTTTCATCTCAGCTCACCTCAGCAGACAGTATGGTACTCACCCACTTTGAACTGAGACGTCTTGTCGTTTACATCAGCGTGATCCTTCACCAGCATCGTATGCAGGATGCCGAAAGAGTTTTGAATCCCGAAGATCGACCCGTTGCACCAGGTTGCAGCAAGGACCACCAGCCAGCCGTAACCTCCTTCGGGTGGCACGAATCCGGCTCCGTGGCCGTGCCTCTCCACTTGGACCCCCGCCTCGGAATCAGAAGCCGTGGAGAGGGGCGGTTTGCACCCGGCCTCGATCAGCTGCATGGTGCTGTCTTCCTGCACGATTCTGCACTCGCTGCCCGCCGCCTGATCATCCTTGCCCCTGTCTGCTTCTTGGGGAGCATCTCTCGGCTCCATCTGGGGATCTGCAGCCGGCTGCTCCGTCCGGCACTCTCCGCTGGACGGCTGCGCTTGATTGTCTAAGCCGTTGATCCCCATGCTGTCTGGTCTGTTGGTGAGGTTACTGTGGGATCTTGGCGCACATGCATGAGATATAGGTCACTGTCATAAGAGCACCGATTTGAATAACAGATTTGATTGGCTCTCTGTCACAATGTGCGAGACGGACGGTTCTTTACTGACCCTTACGCGCTGCTTGTTGACCAGGTCTGAGCGTCAACTTCAGCGAATGAACTCCAACCTGCAGACGTTAAATTTGTCATTCTGGTCGGAGGTCTGTCTTTTTCCAGGAATTAGCAGGCACCGCCTATTTCTCCTTTCAATGCGAGTCCGTATTTCCAGGAACAGCCTATAGAGACTAACACCATGTATTTACTTATGTTGGCTTCTTTCCCTGCTCGGTGCCAAATGCGGCTCATCAACCTGTGAAAACGTCCGCTCAACCCCGACACCGTTTCGTCCCGTTACGCAGTCCGCACACGGTTCGCAGCATCCCGCGGTGGCAAAAGAAACGATCAGGCGCTCCTCCTCTTTCATCTGCTATCTCTACACGGTTTAAATGTGAAATAGGTAGGCCCGTGTCGGTCCCGGAGGCTGTCTCGGCTCCTAAGTGTCAACACAACTACGGCCGTCATTCAACCGCTCGCCCCCGCCTCCGTGCCCGGCGGATGGACGGTTGGAACCAATGGTGGGGCTTCCGTACAGTTATGGTGCAGTGGTGGGACGAGTTTATACTTCGCGTCTCATCGGATTTACGTAAAGACCCGAGTATCTATCGGACTGGACCGGTAGTTAACCGCTGTCGGAGACGTTCGTTACAAACGTTTCTTCGGACAAGGCAGGTTTATAAGAGAAGCGAGCATGTAGTTACACTCACTGTTTTCATCATGGAGGGAGAGGGTTATGCTGCCGTTTACTTCCATCCAGCCGCTAAAGATGTCTCTCTACACTTGACGTTGAATATCTTCATCTTCCTTTGTGTTCTACTTTGGTTTCATTGACAAATGACGATTAGAGGCTGTAAGCTGTAACTTTACCGTTATTGTGATGACAGATTATCTAGACACGAATAAACAAGATAGTTCAGTCGCTGCTGCTTTAACTACTCGCGTGTTTTAATGGTTTCACCGCCCCATGTACAGTACCTGATATTTCCTGTACATACTGCGCCGAGAGTTAAAGGCTGTTTACAGGTTCCCGCCCATTTCTGGTATAACTCCAGCCAAGGTGGGTTTCTGATCTCCAGTGTCTTAGTATGTCCCAAATCGAGAGCTGGAAAGTAACTAAATAGGCTATATTTACTATACTTATACTCGAGCATTTCCATTTTGTGCTACTTTACACCTCTGCTTCACTACATTTCAGTGGAGAATGTGGTACTTTTTACTCCATTGCAGTTATGTGACAGCAGTGATGGCAGAAGTATTCAGATCCTTTACTAAAGTAAAAGCAATACCATAGTGTATATACTCTAATTAGTAGTAAAGGTCCTGCATTCAAAATATAACTAAAGCATAAGTGCATAATATTCTGAGCAAAATAAAGTACTGTTTATGCAGAACAGGCCAGTATTAGTTGCATACTATTAGTTAAAAAGTACATTTTTCTTTGAAATGTAGCAGAGTAAAATAATAAAGTAGCATAAAATTAAACAACTCAAGTGCCTCTATACTGTATTTTAAGTACTGTATTTTAGTAAATGTTACTTACAGTCAGTGATCTGTAGTTACTAGTTACTTTGCAGTATACTTTTGCAATACAAAAAACAGTAAAAGTACAGAAGTGTTAATAATGCAGAAAGTTTTATTTCTGTAATAACGCATCATATTTTATAAACCAATGAAATATTTTGTATGTGAAATCTCATACAGTCTCATTTTATAGGCTAAGATCAGGCTAGGATGGTTATTATTTCTTTTCTGAACATGTAGGTCAACTGTACAGTTTCCAAACAAAAGCTGCTCTGCCTGTACTGACTCATTCTTATGAGCTGGGGGTGGGGTAGGGGGACAGAGAGAGAGAGTCTCCATGCAGCAATAATTAAAGGGAATGATTTTCATCCTTGAGCAGAGTTTTCAAGTGAGTGAGCGACAAAAACACCTGCTCAAGCAGAAACTGCATTATAATCCACTGGAATGTGACTTGTATATACCATGTTACGGTTACAACGTTCCTAAAATGTTTAACCGCACATCAACATTTTGATCTAAAAATGCAGATACCTTTAATCTTTTTTAGTCTCTTGTACAGTGTGTTTTTTACATCATTTCTGCCCATTTTTGTGGTCGAAAAATAAATCAAGTGAGCCTATTCACCAGCCCATTATATTCAAATAGATAACTTAAAGTAGGCAAGAACCACTGTTAGATATTTCCCAGACATTCTCCATAGAATTTCTGTTGTTTCTTTCTTTCTTTCTTTCTTTCTTTCTTTATCTGGCCAATTGAGAGTAGAAGACAATAACAAGCATTTACCACTAAGGGGAGCTACAACTCTGTGTTAAGGGTTGTTCAGGATTTCAAGCACATGAGCAAGGTTGGAGAGTACCCAATAATTACATTTGCTGTAGTAATCCTAAGAGAGCTTTTCCTAACATATTCAAGGTTCAGTTTATTCATCCATAAAATCATGAAAATCTTAGCTCTCCCATTCCAATCAACCAGAGCTGACAGTACATAAAAGAATAGCCATGAAAAGCATGCGTGACAGGAGGCCTTAGCCTTCTGCCGCATTGAATAGAGTTTAATAGGCTTTAACCCTTTTGATTTTTGCTGCTTGTAACAGAAGTTGTTTATGTGACTTTCTGGACATTGAAGTCCAGACGAATGCTGTTGATGATCAGTCAGTGTTCCCTCATAAAGGTGAGTATAGCCAGCATTGTAACTTTCCACTCAAACCTTGTGTACTTGTCGTTGTGCAATCTATTTGAAATGTGACACATTGTGTTGCTCATCAGAAAACATTTGAGACATCTCAACATGTGATGTCTGTATTTGTTGCCATAGGATCAATACTTGGTCCAGTCAAAAGAAATCTTTGCTGTGTTGTTTTGTGACATTAATAGGAAACATAAATGAGGAACCATTAGCATTTTCCCTTCCCTGACAAAGGTTAATATTACCATCTGTGGAGATTCACTTCAGCAGGGTGGATTTAAACTGAATTCCACCTGTTGTAGGATATTTTCTCCGACTACCAGCCTCCTATTCCAGTATTACATTACTTGTAATACTTGTAATTACTTGTAGTGGAGGAATGTGAGACCTCATCATCACATGGAGCTGCTTTATCATCACACGGCTGTTTCCAATTAGCCCCTTGAGGACCTTCAAGACTATATGGCCCATTCAGGCTCCAAAAATAGTTCACACAGTTTCACAGAGTCTGGTTTCACGATTACAAAAGGATTCCTTTTGAATGAAGTGGGGGTCAAAAGTGATGGGGATACAGCCAATGGTAGTGCTTCCTGTTTAAACTGGAATACTTTAAATCCTCAGAGAGGTGTGGGTAGCAGAGGGAATGAGAGTCTTAGAGAGGCCCACACTTGTCTGAGTCTGATAAGGTCGCTGAGAAATGAAGCCTGTATTCTTGAGTGAATATGAATGTAGGGGCTTTTCATTTTAACTTTCTAAACGAATGGAGGCAAATTCCCAGCTTCAAAGATAGTTAAGGAATCAAACTTTTCCATTTCTGTAAGAATTTACAATCCACTGGTGAAACTGCGCCATAAACTACAATCAAAAGATGGTGTAGGTGAGACGTGCAGGTTGCCTGTTTCCCGTCCAGCAGCATGCTGCAACATGCTGTGATGGTGGGAGAGGGAATCTGCACTGGCTCTGACTCACTCTGTGGCTTCCTCTATTTCTCTGGGACCTTGGAACCACAGTTTGTGCAAACTTTCTGGCATTTACAAACTGGCTCATATATCATGATTTCTGTCTCCTTAGCGATGCTGCCCACTTTTAACAGCAACACTGTTGACAGCTTTACTTGTTGGTGCGCAAGGGCATGTTTGAAAATCAAAGACAAAACTGTGAACGCTATCAAGGGTACAATCTGTAGGCAGTTACGTGTCTGGTTCCTGTGCTGCGCTTGGTTTCCTTTGAGAGGTGAGTTTAGACATCATCCTGCAATGATCCACCTAGCCATGAGCATGAGTGTTACCAACAAACAGCTTCCCATTAGTCACTGACACTAAACTGTCTATACAGTAGTTGTTTCAAGTAGTTTACAGCATGTCATATGCCATTCAAAATGCCCAGAATCCTTTAGTTTTACTTTGTGTTATGTGATATGGACAAGATCCTCAGAGCCAAAGTTCATGAGACAAGAAACCAAATTTATTTGAAAAATACAGAAGTTGGATCTCACACACTTTTTTATGTCTTTGCCTCTGTCTTGTCCTCTTCCCATATTTGAACGAGAGGAGTTCTCTCGTATTCTGATGCAATCTTTCCCACAAACAAGAATCACATTCATACAGTATTAATAGTTGCATTGATTACAGGCCAATTCTGTGATCACCCACTCAGTTACAGAAACTGTGACACATTCATAGTACCCTGCCCGCACAAATCACTGTTGTCATGTTTCTCTGTCTGTATTTCTATGTATTTGAAATTTTGTTCCATTCATAAAAAACGCAGGGTGAGATTAATGTCAACACTCACAATTTATTAGTGTCATAAACCCAAGAGTATAACAATATTGTGTACTCGCTACAGTTTGAAAGTACCAAATAATTACTACTGTGCTAGAAATATGTGAAAACCTTTGTGATGAATTAAGTTCCTAGACACGGATTATCTTATTCAGGAATGAATGTGGAAATGAATCACTTAACTTTGTGACAAGTCACAGCAACCTCCAACCAGTTACAGCCAGGTTGTTGAAACTTATCAGCTTCTGACGTTGTGGACATGGGGCCAGACAGGGTTGAAGAGATGGTTGTCTCATGCAGCCAAAACAACTGGAAGCTTAAAGCTGAAAAGAAAAAAAAACTCTAGAGATGCAGGTAGACTTGAAGAGGAGCCCTTGTCTTTGCCAGCCATCTACATCCTTAGCTATAGAAAATATACCTTTATGAATTTTCCGCTGAGGTGTGCTGGATTGTAATTTATAATAAATAAATGGGTCTGATACATATACTTGATACATATATCAGAGGTTTAACTTTTGACAACCATACAACCAGACTTCAAATCGCCTATTATCAGCCTTTTCATTGACTACCAGCCCAGCATATACAAGTCATTTTCTGTGAGGCTATCTACAACCTTGCTTTCAGCGAAATGCTACCATCAGCATGCTAACATACCCAAGATGACAATGTTATCCAGCCTGACAGCGCAAGGTGAAAAGTCCACAAATGTCAACCTCATGTTGGCGCTAGAGGAAAAGTCAGCAGGCTTTATCCTCTGGGGACCATGAATGTCTGTGTAAAATTCAGTTCAGTTAAAAAGTGGGATCTGCGGCAGGAAGAATAATTGTACTTTTCCATTCAGTTCATCTTTTTGTTGTCTGGCTCAAAGCAGCCTCCCAGCAGCATGGGAGAGCATAAGAGAAAAGATCTTCTTGATGTAACATGCCCTCAGCATGTATGAAAGTAAGAGCCAAGAGGTTCTACGTTATGACTGACGTTATGACTGACGTTATGACTGACGTTTCTCAGCCTCTTCCTCAGAGTCAATGAACAACAATTTTACAAATGTTATTTGTCACTTCTTCACATATAACTTGATCATGCTCCCTTCAAGCAGGAACATATGTTACAGATTTAGACATGAGAAGAATCCAAATTGTGAAACTGCCTCACTAGAAACCAAAATTTAGCCCCTAGACCCAATCGATGTTGTTTATTTTATTTTGACATTTTGGCAACTTCGTGATGAGCAAACAGTGTGTTTTGTATATGCGATCATCAAGCAGGAGATATATTACAGATGTCATCAAAAGCTAAGCAGGCTACCCCTCAGCTATCCACTGAAGTCGTGTGGGTCTAGAGCTGAGTTTTTGTGTGTGACACACTTTTTCCTCATATCGGATTCTTTCACATTCGGTCTTAATCTGTATATTTGTACAGTATATTTATGCATGTACGCAACTGTACACACAACGTACACAAATCTGAACATTTAGTCTGTAAGTACATATAACTTTGGGTAAAATCAGCACATAAATTTGCACTCTATTTCCTGCTATACAGTTTAAGTGACTGTACATTTAGGTCTGTCTTCAGTGTTTATTCATCTCTCAATAATTTATTGCTTATTTGCACTCAGCCCTAATCTTCTGACCTAGTATTAAATCATTTTGCCTTTATATGAACATAAGTTGATTTACATTTGCAAGTGCAACTTCTCACAACCTCACTTTGCTTTATGTTGTTGGTTTTGCTCTTTACCACTTGGTGAGAAAAAGCAGAACTCTCTGGGATTTTGTTAGTGTAATCTCTCGGGGTTTGAAGCTGGAAAACAAGGAGGCTCCTGCCCTGGTAGTTTGTCTCTCATCTGTTCAATGCAGGCACTTGGAATAAGAAAGAACTCGCCCTCTTTGCCAGCTTTACCCCATAAAAGGACGAGAAAAGAGAAAGCCTTTATCGTTCCCCTCCAGCTCGTCACAGTGGTGGCTACAAGAAGTGGAGGGGGTCTATAATAAATACACATACATGCATTCTTGGCCCCCCACTTTCAAAGGGACACATAAACACACAATGAAGTGACCTTATGTCCTGTTCATTCCACAAGAACACCTGCAGAGCATGCTGGAAGTTTAGCTTTTAAAAAGGTTATCAAAAACAGACAGCTACACCTACGGATTACACAAACACATACTGCAACAAGTACATGCCTGCCTCCTGCTGCTGCTCAGCAAATTAATATGCTGAGAAGCACACAGATGCACATGGTGAACCCCCTTCCCCCTTGCAGACACACATTCTCACAAAAATTCCACACAAAGAAAAATAAAAGCGCAACGACGGCTGGTTGGAAGCCCTGTCGAGAAAGAGAAGAAGGCAAGAAGTGAAAAAAGACAGAGTATGAAAAAGTAGCAAGGGGGAGGGAGAGGCACTGAGTGGAGAAAATGAGGGGGTGTTGAGGAGTGAGGAGGAGGGAGTCTGAGGGAAACAAGACGGTGAGAACTGAGGAGTGAGTGAGCACACGGTGAGAGCAGAGAGACTGGGAACAAGGGAGAAAGACCTGAAATATCCTTCAGCATCAAACAGGTACAGTAAACCATTCTGAACATTTAACTTCAGTTTTCATTCACTTTATTACTACGGTGATGTGGGTATTGACCAGATGCAAACCACGGGAATGTTTGTTCAGGTTTATTCTTAGAAATGTAGTCATCTGTGTCAGCATTTCAGGGCATGAGAAAAGTTCTTCTGATTTGTTAGAATTATTTTAAAATTAACCAGAGCGCATCTTTTTTGATTCAGCTTTGGGTTCCCACAGAACTCAGCTGGCTCACTGCTAAGAGAAAATGTGAGTGCTGATGGAGTCACCTCAACAGTTGTTTTTTTTTTTCTTCCAGCACTCAGCATTTATTTATCTAAAGCTGTTTACAGGATGGAAAGCTGAACTTTTAAACACAAAGACATTTCCTTGCTGTAAACTATGGTGAAATTGCATCCTAGTGGCTTGAATCAGGCCAAATGACTTTTAGGAATCTTCTTTTTTCTTTCTAACTCTTCTGTGACATATCAAAATAACAAAAGGCGAAAAAAAAACTAAAATCTCATGTGTCCTATTTCTTATCTTTAGTAGCACCGTAATCCTCGTTACCATGCTTATCTGTGTCTTGTAACTAAGTTTTGTATTTTGGTTTGTGTGTTTCGACACAGTGACTATTACTACAAAAGCTTCAGCTTTTTGATTTCAGTTTCTTTATTCCACTTTTTTTTAATTCCTGTGTATAACTGACCTTGGTTTGTATAGGCTACAAGGTCAACTGAGAAACAATCGATGAAATGTATTTCTGTATTTTCTCTCAGACTGAATGGATAGACATGCTGTTAACGGTGTTACTGATTTATTTATTGCTGTATTATTTTTGAAATGGCCAATATTTTTGGAAGTCACATTCATCATTTGTCATTTCTGTCCACAGAGATGACGTCACTGTGCAAGGACCTGGGTGTACTTCTTCTTTTTCTGATTGCCTCACCACTTCTCCACTCCCTTTTCACTCATGCTGCCTCTACTTCCCCTCCCATCACTCGTCCACGAATCAGATTCATCACAGGCTTGGGCTCAGATGATGACTATATCGATGAAGACCTTGACAACTACAGTTCTCCTCCTAAAGTGCTGACCTCTGTGGAGATTCCCGCTGTCCACCAGGAACCCAAGCCTTGCCAGTACAACCCCTGCTTGGAGAATCAGGAGCCCTGCGACCATCTTGCAGCACAGACTGGGTGCCTCTGTCCTGGGCTCAGTGGGCCTGATGAGCCTCCTCACGCACCACACATCCAAGCACTGCGGCCAATCAGTGAGGGGGATAACAGGGGGAAGGTAGAGGTGCAGTGGTGTGCTCCACCTTCTGCGGTGTTAAGGTACAGAGTGGTGGTTGAGGGAAGTGATGGTGATACCTTGGAGTTTGGGTATGCCATGCGACAAGGTTTGGTGGGATCTTTGAAAGTTGGGACCAAGGTGTGTGTGGAGGCAGTAAACAATGCAGGACACAGCATCCCCTCAGAGTACTCCTGTAAGCGGTATGACCATCCGGAATCCTCTGACCATCACGTTTTGGCCTGGGTCATATGTGGAGGAGTCGCCCTCCTTCTACTTGTCACCATAATAGCTGTGATCCTATGGAAGCATAAAATGTGTCAGAAGGGAAAGAGAGACTCCACTGATGGACTTGGGAACCCTTCTTACAGCACAGAAGGAACTCTGTAATCCAGATTAGTGAAGCAATCCATCCCTGTTACGGCCCCATGAGACAGCGGGCACTGGGGCGTGATCACGAACAAAAGCCAAATTGTTCTGAGGTGGTGCTGTGATTCATTATTGAATTGCACAGTTATTTACACTCCTGTTTCAGGAACATATGTGGGAATATATTGGGAGAAAGGGCAGTGGTGTTCGTGGAATAACAATAACAGTTAATTGTGTTGTGTTTTTGAGTTAGAAATATAGGTTTATTTGCTGGCAAATTAACCTGTGCAGGTTTACTGTAGTGAATTTAATTGTAAATAATGTTTTTTAGGATATAGCTACTTAGTGAAACTTTTGTAATAAACTAAAACTTATTTTAATTAAAAAAAAAAAAGCATGAAATGTCATGGTTGAATTTTTGCTTTAATTTAAAAGGTTTGGTATAACCTACATTTTATACAGACGAGTGACAAATGAACTATGATAATGTTAGTTAAGTTGTTGGGCTACAACAAGGCACCAGAGCAGCTTTAATGTGCCCCGGCATCTGATGGTATTCAGTAAACTCTAGGTTGTATTCGTCTCTGAAACTTTATGGCAGGGATGGAACAATATTCTTCCAAAACTTATTCCAAAGTATATTTGTGTTATGATGCTTTTTGTTGGAAACCACAGTCCAACATTTTTGTCCTTGTATCCTCAAAGGCAACAGCAGTTGTGTTTTTCCTCTCATTTGTTCTGGTTTTAACTTTAACATATGTCTGTTTTCACTGGTGGAAAGTAACATTACATGTATTCAAGTAATTTATTTAAGGACAATTTATATAAATAGGTACTTTTTACTTTGATGTGTACCTTTAACTCTTCTACATTTATTTTAAAGATTTACTTTCTTTTTATTTTGCAGATTGATATTACATACAAAACAAATGATCAATGGAGCCTCAGTAATAATAATCCAATAAATATTCAATGTACAGTACTTATCCATTACATAATACCATCAGAGAGGCCTGACTGGTCCCGAATTCATTCAGCAGCATGACAACTACCCTGAATATACTGCCAGAGTCATTAAGAGCTATCTTTAGCTATAAGATGGCCTCTGTGGGGGCCAGATGGTCTGGCCATCTTACATGAATAGATAGAAGACACAGGGACAGCCTCAATAATCCACAGAAGACCTGTGGCAAGTTCTCCAAGATGCTTTGAATAACCTGCCTACAAAGTACCTTGGAAAACTGTGTACAGGTGTGTGGAGAACTGTTGCTGTTTTAAAGGAAAAGGGCAGTCACATCAAATATTCATTCGATTTCTTTTTTCCGTTTTCTGTACTTTGTATGACATTAAGTCTTACATAAAAAACTATTAATGGCATTATTTTTAACTTTTAGTGTCTAAAACATATACAGTAAACATACACAGTACTGTATAATAACAGTGAATTGTTCCATAGTGAGCACTTTTTATTCTTACACTTGCACTTTTACATTGTGCATCCTCACTAGTCAGTGGGAGGGGCCGTGGCTCATGTGGTTGAACAGGTTGGCTGTCGTTCTCTGAGTTGACGGTTCCATCCCCAGTTCTCCTGGGTCAGGACAGGAAGGGCATCTTGGTAAAAACCTATACCCCCACCCCACCCCACCCCACGAGAGCAGCCGAAAGACGACAACAGCATTCTAAATACGATTTCTCTACAACTGTTTATCCAAACTCAATTTCCCAGCTTTTATTTTGAAAGTCTTTTTTAAAAAATGCCGCAAGAAGTTTATCTAATTGGCTAACAACTGTAGTCATTCAAACTAAGTCCCGCCTCCCCCCGGTGTCTAAGCCAATGATTTCCCTCCAAACATTGCAAGGAAGTAGGTGCAGTTCAGACCAAGAGCTTTAGTGAAGCGGGATGGCGAACACAGGTGAGTCTTCTTACTTCACCCACTTAGACAGAAATAATTTAGTTTAATTTAGTTTGAATTTCCTTGAACGACTTTAAATATCCCTGATTTTTGTTAAGAAACATGAGTTTCCGCAAAATCTACCACTTATTTAGTTGATAAATAATACAACAATGGCAGTTAAAGTGGCGTTGATGGTGTTTTTAGTGTCAGATTGTGTTGACAGTTGTGGGTCTCCTAGGTTTTTGTAATTGTCTCGCGCACGGATTTGATAAATAATAAGTGAGGAAACAATTTCCGGTTGAAAGAATATTCAGGTTTTCCTTGTTAATTATACATATGTCAGTTTCATAATGACTCAGCGGACTATTAAAGTATTTTTAAAGGAAGCTACCTGAATCCTCAAGGAATGCAGTCTGGTTACCCAAGGAACAAACAACAAACCATTTAAAGTATTTGACTTCTAAATGAAGCAGAGCATGATCCGTGTTTGCATACCGTAACCTACTATATCAAAGGCAATGAGGGCATTGTACCTTTACTCCTAATTTTTAGACACACACACACACTGGTACGCTGTCTGATAAGAAAAAGTATGAGTGCCAACATGAAGGAGCAATCTTCAGGAGAGGAATGTACCCTTAAGGTGGAGGTGATGTCAGTTGTTTTTAATCAAGATCAGACTCCCCAGACTCCTGACCTCTTCAGTCATCACCCAAGTCTAGTGTTTTTTTCAACATTTCAAATGCAGTCAGATATGAATGAATAATGACATGAAACATGAAATATAGGAGTTTGGTAGGATTTGCTCTCCTGATGCTGTTTCTGATACCAGTAGTTGTAGGTGAGAGGAACCTCTGAGCAAAATACATATTTTGAGAGATTGAGTCTCGTGCTCTACCAACTGAGCTAACCGGGCGGCTAAATCATCATCATTTTTATGTAAATTAAATGAAGCTGGGATTGCTGTGTCACTTAAAACTGAAACTGTAGCCCTCTGTGACTGAAAATGTATTAAACTAACCATGGAAACACTGCAGTTTATAATAACATTTCCAAATAAAGGCTATTAAATGTGGATCAGTCATGAAATGGGACATGCCCAATGCCCTTGCCATTTGGTTTATCCCTAATTATCAGCCTGTTTGCGTGTACCACACTGTGGAAGGATGGCATACAATAGGTATCATGTTACATAGTTACACATAAACCACCACGCAAACAGTGGCTGCTTTTCTTTGAAAAGGATGGTTAGTAATAAAATCTTGTGTTGGGCTATTTAATCACTTGAAGCCTAACCTGTGTTTTTAAAACGTGAATGGTGCAGTTTAGTGGAAGTTTTCAACAACAGCTTCCCAGACTTTGCAAAGCCTTTAATGTGTTTGGTCTTTCATTGCCAGTCACCAAGGAGATCTCCTACGAGGATCTGAAAGCCCTTCTGGGAAAGAGCCAGAATCTCCTCCTGGTTGATGTCCGCTCTAAAGAAGAAGTGGATAAAGGACGTATTCCAGGATCTGTTCACATCCCGCGTGAGCTTCTTTAAATTCATTTACATAGACAGGAAAAAAAGAATATCAAGATTAAAGTACATACAGTACATACCATTGTCTCATGTTAAGTACTGAATTTCCTCTTCCCCCTCACTGTTACCACTTATCATACACACCCAGAGGTAAGTCCTGCTGGGTGTGTTGTTGTGTATGCTTGATATGCAAAAGTGTGTAGTGTTGGATAAGTATCAGTGTACTGTAATCCAGTTCTTCAGGTTCTGAATGTTTTTCAATAGACGTTAATGCTTTATGACCATGATGTATTTAATCTTAAACTGCTTTTCCTACTCATCCTCCCTTTATTCATTCAGTTGATACAGTAGAAGCTGCCTTTTCAATGCAGCCAGAACAATTCAAGGCCAAGTATGGAGTAACCAAGCCACCACTGGACGCCCCAGAGCTGGTGTTTCACTGCCAGGTGGGCAGGCGTGGGGGAATGGCCACAGCCAAAGCCCATGAGCTAGGATACGTGAAGTAAATAAATTATTGTTTACTATTCATAATACACACACACACACACAGAGCCCATCTCTCTTTTATACAGTCTCAGTCTTCTACATTAATAACCCTATTTTAAGAAGTTATGTAATGATGACAACTCTGCCTTGTGTTTCAGTGCTCGCAACTATACTGGAGGATACAAGGAGTGGTCTGAGAAGGAGGGCAAGTGATTCCTGTTGAAGGGAAGCCTCACATATATTTATACAGAATAGCAATTATGAAAGCTTGACAGACAAAATGGAGAAACCTGGTGCTGTTATATTTATCTTTTAATACTGTTTTGTTTTCAAAGAGTGCACCGTTGTATTTAAAATGTATGAGTGAATACAAATAAAATTAGCTATGTTATTTACTCAGAATTACATGTATTTGTGTGGACCATTTCTGAGAGCTCAACATCAAGTCATGCAAAACTAGAAAAAACACTTCCTGCAGGGTGAAAAAAGAAAAAGTGCACTCTGGTAGCTTCATATATACTGCAAACATGAAGACCTCAGAAAAAGTTAGTGAATGGACCTTCAGTTAATCCATACCCACAGTAATTTCTATAAATTTGGGGCAGGTTAATGGCATGAAGGGGAGTTTACCTTCTGCACAACACTTCACTTTTAAGTCCCCCTATTTACCATTTATAATCACTATATAAACATCATTAACAGTTTATAACACACTGTAACATAGTTGTAAGCACATAAAAGTGATTATTAATGTATAACTGCAACTCCTGTCACTGGTCATTAAAACGGCATTTCCCGGTTGTTGTTGTTTTTTTTTTTTTTGTTTTTTTTTTAAAACAACAACCGGGAAATGCCGTGTGGTTAGCAACTATGCTAGTTGTGATATTGGATGTAGAAAGTATTTTAGCAGAGTAAACCTGTTGGAAACACGATCAGAGAAAGCCCATTCAACGCTGTTGTGTCAGTACACTAAAAATGCTCAGAGAAATACAGCAGGTAATGGTTTAATTTAGGGATATTCTAACTAGAAACACGTGTAAAATGTTGTTTAATAGACAGCCAAGCCCAGTTTGTCTTAGTTTATAAAATACAGACCGGCCAACTCGGGTTTTGAAGCTAACTAGCATAACATATTATGTAGCGTTAGCTTGCTAAGCTAGGTGTTTGTGTTTTATTTAATTACCACCTCAGGTGTTGAGGCTGGTGATACTTATGGGAAAGCAAAGACAACGTCGTGGTTTAAAGACGAAAGGAGGGCTTTTGGTACTTCTGTGGACTGAAACAAGGGCGTCTGTTCAGAGTTTAAACTGCACTGGTAAGCTTTAACTCTCATTAACAGTGGCTTTCAAAGGGGTTATCCAATGAGATCTCTATCAAATGTGCACGAACAAAGGAAGTTTTTTTTCTGACAGGGAAGAAGATATGCATTTGACTACCACTATTTTAAATATAAGAAAAATAGGAGACCTGCGATTGACAGTAGTCAGCTGGGATAGGGTCCAGCTCCCCGCGACCCTGACGGATTAAGCGGTATAGAAAATGGATGGAACTGAGTTGTTTTATTTGCGTGCACATTTATGTGCAGGACAACCAACATGTGGACATTTCATACTGACAAAAAGCCAGTGTGATGTTTGAGTTTAGCAATGTCAGAGACAGAGTTACAGCAGCTCCTCAATTTGGCAAATTTATGATTTGTGTTGTGCTTGATTAGGTAATTGATTAGCTGATGCACAAACAATAAACAGTGGCCTGCTTCATTCATGGCAGAATGAAAGTACTGTTGTGTTTGTTCTTTTTTACAAAAAAAAAAAAATGCATACATGTTTATTCGCACTGATTTAAACCTATACTGTAGAAAAAAGTTCAGATAAAATTTTCAGATCTGAGATCACCCACATTGCAAAGAGGATTAAAATGAAAGTGGCTTCTATCACCAGCTGTCAGGATCAGGTAAAAGAAAGAAGTCTGGCTTACAGTTGCAAACTAACAGGTGTTGTAACAGCATTCCCATTTGTTGTGCAGTTGCAGCTGCTGGTCCGTGGTGCACAGGGATTAAAATGAAAGCACTCCAACCTGGTATGTACACACACCCAACACATGCACACAACTCGGCTGCTGTATAATATATAACCTCTTTTTGCCACATTAGTCCTCACAGATTTGAAGGTTCCCTGTGTGTGGCCAAGTCCTGAGCCTGACCCAGAGGAGCTGTGTGCTTTCACTGATCTGTATGGTTCCCTCAGATTACTCCTGTCCTTTCAGGTACAAGCAATGGTGATCCTACCACTATTATCTTATTGGCTTAATTACTGATATTAGAGGCTGAGCATTGTCTTAACATTTTTTAAGCACTATAGCAACTCATTTGCCAGAGTTTGTCCTAAGATTTTGGGTCATAATTGGACCAAAATTATGCAAACGTTAATAAATGGGGCTATGTAAGTCTCAAACTGAACCAAACTGTGAGTGACACATTTTCTCTGCTCATCTCTTTGCACTGTACAGATGAAAGATGCAAGACTTTTCAGTCCAGAGTGGCAGGCTCATATAGAGGCGTTCCTACACAAATTCAGTTTGGCTAATGCAGGGGTATGACAGGACCTGTTTCTCTTTCCACAGTCATACCCTAAGGTAATTGGCAAAAACTTGACCTTTTCATATTTTCCACAGATTAAAATCCACCTTAAGTTCAAATTCAACCAGCAGACCCTCCAGCAAGAATTCAGGTATGACTGCAACAGTGCAGGTGAAAGTTAAAGCTTTATTTTGTGTAATTGTGGAGACCCTGCCTTATGGTAAATGATCTCACAATAGAGGAGATTAATTCAAAACTGTATCTTCATGTAAAATTTTTATTAAAATGTGACATGGGCTATATTCAGTGACCCATGCAGTTACTGTTCATTGCGCAGTATTCAGCTAATTTGTTTTGTCAAGTAATTTAAAAATATTAAAGTAAAAATTTGCCTCACACACAAGCACTGTATTGCAGTAGCTCAGATTTTAATAGTAGCTTGCATCATTTTTGGCTTGTGGAGTTACAACATAATAGCAACCATAAGCTGACTACTTCAGTTAATCCCCCGCGGGTGTAAGGAAGTTCATAAATTTAAAATGGCCAATGGGAATGTCAATCTCTGTTTTTATGACATACTAACAATGTGTTCACATTCTTGCAGAGTTAAAATCAGAAGTAAAGTTAAACAGGCAGACAACCCATCACTGCTCTTGGATGTCACCTGTAATACACAGTCAGTAATGCTGTTTTTAATATTATTTAATCTGTAATTGTTTGGATCAATGCTGTCTGACTTTTAGGAGGAATATTATAGATGTGTAATGAAAGCATGAATGAAGTTTTATCCTCATGTATCGATGCCACAGCAACATGTTGGAAATAGTGCTGCATGCACTGTATGTGTGATTTTGTCTGCAGAAAGTGATTTTCTCTCCTTGGGTTCAAAGGCCTCCAGTGTCTGTGAAGAAAGGATGCTGGTGTCAGGGAGGACACCCTGTCCTTGGAGGCAGGTTGCCACTCAGTATCCCAACACAAGCCATGGATCAGGGTTTGTACGGGGAGCTCAGCATCCAGCCTGTCACGCTCCTTAGCCCCTGTATGCTGCAGTACCCCAATCTGGCAACCCAGCTCACTCACATACAAATATCCTTTGCTGATGTTATCATAATTCTGTTTGTGATTGTCAGGAAGAAGATCTCTAGGTAGAGTTGTAGACAGTATCCAACAATCCTCTGGATTGTGTCTCTGCTTTATTGCGGATGACATGGTTCAGCTTAGCTTCATAAGCCTGTGACCTCAAGTGCGCACTGGGACCTTTTGCAGCTGAGTGTGAAAGCAGGGATGAGGGCCAGCGCCTCCAAGGCCAAGGCTATGGTGTTTTACTGTAAAGCAGTGGTTTGCTCCCGTTGGATTGGGAGTGAATCACTGCCCCAAGTGAAGGAGTTCAAGTATCTCGGGATGGGTTATGCAAGAAAGAATAGTTGGTAAGACGTGTTGTCTGACCACGTCGGCAGGCAGATGTGTTTATAGTTGTTTTGAACAGCCATACACAAAGGCTCAGTGAAAAGCCAGCTGTAGGAGAGAAAGCGAAGATGCAGTATTGTTTAAACATGGGGTATTTTCAGACGGTCTTGTAGCTTTGCACTCAATTGTTCACGCAGAAAGAGCCTCAGATAGATGTGTAACCATAAAAAAAGAGATCTAGAAAAAGAAGTTTAAACCAAGCTTACTTTTTAGCTTTGGATTGTCGGATTGTCTGTGTAAGAAAGTTATAGAAATGGTCGGATACAGCCCGCACCCACCCGCCCCCATCCAACATCAGAAAGTTGTTGTTGTGGGTGGGTGGGGGGGGCAAACTATGTTCTAGCCCTCACTTAGGGTCACAAGCTTTGGGTAATGGCCAAAAGACTGAAATCACGATGCCAACAATCAAAATGAGTTTCCTTCACTGGGTGGCTGGTCTCACCAGCTGAAAGTACAGAGGGTGAGGAGCTCAAACATTTGGGGGGAACTAGAATGTAAGGAAGTAGAACCATTGCTTCTTTGTGTTGACTCTGTGTAGGTGGTTCAGGCATCTGATAAAAATTAGTCTTCCTTGACTTCACGTGCATCCAGGTGTTGGTTTATAGTCCCAGTAATGTTCCTGTTACAGGCCCCTCCACCTTCTTCCAGAACTTCCCCGCTCATCTGGACTGTCAAGAACTGAGCCTGCATGGCCTTCACTGCTCCTCGTTCAAAGGTAGACAACAACCACTCCCGGGAACAACAAACACTCATCACCAAGATACATTTTAGGTGTTTTGCCAGAAGGACTGTAATGGTCGGTTTTATTGGACAGGATATTACTTTAAACTTGAGATTTGGATTAGATGCTTCTTGACTAAGAGGTTCGAGTTTAAAGAGGACTAATTTCAACCACCTGTGTTTGTTTGTTAGAGAATGTGCACACAGCCATGGTCTGGAGCTGTTTATAAAAACTTTAATGAGTCATCGAAAGCCCATAATTTGAATCAGAGGAATAAAAAAAGACTTTGGAAGTGGGAAAAAAAGATCACACACAGAACACAATAACAAAACCCTTAAAGTGACAACACTTGAAGACCATGGACTAAAAGCTTTCCTTTATGTGACAACATTGTAAGTCCAGGGTCACTGCATTAAAAAAAAATCTGTCTCGTGTGAGTTTTGCTCTTATTGAGATAATCTGTACGAGTGGTTTACTTTGGTTGCGAACATTTGGTTCTAATGTAGTGAGTTGTGTTACATACACTCGCATCACAAAAGTTCTCACAGCACAAAGCTGTTGTGGGGAATTTGGGGTGGGGAAGGGGTTTACCATGTGTCTGGCTTTGACACTGGAGGCTCTGGTTCTCATCCTGTTTTCTACTAGAAATCAGTTTAACTTTGACTATCATCTTTCCCTGAGCTTACCTTAGTTTGTTCGCTAAAACTAGAATAATGCCTTTGTTGAAATAAAACATTGAAAAATGTTGAATATGCATTCAGCTAACATCAGCATGATCACATTGTCACAGCAACTATGTAAACATGCTGATGTTTAGCAGATATAATGTTCACCATCTTAGTTTAGTGTGCTAATTGTACCTATATACCAAGCAAAGCATAGGATGATTCGAATGTCAGGAGTTTTACAAGTGTTTGGTCATAAATCAAAGTATTGGACAAATTGAAATGTTGACTTGATGATGCTGCTCCATGAAAAGTTAAGGCTTTACTAAAGTTATTACAATTCATCTTGAAGGGGACTTGAATGTGTGTACCAAATTTTGTAGCAGTCCATTTCATGATTCTCATGACATGTCATTAAATAGCAAAAATTACACCACAATAAAAGTCAGATAAAACTAAGAATTGGCTGATTTCTCAGAAACTGCTGTTGCATAATGTGCTTTTTTCCCATTGTAGTGAATCAAAACCACAAGCAAACCACAAGTCTGCCTGAAGTAGCTTATTCATTGAAAAAACACAATGTAAAGTAAAAAAAAAAAAAAAAAAACCCATAATACAGGCTGCCCTAGTCTCGGGCTGTTAGAGAGAAGATACACTCTCACAAACATTTGTATTAGTGAAGTGTTTAGTCTGGCATGAAACTACTCAAACTAAAACTGTTAAACTAAATGTTATAACAGTGTGTCTTAAATTTGTTGTAATTTTACCAGTGTGCCTTAAACCAGCACAGACTTGAAGTGTTTTTACTGTTTAAAGAGGATATCTTCACTAATAATCATGTTTTCCTTTCATTTCCTCCTCATGATAAATCAAGAAAAAAAAAAATATATATATATACATGTTTTAACATCTTCTGCAGATCTTGTGCTCTGTGGTGGCACTGTGTATAAAGCAGAGGAAGATCTGAGTCTTCCCACAATGCAGCAGAGTCTCCTGCTTTTCCTCTTCCTGCAGTACAGTGACCCCTTCACCTCCCACCTCTCTGATATTATGGGTGAGACAGCTGCTTCATGAATCACAAAACAAAACGCTTGGTTACTGATAGCCTCTCTTAGTGTTTTCTTCTACAGCTGAATAGAAGATTAGGTTACTATTTCAGCTAAAATGGTAACCAGGATGTCTGTGATCCTCTTACAGCTACAGAGGCAATGATAGAGCACCACCTGGAGGATATACTGAGCAACAACAGACAGGCAGTCACAGCAGCCCTGCAGACTGAGCTAAGGAACACACTGAAAGCTCAAAATCGCAGAAAAAAGGCAAGTCTGAGATACACATACATGCATTAACTACCCTGCTATTTCTTTATAATGGTGTGTGGAACAATTATTTGACTAATCGATGGACATGACTCAGCAACGTTTTTGACATTCAATTTATTGATGAACTCGGTGGTGCCACCTTCTCAAGTCTCTTAATTTGCTTTCCTCTGTATTTATAATATATTGAATATCTTTGGGTTTGGACTGCTCATGATGATCATTTTTCATTATATTTTGAGATTTTATAGACCAAATATATAATAAAATTAATCATTTATTATAGCCCTAATAGTGTGTGTTTGGGTGTTGAATGTGACATGAAAGGACCAAGAGAAGCTTCGTTCAGCTGCTGAGGTGATTCTCAGCTCGTCCATCAGTATCGTGAGCTGCAGCAGTAACATGGACTTCAGAAATGCCTGTCTGAACAGCATGATGGTGGGAAATAAATGAAATTTAAAAATGTATATGCAGATGTTTATAGTTAATTCTAAAAAAAAAAAAAAAAAAAAGTTATTCACTGTCACAGCTCATGATTTGAAAAGGACACCACATAAAGTTATAAATGTTCGCAGCTACCCTGCAGATACACCTGTTAACATACAAAGAGTATGTGAGATGTGACAAAAGGCAGATATGCATACATAATGTATGTCTTTGTCAGGTGCGTGACACTCATGAACTGTCGGCCGCCCTCTGTGAATCTCTGAGGAGGGTGACATCATGGAAATTCACCCCCAGGGCCAGGTGCTACTCTGCTCAGGTTAGAGGGATGTTTATTTACACCAACCAGTTCCTATAGCAGCACTTCATTACTGATTTTGTACCATAATCTAACACCACGTCATTGCTTCCACAGATGGAAGAACATGCTGAGAGAGATGGGCCAACCAGAACAGAGATCTGAGACTGTCTGTGTTGGTCTTGAGAGAGTATTGTTCTGTTTGAAGCCTGTGGAATTTAACACTGGAATGAATATTCATGCAGTTTAAAGCATGGTGGTAGTTTGTGTTGTAAATGTGCTAGTGATAGAAAAAGCTGTTTGTTTAACCTTTTCATTTTAAAAATACATTAATGTTAGAATTGTTTGTGTGTTACACCAGATGTGAGACCTAAACTAGGTCTGCAACTATAGATTATTTTCAGTACTTATTTAATTTAATAGGGAAAAAATCTCGATTAATCATTTGTAATTTGTCAAAGGTGGCGATTCATTTTTTTCCAGTTGTTGCAGCCTCTTATCTACGCTGAATATCTGATCTGAAACAATCCTGTGTTGATTTTATTTTTCTATTATGTACTCCTACGTAAACAATATAGTACAATAACATGAACATATGTAGTGTGTACTTTCTTACTGACGCTGTAAGGTTGCACTATGTAGCTCCATAGTTCATGCAGTCGTTTGTAGTTAAACTGGGAAAACCTGACTGGTTAAACATAAAAATATTTTTGCACATCCCCAACGGCTAAAACAGAAACTAAACATTGTCACGGTTACGGTTACCACCGGATGGCTGCAGAGGCTTTTATTTTTGTGCTACGGCTAACTTCCGCTTGTGTGTGTGTTTTTTTTTTAATGTGACGTAAGTTCCGGCCGCCAACAGCGGTAGCACTTTTTCGCGGTAAAATGAAATGTGCATCTAATGTTGGTCAGATTTATTCAAAGCTCTCTCACATATTCCGCCAAACTAGCTCGGAGTTAGCTGCTGAAGCTCGTATTTAAAAATCGCGCTGTTGAAAGAATCAGGTCGTCGTCGTTGTTATGAAGTGAAAGCAAAGCTAACGCTACAGTGGACCTGCTGACTTTTGATCTGCTCCACATTTACGACAGGATTCAGTAAATACACAGCTCCAAAACAATGGCACTAGTAACCGCAGAAAACCTAAGATCAGAGCTGGAAATGTTCGGCATACCCTGCCAGGAAGACTCGGTCCTCGACAAGAGTAAGTAGCTAACATCTGCTAATTTTTTTTTATCTCTGCTGGAAAGTGGCTGAACATATTCTCTTGGCACATCACCAGCCATCCTGCAGGGTGCCAAGTTGTCTTAGAAATTATAATATGTGCCTGTTATGTAATGGTTTTTTGTGAGGTTTCTTGTCATTTGACTCCATCTTACTACACGGGCTTTTGTGTTTGTGTTATTGTGACTGTAGTATGTCTTTCAACCCTCTCAGTGACTGCAGATGAATATTTGCCTGATGAACGTGTGCTGTCTGTGATACTTGAATAAAAGATAATGATGTTAGAGAAGAATTTAAACAGATAAAGTGCTTAAAACCTTTGCAGTCGTGTACGTGAAATGCAAACCATTGTTATGTGCATCGTGTCCCACAGTCTCCTTCAACATACAAAGGCATCTGTGCTCCTTATTCATATTCTCTGTGTAAATGTGCTAACACCAGAGTGGAGAAACAGACTGTACTAAGAAAAAAAAACTCAAGAATCTTAAGAAACATAATTACTTTAAGTTAGTGTTGTAATTAAATGTTTATGGTGCCTCACCTTTATCTGCTTTCCTTCCTTTCCCTCTTATCTCTTCTGTCCCTCAGTGGTGGAGCAGTGTATTTGTAGCAGGATACAGGCAGATGAGATGGTGCTGGAGTGGGTAGCATTCAGCACCACAAAAAATGGATTAAAACTCACCATGGACACGCTGGAGCAATTCGAACATGAGGTGACAGGCTCATACTGACTGTGTTTATATTTTCTGGTTATTCATTGTTGGGTTTCTACCCTTTTGTGCATTTGGAACTTCTCTGGCCACTGCCAGTTAACTCGCTGCCCTTATAACAAGTTAGGAGTTAAATACAAACGAGTTTGTATTTAAGTGTGTGTGTATGTGTGTCTTCTTTGCAGGTGTTAAACAAAAAGAATAAATCCAAACAAAGCTTCAGAAAAGATGAAATGCACAACAGAACCAGAGACATCCACACACTGCAGGATCTGTATCCTTCACAGTAAACTCTCAGACTTCACTATCTCCTTATGAAGTTACCTGTTGTCTGTGATGATCGTGTTGGTAATTTCATCGTGCTACAGACCTTGACTTCATTTGTTCAGAATCAAAGCTGAGGAAGAGGAGGACAATCTACTAGACTCTTACTCTACTCCTGCGAAGGTAAAATTTGACAATAAAACTTTTATTTTCTCTATTTTAGATCTGCACTTCTAAAGCTTAGATGAATTAGCGTTGGTGTGGCTCACTAGCTGTCCACACAGTGACTCTGAATCTGTTTATGTTTAATTTTAACGGATCTTGCCCACTTAATGTTCTCTGCTCTGACCATGTTTACGGACGTCTGTGCAGGGCTCTCAGAAACGAGCACTGACCACTCCTGAACACCCTCATTCAAAGAGGAGTGCAGCTCTCCTGACCAGCCCGGGACTCCTGCTATCTCCTGCCAGCTTCTCTCCCAGGTATTCAGCAGTGCAGACCAGCAGCCAATGAACTTCTGGAAAACAGCCAAACCCTTATCTTTTACAGTGAAATTTTATTTCACAGTTTGACTTGAAGATATAATCTTGGAGTCATGACACCAAAAGAAGACTAATACTTTTAAACACTAGACTGAATCACTTGTTAAAATTGACATTTGTTGCACTGTGACCCTACTCTCCTTCTTCCTGTCTCTTTCTGCAGTGCAACTCCCTCACAGAAGTACAGCCAGCGAGGAGGAAAAGGGGAGGTGGTGGTTACGTTCGGGGCCGTGCAGGGCACCCGCTGGGTAGGCAGGAAGGCTCCGGGTGTAGGCGTCCAGCTGGAGCTGCTGGAAGCTCCTGAAGACTCCCTCCGCAGCAGCTACAAGTACATGTTCCAGAGGTTGCGAGACGTTCGAAATGGTATGAGCCGCACAGATTTATTCGTGTCTGTGTCTGTCAGACATATTGAGTTTCTGTCAAAAATAAAGGTTCCTGTGAATGTATAGAAATGAAAACATGCATTAAAAGTAACAGAAAATCTATATAGGATAAATGAAGGTAGTAGAAATGACTGGAGCCTTTAATTCAGATTGTCACATCTCTCTTCCCCAGTGCTGACAGACAAGATAGAGGAGTTGGGAGAAGCCCTCAAGTCTCACTTCACCATTGAAGAGTTCTCCCCTGTCTCTCTGCCTGCGCAGGTACAGAGGTGTTACATTGGTGGAAAACCTGGATACTTAAACCTATGGTTTCCAAAGGTTCTGGATCGATATCTTATATGATGCCTTATACATTTACTAATGTGAGCAGATTAACTGCTAGATGTTGTACATTGAAATGAACTATTTGTTCATTTCAACTTGGACTCGGCCAAATTTGAATCATGAATGCTAATTTTCCCACACATAATAAAACTTCATTTCATAGGAAGAAATGTCTTCGTATGTGGATAAAATTTGCCTTGACTGTTTGTTATTTGTAGCAACCAGGCTTTTACAGTGTAATTCACAGTTCAGTGATTTCTTTGTGCTCAGTTTGGTGTGTTTCTATCTCTCCACCTGTAGGACAGTATAACAGTGTTGGGGCAGGTGTGCTGTGACAGTAACGGCAAACTGAACGCACAGTCGGTTCTGTTGGAGGCGGGACCAGAGCAAGGTGGCCATCAAGTACCTGTTGACCTATCAGAGCTCAAAGAGTACTCCCTGTTTCCTGGCCAGGTGCGCAGAAGGACACTTGTTGTTTTGACATATCAGGCTACAAATGGCTCTTAGAGTGCACACACTGTAATGAAGTAATGAACACACACTGAGCGGTGGTCTCTCCTTTGCCTGTGCACTGAGGTTTGTGTGCAGCAGGTTATATGCCCACCAAGAGTAACAGAGCATGCCAAGGACCTGGGCTGGAGATTCACCCAGTGTCTGACCGAGAACTCTGACACAAAAAAAAAAGTTCCCACATAAGAATCGGTAACTGCCGGCCTGCAGTGTATGACGCTCCCATGCAGGAAGCGTTTATCCCAGAGCACAGATTCATTCACTTGTCTGTCATCTTTTTACAGGTGGTAGTGATGGAGGGGATGAACACAACAGGAAGAAAACTGATGGCTTCCAAGCTCTATGAGGTCAGCTACAAGTTCATGTTAAAGTGCTGTCACATAAGATAATTCCCCTTTACAGCCACATTTACTTGAAATGTTTCAAAATCAGAATGAGGTGGTTCTTTTAGAACCGGGGCCAGGCTGCGTATCTTCAGTTAATGGTCTTGTAATTTTTTTTAGGGTGTCCCGCTTCCTTTCTACACTTCTGAGATAAAAATGGAAATGGGTGAAGGTAAGGAGCTGTGTTAGCTTATACCAGCATCAGTGTATCCTGTTACTGACCTGTTTAACTTTGTCATGGAGCTCACAAAGTTCTCCAGTGATTAAATGAAGAACATGTTCACGCAGAGAGCTCTCAGCTTCAGAAGGAAGGCCTGACTGTTCAGTGTGCTTGTGTCAGATGTGTAGTTTTAGCATCTCATTCAATTGCAGAGCCGGTGAATGTACTGGTGGCCTGTGGACCATACACCCCTTCTGACAGCCTGACCTTTGACCCTCTGCTGGACCTAATCAATGTCATTGTCAGGGATCGCCCTGATGTCTGCCTGCTGGTATAGAAACTTTTTTTTGTTGTTGTTGTTGTTGCATCATAATCTACATTTCTTCAACAGACTCTCCACATGTGGCTACATGTGCAGAACTGCTCATAAAAATCCATCTGTCAGTAGTTTACAGTCACACAATCATCATATGACTCTATGTTACATGTGCTTTTCCTAATTCTCCCTTCTGTTCTCCAGCTGGGCCCGTTTGTGGACTCTAAACATGAACAAATTGAGGTAGGTTAAACAGTGGACATGACCAGTTTGTTTCTTCATCCCAGAATTCCCTCTTCTCTTTGAACTCATGTTTTCCATATTCAGAAAAAAAAAATTATTTGAACCTTCACATCAGAAATCAAAACATAAACTCCACTTGTCCAACATATGAATTGATGCTCTAATCACTCTTTTGAGCTGGAATAAACTTATTTAAATATGTTTTTCATGAGTATACGTGACCATCTCTTCTCCAACAGAAAGCTCAAGTGACTGAGACGTTTGAGGCCATTTTCTCAAGATGTATCGAAAGCATCGTTGATGGCACCAAAAGGTACGTCTCCTGTCTCACCTGACTCTCATTCCACTATTTAAGCTCCTGAGGACTTTAAAGAGCAGCATTTTTCCTCACTGTTTTGTATTGTGGCTTAATCAGAAACCTTTTTTTGTTTGTTTTCTTTTTCCCAGTGTTGGCTGCCGTCTGGTGTTTGTTCCCTCCCAGAGAGACATCCACCACCATTTCATCTACCCACAGCCTCCCTTCACCCTGCCAAACCTCAGCAAGGACCAGGCTCAGGTTAGACACACAAACACCCCGGTGGGTTGGGGGGTTCTGTGTCTGTGTCTTTAGGCAATACTTCTTTCAAACAGGTTATCACAAGATTTGAGCAGAGAAACTAAGAAAATGGTCTGTTTAGTCACTGATAAATGCAAAGTAACCATCATGATGAGTCTCATACAATGTTTTCTGCTCATACTCTGCAGCGTGTCACCCTGGTCCCTGACCCCTGCACCCTGCTGATCGACGGCGTGACCTTTGGCTTGACGTCCACTGACATCCTGTTCCACATGGGTGCAGAGGAGATCAGCTGGTGAGGAAGGCTACATGCTCAAATGGAGCTTAGATAGAGCTGAATTTGTCTGTTTTTTATTATTTTTCATTCTTTTCTAGTGGTATTTACCCAAATAACAGAATCTATAACTGGACTGTGTTGATGAATATGTTAATGACTGGCATCACCATATAGTTTTATGTTACAAAAGATGTTTGTTTATGTTGCAGTGGCACGGGATCGGACAGATTTTCACGCATACTGAAACACATGCTGACCCAGAGGAGGTGAGAATCCTAAAAGAGTTCACTTGTGCTTCATATTTTTGAGGATGCCCAGCTTTAATGTGTGTTTCTGTGTTGACATTAAGTTACTACCCACTGTACCCGCCTGTGGAGGAGGTTAACATGGACTATGAGAAGTTTCAGAGCTTCGGTCAGATACCTCTCACCCCCGACGTCCTCATCATTCCCTCTGAGCTGCGCTACTTTGTAAAGGTACAGTCCACATTTTCATTTACAGGAATAAATTAATATTCTTAGACCTCCTATAGTTTCAGACTGACACTAAAGAATATAAGAAGAGCCTATTGATTGATTGATTATTCAGATATGGCTCTTTAAAACCTCACCTTCGCCTGTCCTCAGGAAGTGATTGGCTGTGTTTGTGTCAATCCCGGACGGCTGACCAAAGGCCAGGTGGGTGGGACCTACAGCAGGCTGCTTATTCAGCGCAGCGCTGCATCAGAGGACGGGAAGAGAGTGAGCCCCTGTTTGGCTGCTCAGGTGGTGAAAATCTAGCAGGAATAAAGACTTTAAATTCTCACTGTCATCAGAAGTGACCTGACTTTAACCAGGACCAGTTTGGACTCTGATGTAAAATATGCAAAAGAAAGAAACAAAACTTGTACTGTTGAAACCAGCTGGCCCATTGGTCTGTTTTTATATGACAAACATGTTGGGGTGTACTCTTCTCTTGTTGTTGTGAGGGCTGTGGTTGAATAGCAGTCACTCAGGTACAGCAAAAATAATCTTTTTCAATAAATTATTGTCACCCTTTGTATATTATTGAGTACTTTCTTCTTACTTGACAATGTTGTCATCTGTCCATGGTTTGTGTTACATACAAACCTAAAATTAACAATGCATTTGTTTGTTTCACATTCTGCTCCTATCCTTTGTGTCTGTTACTGTGGTTCTGATTATAGGAGAAAGAAACATTTTAATTGTGGTCCAAAAATAAAATAAATACATGTTTAATGTGGAAGTAATGGAGTTTAATATACTGGAGTTATTCCAGGTGAGATTTTCTTTTTTTCATTTTTGAAGGGAAATTCTGCAACATTTAGATACCTGTCTCTCATTAAATGCAGGAAAACATTAAGATTAGCTATGAATCTTCATATTATCCCAAATTCTTGGTGACTGAGGTAGTTCTTTGTACTTACATTCTCAGGCTTAGACAGTTGAACCCAACACATTTAGTCATAAAAGTGATCAAACTCATCAGAGTCACTTTGGTGATCTGTCTTTGCCGAATGGTCCAGCTCCACTTGAAAAATCTCCACTTTGTCACAAGTTGCTGGAAAAGAAATTGAACACAGAATCAGCATCTTCAGCAGCAAGTTGTTTGTGAATCCATTTCATCTTGTGATCGTAATGACTGACTGACACTGTACCTTTAGGTTTGTCGTCAACTTTCAGGTCCTCGTCTCTGAAAACAAGTTTTTAAAAAGATATGAGAAAGATATTTGTTGATACATCTTTGCCATCAGAGAAGTAAAAAACTGTACTCACTCTTTCTTCTTTGCTTGTTCTTGAGGTGCAAGGAGATTCTCGATATCGTCCTCGCTGAACTCGTTTGAGTCCTCGTCAGAGGATCCTGTTTTACTCCCCTTCTCATCATCATCATCGTTGTTGTCGTCTTCAGCTGCTTCCTCAGGAATAATCTGCATCTTTTTGGGTCTGAAAACAAAATATTGCAGTTAGTTCACATTCAGTCATTTGCAAAGAAAATCCATCTCTTATCTTACCTGTTGTCCTGTGGTGAGATGATACTGTCCTCTGAGTCTCTTTCCTCCTCTGGCTCTCCTCCTTCGTCACTCTGCTCCTCTTCCTCACCCTCTCCATCCTCCTCTTCATCAGTGCCCTCGCCATCCTCGCCTATCTTGTTCTCATCACTCTTACTCTCATCTTCATCCACCTCTTCATCCTGAGAGGAGGCAGAACCCTGTTTTCCGTTCTCACCATCTTCATTCTTCATCCTGTCTCCATCATCTCCCTGATCTTCCAACTCATCCTCTGCTCCTGTCTCCTCTTCTTCCTCTGTTGTGTTCTTTCTGGCAGAAACCTCGTTATCATCTTCCTCCACATCTCTTTCCTCTTGCTCTTCCTCTCTCTCGCTGTTCTCTTTTTCTTCATCATCTGCTTCTCTGAAATGCTCCTGTTCTTCCTCATCCTTTTCCTCTGCACTGCTTTGTTCAGCACTACTGCTACTTCTCTCCTGCTTTTCCGTTTCTGCGACTCCATTTTCAATCTCTGTACTAACACTTTCTGATTCCTCCTTTCTGCAGCTGCCTGATTTGTCATCAGGACTTTGATTCTCTGTGTTTTCACTCCTGGATTCCTCAGTCTGACTCTCTAACTCCTCACCAGTGGAGTGACTCTCTTCTTTGTGACTCCCAGAGACATTTTCCTCGCTGCTTTCATTTTCCACCTCCTCCATCCTTGGTGATCCAACAGCAAGTCCCCCACTTCTCCTCCTTGCCTTCCTACTATCACTCGCGCTGCGTTTCTCTGATGAGGCATCGCTCTCTGAGCTTTGGACGACTGCCACTCCAGCAATGACAATTGCACTGGAAGCCCTAGATGACCTTGAAAGAGGAATGAAGAAGTATGTAAGTACTTTGTAAGGTAAGATGGTGAAAGAAACATTCAGATCATTTGCTTAAGTAAAAATATCAGTACCACACTGTGGAAAAAAATAAGACTCCATATCAAATAAAAGTCCTGCATTTGGGAATTAGTTGTACAAAATACAAAATGAAATCTATGGACAATATATTTGTTTACTCCTGAGAGCTGCTCCTTTCTCTTTCTGAGGAGGTTCGCCGTGTTTTTCCTCTCTTCTTCTTTTCTCTGCTCGCCTGACTGGAATTCCTGCCACTGTCGCTGCTCTCTGCATGGCCACTGGACAGACGAACTGGGTACAGTACACATTCATACGAATTACATTTAAATTTATGAGAAAGACAAGGCTACACGTTTTGTATACATACACACACTGATGTGAAACATGCTTGTTTTGTCTTATGTTTCCTTTTTCCCCACCTGGTTTAATGTCCAGCTCCTGGGATAAATTACTGCTCCTGCTTCCACCACCACTCTCTCTCTTGGAGCTTGGTGCTCTGCTTGTCTCAGCCTCCACCCCTCTCTCATGAGGAGGCTCCTCCATGTAGAGCCTACGCCACAGAGCCTCAGAGCCTGAAGGGATCTCAGCAGGACCTGTGGTACAGGAATAGTCTGGCTGAGGGGAAGCCCAGCCTGGTGGATCCTGCCTGGGCCAGGGGTGATGATGACCAGACATGGAGGCGAGGTGATGGAGCTGGAATTGATGAGGATGTGGGAAGTTGGAGTGTGGTGGGAGGTAAGATGGAGGGACATGAGAGGGACCTTGGGGTTGATAGGGCACTCTGATAGGAAACCTAGCTGTCTGGGATTGAGAATGGGTGAGCCAGGAAGACTGCATGAGATGAGAGGAGACATCTTGGTTGTTGTCCTCTTGAGATGTAGATACTTTCTGTGGCTTTTTGGTAAAGCCTGCAAATAGAGACACATGCTAAATGGGAGTTTACATGAAGGTAAAGAAAACCTGTTGACTGATGCTGGAACTTAAATATCAGAGAAAAAACAATACAACTTGGTTGTGGGAAATTGTAGTTTGGGGGACATTCCTATAAAATCAACAAACTTGCTGAAGTCCTGATCTTAATGGAGAATATAACAAATGCAGATGATAATAATTAGAAACTTCCCCATAGAAGTAAAGAATAAATGTGTCAACATCATTTCATAAAGTGAGTGAGGGAGAGAACAAACCTTGTGAAAGTAAAAGTCGATCTGTTGAGGAGTTTGTGATTTGTTCTTCTTCTGTATTCTTTAGACATGACTTCAAATACTCCTCCATCCTCTGTTGAAGAAACAGATTTGAACGGCTTGCTGAATTGAAATACTTTTTTTAATGCAAGAAAGCTGCTGCTTACTGTTAATTGTTCAGACCTTTCTCTGTGCAGCCTGTGTTTGCTCCTTGAGTTGCTGCTGCCAGCGGGGGGCGCTCTCCTCCAGGTACCTCTCATATTCCATCTGTAGAGGTCAAAACAAAAGTTGAGCCCAAGGGCCTCCCCTGAATAAAGCACAAAAGTGGGAATGTTTGTTACAACCAACGATATGGCCAGGCTTCTTTTCCTGAGCTACTTCTCTCTGTGTGTGTCTGTGTGAGTGTTCTGTGTTTCTGGGCACCCGGATAGTTTTCATGGCAGCATTGCGGGCCAACATCTCTCTCAGCGTGTCCTGGGCTTTCTCAAACTGCCACAGAAGCTGCCTGTTGCGTTGCTGGGCAGTGCGCTCTCTTTCCTTCAGCTCCTGCCAGCGATGCTGCAGGTGCATCGCTCTGCTGCAGGAAACAGACCGGGAGTCTAAGGTTAAAAACATTTACACTGACATACATGATGATGCACAGCACAATTATCTAGTTGCTTTTTTGTCTGTGCACTTACAGATGGCGGTGACTCTGAAGAGTTGAAAAGTCAGTTTGCCATAGCATTGGCCTGTGTGAGAAACAGAGACATTGCATCATGACAGAGCATTGTATTAACCCACACAGTTTACTGTACTAAACTTACCAGTTTCCATATAAAAATCCAATTAACTTTACCAAGGCCAAGACCAAGCTCCCTAGAGTACCACACGGAACAAACTTCTGCAGAAATCTAACTGTATTGTGGCCATTTTTATCAGGAATTATAGTTATTGTGTTTGCTGAAGGCATGTTGAAGGAAAAAAAAGTCAAACGTGATTACCACTCCCTGACTCCATGGCAGCATCCAAGAATCTTACCTCTTTTTTAGATTGTGCTCTCTTTGTTTTGTGAAAGTGTTTCTTTCAGTGCCGCTCAGATGTCCAAGAGACAGTAAATTCTCCTTCGGTGCAGCCATGACTGCAGGCTTTCAGTAGATGCAGAGATTATCAGGGATTAAGGTCTTTGCTTTTGAGGTGGGGGGGAGGGACCAGAGACATGCTGCCAATCTACATATGGGCACAGTAATGGGGTTAAATAGTAGTTAACAATTAAAAGAACTGCATACAAAAGGTTGCTTAGGTAAGAGAATGTACTATAATCAGAAAAATATCCTATCCTCTGTGACATGTACTATCATATACAATTAGATTATTATTCCAGATGCATAAGCAGCATTTTACTGTTGTAGCTCCCTGAACTGGAACTAATTTGAACTATTTCATATAGGTCTGCAGCTGATAGTTATTATAATTATTGATTAATTTCTTGACCGTTTCTTGATTAATCAACTGTTGATTGTTTAGTTTATAAAAATTCAGGGACTCTTGAGAAATGTCCATCACAAAAACACAGCCCAAAGAGACAACTTTATGATGCTTGTTTTGTCCAACCATGGCTCAAGCTTTTATTGTTATGTGTAAACAAAATATAGTTTCTGGTGGACTATTTGTCCCTCAAGTTGTTGCGTATTCTCACAGCTTGAGGGAAGAAGCTTTTGTATGGCCTGCCAGAGGAGGTCTTGATATTTAAGTACCTCTGGCTGGATTGTAAGGAGGTGAAGAGGCTGTGGCTGGGGTGGTACACAGTGGTGAGGGCCTTGTTGGTGCACCAAGCTGACCTAACCCTGACATAAACTAACCCTATCCAATTTTCCAAACAATATTAAAAAATAAATTCGAATTTTTATCAAGCAGCAGCATTGTCAAATTTGAGAGACTGAAACCATTAAGTCTTATCAAAGTATTTATAGATTATTTTTCTGTCAACTTACTAATCAATTAATAAATTAATGATTTCATCTCCACTTGTATATACTGTTGGCCAGTTTCATCTATAACAAGGCATCATATTTGTGAAACTCTTCATATATTTTGTATGTAATTTAAGTACTAAATGTGTCAAATAAATGTAGAGGATTATAAGTATAAAATGGCAGATAATGGAAATACTCAAGTAAAGTACAAGTATCTAAAAATTGTACTTAAGTATAGTACTTGAGAAAATGTAGTGTGTTATTTTCCACCACTCTTCGTGTTCTGTTTTGATCTTTGTTTTGAGAGGAGACACGAGATCAATGGAATGTTTCCAGCGGAACCACGGTGTCCTGTAGCATTACGGATGTATTTTTATGTAACACTTGCTAGCAGCAGCTTGATTCAGTCCATTGGACGAGCTTGTGGAAAAGAGAGGGTTTTTACAGAGTAACGTCGTTTGATTTCGACTCTTACTTTACACCAGAAGAGGTTCTAGGTATTGTTAATATCATGCGTTTGATTTAACCGCGGTCAGAAAGCTAACGGAACATTTAGCTAACTAAGCTAACCAGCGGTTATTTCACGGTGTGTCTGTCAAATCAGTCCTTCCCCCTGAGCACACCGCGTTTCGAGCTGCGGTTCAAACATCACGGAGAGGGGGGCGGGCAGGAAACATGACCAGTTTTGCCAGTAAAATGTTTTGCAGGGTCGAGAGACTGTGTCACCACCTCCCCGTGGCCCTCAACACTTTCCTGGTCTTCTCCATCACCGGGGAGGTGAGCTACCTGGTTCTGGTCGAGGCTCCGCTGGAGGCGGACCAGAAGAAGACGGAGTGGTCCGCCTGGTGGAAGATGGTCCACCTGCTGGCCCAGTACTTCATGTTGGGGAACATCTGCTGGAACGCCCTGCTCTTCCTCAAAACCAGCCCCAGCATCAAGGGGGTGTTCCTGGGAGGAGAGGGCATGGGCCAAGGATGGAGGTGAGGAAGGAGCAGCTATGGGGGATTGTTACAGACAAGAAAATGAAAAGATTTCAATTAGAATTTAGCAGTAGTTCATACACAGTGCATTATATGGCCAAAAGTATGTGGACCATCCCCTGTCTATACACTTTGGTGTTCATTTGGGTATCATGAATGTTGTGAAATGTTGTTTATGTGCGTCTCAGATTTCTTTTTCTTCCCTCAGGTACTGTTATACATGCGAGACACACACTCCTCCTCGCTGTTCCCACTGCTATGACTGCAAAGTGTGTGTGCTGCGGCGGGATCACCACTGTGTCTTTTTTGGCCAGTGTGTGGGCTTCCGTAACTACCGCTTCTTCCTGAGCTGCTTGTTGTTTATGTGGTCTGGGCTCCTGTACGCCACGCTGATGAACGCAGAGGTCTTCATTGTCATATTGAAGGAGGGGGTCACTGTGCACAGCGTCCTGCTGCTGCTCATACCCTGGATCATGCTTGTTTCAGGTAGGATCTGGTGTCTTACATTGTGGTTGTCCCATTCTGTGTCTACCCCTTATAGCTGCAATATTGTGTAATATAATCTGTAAACTTATCTATATTCACTGTACTTTCAAAGGCGGATGAGCTCATACTAAGAAAATTGGTATATTATGGGAAAAAAAGAATTATATATCTTTGGGAAAATATTTTATTTATTTTATTTTTAACCCATTTGTAGCATTTAATATCGGGTTGCAACCGATTATTATTCTTTTATTATCAATTAATCTGCTGATCTCCAACATCTTCAAATGTCCAAAACCCCAAAATATTCTATTTTCAATCATATAAAATAGGGAAAACCAGTAAATCCCTACGAGTAGGAGGAGTAGCTTTAATACAATTAATCTATTATCAAAAACAGTTGCCAGTTCATTTTCTGGTGATCAATGAATTAATTAATTAGTCTAATTTGTCAGCTCTAGTTTGATATTACTCTTATTATCAGACATCCACTGTGAAACGTCTCTGCTCTCCGTCCTGTATCTGAGTGTGTGAGGGGCAGACTGTTTCTGATTGACGACCAGCTGGTTTATTCAGGATGTTGACAATCTGCGATTTACACTTTGAGATGTGTAATTATGACTAATGCAGCAGAAGGATATTAAATAACACATTCAGGGGGGTACCGCCTTTTTTTAGGAGAAAAGTGGTTATCATCTTATTGCAGTGGCATGGCTATCTTTAACATTAAAATTAGATTAAACTCAAAGAATTACTTATTATAAATAATTTCAGTTGTTCTGAAACTATGTATTTTAAACATGCCATCAAATACACAAATATTCTATATAATAGCAAATATGTCCTTGCTTCATACTGCCTACTTCACTGAACTCATTTGAGACAAAGCTTGGGTCACAACATCCCATTAATCATCCTCACTGTTCCACGGGGATCAGTAGTTGAATGCATGTTCACTGAGTGACTATGCCCACTCTCTGTGTTCTAGGCCAGGTCTCAGCGCGTGCCTTTGCCTTTGCCTTCATCGCTGACACATGTGTGGTGGGCTTCCTTCTGGTGTCTGCCTTCTTCTTTTTCCATCTCTTCCTGCTGTTTCGGGGACAGACCACCAGGGAGTGGTACTCATCCCGCCGACCCTACAGCCTGGGACTCCTGGGCAACTTGCGTCACACCCTGGGCCTTCGCTGGTACCTTTGCTGGCTCTGCCCGCTCATCCCATCTCCTCTTCCTGGAGATGGGATAAACTTCCAGGTCACAGGATCATTGGAACCCACTCAGTAATGACTAAAAAGTCTGAACATTAACAGGCTATGTGTCTTTACTCTAGTGGTGATGGTTAATGTTATTGGGGAGCAGCAGCAGGGAAGATCACCTCAGTTAAAGTAGCTTGGGATGGGGAGATGCTAGCATAGTGTGTGGTTGTTAAAGATGTTACTGGGTATAACTGTCTACCAGTGTCTTCTCAGTCTCCTTTTCCTATGCTGAGACAAAGAAATTATGGGTAGAAACTGTGGAAGGTAGACTGACCTTGACCTAAAGGTGATCTGTACACTCATTGAGGCTGGCTTCAGAATATTAACACAGAAGTTAGCAGTGTTCCTTTGGAATACCAAGCACTGAAAATGTATGTAAACAACACTGAAACAAGAATGTATTTTATTGATTCTGAAAAATTTACAGTTTTAAATCCACATCACACAGGCACTTGCAGTTACCAGCTCTTGGGTAGTCGTCCTCCTGGAATAAATTACTTCTTAATTGCACTTTTCTCACACGGTTAAGTTGCCAAAATCTGAAGGTTGAGCAAATTTGGCATGCACTGTTCCTGAATAGACCATAGGATTACAAAATACACCACCATTAGCCTGTTGTCAGCTGTCATACATTAGCTACTATGATCACAATGTGCGTGTGCTCTCCACTCCTGAACTGAGCTTATTACACTGAACTTCTTGCTGGATATAATTGCACCACATTTTGACAATGAGGGCAATGACGGGGGGTTTACAATGATGTCTCAACATATAGAGGACAACATATGTGTAAGAAAACAATCAGCAGAAATTGTACATGGTGTGAAACCTAGCATTGCAGTTTACAGACTAACGTAAAGTCATTTAGTGAATGCAGTATTTAAAATCTACCTACGAACATCACAACAGTCTTTCTCCATGTTTCACATCACATTGTTCATGTTTCAGTGAATCAGGGACAACAACAAACCAAACCTACAGTGTAACAACATGACATACACTGACTCAAATGACTGTTCTGTCCCAGTTTCCTACTATGTCCTAATTGTTTTTGCAGTCGTCATCCAAGATATCAACATACTTTACCGATGATACAAACACTTGCGCTGTCAGTCATCGGTCAGACTGTGACTTCAGAAAGCCACTGGCATTTAAACTTAACGAAGACAAAGCAACATGTTTTTTCAAAAATTTTATAGACTTTTTTTTATTTTCTGATGTGTTCCTGGAGCTGTTTCACCTGATCTGAACGTAGTTTATTTTGTTACATCTCTGGTTTGAACACACCACAAACTCAAAACCTGCCTTGATTCAGTAAGTAGTATGGATTGGAGACACATTTTACAGCACTTCATGCCAATTTAACATACATTGCCTAATTAAAACACCCCCCCAGCCCCACTATCCACCCCTCTTTTGCACCTTTTCTTTATGTGACTTTATTATACTGGCCTTAAAATGAAATGGAAAAATCGCAAGCCTTTGTTTTGACAGGTGCTCTTACTTGTCCTACACTAAATTTACCTTACAACCAAAAATATTCTTTGTCAGTATTCTTAGTTGTTTTGCTAAATATATATGTCTGCTTAATCTCTGTTTTTTAGTGCTATTTCAAATGGGTCGCACCATTTGATGTTTTGCCATTTTAAGGTGATTAAATCAATGGTGTCAAAGGACGTTAGTCAATATTGAGAAAATGTTTAGTTGTATTATTTGTGTTATTGCGTTATTTTGTACTCTGGAAATTGATGTGGTGTAAGATGTGTTGTAGTGATTAAATTTGTGATGGAAATTTGTTTTCTGCAGTGCATGCTTGAATGAAAAATCAGTCAAATCTAACAGTAAAAATGTATTCTAATGTAGGATTTTCTCAAACCAGCTGTTAAAATGTTAGAAATCTGACCATAACCAATACATCCAAAAACAATTTGTAGACCCATCTCCATGATCCCGAAACATGAAAATGTGAGCAGGGACATTTTGTACTTATTTTGCTCCATGTCTTACATCACTGTGCAACTGTTAATTTCTAAACCACAGCTGTAACTGCCAGGTGCATAGTAACCTGTGTTTGGGATGGCAGCTAGACCTACAGTTTAGCTGTTATTACCATATTAGTTTGGACTTGCTTGCTGGTAAGGCAATTTGTTGTCTGTTTTTAAAGAGGATATATGAATATAAAGTATTAGTGCAGTGCTACCTAACAGGGCGGTTTCACCAGTATGGAAATGAATTTATCGAAGGTTTGGTCTGTGTAAAGTTAGCTAACTGAAAAACGTTAGCTGTTAATGGTAACGTTAGCATTTAGCTGAGTCACGGGAAAACATGAATGAGTGGTGTCTGTCAGCAGGTCTTGAAATAAAACGACTTTTATTTTCGCCAACTCATTTAAAATGTGTAAGATGTGAGCTCATCTGAAGGAAAAAAATAAAGAAAACTGGCTGTAACCTAGCTAGCAAACTTAGAGGACGTTAGCTAACATAGTTAACGTTAGCAACTGGAAAAAGGCATACAATTTAAGGTTAGCTATTTTTAAATACAGATATCGTTCATACTTTGGCTGTTATGAGCGTGAAACAGGTAGTAGGCTGTATTTTATGTAATAATAAAAAGTCTTAGGTTTGACTTAGTCAACTCTGCAAAAACCTTGCATTCTTTTGAAATGTAAGGAAAAATCAGCCTTGAAAGATTAGACAAAAGTGGCTAAAATACTTTTACACACCTCACTGCAGGTATTTCTGTTTTATGTTAAGAGATTCACACCATCAACACTATTCAATAGATGACAGAAATAATGGTTAATTTTTTTATTAATAGATTAAGGTTAGGAAAGAAATTGAGAATATGTCCTAAAAGCTGTGTGACTCCTAATGGGAATTTTGGTTGGTCACGTGCTGATCACAAGCAGGAGGAGGGAGGAGTAAACCAGCTGGATGGATCTCACAGAGGAAAGCATGTGAGTGATGTTCACTGTACAAACCAATACACAAAAACTGTTTGAGTTACTTTGTAGCTAAATATAAGGCTTTGTTTCGTGTGTGTGTGTGTGTGTGTGTGTGTGTGTGTGTGTGTGTGTGTGTGTGTGTGTAGGACACTGAAGGAGATGCTTGAGAAAATAGCTGAGCTGGAGTACAGTCAGAGCCAGCTGAGGGACCTGAACACTGAGATGAGGCACTGGCTGGATGTTGCAGATGACGATATGGCAGTGCTGCGCTCAGAGAATGCCGCCCTCAGAAAACAAGTGAAAGCGTAACTAGTCACACTCCCTGTTCCTTCTGACTGATCATCTGTAATTCAATGTGATCTTCCTGATACCTTCAACACAGTCAGGCTCTGTTTTTTTCTTATGCATGTTTATTGGCATTCAGGTCAACAACCTTCATGACAGAACTTTGTTAGAACTTTTCGTTTTCCACTGTACTCATCCCATGTGGACTACCACAAAGCTCCATTTTAGGTCGTCTGAGCTCTGTTTTTAAAAGACATCTCCTATGACTATGATGTTATGTATCTGTACCTTCCATTGACACTTGGTGATCTACATGTATGCTTTGGCCCTGCAGTCTTCAGCAGTACCACTCTATTATTGGCTGTAGAGGTTTTTGTCTTTACCTAATTGTAACTGCATAATTGTTCCTGTTTTGTCTTTACCATTCAAAGTTTTTTTCACATGTCAGGACTGTTTTCTTTATTTACTTGGAGCTTTTGTAGCAGTGTTGTAACACTTTGGTGGATAAACTGTCAGGAGCTTGTGTGTGTGCCTTCAGCCTGGAGAAGATCATCAGTGAATCACAGCAGGTTGAAGCCGAGCCTTGCGGGTCCCTCTTAACCGACGACCTCGATGTAAAGAGAAGCAGCGAAAAAAAGATTCAGAAATTGGTGGGGAGCCAGAATTATTACTGTACTACAACGTATAACTGATGCTTTCAAAAAGATATTTAGACTTTTTGAAAAATTGAAAAATAATGTGGATATGATGTGAAATTAACAGTTACGTTCAAAAAATTAAATCACTTAAACTAATTTACCACAGAATTTACAATTTAACTAAATCCTGCCATCAACCAAAGCAAAATCCTTGATGACATTTTGTCTTACATTATATTGCCAGATATCTCAGCTCTGTTCCCAGTAGTTAATTGTTGCTTCACAGGCACAGCTCTTAACTCTTCGCTTTCAAATTTGCACTTAGAGCTTCTAGTAACTTTTCAGAAAGCACCATATTCTCATCCTTTCCTTCCTGAATTTACCTTGTTTTACCTAGTGGTAAATTGAGTCTTTGTAGTAGTCTAATCTTGGTTGCAGGAGGATGTATACAGGCCGTAGACAAACAGTAAACTTCAGCCTGTCAATTAGACTGATAGCTGTCATTTTACATTTCTCCAGGCGACTCTTCATGCTGTTGTCTTTTTGTGCAGGAGGAGGAATGCACCATGGTGAAGGAACAAAATAAGAAACTCACAGCAGAGGTATGATGTCTGGTACTTTTCACATAACTACTATAATCTGTCATCATACATTATGTACGGTGGTACAAAAATTTGACATCCTGCAAATTTAAACTCTTTTCAGCTCAACAACCTCCAGCAAGCGAGAGAGCGGGACAAGATCAGCTTGAGCAAGTTAAAGGTTGCGCTTCAAACCCTCGAGGTAACACCAAGGATTCAGCCTGGAGGTGTTTCATCATTTGTCATTTTACATCGTCAACCAGCTCCGTATTTGTTATGTCGTGTGTTTCTTTAGTTTGTAATGGAGGAGGCTCAGTTAGGGCTGCAGCATAGGGATGAAGTTGTTCAGCAGGTAGGAAGAGAGACATCAGTACTAGGCAGTGGCTGACTAAAAAGCCAGATCTTTGGTGTTCAACGTGATTTTTTTTCTATTATTATTTGAAAATCATATTTTTAAATGTTTTAAATGTGTTTGTCTATGTGTGTGATAGAAAAACCTGGAGATAAAGCACTTGGAGGGAACAGTAGAAGAGTGTTCCGTCATCATTAAGGTAAAGATGTTCTTATTCACTGCTGTTCTCTTACTTCATTCAAGTCACCCTGTTGTATGAAATTTGTACAGGCCATTCAAATCTATGCTTATCCTGTGAATCACTTAAGAAATGAATCTGACAGTTAATTTGCTCATCACATCAGTAAAAGAACAGAAATGCATTATGGAACAAACTGAAGCGTGGTTGTGACAGTGTTGACAAATGACAGATCTTTCACCAAATTTACATCATGCAGGCTGCAGTTTGAAACATGACACACATTTCACTACACGTCTCTAAACAAACAGCAACAAGCAGCTAAAAAATGCAGTGCAGGAGTAAATCTCCAGCACTGTCTGTTGACTTCTGCCTGATGTTTTCTTTTCTTTGCTCCAGGATCTCAGGCTGACAAATCAGGAGCTGAGGATGCAGCTGGAGGACAGACACGATGAGGCCTCACTGTAACCCTGACACACAAAATCCACTTGCTTTAAATGAATATCATGATGTACGCTGCACCATCTGTGTGCACTCACACTGGATTGTGTCTCTGCTGTTGGTCGCCAGTTCTGCTTTTAATGACCTGATGGAAGAAAAGGAAGGATCACTCAGTCCCCCGCTGTCCTTTGCAGATGAAATGAAGCTGCTGGCCTCTTCAGATGAAATGAAAACCAGCACATCAGACTCCAAACATCTAGGACATGTATAAATCCTCTCTCTGATTCCTGTGTTTAGACTCTTGACCACTACAAAATGTGGAACTAAGATAATTAGCAACTTGTACTAAGATTTTTTGGTAGTTTCACAAGTGATCACCAGAGGATGCTGCTGGAAAGCCCAGTTTCAGAATGCAGCTTTGTCACTGTACATGTAGAAATGCAGTAGACTGGTGATGTCTGGTGTTGTTTCTGCAGGAGGAACCTGAGGCTGAGGAGATCCTGGAACCTCAAAGTCTAACAGTTGACCTTCAGACCAAAAGGTACTTGGGGTTAATATAATAAAGCAGCTCTGACAGACTTTGGCATATGATGAATGAAAGGTAGAAATATGCAGGAACATTTTTGTATTCTGGAAATTCCTGTAGTTCTGTCTAATATTTACACTCTTTTTTTCCTCTTCTTTCTTCACTCATTATCGTCGCTCTGTCTTCTTTGTCATGTCTAAGGTGCGCAGGTGTCTTGGAGACAGCCATCCAGAGAGCAGGACTATTTACGATGTGCATCTTCTTCCTCGTTGTTCTGGCCTTTGTGGCTTCAGGAAGCAGTGTAGGAAACTGTGATTTGTTTTCCATCAACACCCTGTGGACCGGTGCACGTGTGATGTTGCAGCCCTACTGCAGCGTGCACTATGGTGCCTTGCCTCCTATTTGATCTTGTCTGATCTTAACACTCCCTCTTATAACCTTAAGTCCAATCATCTGCCTGATTGTGTGTCATTTTTTGTAGCTGACTTTGTTGTCTACACAGCACATTAGTAAGACCAAATGGTTTGATCACAAATGTTGTCATTTTTACAAAAACATGACATGAAAGAGCTAGAACAAATACATCCATTACCTTAAATTCACAAAACATCCAATGCACCTTCTATGACTATTATCATAGTGGGAAAAGCACAAGTGTAAATAATAAAATTGAAAGGATTCCATTTAGCTGCCTTAGTTTCAGAGCTTTGTTATTGTTAATACTGCACTTAATATCATTAGTAACACCTTTGCTTTTCCTACTATGGTGAATCTAATGAATCATTTTCCTTGTAGTTTTTCTTATACTGAGATTTAGATCAGTAAAACTCAAACTTAGGAACACTTTAAACTTTAAAACCTCATATCTTCAGTGAAAAAAATGTTGATTGCTGTACATCAAGCTTCATTAGGACGACATTTTGTGTGATGTGTCATATCTTTGCAATGCAAATCTTGTTCATCCCAAGACAGTTGTCAGACGCAGCTAAATGACGTAAAACTGCACCACAGTGACTGTTTGTTTGATTTATCAATTATTTAACTAAAATATTGTAGTGTCAGATTTTGTGCAGTGTGTTTGTATATTCTTCAGTGTGTGCAAATCCAATTGTGTTCTGCTTATCCTAGACCTTATTCTCTGTTTGCACTCTGCATCTCAAACACCGGCCTAACTCTATCACACACACACACACTCCTCTACTCTGTTTCCCACACTGATCTCCATTGGAGCACAGCCTATCTTGCACCTGTGGCTGTCTTGGGCGCCACACTATACAACAAATGTGTAAGTCTCTCCTGCTCTGCACACTGTGTATGCTCCTGTGATGAGCATTCCACTAGTGTTGCTTATCTAGCAGCTGCTGTTGTCCTGAAGTGTTACCCTGCATGTGTTGCTCTCATGTTGCACTCTCATTCCCACTCTGCTTGTTGCTAATTTCAATAACCCTGAAAAAGACATGTATGATAGATAGAGTCTGTTAAGGTAGCCTTAAAAGTTTTTTTTTTTAAACAGTCAAAAGAAACCCAGATTCCATTAAAAACAAAGTGTGGTTGAAGTGGACAGTCATGGTACACATGAGATAAGCAGAGACACCAATAAAAAATAAAGCTTGCTAAATTGCAGAAAAGAAAGATTCAACGAAAATCTTGACACCAGTAAAAACGCACCAACCAAGCAAAGGGAATAAGAAAAAGACATGCCAAGTCACAGCCAGAAGTGTCCTTGAGATGGGAACGACCCCTTGTATAAAATATGATGTCCTTTTGGTGATTTTTCAGATGTTCCTGCAGGGCTTCTCATGCTTATAGACTCTGTGTTTGTAGAATAAAGCTTTCTGGACTCGGCCTCTCTGATCTCCTGTATCTGATTGACTCTGTGCATTTTCTCTGAAGAAGACTTTAACACTTAGAATTTTGAAGGAGACAAAAAACTTAAGAGAGTAAAAGATTAAGGTGTGGGAACTCAGCCAGACCTGGACCCAGCTTCAACTGGCCCTTGACTGGGTCTACAGCCTGGCCTGAAAAATCCACATCAATATCAATTCTAAATTATTTCAAATAAACAGTGGTTGGCAATACTTATTCTGTACAGACAGAGAAATGACAAATTATATGAAAGGCTTAGGAAAGGAGGTTAGTCCCCGATTTTCATTAGAGAATTAGAAATGTTGCTAATTACTTTTCACATTTTGAATTACATGCATCAGTTGAAGTGTGTCGATACATTTCCCTGTGCTGCCAGTCTCTCTCCAGTCGCCCCACCCAGCTTGAAGGCGCTCCCTGGTGGTCTAGTCTGTGGCTCCAGGAAAACACCTCCCTCCCAGACGGGGAGAAATCATAAAGCGGGGATCAGATTTAGGACAGGAGGGAACGTAAGGACGGTCCGAGTCGGGGGGTATTTGTTTGTGTAGGTGCAGGTCAATATTCGTTCTCCGTACACATCAGCTGGAGCTGAAGCTTGTGGACGCGGACGCAGCGTTGGTTGGTGCTGACTGACTGACTGACCCACCGGTGCGGGCTGCTGAGATGCTGATGACAGGCCGAGGCTTTTTAACATCCTCCTGTGTCGTGGATGGAGACCAAAGCCAGAACAGCTGAAAGACAATAAATCAGGAAACGGAGAGCAACAGGCCGGTTTGTTCCAGTCTGTAAACAGGAGACCGGACCGGCGCTGCGAGGAGGAGCGGCAGTGGCGACATGTTCTGAGCGCAGAGCCGGCGAGCGGCGGCGGCGGTGGCTGGCAGGATGAAGGCGCCGAGGAGACCGAGGCAAACGCGTCTCCTCCCCCGGTTCTGCGTCTGTGGAGTCGGTCTGCTTGCAGCCGTCTCGATCTTTCGCTTAAATAATGTTACAGGTGCTTCTTCTGGGGGGGGAAAAAGCATAAACCTGTCACCATTCTGTTAAATGCATCCCTTACTTCTTTGTTTACAGCCATGAAAATTATTTACATGTTAGATTGAAGTAATAATACATTTAATAAAGGGTAATTACAAACTCAAATGAGCATTTTAGCAGCACAGTAGACAAAATCAATACCTTAAAGTTGGATAACGGTTATGCTTAACAATATTTCACAAACACACTGATATACAGTAAAATAATAACATATATTATAATTAGTATGTGTATTTATATGTAAATCCCTCTTTTTAGGCTCCCATGGACCCACTGTGGATAATGACATGTCCAAGAGAGAGATCATCCAGCAAAAAGACAATAACCAGACTGACAGTATTGCTAGATCTGGTGAGATGCATTTTAACTTGTGTTTACATGTGTGCATGAGACTGAGGAGAGAGAATTTCTTCTGTCATATCCTCACAAAAATAGAAAAATATAGTGACCAAGCGTTTTGAGTTGGACTGAGGACCTTTTTTTTTAAACCATTAAAGGGCCTAGGTTTAAGTTTGGGTTTGGATATTCATGCAGTAATGAATATACAGTTATTGTGATGATCTTAGTAACACCAATGTGTGTGTGTGTGTGTATGCGTGTTGTGTGTGCAGAGGCAGTGTGAGAGCGTGCATCTCTATTAATTTGTTTAATCCAAGTCTGTCTCCTCCGTGCATCGATCTACATCTCCAGTCCACCTCATCCTTCATTTCTTCAAACTGCACATGTTTAAACACAGTTAGGCCTTTGAGGGACCCTGTTGCTAGGAAACTGAATGCTGAATTTGCGGTTGGATGCTGTGTGCATCTGGAGCTGTTCAAAGTGCCTGCCCCGTCGTAATGACCTGCTGATTAGTAGCTTCTCATCAGCAGCTCTCTCATTGCCTGCGTGTGCTCGGATCTGTTTGGCTGTTTGAAAGACTGAGAGAGAAACGGTGGCAGCATCAAGCATCAAGTCTGATTCTGAGATGAAGAGATTTTGGAGCCAATTACAGAGAATATATTGAGCCAGAAAAAAACGTACTGCCTCAGGGAAAAACAAGTCCTCAGACAGATTTTCTTCCAATTACCATATTGCTATTTTCAAGAGCATCATCTTGCTGTTGATGATTAAAAAAATATACTGTTTGATCAGGGTGTCCAAACAAAATCATGTGACAGGTTTTCATAATATCACACCTTATCTGTGTCTCCATCCCCACACGTGATGCATGTTAGCCTGTAACTACACAATGTCACCTCTGTGCAGGATCTTATCCAGTTGTCACTCTTGTCTCACTCTGCTGCTTGTGACCTTCATCTTCTGTGGAAGTTTTCATAAGCCCTGACTCACAGCTAAATCAGAAAACCTTGTGGGGAAAGTCACTTGGGAGGAAGCTTTCCAGATTATCGTTTTGCACTGCCTCATAATAAAAGTTTTGTTTGTTTGGTTTTTTTTGGCGCAGTGAGTTAGGGCATTTGTCTGAGCTTATATTCAAGACAGTGCAGTCTGGCAAAACACTCTGTTACAGTTGGAAATAGAGTGAATGTGAAGCATTGTTGAACTCAGCCGAGATGGCTCTGAAGATTAAGTTTACAGGAATTGCTGGCTGTTGAAAAGAAGAGGAAATGAACGTCAACATAATTACCTGAGAGGAGATGGCTTGAGGGATAGCGTGAAGTCACAAGAGGAGCGCTTTCAAAGAAAATGGGCGAAAAACTCAATTATAATGCAATTGAACTGGCTCAGTCATATGACTGTGGCACCACTTAAACCTCAAGTTGTCTCAGCCCTTGTTGCTAGGGGATACAACCTGACACGCATTCAGCATGTGCATGCACAAGTGAATGAAGGTCCAGGGTAGAGCAGAAAATAACGATCTGTTTATTATTTTTCTGCATTAATTGACAGAAAAATGCCAATCAGACTTTACTAAAACACAACATGATATCATCACATTGCTTGTTTTGTTTGAAGCAGGTAAACTTTTATATACATACTTTAGCACTTTTCAAAACAGAAGCTACACAGTGCTTAAAAGAGGGAGATAAAAGAGGAATAAGTCTGTAAAACTGGTACGAAAAAAAAGAAGAAACAACAGGTGGAACAACAGGTCACCTTTAGTTTTCAGTCTTGACCTAGAAACAGCCAGAAGTTCCTCAACTGAGACCCCTCAGAGAGCTCAAAGGGCCTTTATACTTTAAAACTATAAAACAGGGCTGTCACAGTTTCTGACTTGTAGCTTGTTTTGTTCAACCAGCCATCCAAAGGTCAAACATATTCGATCTACTATCACGGAAGTAAAATTTACATTTTTAAGCCTGTGAAATTTTGGTTAAAACATTTTTAAAAATACTTCAAACAATTCATTGATTATCAGAAAGGTTGCTGATTAATTTTCTGTCACTCAACTAATTGATTAATCGACATAATTTCAGCTTTATGTTAAAATCGAGTCTAAAAGTGACAGAGAGCCAGTACACGGAAAAAGAAACAGCTGCAAATGAAGTATAAGTGTTTGTTCAGGCAGTTGTGTTATCTGACTGGCATCAGCTTTTTCATTCATGCTTGATTTTTCATTCATGCTTCACAGTGACTGGGTCGATCACAGTAAATATGTGTGATGAGTAATATCCAATCATGTTCATGGAGATGTACAATGGTCACGTCCTTGACACGAGAGTCTCTGACTGAACTGACAAGCTTTATAGTTTTGCTTGAAAAAGTAAGGAGTGAGGAGTTAAATATTTGATCGATTGATCACAAATCAGTGCTGTGTCAGTAAGTGGGCTAATTGTTTCAGCTGTAGCTCAGCATCTGCTGTCTCTCGTTTAGATGATTTAAACTTCCCTGTTTTCATTTATCATTGCATTATCCTCTGTCCGTCTCTTCTCCAGCTGTCAATGAATTCCCTGAAGATATCTTTACTCTGGAGCAGAGGAGACAGGGAGCGGTACTCCTTCATGTTCTCTGTGTGAGTATCTGCTCTGCTGGCAGGAAAACCAGAATTAGAAAATGAAAGATGCTATATTTTGTTGTACTAGAGCTCAATGACAGACGCACTTAGATGATTAAGTGTCTCCTGTGTTTCGCAGGCTATCTACATGTTTCATGCGCTGGCCATCGTGTGTGATGTTTATTTTGTGCCATCACTGGAAAAAGTATCAGAGGTATGAACAAAAATCATATTTACTGTGGTTCAAAATAAAACATCCATCCATTTTCCCCTGGAGTCAGGTTGTGGAGGCAGCAGGTTAAGCAAGATAGTCCAGACGTCCCTCTTCACAGCATTGTTTCCCAGCTCATCCTGGGGGACCCTGAGGCATTTGAAGGCCAGATGAGATATATAGTCTCTCCAGGGTATTCTGGGTCTGTCCTGTCCAGGAGTTGGCTGTGCCCTCCAAACCTCCAATGGAAGGTGCCCAGGAGGCATCCGGATCAGGTGCCCAAACCACCTCAACTGACCACATAATCTGTAAAAAGCAGAGAGGTGATTCTGAGGTCCCCAAAGTGGACATTCTCCTCCTGCACCTTGAGATTCTGTCCATGACAATCAGAAAGCGGATGGGTGACAAGGGATAACCCTGACAGAGGATACAAATTCTCACTCTGGTTATATAAGGACTGGCTCGTAATACTGGCCCCAGCATCCCATAGTCTTGCAGGAAGTTAGAGTTGAAGACCTTGCTGAAAGGGGGCATCAGCTAGGTTTTTCCCACTACATGTTTGGGTTTCCTCGGTCTGTCTGGCAGCCTCCAGATAGACTGGGTGGTGATCAGTTGACACATATCAGGCTGTGGATACACAGACAGTACTTGTAGGATCAATCCACTGATTTGGGATTTGTTGGCGGTAAGAAAAAAAAAAATAGAACATCACCAGCCTTATTCTTTAAGCTGTTTGATCTCCTTTGTCCTCTAGAACCTCCAGCTCAGTCAGGATGTTGCCGGGGCAACCTTCATGGCAGCTGGGAGCTCCGCCCCCGAGCTCTTCACCTCTCTGATTGGTCAGTATGACGCTTTTCCAATCAGTTACTCAGTCTGATGGGTCAGCCCAATGACTGCTCCATCAACGTTACAATTACCTGCAATCATATGCATCTTCACCTGATGAGCACTAAGAAAAGTCAAGTGTATATAGGCAGAAGAACTGATTGGCCCATTTCAGGTATGAAGTAGACGATGAGGAGAGTTTCATTTTGCTTTATAGTTTGTCAGCTCACAGGTAAATTACTTCCATCGCCAAGATGTTCTTTTTTTCCCCATCGCACATATGTTTTGGAAATGTGAAAAACTAGAACAATACAGGAGATTTATGCTAGATGCAATAAAAAAAAGGTTCTACAGTGCCTAGAGGACTCATCTCTAGTGCCCTTTGATAGAGGATATAAGGTACAGTTTATTAAAATGGCCATGTCGCTGGAAACAAATATCTTTCTGCGATTTAAAAGGATGAAAAAAATATTCCTTCCAGATACATGTGGTTAAAGAGCATTTCTTCATGTATCGCCACTAAAATATTCTATTTTATTCTCAAAAGAAAAACGAGTGGCTTTGATAAGTAATGGGATGACTTTAGGCAATATTCAGCAAATATTACACAATCAGTAAAGATAAAACACGTCTGCCCAGCCCCTGTGGTTATGACCCAAAAATGTAATATTTCTGTTCAGAGGAGACAATGTCTAACTTAGTTCACTAAATATGTGTGGGAGGGAGACACAATCCATTACTTCTTCAGCACTGTCACATTAATTTTTTTTTTTTTTCCAATGATTTATGGTTCTTAACTCTTTTGTGCTGTTAGGCGTGTTTATCACAAAGGGAGATGTGGGTGTGGGAACTATTGTGGGATCAGCTGTCTTTAACATCCTGGTCATCATCGGCATCTGTGGCATCTTCTCCAAACAGGTACACACCCTGGACTAACCTCACCTCTTCCAAATGACTGAATAGATGCTTATCAGTGATTAGGTTTTTTTCTGCTAACCAGAAACACAGCCATCACAGGATTTTAATGTTGTGCAGCGTGCTTAATGTAAATGTACTATGTGTCTCTCCAGCCTATCTCTCTGACCTGGTGGCCTCTGTTTCGTGATGCTGTTTTCTACATCCTGTCCATACTGGTGCTTATCCTGGTGAGAAAGCCTCTAGTCAAACTATGACTGCATTCACACTCTGCTCTTTTTTTAGATTGATCGATTTTTAAAAGATTGGTCGGCGTTTGATGTTTATTGGCCATTTAATTAATGGGATTTTAATTTTTACTGTAACACTTAGATTTGTGAGACCAAAAACTATATCTTGCCAACAGTAGAGAGAAACCTCTCACTTCATGCTATTTGATATATGATATAAATATAAAATCCCACTAATGCTGGATTTTTGGGGCCATTACAGATATTGATATTTGAGAGTTTATGGATGATGTATCTCTATTTGGCTTTTTTTTGTTTTTTTTTAAAGAATCCCTTTAAAAATTGTGAAATGTGCTGAGAGGGACAGTTTACAGTTGAAAAATAAGCTTAATTACTTAGTTCTCTCTGGTGGAGAAGCTATGTTATGATGGGTTTCTAAATTACCTCAGACTTATTGCCTTTTCTGTACAGCAGTGTTTTGGTACATATCAGCACATTTATACACCAATACTTATATATTTGTATTAAAAAATGTTTTACAGCTAATATTGTCTTTTATATTGACCAATATTATCTAAATAGTATATTTCTTTAATGTTCCTTTGATTAGACATGTAAAGTGAGTTTTTGAGGTGTAATTTAAGCATATTTTCATTTTATTTGCAGGTCATCTATGATGAAAAAGTCATGTGGTAAGACTATAATGAAACGTTAACGGTTCAGTAGCCTCTGTTGTGTGGATAACAGATTGGGATTCAACATTGAGATGAATGTGGTATTTATGAATCTGTGTTGGTGTTCGCATGCATGTCTCAGGTGGGAGACCATCATACTGATCTCTATGTATGGAATCTACATAATCATCATGAAGTGAGTCTCCTTCTCTTTTCTTCACATTTCCATCCTGTTGGTATCAACCCACCACATGCTCCACACTCACTAGAGACACAAATCTTTTGTGTGTCTGTCTCTTGTATAGGTTCAACAGGTCTCTGTGCAGCCTGGTTGAGAGACACTGCAGGGCAGGTCAGCCGTGTTTGAGCAGTCTGCGACGGACGACTGCTGTCGGAAACATTGGAGACTGCGACAATGACATGGTGCCTCTTAAGCCAGGTGCAGGAGCTGGTGTTTGTGCATGTGTACATGGAAAACATCAGAAAGTTCCCTCAGTCTCTGAGCTGCGTTCAGCAGACCTAGTGACACAGTTTTAGGCTGCCAGTCCAACCCATTTCTGTTCCTCTGTGTATTCCCTGCAGGCTGAAATAGAACTAGATCACTTTGATGGACAAGATTTTTCTCCATTTTTTATCTCTCTGACACTCTGTCCTATATGTCTTCATCTTTCTTACTCAAACTCTTGTCTTTTCCTACATGTGCCTAAACAAACTATCTTCTCCTTTCTGTTTTTATCTCCTGTTAATATTTGTCCATCTCCTCTCGGTTTCCCCAGACTCGTGTGTGGTGGCCGGTCAGGACTCTGGGGTGGTGATGGTGGACGAGCTGCTGAACCTGCACCCCCACCAGCTCTCCTTCTCAGAGGCAAGCCTCCGCCTTCTCATCACCCCGCATTTCCCCCCCTTCACCCGCCTGCGCATGGCAGGACGCATGGTCATCAATGAGGTACACTGCACGCGCTCACACCCTTCACATAATGTCAAGTTCCCCTGGTTTGTTCAGCCAGTTTCGGTGGGTATTTAAATGTGTGCATGTGCAGCCTTTTAAACAATAACATGTAATCAGCATCTTGGTAAAATTACTGTAAATATAGTGAAATATTGTGACACACAGCTCTGTTTACTGGGTGTGTTTAAACCAACGTATCAAATCCAACTGAAGGTTAATTTGTTCACGCTGAGAGTAAAAATCGTCTTTGTCTTTTCATTTCTATGAAGAATGGAGTGAGAAATTGGTCGCAGATTGACTCTGCTTCTTTCTCTTTTACTTTTCCTTTACAGAACTGTAGAGATATTTACTCCTTCCTTTACCCTTTCCTTCTGTGTTGGATGAGAAATTCTTTAGCTTTATCTCCGTTTGTCCTGGGGGAAAAGTGACGTCCTACCTGTTCTACCAACCTGATGTAAAAGGCAGTTTAGAGGCTATAAAACATGGTATTGAGCTTGATGGTGGCATCATTTGTTTATGTTAATTATATTTAGTCAAACACAGTTTTAGCACAGCACGTAGGTAAATAATGGGGATGCACCTGTCTGTTACACCCCAGTCTTCCTCTCATTCTAACCAATATTTAGCAGATCAGACAGTTCAGGATTCAGTGCCATGGCAACCCCTGGGGTCATCACACAGTGAAGTTTACAGATTTTAAATTTGGGAATAACAGAGCACGGGTTTAGGATCAGTTCTCAGCATCGGTATCCTAAGCTGAGATGCTAGGAGACAATAAGTTGGATTAGTGCATTCCCAGTAAATAGACTTAAAGCTGGGGAGATATGTGCTGGCATATCAATCACCATCCTGTTTGCTGTTGTTAGATGGACACCATGTAATAAGCACACAAAGAAACAAACACAGACAGATCACTGCTTAATGCATAATATTATCCCAGCAGACGAGAACTCAATCTCCAAATCTGCTTCCTCGCTCTCTCGGCTCTCCTGCATGTGCGCTTGCCATTTCCAGTGCCAAATTAAAGTGCAACTGCCAATGCTGCCCCTGCTCTGTGCCATGCCCCTAATCAACGCTTTCCAAATCCCCCCCCAGTGAATGTGAAGACATGCCTGGCTGCATAATCACTCCTCCTGCCAGTTCTCATATTGTTATGTACAGTCAGATCAAGTCATTTCCATAAACTTGCTGCAGTGTATCTCATGTCAATTTGTTTTTGTCTTTTTTTTTTTTTTTTTTTTTTTTTTTTTTTTTTTCATTTTCCTTTTGTGTTTTCTCTGACTTGTCTCACCCACCCACAGAGGCAGAGGCTGATACGTGCTCGGGTTGGCCCAGAGGAGGGGGCCGCTTCAGGAGAGGAGGGTTTAGGTGCTAGTGGGCTGTGGGGGAGGGAGAACGGGACGGTGGCCGAGGGAGACAGGCAGATGCCGGAGGGAGAGAGGGAGAGGGGTAAAGAGATCGTGGGGGAGACAGGTGGGGGAGCACAGCCAAAAGAAGAAGAGGAAGAGGAGGAAGAGCAGGAGGAAAGAGAGGAGGAGAACGCTCCTTTCAAACCCTTCGTTCTGCCAGGTGAGTGGTTCTTGAGAGCAGACACGTGTCCACACGTGTCTGCATTGTTATGTGAACTCATTTTATTATTTGAATGAAATCTCTGAGGTTACAGGAGTAACGTTTTTCTGACTAACACGTTTTTCTGAATCTCAGTTAAAATTAATATTTTTATTGCTTCATTTCTTGAAAACAGCTAGCATTGATATGATAACTATTAGCCAGCTTCATACAAAGGTACCCTCTTAAGGGGCCAGTATACTCTGTCAGAACTGTTTGTCAGATGTGAGATAGCTTTAGAATTGTCCTCCCCTCACGCCTTCCCAGTGTGGTATAAGAGGGAGTCTGTCTCTGACCATTGTCTGTAACTTTCTGAAACCAACAGTCTGACAACACTATAAATGTCTTCCAGGGGAGACAGTCTAAAAATATGTGCTGTTGTCTCTGTATTTTTAGCAATATCACATCCTCTAGTTCTGATGGAGAATACCCCAGCCCTTACTCTACACTAAATTTACCTCAAACTTGCTACTAACACTGAAGTTTACCTGCTGCATAAACCTCATTTCGTATTTACAAGGTAAGACTGACTTATAGCCTGTTTTTGATCAAACAGCACTTTCTTGTTTGCATTTCAACTACATCTGAAGAACCATGAAGATAAGTCCAGTGACAGACGCTGAGAGGATGTAATGAATGACTCTGCTATGACAGGGACTGTTTTTTTAGCACCTGGAACTAAATTTAGTCCCTGATTCATTTGGTCAAAATGCAGATTCCCGAGCTTCTCATTAGGCTCTTGGTCCCCTGGGATGGTTCCTTGTGGTGGACACACCCTATTGGATAGACAATTACACAAGGCTGAAAAATATGACTTTTGATAGAAAAATACCGGAAAAACTGATCAGGGGGCACAAGAAGTGAGGTTTCTCTACAAACTGCTGCCACACTCTTTTATGAGTCAAATATCTGACTAAAGCTAAAATATTTCTCAGGACCTCTTTGGACAAGTAGGTTTGCTATCACCCATAACTCAGACCGTTTGTTGCCTTTGTATTTATTCAACAAACAAGTCTCAACTCAGACCTCCTGCTTCAGCTCTAATGTTTTTCAGCGTAATAGATGGAGCTAATTAAAGAGAGATAGCACTAAGGCTCGAGCACATCCAGGCTGAATTATTTAACGGTTTAGATGGATCTGTAATGACTCCTGTGGGGGAACTTGTGTGTGTTTTCATCACGTCCTCAGACAGCTGGTGTATGCGTCTGAAGTGGCTGATCTCCTGGCCCCTGAGCGTCCTGCTGCACTGCACCATCCCCAACTGTAACCTGCCGCGGTGGGAGCGCTGGTATCTGCTCACCTTCCTGTCCTCCACCCTTTGGATAGCCCTCTTCTCCTACCTCATGGTCTGGATGGTACGAAATGCACGGATGCAGGAGGACACACACACACACACAGAGAGAGAGACAAGAATACACATAAACCTACCTTCTTATATGTAGGTGACCATAATCAGCTACACACTTGGAATCCCAGAAGTTATCATGGGCATCACTTTTCTGGCAGCAGGCACCAGTGTCCCTGACTGTATGGCCAGCCTCATCGTCGCCCGACAAGGTGAGTGTGTGTGTTTTTAATCTGCCTCAACACGCATTTAAACTGTTGATTAAAAACATTTACTCATTTTGCTTGTTTGCCCATTTTCGTTTGCAGCAAAACTAAGCTATACGTAAAATGAGTAATGGAAGATGAGGATGTGAACATAATAAAAACTAAAGCTGTTTGACTGGATATTCAATATCAGTTAAGTGTCTATATATTTTCATGAGTTCCACTTTGTGTTTGTGTCAATTGTTGCAGGAATGGGCGACATGGCCGTGTCTAACTCCATTGGTAGTAATATCTTTGATGTGCTGCTGGGCCTGGGCTTCCCCTGGGCGCTGAGGACTCTCATAGTCAGCTATGGATCAGTAGTAAGACCAGCTGTTCTCTTTGCCTCATGTCTTAGACAGCCAATGTGATCCATGAGTCTAAAAACATAATGATATCCTGCACACGTTCAGGGTTGGGAACCCTCCCCTTTTAAAACTATAACATAAACTGCTATGGTGAGGAATCCAGTGGCCTAGTGGTTAAGACACAAACCAAATTCTTGTGCTGCGATTCACACAATAACTACTGCTCTCTAACTGCTCTCATAGCATCGTTTTAGCTGCACAAGGCAGCAGTTTTCATCAAAAAAACTGAGGAGCCAGATAATTTCCTCAGGGGAGGTGTTGGAGACCAAAACAGAGGTAAAAGAGAGTGAATATTAGATTTACATCCATCACAAGAACACAAAAATGACTCCAAATGAGTAATATTGTTGCTCTCTAACTGCTGGATGTGTAAATGAGCAACTGTTTGCTAACAAGTTCACCATATCAACTTTTTTATGCTCAAAACTGGCCAATAAAAATGTTGCAGTTTTAATGATGAAGTTTTAAGAACGTTTCTGTAGCAAGTATGATAAACTACTACATTTAGCTATAGAACAAAGCCTAGAATAAACTGAAAGAACATTATAAGACGTTTTAAGATTTTGAAACAACATCTAAATGTTTTGTTTGATGTGTTTTAAGGTGACAATCAACAGCAAAGGTCTGGTGTATTCAGTGATCCTGCTGCTGGCCTCAGTCACACTTACTGTGAGTATATCTCTGTCAATTGTCTTTAAAGTTATATTAATTAATCTTATTATTTCTTAGATTGTGGCATGAGTGCAAAAAGGCTAAACCAACATGACATTTTGACAACAGACCAAAATGCCATAAAACAAGTCATACAGCTGTAAGGCTTCAAAATACGTTTTAGTAAGACCTCAAAATGTCATAAAACACTTGATAAGGCCGTAAGGCGTCAAAATCGGCCAAAAAAAGTCAAAATTTTTTTTGGCCTCAAAATGTCATAAAAACGTCATACTATAGTAAGGCGTCAAAATCGGCCAAAAAAAAGTCAAAATTTTTTTGACCTCAAAATGTCATCAAAAACGTCATACTATAGTAAGGTGTCAAAATCGGTCAAAAAAAGTCAAAATTTTTTTTGACCTCCAAGAGTCATAAAAAACGTCATAGTATAGTAAGGCGTTTTTTTCGGCCGAAAAAAGTCCAAATTTTTTTTGACGTCAAAATGTCATAAAAAACGTCATAGTATAGTAAGGCGTCAAAATCGGACAAAAAAAGTCAAAAAATTTTTTGACCTCCAAAAGTCATAAAAAACGTCATAGTATAGTAAGGCGTCAAAATCGGACAAAAAAAGTCAAAAAATTTTTTGACGTCAAAATGTCATAAAAAACGTCATAGTATAGTAAGGCGTTTTTTTCGGTCAAAAAAAGTCAAAAATTTTTTCGACCTCCAAAAGAAAAAAAAAACGTCATAGTATAGTAAGGCGTCAAAATCGGACAAAAAAAGTCAAAAAATTTTTTGACCTCCAAAAGTCATAAAAAACGTCATAGTATAGTAAGGCGTTTTTTTTCGGCCGAAAAAAGTCAAAAATTTTTTTTGACGTCAAAATGTCATAAAAAACGTCATAGTATAGTAAAGCGTCAAAATCGGACAAAAAAAGTCAAAATTTTTTTTGACCTCCAAAAGTCATAAAAAACGTCATAGTATAGTAAGGCCTTTTTTTGGGCGGAAAAAAGTCAAAATTTTTTTTGACGTCAAAATGTCATAAAAAAAGTCATAGTATAGTAAGGCGTTTTTTTTGGCCGAAAAAAGTCAAAAAATTTTTTGACCTCCAAAAGTCATAAAAAACGTCATAGTATAGTAAGGCGTCAAAATCGGACAAAAAAAGTCAAAATTTTTTTTGACGTCAAAATGTCATAAAAAACATCATATTATAGTAAGGCGTCAAAATCGGACAAAAAAAGTCAAAAATTTTTTTGACCTCCAAAAGTCATAAAAAACGTCATAGTATAGTAAGGCGTTTTTTTCAGCCGAAAAAAGTCAAAAAATTTTTTGACGTCAAAATGTCATAAAAAACGTCATAGGCGTTTTTTTCGGCCGAAAAAAGTCAAAATTTTTTTTGACGTCAAAAAGTCATAGTATAGTAAGGCGTTTTTTTTGGCCGAAAAAAGTCAAAAAATTTTTTGACCTCCAAAAGTCATAAAAAACGTCATAGTATAGTAAGGCGTCAAAATCGGACAAAAAAAGTCAAAAAATTTTTTGACGTCAAAATGTCATAAAAAACGTCATAGTATAGTAAGGCGTCAAAATCGGACAAAAAAAGTCAAAAATTTTTTTGACCTCCAAAAGTCATAAAAAACGTCATAGTATAGTAAGGCGTTTTTTTCAGCCGAAAAAAGTCAAAAAAATTTTTGACGTCAAAATGTCATAAAAAACGTCATAGGCGTTTTTTTCGGCCGAAAAAAGTCAAAATTTTTTTTGACGTCAAAAAGTCATAGTATAGTAAGGCGTTTTTTTTGGCCGAAAAAAGTCAAAAATTTTTTTGATCTCCAAAAGTCATAAAAAACGTCATAGTATAGTAAGGCGTCAAAATCGGACAAAAAAAGACAAAAAATTTTTTGACCTCCAAAAGTCATAAAAAACGTCATAGTATAGTAAGGCGTTTTTTTCGGCCGAAAAAAGTCAAAAATTTTTTTGACCTCCAAAAGTCATAAAAAACGTCATAGTATAGTAAGGCGTCAAAATCGGACAAAAAAAGTCAAATTTTTTTTTGACGTCAAAATGTCATAAAAAACGTCATAGTATAGTAAGGCGTCAAAATCGGACAAAAAAAGTCAAAAAATTTTTTGACCTCCAAAAGTCATAAAAAACGTCATAGTATAGTAAGGCGTTTTTTTCGGCCGAAAAAAGTCAAAAATTTTTTTGACGTCAAAATGTCATAAAAAACGTCATAGTATAGTAAGGCGTTTTTTTCGGCCGAAAAAAGTCAAAAATTTTTTTGACGTCAAAATGTCATAAAAAACGTCATAGTATAGTAAGGCGTCAAAATCGGAAAAAAAAAGTCAAAAATTTTTTGACCTCCAAAAGTCATAAAAAACGTCATAGTATAGTAAGGCGTTTTTTTCAGCCGAAAAAAGTCAAAAAAATTTTTGACGTCAAAATGTCATAAAAAACGTCATAGTATAGTAAGGCGTTTTTTTCGGCTGAAAAAAGTCACAAATTTTTTTGACGTCAAAATGTCATAAAAAACGTCATAGTATAGTAAGGCGTTTTTTTCGGTCGAAAAAAGTCAAAAAATTTTTCGACCTACAAAAGTCATAAAAAACGTCATAGTATGGTAAGGCGTCAAAATCTGACAAAAAAAGTCAAAAAATTTTTTGACCTCCAAAAGTCATAAAAAACGTCATAGTATAGTAAGGCGTTTTTTTCGGCCGAAAAAAGTCAAACATTTTTTTGACGTCAAAATGTCATAAAAAACGTCATAGTATAGTAAGGCATTTTTTTCGGTCAAAAAAAGTCAAAAATTTTTTCGACCTCCAAAAGTCATAAAAAACGTCATAGTATAGTAAGGCGTCAAAATCGGACAAAAAAAGTCAATTTTTTTTTTGACCTCCAAAAGTCATAAAAAACGTCATAGTATAGTAAGGCGTTTTTTTCGGCCGAAAAAAGTCAAAAATTTATTCGACGTCAAAATGTCATAAAAAACGTCATAGTATAGTATGGCGTTTTTTTTGGCCGAAAAATGTCAAAATTTTTTTGATCTCCAAAAGTCATAAAAAACGTCATAGTATAGTAAGGCGTCAAAATCGGACAAAAAAAGTCAAAATTTTTTTTGACCTCTAAAAGTCATAAAAAACGTCATAGTATAGTAAGGCGTTTTTTTCGGCCGAAAAAAGTCAAAAAATTTTTTGACGTCAAAATGTCATAAAAAACGTCATAGTATAGTAAGGCGTTTTTTTCGGTCAAAAAAAGTCAAAAATTTTTTCGACCTCCAAAAGTCATAAAAAAAGTCATAGTATAGTAAGGCGTTTTTTTCGGCCGAAAAAAGTCTAAATTTTTTTTGACGTCAAAATGTCATTAAAAACGTCATAGTATAGTAAGGCGTCAAAATCGGACAAAAAAAGTCAAAAAATTTTTTGACCTCCAAAAGTCATAAAAAACGTCATAGTATAGTAAGGCGTTTTTTTCGGACAAAAAAAGTCAAAAATTTTTTTGACCTCCAAAAGTCATAAAAAACGTCATAGTATAGTAAGGCGTTTTTTTCGGACAAAAAATGTCAAAATTTTTTTGACCTCCAAAAGTCATAAAAAACGTCATAGTATAGTAAGGCGTTTTTTTTCGGCCGAAAAAAGTCAAAAATTTTTTTGACGTCAAAATGTCATAAAAAAAGTCATAGTATAGTAAGGCGTTTTTTTCGGCCGAAAAAAGTCAAAAAAATTTTTGACGTCAAAATGTCATAAAAAAAGTCATAGTATAGTAAGGCGTTTTTTTTGGCGGAAAAAAGTCAAATTTTTTTTGATCTCCAAAAGTCATAAAAAACGTCATAGTATAGTAAGGCGTCAAAATCGGACAAAAAAAGTCAAAATTTTTTTTGACCTCTAAAAGTCATAAAAAACGTCATAGTATAGTAAGGCGTTTTTTTCGGCCGAAAAAAGTCAAAAATTTTTTTGACGTCAAAATGTCATAAAAAACGTCATAGTATAGTAAGGCGTCAAAATCGGACAAAAAAAGTCAAAAAATTTTTCGACCTCCAAAAGTCATAAAAAACGTCATAGTATAGTAAGGCGTCAAAATCGGACAAAAAAAGTCAAAATTTTTTTTGACCTCCAAAAGTCATAAAAAACATCATAGTATAGTAAGGCGTCAAAATCGGACAAAAAAAGTCAAAATTTTTTTTGACCTCTAAAAGTCATAAAAAACGTCATAGTATAGTAAGGCGTTTTTTTCGGCCGAAAAAAGTCAAAAATTTTTTTGACGTCAAAATGTCATAAAAAACGTCATAGTATAGTAAGGCGTTTTTTTCGGTCAAAAAAAGTCAAAAATTTTTTCGACCTCCAAAAGTCATAAAAAACGTCATAGTATAGTAAGGCGTTTTTTTTCGGTCAAAAAAAGTCAAAAATTTTTTCGACCTCCAAAAGTCATAAAAAACGTCATAGTATAGTAAGGCGTTTTTTTCGGCCGAAAAAAGTCAAAAATTTTTTTGACGTCAAAATGTCATAAAAAACGTCATAGTATAGTAAGGCGTTTTTTTGGGTCAAAAAAAGTCAAAAATTTTTTCGACCTCCAAAAGTCATAAAAAACGTCATAGTATAGTAAGGCGTTTTTTTCGGCCGAAAAAAGTCAAAAATTTTTTTGACGTCAAAATGTCATAAAAAAAGTCATAGTATAGTAAGGCGTTTTTTTCGGCCGAAAAAAGTCAAAAAATTTTTTGACGTCAAAATGTCATAAAAAACGTCATAGTATAGTAAGGCGTTTTTTTTGGCCGAAAAAAGTCAAAAATTTTTTTGATCTCCAAAAGTCATAAAAAAGTCATAGTATAGTAAGGCGTCAAAATCGGACAAAGAAAGACAAAAATTTTTTTGACCTCCAAAAGTCATAAAAAATGTCATAGTATAGTATGGCGTTTTTTTTCGGCCGAAAAAAGTCAAAATTTTTTTTGACCTCCAAAAGTCATAAAAAACGTCATAGTATAGTAAGGCGTCAAAATCGGACAAAAAAAGTCAAAATTTTTTTTGACCTCCAAAAGTCATAAAAAACGTCATAGTATAGTAAGGCGTTTTTTTCGGCCGAAAAAAGTCAAAAATTTTTTTGACGTCAAAATGTCATAAAAAACGTCATAGTATAGTAAGGCGTTTTTTTCGGCCGAAAAAAGTCATAAAAAACGTCATAGTATAGTAAGGCGTTTTTTTCGGCCGAAAGAAGTCAAAATTTTTTTTGACGTCAAAATGTCATTAAAAAAGTCATAGTATAGTAAGGCGTTTTTTTCGGCCGAAAAAAGTCAAAATTTTTTTTGACGTCAAAATGTCATAAAAAAAGTCATAGTATAGTAAGGTGTTTTTTATTGGCCGAAAAAAGTCAATAATTTTTTTGATCTCCAAAAGTCATAAAAAAGTCATAGTATAGTAAGGCGTCAAAATCGGACAAAAAAAGACAAAAATTTTTTTGACCTCCAAAAGTCATAAAAAACGTCATAGTATAGTATGGCGTTTTTTTTGGCCGAAAAATGTCAAAATTTTTTTCGACCTCCAAAAGTCATAAAAAACGTCATAGTATAGTAAGGCGTTTTTTTCGGCCGAAAAAAGTCAAAAAATTTTTTGACGTCAAAATGTCATAAAAAAAGTCATAGTATAGTAAGGCGTTTTTTTCGGCCGAAAAAAGTCTAAATTTTTTTTGACGTCAAAATGTCATTAAAAACGTCATAGTATAGTAAGGCGTCAAAATCGGACAAAAAAAGTCAAAAAATTTTTTCGACCTCCAAAAGTCATAAAAAACGTCATAGTATAGTAAGGCGTCAAAATCGGACAAAAAAAGTCAAAAAATTTTTTGACCTCCAAAAGTCATAAAAAACGTCATAGTATAGTAAGGCGTCAAAATCGGACAAAAAAAGTCAAAATTTTTTTTGACCTCCAAAAGTCATAAAAAACGTCATAGTATATTAAGGCGTTTTTTTCGGCCGAAAAAAGTCAAAATTTTTTTTGACGTCAAAATGTCATAAAAAAAGTCATAGTATAGTAAGGCGTTTTTTTCGGCCGAAAAAAGTCAAAAAATTTTTTGACGTCAAAATGTCATAAAAAAAGTCATAGTATAGTAAGGCGTTTTTTTTGGCCGAAAAAAGTCAAAATTTTTTTGATCTCCAAAAGTCATAAAAAACGTCATAGTATAGTAAGGCGTCAAAATCGGACAAAAAAAGTCAAAATTTTTTTTGACCTCTAAAAGTCATAAAAAACGTCATTGTATAGTAAGGCGTTTTTTTCGGCCAAAAAAAGTCAAAATTTTTTTTGACGTCAAAATGTCATAAAAAACGTCATAGTATAGTAAGGCGTCAAAATCGGACAAAAAAAGTCAAAATTTTTTTTGACGTCAAAATGTCATAAAAAACGTCATAGTATAGTAAGGCGTTTTTTTCGGTCAAAAAAAGTCAAAAATTTTTTCGACCTCCAAAAGTCATAAAAAAGTCATAGTATAGTAAGGCGTCAAAATCGGACAAAAAAAGTCAAAAAATTTTTTGACCTCCAAAAGTCATAAAAAACATCATAGTATAGTAAGGCGTCAAAATCGGACAAAAAAAGTAAAAATTTTTTTTGACCTCTAAAAGTCATAAAAAACGTCATAGTATAGTAAGGCGTTTTTTTTCGGCCGAAAAAAGTCAAAAATTTTTTTGACGTCAAAATGTCATAAAAAACGTCATAGTATAGTAAGGCGTTTTTTTCGGTCAAAAAAAGTCAAAAATTTTTTCGACCTCCAAAAGTCATAAAAAACGTCATAGTATAGTAAGGCGTTTTTTTCGGTCAAAAAAAGTCAAAAATTTTTTCGACCTCCAAAAGTCATAAAAAACGTCATAGTATAGTAAGGCGTTTTTTTCGGCCGAAAAAAGTCAAAAAATTTTTTGACGTCAAAATGTCATAAAAAAAGTCATAGTATAGTAAGGCGTTTTTTTCGGCCGAAAAAAGTCTAAATTTTTTTTGACGTCAAAATGTCATTAAAAACGTCATAGTATAGTAAGGCGTCAAAATCGGACAAAAAAAGTCAAAAAATTTTTTGACCTCCAAAAGTCATAAAAAACGTCATAGTATAGTAAGGCGTCAAAATCGGACAAAAAAAGTCAAAAATTTTTTTGACCTCCAAAAGTCATAAAAAACGTCATAGTATAGTAAGGCGTTTTTTTCGGACAAAAAATGTCAAAATTTTTTTTGACCTCCAAAAGTCATAAAAAACGTCATAGTATAGTAAGGCGTTTTTTCCGGCCGAAAAAAGTCACAAATTTTTTTGACGTCAAAATGTCATAAAAAACGTCATAGTATAGTAAGGCATTTTTTTCGGTCAAAAAAAGTCAAAAATTTTTTTGACCTCCAAAAGTCATAAAAAACGTCATAGTATAGTAAGGCGTCAAAATCGGACAAAAAAAGTCAATTTTTTTTTTGACCTCCAAAAGTCATAAAAAACGTCATAGTATAGTAAGGCGTTTTTTTCGGCCGAAAAAAGTCAAAAAATTTTTCGACGTCAAAATGTCATAAAAAACGTCATAGTATAGTAAGGCGTTTTTTTCGGTCAAAAAAAGTCAAAAATTTTTTCGACCTCCAAAAGAAAAAAAAAACGTCATAGTATAGTAAGGCGTCAAAATCGGACAAAAAAAGTCAAAAATTTTTTTGACCTCCAAAAGTCATAAAAAACGTCATAGTATAGTAAGGCGTTTTTTTTCGGCCGAAAAAAGTCAAAAATTTTTTTTGACGTCAAAATGTCATAAAAAACGTCATAGTATAGTAAAGCGTCAAAATCGGACAAAAAAAGTCAAAATTTTTTTTGACCTCCAAAAGTCATAAAAAACGTCATAGTATAGTAAGGCCTTTTTTTGGGCGGAAAAAAGTCAAAATTTTTTTTGACGTCAAAATGTCATAAAAAAAGTCATAGTATAGTAAGGCGTTTTTTTTGGCCGAAAAAAGTCAAAAAATTTTTTGACCTCCAAAAGTCATAAAAAACGTCATAGTATAGTAAGGCGTCAAAATCGGACAAAAAAAGTCAAAATTTTTTTTGACGTCAAAATGTCATAAAAAACATATTATAGTAAGGCGTCAAAATCGGACAAAAAAAGTCAAAAAATTTTTTGACCTCCAAAAGTCATAAAAAACGTCATAGTATAGTAAGGCGTTTTTTTCAGCCGAAAAAAGTCAAAAATTTTTTTGACGTCAAAATGTCATAAAAAACGTCATAGGCGTTTTTTTCGGCCGAAAAAAGTCAAAAAATTTTTTGACGTCAAAAAGTCATAGTATAGTAAGGCGTTTTTTTTGGCCGAAAAAAGTCAAAAAATTTTTTGACCTCCAAAAGTCATAAAAAACGTCATAGTATAGTAAGGCGTCAAAATCGGACAAAAAAAGTCAAAAATTTTTTTGACGTCAAAATGTCATAAAAAACGTCATAGTATAGTAAGGCGTCAAAATCGGACAAAAAAAGTCAAAAATTTTTTTGACCTCCAAAAGTCATAAAAAACGTCATAGTATAGTAAGGCGTTTTTTTCAGCCGAAAAAAGTCAAAAAAATTTTTGACGTCAAAATGTCATAAAAAACGTCATAGGCGTTTTTTTCGGCCGAAAAAAGTCAAAATTTTTTTTGACGTCAAAAAGTCATAGTATAGTAAGGCGTTTTTTTTGGCCGAAAAAAGTCAAAAATTTTTTTGATCTCCAAAAGTCATAAAAAACGTCATAGTATAGTAAGGCGTCAAAATCGGACAAAAAAAGACAAAAAATTTTTTGACCTCCAAAAGTCATAAAAAACGTCATAGTATAGTAAGGCGTTTTTTTCGGCCGAAAAAAGTCAAAAATTTTTTTGACCTCCAAAAGTCATAAAAAACGTCATAGTATAGTAAGGCGTCAAAATCGGACAAAAAAAGTCAAATTTTTTTTTGACGTCAAAATGTCATAAAAAACGTCATAGTATAGTAAGGCGTCAAAATCGGACAAAAAAAGTCAAAAAATTTTTTGACCTCCAAAAGTCATAAAAAACGTCATAGTATAGTAAGGCGTTTTTTTCGGCCGAAAAAAGTCAAAAATTTTTTTGACGTCAAAATGTCATAAAAAACGTCATAGTATAGTAAGGCGTTTTTTTCGGCCGAAAAAAGTCAAAAATTTTTTTGACATCAAAATGTCATAAAAAACGTCATAGTATAGTAAGGCGTCAAAATCGGACAAAAAAAGTCAAAAATTTTTTTGACCTCCAAAAGTCATAAAAAACGTCATAGTATAGTAAGGCGTTTTTTTCAGCCGAAAAAAGTCAAAAAAATTTTTGACGTCAAAATGTCATAAAAAACGTCATAGTATAGTAAGGCGTTTTTTTCGGCCGAAAAAAGTCACAAATTTTTTTGACGTCAAAATGTCATAAAAAACGTCATAGTATAGTAAGGCGTTTTTTTCGGTCGAAAAAAGTCAAAAATTTTTTCGACCTACAAAAGTCATAAAAAACGTCATAGTATAGTAAGGCGTTTTTTTCGGCCGAAAAAAGTCAAAAATTTTTTTGACGTCAAAATGTCATAAAAAAAGTCATAGTATAGTAAGGTGTTTTTTTTGGCCGAAAAAAGTCAAAAATTTTTTGATCTCCAAAAGTCATAAAAAACGTCATAGTATAGTAAGGCGTCAAAATCGGACAAAAAAAGTCAAAATTTTTTTTGACCTCTAAAAGTCATAAAAAAACGTCATAGTATAGTAAGGCGTTTTTTTCGGCCGAAAAAAGTCAAAAAATTTTTTGACGTCAAAATGTCATAAAAAACGTCATAGTATAGTAAGGCGTTTTTTTCGGTCAAAAAAAGTCAAAAATTTTTTTGACCTCCAAAAGTCATAAAAAAAGTCATAGTATAGTAAGGCGTTTTTTTCGGCCGAAAAAAGTCTAAATTTTTTTTGACGTCAAAATGTCATTAAAAACGTCATAGTATAGTAAGGCGTCAAAATCGGACAAAAAAAGTCAAAAAAATTTTTGACCTCCAAAAGTCATAAAAAACGTCATAGTATAGTAAGGCGTCAAAATCGGACAAAAAAAGTCAAAAATTTTTTTGACCTCCAAAAGTCATAAAAAACGTCATAGTATAGTAAGGCGTTTTTTTCGGCCGAAAAAAGTCAAAATTTTTTTTGACGTCAAAATGTCATAAAAAAAGTCATAGTATAGTAAGGCGTTTTTTTCGGCCGAAAAAAGTCAAAATTTTTTTTGACGTCAAAATGTCATAAAAAACGTCATAGTATAGTAAGGTGTTTTTTTTTGGCCGAAAAAAGTCAAAAATTTTTTTGATCTCCAAAAGTCATAAAAAAGTCATAGTATAGTAAGGCGTCAAAATCGGACAAAAAAAGACAAAAATTTTTTTGACCTCCAAAAGTCATAAAAAACGTCATAGTATAGTAAGGCGTCAAAATCGGACAAAAAAAGTCAAAATTTTTTTTGACCTCCAAAAGTCATAAAAAACATCATAGTATAGTAAGGCGTCAAAATCGGACAAAAAAAGTCAAAATTTTTTTCGACCTCTAAAAGTCATAAAAAACGTCATAGTATAGTAAGGCGTTTTTTTCGGTCAAAAAAAGTCAAAAATTTTTTGACCTCCAAAAGTCATAAAAAACGTCATAGTATAGTAAGGCGTTTTTTTCGGCCGAAAGAAGTCAAAATTTTTTTTGACGTCAAAATGTCATAAAAAAAGTCATAGTATAGTAAGGCGTTTTTTTCGGCCGAAAAAAGTCAAAATTTTTTTTGACGTCAAAATGTCATAAAAAAAGTCATAGTATAGTAAGGTGTTTTTTATTGGCCGAAAAAAGTCAATAATTTTTTTGATCTCCAAAAGTCATAAAAAAGTCATAGTATAGTAAGGCGTCAAAATCGGACAAAAAAAGACAAAAATTTTTTTGACCTCCAAAAGTCATAAAAAACGTCATAGTATAGTATGGCGTTTTTTTTGGCCGAAAAATGTCAAAATTTTTTTCGACCTCCAAAAGTCATAAAAAACGTCATAGTATAGTAAGGCGTTTTTTTCGGCCGAAAAAAGTCAAAAAATTTTTTGACGTCAAAATGTCATAAAAAAAGTCATAGTATAGTAAGGCGTTTTTTTCGGCCGAAAAAAGTCTAAATTTTTTTTGACGTCAAAATGTCATTAAAAACGTCATAGTATAGTAAGGCGTCAAAATCGGACAAAAAAAGTCAAAAAATTTTTTCGACCTCCAAAAGTCATAAAAAACGTCATAGTATAGTAAGGCGTCAAAATCGGACAAAAAAAGTCAAAAAATTTTTTGACCTCCAAAAGTCATAAAAAACATCATAGTATAGTAAGGCGTCAAAATCGGACAAAAAAAGTAAAAATTTTTTTTGACCTCTAAAAGTCATAAAAAACGTCATAGTATAGTAAGGCGTTTTTTTCGGCCGAAAAAAGTCAAAAATTTTTTTGACGTCAAAATGTCATAAAAAACGTCATAGTATAGTAAGGCGTTTTTTTTCGGTCAAAAAAAGTCAAAAATTTTTTCGACCTCCAAAAGTCATAAAAAACGTCATAGTATAGTAAGGCGTTTTTTTCGGTCAAAAAAAGTCAAAAATTTTTTCGACCTCCAAAAGTCATAAAAAACGTCATAGTATAGTAAGGCGTTTTTTTCGGCCGAAAAAAGTCAAAAAATTTTTTGACGTATAAAATGTCATAAAAAAAGTCATAGTATAGTAAGGCGTTTTTTTCGGCCGAAAAAAGTCTAAATTTTTTTTGACGTCAAAATGTCATTAAAAACGTCATAGTATAGTAAGGCGTCAAAATCGGACAAAAAAAGTCAAAAATTTTTTTGACCTCCAAAAGTCATAAAAAACGTCATAGTATAGTAAGGCGTTTTTTTCGGACAAAAAATGTCAAAATTTTTTTTGACCTCCAAAAGTCATAAAAAACGTCATAGTATAGTAAGGCGTTTTTTTCGGCCGAAAAAAGTCACAAATTTTTTTGACGTCAAAATGTCATAAAAAACGTCATAGTATAGTAAGGCGTTTTTTTCGGTCAAAAAAAGTCAAAAATTTTTTTGACGTCAAAAAGTCATAAAAAACGTCATAGTATAGTAAGGCGTCAAAATCGGACAAAAAATGTCAAAATTTTTTTTGACCTCCAAAAGTCATAAAAAACGTCATAGTATAGTAAGGCGTTTTTTTCGGCCGAAAAAAGTCAAAAAATTTTTCGACGTCAAAATGTCATAAAAAACGTCATAGTATAGTAAGGCGTTTTTTTCGGTCAAAAAAAGTCAAAAATTTTTTCGACCTCCAAAAGAAAAAAAAAACGTCATAGTATAGTAAGGCGTCAAAATCGGACAAAAAAAGTCAAAAATTTTTTTGACCTCCAAAAGTCATAAAAAACGTCATAGTATAGTAAGGCGTTTTTTTTCGGCCGAAAAAAGTCAAAAAATTTTTTTGACGTCAAAATGTCATAAAAAACGTCATAGTATAGTAAGGCCTTTTTTTGGGCGGAAAAAAGTCAAAATTTTTTTTGACGTCAAAATGTCATAAAAAAAGTCATAGTATAGTAAGGCGTTTTTTTTGGCCGAAAAAAGTCAAAAAATTTTTTGACCTCCAAAAGTCATAAAAAACGTCATAGTATAGTAAGGCGTCAAAATCGGACAAAAAAAGTCAAAATTTTTTTTGACGTCAAAATGTCATAAAAAACATCATATTATAGTAAGGCGTCAAAATCGGACAAAAAAAGTCAAAAATTTTTTTGACCTCCAAAAGTCATAAAAAACGTCATAGTATAGTAAGGCGTTTTTTTCAGCCGAAAAAAGTCAAAAATTTTTTTGACGTCAAAATGTCATAAAAAACGTCATAGGCGTTTTTTTCGGCCGAAAAAAGTCAAAAAATTTTTTGACGTCAAAAAGTCATAGTATAGTAAGGCGTTTTTTTTGGCCGAAAAAAGTCAAAAAATTTTTTGACCTCCAAAAGTCATAAAAAACGTCATAGTATAGTAAGGCGTCAAAATCGGACAAAAAAAGTCAAAAATTTTTTTGACGTCAAAATGTCATAAAAAACGTCATAGTATAGTAAGGCGTCAAAATCGGACAAAAAAAGTAAAAAAATTTTTTGACCTCCAAAAGTCATAAAAAACGTCATAGTATAGTAAGGCGTTTTTTTCAGCCGAAAAAAGTCAAAAAAATTTTTGACGTCAAAATGTCATAAAAAACGTCATAGGCGTTTTTTTCGGCCGAAAAAAGTCAAAAATTTTTTTGACGTCAAAAAGTCATAGTATAGTAAGGCGTTTTTTTTGGCCGAAAAAAGTCAAAAATTTTTTTGATCTCCAAAAGTCATAAAAAACGTCATAGTATAGTAAGGCGTCAAAATCGGACAAAAAAAGACAAAAAATTTTTTGACCTCCAAAAGTCATAAAAAACGTCATAGTATAGTAAGGCGTTTTTTTCGGCCGAAAAAAGTCAAAAATTTTTTTGACCTCCAAAAGTCATAAAAAACGTCATAGTATAGTAAGGCGTCAAAATCGGACAAAAAAAGTCAAATTTTTTTTTGACGTCAAAATGTCATAAAAAACGTCATAGTATAGTAAGGCGTCAAAATCGGACAAAAAAAGTCAAAAAATTTTTTGACCTCCAAAAGTCATAAAAAACGTCATAGTATAGTAAGGCGTTTTTTTCGGCCGAAAAAAGTCAAAAATTTTTTTGACGTCAAAATGTCATAAAAAACGTCATAGTATAGTAAGGCGTTTTTTTCGGCCGAAAAAAGTCAAAAATTTTTTTGACATCAAAATGTCATAAAAAACGTCATAGTATAGTAAGGCGTCAAAATCGGACAAAAAAAGTCAAAAATTTTTTTGACCTCCAAAAGTCATAAAAAACGTCATAGTATAGTAAGGCGTTTTTTTCAGCCGAAAAAAGTCAAAAAAATTTTTGACGTCAAAATGTCATAAAAAACGTCATAGTATAGTAAGGCGTTTTTTTCGGCCGAAAAAAGCCACAAATTTTTTTGACGTCAAAATGTCATAAAAAACGTCATAGTATAGTAAGGCGTTTTTTTCGGTCGAAAAAAGTCAAAAATTTTTTCGACCTACAAAACTCATAAAAAACGTCATAGTATGGTAAGGCGTCAAAATCTGACAAAAAAAGTCAAAAAATTTTTTGACCTCCAAAAGTCATAAAAAACGTCATAGTATAGTAAGGCGTTTTTTTCGGCCGAAAAAAGTCAAACATTTTTTTGACGTCAAAATGTCATAAAAAAACGTCATAGTATAGTAAGGCATTTTTTTCGGTCGAAAAAAGTCAAAAATTTTTTCGACTTCCAAAAGTCATAAAAAACGTCATAGTATAGTAAGGCGTCAAAATCGGACAAAAAAAGTCAATTTTTTTTTTGACCTCCAAAAGTCATAAAAAACGTCATAGTATAGTAAGGCGTTTTTTTCGGCCGAAAAAAGTCAAAAATTTTTTCGACGTCAAAATGTCATAAAAAACGTCATAGTATAGTAAGGCGTTTTTTTCGGTCAAAAAAAGTCAAAAATTTTTTCGACCTCCAAAAGTCATAAAAAACGTCATAGTATAGTAAGGCGTTTTTTTCGGACAAAAAAAGTCAAAATTTTTTTTGACCTCCAAAAGTCATAAAAAACGTCATAGTATAGTAAGGCGTTTTTTTCGGCCGAAAAAAGTCAAAATTTTTTTTGACGTCAAAATGTCATAAAAAAAGTCATAGTATAGTAAGGCGTTTTTTTCGGCCGAAAAAAGTCAAAAATTTTTTTGACGTCAAAATGTCATAAAAAAAGTCATAGTATAGTAAGGCGTTTTTTTTGGCCGAAAAAAGTCAAAAATTTTTTGATCTCCAAAAGTCATAAAAAACGTCATAGTATAGTAAGGCGTCAAAATCGGACAAAAAAAGTCAAAATTTTTTTTGACCTCTAAAAGTCATAAAAAACGTCATAGTATAGTAAGGCGTTTTTTTCGGCCGAAAAAAGTCAAAAAATTTTTTGACGTCAAAATGTCATAAAAAACGTCATAGTATAGTAAGGCGTTTTTTTCGGTCAAAAAAAGTCAAAAATTTTTTCGACCTCCAAAAGTCATAAAAAAAGTCATAGTATAGTAAGGCGTTTTTTTCGGCCGAAAAAAGTCTAAATTTTTTTTGACGTCAAAATGTCATTAAAAACGTCATAGTATAGTAAGGCGTCAAAATCGGACAAAAAAAGTCAAAAAATTTTTTGACCTCCAAAAGTCATAAAAAACGTCATAGTATAGTAAGGCGTCAAAATCGGACAAAAAAAGTCAAAAAATTTTTTGACCTCCAAAAGTCATAAAAAACGTCATAGTATAGTAAGGCGTTTTTTTCGGCCGAAAAAAGTCAAAATTTTTTTTGACGTCAAAATGTCATAAAAAAAGTCATAGTATAGTAAGGCGTTTTTTTCGGCCGAAAAAAGTCAAAATTTTTTTTGACGTCAAAATGTCATAAAAAACGTCATAGTATAGTAAGGTGTTTTTTTTTGGCCGAAAAAAGTCAAAAATTTTTTTGATCTCCAAAAGTCATAAAAAAGTCATAGTATAGTAAGGCGTCAAAATCGGACAAAAAAAGACAAAAATTTTTTTGACCTCCAAAAGTCATAAAAAACGTCATAGTATAGTAAGGCGTCAAAATCGGACAAAAAAAGTCAAAATTTTTTTTGACCTCCAAAAGTCATAAAAAACATCATAGTATAGTAAGGCGTCAAAATCGGACAAAAAAAGTCAAAATTTTTTTCGACCTCTAAAAGTCATAAAAAACGTCATAGTATAGTAAGGCGTTTTTTTCGGCCGAAAAAAGTCAAAAAATTTTTTGACGTCAAAATGTCATAAAAAACGTCATAGTATAGTAAGGCGTTTTTTTCGGTCAAAAAAAGTCAAAAATTTTTTCGACCTCCAAAAGTCATAAAAAACGTCATAGTATAGTAAGGCGTTTTTTTCGGTCAAAAAAAGTCAAAAATTTTTTCGACCTCCAAAAGTCATAAAAAACGTCATAGTATAGTAAGGCGTTTTTTTCGGCCGAAAAAAGTCAAAAAAATTTTTGACGTCAAAATGTCATAAAAAACGTCATAGTATAGTAAGGCGTTTTTTTGGGCCGAAAAAAGTCAAAAAAATTTTTGACGTCAAATTGTCATAAAAAACGTCATAGTATAGTAAGGCGTTTTTTTTGGCCGAAAAAAGTCAAAAATTTTTTTGATCTCCAAAAGTAATAAAAAAGTCATAGTATAGTAAGGCGTCAAAATCGGACAAAGAAAGACAAAAATTTTTTTGACCTCCAAAAGTCACAAAAAATGTCATAGTATAGTATGGCGTTTTTTTCGGCCGAAAAATGTCAAAATTTTTTTTGACCTCCAAAAGTCATAAAAAACGTCATAGTATAGTAAGGCGTCAAAATCGGACAAAAAAAGTCAAAAATTTTTTTGACCTCCAAAAGTCATAAAAAACGTCATAGTATAGTAAGGCGTCAAAATCGGACAAAAAAAGTCAAAATTTTTTTTGACCTCTAAAAGTCATAAAAAACGTCATAGTATAGTAAGGCGTTTTTTTCGGCCGAAAAAAGTCAAAAAATTTTTTGACGTCAAAATGTCATAAAAAACGTCATAGTATAGTAAAGCGTTTTTTTCGGTCAAAAAAAGTCAAACATTTTTTCGACCTCCAAAAGTCATAAAAAACGTCATAGTATAGTAAGGCGTTTTTTTCGGTCAAAAAAAGTCAAAAATTTTTTCGACCTCCAAAAGTCATAAAAAACGTCATAGTATAGTAAGGCGTCAAAATCGGACAAAAAAAGTCAAAAAATTTTTCGACCTCCAAAAGTCATAAAAAACGTCATAGTATAGTAAGGCGTTTTTTTCGGCCGAAAAAAGTCAAAAAAATTTTTGACGTCAAAATGTCATAAAAAACGTCATAGTATAGTAAGGCGTTTTTTTCGGTCAAAAAAAGTCAAACATTTTTTCGACCTCCAAAAGTCATAAAAAACGTCATAGTATAGTAAGGCGTTTTTTTCGGTCAAAAAAAGTCAAAAATTTTTTCGACCTCCAAAAGTCATAAAAAACGTCATAGTATAGTAAGGCGTCAAAATCGGACAAAAAAAGTCAAAAAAATTTTTGACCTCCAAAAGTCATAAAAAACGTCATAGTATAGTAAGGCGTTTTTTTCGGCCGAAAAAAGTCAAAATTTTTTTTGACGTCAAAATGTCATAAAAAAAGTCATAGTATAGTAAGGCGTTTTTTTCGGTCGAAAAAAGTCAAAATTTTTTTTGACGTCAAAATGTCATAAAAAAAAGTCATAGTATAGTAAGCTGTTTTTTTTTGGCCAAAAAAAGTCAAAAAATTTTTTGATCTCCAAATGTCATAAAAAAGTCATAGTATAGTAAGGCGTCAAAATCGGACAAAAAAAGACAAAAATTTCTTAGACCTCCAAAAGTCATAAAAAACGTCATAGTATAGTAAGGCGTCAAAATCGGACAAAAAAAGTCAAAAATTTTTTTGACCTCCAAAAGTCATAAAAAACATCATAGTATAGTAAGGCGTCAAAATCGGACAAAAAAAGTCAAAATTTTTTTTGACCTCTAAAAGTCATAAAAAACGTCATAGTATAGTAAGGCGTTTTTTTCGGCCGAAAAAAGTCAAAAATTTTTTTGACGTCAAAATGTCATAAAAAACGTCATAGTATAGTAAGGCGTTTTTTTCGGTCAAAAAAAGTCAAAAACATTTTCGACCTCCAAAAGTCATAAAAAACGTCATAGTATAGTAAGGCGTTTTTTTCGGTCAAAAAAAGTCAAAAATTTTTTCGACCTCCAAAAGTCATAAAAAACGTCATAGTATAGTAAGGCGTTTTTTTCGGCCGAAAAAAGTCAAAAAATTTTTTGACGTCAAAATGTCATAAAAAACGTCATAGTATAGTAAGGCGTTTTTTTGGGTCAAAAAAAGTCAAAAATTTTTTCGACCTCCAAAAGTCATAAAAAACGTCATAGTATAGTAAGGCGTTTTTTTCGGCCGAAAAAAGTCATAAAAAACGTCATAGTATAGTAAGGCGTTTTTTTCGGTCAAAAAAAGTCAAAAAATTTTTCGACCTCCAAAAGTCATAAAAAACGTCATAGTATAGTAAGGCGTCAAAATCGGACAAAAAAAGTCAAAAATTTTTTTGACCTCTAAAAGTCATAAAAAACGTCATAGTATAGTAAGGCGTTTTTTTCGGCCGAAAAAAGTCAAAAAATTTTTTGACGTCAAAATGTCATAAAAAACGTCATAGTATAGTAAGGCGTCAAAATCGGACAAAAAAAGTCAAAATTTTTTTTGACCTCTAAAAGTCATAAAAAACGTCATAGTATAGTAAGGCGTTTTTTTCGGCCGAAAAAAGTCAAAAATTTTTTTGACGTCAAAATGTCATAAAAAACGTCATAGTATAGTAAGGCGTTTTTTTGGGTCAAAAAAAGTCAAAAATTTTTTCGACCTCCAAAAGTCATAAAAAAGTCATAGTATAGTAAGGCGTCAAAATCAGACAAAAAAAGTCAAAAAATTTTTTGACCTCCAGAAGTCATAAAAAACGTCATAGTATAGTAAGGCGTTTTTTTCGGCCGAAAAAAGTCAAAATTTTTTTTGACGTCAAAAAGTCATAGTATAGTAAGGCGTTTTTTTTGGCCGAAAAAAGTCAAAAATTTTTTTGATCTCCAAAAGTCATAAAAAACGTCATAGTATAGTAAGGCGTCAAAATCGGACAAAAAAACAAAAAAATTTTTTTGACCTCCAAAAGTCATAAAAAACGTCATAGTATAGTAAGGCATTTTTTTTGGCCGAAAAATGTCAAAATTTTTTTTGACCTCCAAAAGTCATAAAAAACGTCATAGTATAGTAAGGCGTTTTTTTCGGCCGAAAAAAGTCAAAAAATTTTTTGACGTCAAAATGTCATAAAAAACGTCATAGTATAGTAAGGCGTTTTTTTCGGTCAAAAAAAGTCAAAAAATTTTTCGACCTCCAAAAGTCATAAAAAACGTCATAGTATAGTAAGGCGTTTTTTTCGGTCAAAAAAAGTCAAAAATTTTTTCGACCTCCAAAAGTCATAAAAAACGTCATAGTATAGTAAGGCGTTTTTTTCGGCCGAAAAAAGTCAAAATTTTTTTTGACGTCAAAATGTCATAAAAAACGTCATAGTATAGTAAGGCGTTTTTTTTGGCCGAAAAAAGTCAAAAAATTTTTTGATCTCCAAAAGTCATAAAAAAGTCATAGTATAGTAAGGCGTCAAAATCGGACAAAAAAAGTCAAAATTTTTTTTGACCTCTAAAAGTCATAAAAAACGTCATAGTATAGTAAGGCGTTTTTTCGGCCGAAAAAAGTCAAAAAATTTTTTGACGTCAAAATGTCATAAAAAACGTCATAGTATAGTAAGGCGTTTTTTTCGGTCAAAAAAAGTCAAAAAAATTTTCGACCTCCAAAAGTCATAAAAAACGTCATAGTATAGTAAGGCGTTTTTTTCGGTCAAAAAAAGTCAAAAATTTTTTCGACCTCCAAAAGTCATAAAAAACGTCATAGTATAGTAAGGCGTTTTTTTCGGCCGAAAAAAGTCAAAAAATTTTTTGACGTCAAAATGTCATAAAAAACGTCATAGTATAGTAAGGCGTTTTTTTGGGTCAAAAAAAGTCAAAAATTTTTTCGACCTCCAAAAGTCATAAAAAACGTCATAGTATAGTAAGGCGTTTTTTTCGGCCGAAAAAAGTCATAAAAAACGTCATAGTATAGTAAGGCGTTTTTTTCGGTCAAAAAAAGTCAAAAAATTTTTCGACCTCCAAAAGTCATAAAAAACGTCATAGTATAGTAAGGCGTCAAAATCGGACAAAAAAAGTCAAAAATTTTTTTGACCTCTAAAAGTCATAAAAAACGTCATAGTATAGTAAGGCGTTTTTTTCGGCCGAAAAAAGTCAAAAAATTTTTTGACGTCAAAATGTCATAAAAAACGTCATAGTATAGTAAGGCGTCAAAATCAGACAAAAAAAGTCAAAAATTTTTTTGACCTCTAAAAGTCATAAAAAACGTCATAGTATAGTAAGGCGTTTTTTTCGGCCGAAAAAAGTCAAAAATTTTTTTGACGTCAAAATGTCATAAAAAACGTCATAGTATAGTAAGGCGTTTTTTTGGGTCAAAAAAAGTCAAAAAATTTTTTGACCTCCAGAAGTCATAAAAAACGTCATAGTATAGTAAGGCGTTTTTTTCGGCCGAAAAAATTCAAAATTTTTTTTGACGTCAAAAAGTCATAGTATAGTAAGGCGTTTTTTTTGGCCGAAAAAAGTCAAAAATTTTTTTGATCTCCAAAAGTCATAAAAAACGTCATAGTATAGTAAGGCGTCAAAATCGGACAAAAAAACAAAAAAATTTTTTTGACCTCCAAAAGTCATAAAAAACGTCATAGTATAGTAAGGCATTTTTTTTGGCCGAAAAATGTCAAAATTTTTTTTGACCTCCAAAAGTCATAAAAAACGTCATAGTATAGTAAGGCGTTTTTTTCGGCCGAAAAAAGTCAAAAAAATTTTTGACGTCAAAATGTCATAAAAAACGTCATAGTATAGTAAGGCGTTTTTTTCGGTCAAAAAAAGTCAAAAAATTTTTCGACCTCCAAAAGTCATAAAAAACGTCATAGTATAGTAAGGCGTTTTTTTCGGTCAAAAAAAGTCAAAAATTTTTTCGACCTCCAAAAGTCATAAAAAACGTCATAGTATAGTAAGGCGTTTTTTTCGGCCGAAAAAAGTCAAAATTTTTTTTGACGTCAAAATGTCATAAAAAACGTCATAGTATAGTAAGGCGTTTTTTTTGGCCGAAAAAAGTCAAAAAATTTTTTGATCTCCAAAAGTCATAAAAAAGTCATAGTATAGTAAGGCGTCAAAATCGGACAAAAAAAGTCAAAATTTTTTTTGACCTCTAAAAGTCATAAAAAACGTCATAGTATAGTAAGGCGTTTTTTTCGGCCGAAAAAAGTCAAAAAATTTTTTGACGTCAAAATGTCATAAAAAACGTCATAGTATAGTAAGGCGTTTTTTTCGGCCGAAAAAAGTCAAAAAATTTTTTGACGTCAAAATGTCATAAAAAACGTCATAGTATAGTAAGGCGTTTTTTTCGGTCAAAAAAAGTCAAAAATTTTTTCGACCTCCAAAAGTCATAAAAAACGTCATAGTATAGTAAGGCGTTTTTTTCGGCCGAAAAAAGTCAAAATTTTTTTTGACGTCAAAATGTCATAAAAAAAGTCATAGTATAGTAAGGCGTTTTTTTCGGCCGAAAAAAGTCAAAATTTTTTTTGACGTCAAAATGTCATAAAAAAAGTCATAGTATAGTAAGGCGTTTTTTTCGGCCGAAAAAAGTCAAAAATTTTTTCGACCTCCAAAAGTCATAAAAAAGTCATAGTATAGTAAGGCGTCAAAATCGGACAAAAAAAGTCAAAAAATTTTTTGACCTCCAGAAGTCATAAAAAACGTCATAGTATAGTAAGGCGTTTTTTTCGGCCGAAAAAAGTCAAAATTTTTTTTGACGTCAAAAAGTCATAGTATAGTAAGGCGTTTTTTTTGGCCGAAAAAAGTCAAAAATTTTTTTGATCTCCAAAAGTCATAAAAAACGTCATAGTATAGTAAGGCGTCAAAATCGGACAAAAAAACAAAAAAATTTTTTTGACCTCCAAAAGTCATAAAAAACGTCATAGTATAGTAAGGCATTTTTTTCGGCCGAAAAATGTCAAAATTTTTTTTGACCTCCAAAATGTCATAAAAAACGTCATAGTATAGTAAGGCGTTTTTTTCGGTCAAAAAAAGTCAAAAAATTTTTCGACCTCCAAAAGTCATAAAAAACGTCATAGTATAGTAAGGCGTTTTTTTCGGTCAAAAAAAGTCAAAAATTTTTTCGACCTCCAAAAGTCATAAAAAACGTCATAGTATAGTAAGGCGTTTTTTTCGGCCGAAAAAAGTCAAAAATTTTTTTGACGTCAAAATGTCATAAAAAAAGTCATAGTATAGTAAGGCGTTTTTTTCGGCCGAAAAAAGTCAAAATTTTTTCTGACGTCAAAATGTCATAAAAAACGTCATAGTATAGTAAGGCGTTTTTTTTGGCCGAAAAAAGTCAAAAATTTTTTTGATCTCCAAAAGTCATAAAAAAGTCATAGTATAGTAAGGCGTCAAAATCGGACAAAAAAAGTCAAAATTTTTTTTGACCTCTAAAAGTCATAAAAAACGTCATAGTATAGTAAGGCGTTTTTTTCGGCCGAAAAAAGTCAAAAAATTTTTTGACGTCAAAATGTCATAAAAAACGTCATAGTATAGTAAGGCGTTTTTTTCGGCCGAAAAAAGTCAAAAAAATTTTTGACGTCAAAATGTTATAAAAAAACGTCATAGTATAGTAAGGCGTTTTTTTCGGTCAAAAAAAGTCAAAAAATTTTTCGACCTCCAAAAGTCATAAAAAACGTCATAGTATAGTATGGCGTTTTTTTCGGCCGAAAAATGTCAAAATTTTTTTTGACCTCCAAAAGTCATAAAAAACGTCATAGTATAGTAAGGCGTCAAAATCGGACAAAAAAAGTCAAAATTTTTTTTGACCTCCAAAAGTCATAAAAAACGTCATAGTATAGTAAGGCGTCAAAATCGGACAAAAAAAGTCAAAAATTTTTTTGACCTCCAAAAGTCATAAAAAACGTCATAGTATAGTAAGGCGTCAAAATCGGACAAAAAAAGTCAAAAAAATTTTTGACGTCAAAATGTCATAAAAAACGTCATAGTATAGTAAGACGTCAAAATCGGACAAAAAAAGTCAAAATTTTTTTTGACCTCCAAAAGTCATAAAAAACGTCATAATATAGTAAGGCGTCAAAATCGGACAAAAAAAGTCAAAATTTTTTTTGACCTCTAAAAGTCATAAAAAACGTCATAGTATAGTAAGGCGTTTTTTTCGGCCGAAAAAAGTCAAAAATTTTTTTGACGTCAAAATGTCATAAAAAACGTCATAGTATAGTAAGGCGTCAAAATCGGACAAAAAAAGTCAAAATTTTTTTTGACCTCCAAAAGTCATAAAAAACGTCATAGTATAGTAAGGCGTTTTTTTCGGTCAAAAAAAGTCAAAAATTTTTTCGACCTCCAAAAGTCATAAAAAACGTCATAGTATAGTAAGGCGTTTTTTTCGGTCAAAAAAAGTCAAAAATTTTTTCGACCTCCAAAAGTCATAAAAAACGTCATAGTATAGTAAGGCGTTTTTTTCGGCCGAAAAAAGTCAAAAATTTTTTTGATCTCCAAAAGTCATAAAAAACGTCATAGTATAGTAAGGCGTCAAAATCGGACAAAAAAACACAAAAATTTTTTTGACCTCCAAAAGTCATAAAAAACGTCATAGTATAGTAAGGCGTTTTTTTTGGCCGAAAAATGTCAAAATTTTTTTTGACCTTCAAAAGTCATAAAAAACGTCATAGTATAGTAAGGCGTCAAAATCGGACAAAAAAAGTCAAAAAATTTTTTGACCTCCAAAAGTCATAAAAAACGTCATAGTATAGTAAGGCGTTTTTTTCAGCCGAAAAAAGTCAAAAATTTTTTTGACGTCAAAATGTCATAAAAAAACGTCATAGTATAGTAAGGCGTTTTTTTTCGGTCAAAAAAAGTCAAAAATATTTTCGACCTCCAAAAGTCATAAAAAACGTCATAGTATAGTAAGGCGTCAAAATCGGACAAAAAAAGTCAAAAAATTTTTTGACCTCCAAAAGTCATAAAAAACGTCATAGTATAGTAAGGCGTCAAAATCGGACAAAAAAAGTCAAAATTTTTTTTGACCTCTAAAAGTCATAAAAAACGTCATAGTATAGTAAGGCGTTTTTTTCGGCCGAAAAAAGTCAAAAAATTTTTTGACGTCAAAATGTTATAAAAAACGTCATAGTATAGTAAGGCGTTTTTTTCGGTCAAAAAAAGTCAAAAGTTTTTTCGACCTCCAAAAGTCATAAAAAACGTCATAGTATAGTAAGGCGTTTTTTTCGGTCAAAAAAAGTCAAAAATTTGTTCGACCTCCAAAAGTCATAAAAAACGTCATAGTATAGTAAGGCGTCAAAATCGGACAAAAAAAGTCAAAAATTTTTTTGATCTCCAAAAGTCATAAAAAAGTCATAGTATAGTAAGGCGTCAAAATCGGACAAAGAAAGACAAAAATTTTTTTGACCTCCAAAAGTCATAAAAAACGTCATAGTATAGTATGGCGTTTTTTTCGGCCGAAAAATGTCAAAATTTTTTTTGACCTCCAAAAGTCATAAAAAACGTCATAGTATAGTAAGGCGTTTTTTTCGGTCAAAAAAAGTCAAAAATTTTTTCGACCTCCAAAAGTCATAAAAAACGTCATAGTATAGTAAGGCGTCAAAATCGGACAAAAAAAGTCAAAAATTTTTTTGATCTCCAAAAGTCATAAAAAAGTCATAGTATAGTAAGGCGTCAAAATCGGACAAAGAAAGACAAAAATTTTTTTGACCTCCAAAAGTCATAAAAAACGTCATAGTATAGTATGGCGTTTTTTTCGGCCGAAAAATGTCAAAATTTTTTTTGACCTCCAAAAGTCATAAAAAACGTCATAGTATAGTAAGGCGTCAAAATCGGACAAAAAAAGTCAAAAATTTTTTTGATCTCCAAAAGTCATAAAAAAGTCATAGTATAGTAAGGCGTCAAAATCGGACAAAGAAAGACAAAAATTTTTTTGACCTCCAAAAGTCATAAAAAACGTCATAGTATAGTATGGCGTTTTTTTCGGCCGAAAAATGTCAAAATTTTTTTTGACCTCCAAAAGTCATAAAAAACGTCATAGTATAGTAAGGCGTCAAAATCGGACAAAAAAAGTCAAAATTTTTTTTGACCTCCAAAAGTCATAAAAAACGTCATAGTATAGTAAGGCGTTTTTTTCGGCCGAAAAAAGTCTAAATTTTTTTTGACGTCAAAATGTCATAAAAAACGTCATAGTATAGTAAGGCGTCAAAATCGGACAAAAAAAGTCAAAAAATTTTTTGACCTCCAAAAGTCATAAAAAACGTCATAGTATAGTAAGGCGTCAAAATCGGACAAAAAAAGTCAAAATTTTTTTTGACCTCTAAAAGTCATAAAAAACGTCATAGTATAGTAAGGCGTTTTTTTCAGTCGAAAAAAGTCAAAAATTTTTTTGACGTCAAAATGTCATAAAAAAACGTCATAGTATAGTAAGGCGTTTTTTTCGGCCGAAAAAAATCAAAAAATTTTTTGACGTCAAAATGTCATAAAAAACGTCATAGTATAGTAAGGCGTTTTTTTTCAGCCGAAAAAAGTCAAAAAATTTTTTTAACGTTAAAAAGTCATAGTATAGTAAGGCGTTTTTTTCGGTCAAAAAAAGTCAAAAATTTTTTCGACCTCCAAAAGTCATAAAAAACGTCATAGTATAGTAAGGCGTCAAAATCGGACAAAAAAAGTCAAAATTTTTTTTGACCTCCAAAAGTCATAAAAAACGTCATAGTATAGTAAGGCGTTTTTTTCGGCCGAAAAAAGTCTAAATTTTTTTTGACGTCAAAATGTCATTAAAAACGTCATAGTATAGTAAGGCGTTTTTTTCGGTCAAAAAAAGTCAAAAATTTTTTGACCTCCAAAAGTCATAAAAAACGTCATAGTATAGTAAGGCGTTTTTTTCAGCCGAAAAAAGTCAAAAATTTTTTTGACGTCAAAATGTCATAAAAAACGTCATAGTATAGTAAGGCGTTTTTTTCGGTCAAAAAAAGTCAAAAATTTTTTCGACCTCCAAAAGTCATAAAAAACGTCATAGTATAGTAAGGCGTTTTTTTCGGTCAAAAAAAGTCAAAAAATTTTTTGACCTCCAAAAGTCATAAAAAACGTCATAGTATAGTAAGGCGTCAAAATCGGACAAAAAAAGTCAAAATTTTTTTTGACCTCTAAAAGTCATAAAAAACGTCATAGTATAGTAAGGCGTTTTTTTCGGTCAAAAAAAGTCAAAAATTTTTTCGACCTCCAAAAGTCATAAAAAACGTCATAGTATAGTAAGGCGTTTTTTTCGGTCAAAAAAAGTCAAAAATTTTTTCGACCTCCAAAAGTCATAAAATACGTCATAGTATAGTAAGGCGTCAAAATCGGACAAAAAAAGTCAAAAATTTTTTTGATCTCCAAAAGTCATAAAAAAGTCATAGTATAGTAAGGCGTCAAAATCGGACAAAGAAAGACAAAAATTTTTTTGACCTCCAAAAGTCATAAAAAACGTCATAGTATAGTATGGCGTTTTTTTCGGCCGAAAAATGTCAAAATTTTTTTTGACCTCCAAAAGTCATAAAAAACGTCATAGTATAGTAAGGCGTCAAAATCGGACAAAAAAAGTCAAAATTTTTTTTGACCTCCAAAAGTCATAAAAAACGTCATAGTATAGTAAGGCGTTTTTTTCGGCCGAAAAAAGTCTAAATTTTTTTTGACGTCAAAATGTCATTAAAAACGTCATAGTATAGTAAGGCGTCAAAATCGGACAAAAAAAGTCAAAAAATTTTTTGACGTCAAAATGTCATAAAAAACGTCATAGTATAGTAAGGCGTTTTTTTCGGTCAAAAAAAGTCAAAAAATTTTTCGACCTCCAAAAGTCATAAAAAACGTCATAGTATAGTAAGGCGTTTTTTTCGGTCAAAAAAAGTCAAAAAATTTTTCGACCTCCAAAAGTCATAAAAAACGTCATAGTATAGTATGGCGTTTTTTTCGGCCGAAAAATGTCAAAATTTTTTTTGACCTCCAAAAGTCATAAAAAACGTCATAGTATAGTAAGGCGTCAAAATCGGACAAAAAAAGTCAAAATTTTTTTTGACCTCCAAAAGTCATAAAAAACGTCATAGTATAGTAAGGCGTTTTTTTCGGCCGAAAAAAGTCTAAATTTTTTTTGACGTCAAAATGTCATTAAAAACGTCATAGTATAGTAAGGCGTCAAAATCGGACAAAAAAAGTCAAAAAATTTTTTGACGTCAAAATGTCATAAAAAACGTCATAGTATAGTAAGGCGTTTTTTTCGGTCAAAAAAAGTCAAAAAATTTTTCGACCTCCAAAAGTCATAAAAAACGTCATAGTATAGTAAGGCGTTTTTTTCGGTCAAAAAAAGTCAAAAAATTTTTCGACCTCCAAAAGTCATAAAAAACGTCATAGTATAGTATGGCGTTTTTTTCGGCCGAAAAATGTCAAAATTTTTTTTGACCTCCAAAAGTCATAAAAAACGTCATAGTATAGTAAGGCGTCAAAATCGGACAAAAAAAGTCAAAAATTTTTTTGACCTCCAAAAGTCATAAAAAATGTCATAGTATAGTAAGGCGTCAAAATCGGACGAAAAAAGTCAAAAATTTTTTTGACCTCTAAAAGTCATAAAAAACGTCATAGTATAGTAAGGCGTTTTTTTCGGCCGAAAAAAGTCAAAAAGTTTTTTGACGTCAAAATGTCATAAAAAACGTAATAGTATAGTAAGGCGTTTTTTTCGGCCGAAAAAAGTCAAAAATTTTTTTTAACGTTAAAAAGTCATAGTATAGTAAGGCGTTTTTTTTGGCCGAAAAAAGTCAAAAATTTTTTTGATCTCCAAAAGTCATAAAAAACGTCATAGTATAGTAAGGCGTCAAAATCGGACAAAAAAAGACAAAAATTTTTTTGACCTCCAAAAGTCATAAAAAACGTCATAGTATAGTAAGGCGTCAAAATCGGACAAAAAAAGACAAAAATTTTTTTGACCTCCAAAAGTCATAAAAAACGTCATAGTATAGTAAGGCGTTTTTTTCAGTCGAAAAAAGTCAAAAATTTTTTTGACGTCAAAATGTCATAAAAAAACGTCATAGTATAGTAAGGCGTTTTTTTTCGGCCGAAAAAAATCAAAAATTTTTTTGACGTCAAAATGTCATAAAAAACGTCATAGTATAGTAAGGCGTTTTTTTTCAGCCGAAAAAAGTCAAAAAATTTTTTTAACGTTAAAAAGTCATAGTATAGTAAGGCGTTTTTTTCGGTCAAAAAAAGTCAAAAATTTTTTCGACCTCCAAAAGTCATAAAAAACGTCATAGTATAGTAAGGCGTCAAAATCGGACAAAAAAGTCAAAATTTTTTTTGACCTCCAAAAGTCATAAAAAACGTCATAGTATAGTAAGGCGTTTTTTTCGGCCGAAAACAGTCAAAAATTTTTTTGACGTCAAAATGTCATAAAAAACGTCATAGTATAGTAAGGCGTCAAAATCGGACAAAAAAAGTCAAAAATTTTTTTGACCTCCAAAAGTCATAAAAAACGTCATAGTATAGTAAGGCGTCAAAATCGGACAAAAAAAGTCACAAATTTTTTTGACCTCCAAAAGTCATAAAAAACGTCATAGTATAGTAAGGCGTTTTTTTCGGCCGAAAAAAGTCAAAAATTTTTTTGACGTCAAAATGTCATAAAAAACGTCATAGTATAGTAAGGCGTTTTTTTCGGCCGAAAAATGTCAAAATTTTTTTTGACCTCCAAAAGTCATAAAAAACGTCAAAGTATAGGAAGGCGTCAAAATCGGACAAAAAAAGTCAAAAATTTTTTTGACCTCCAAAAGTCATAAAAAACGTCATAGTATAGTAAGGCGTCAAAATCGGACAAAAAAAGTCAAAAAATTTTTTGACCTCCAAAAGTCATAAAATACGTCATAGTATAGTAAGGCGTTTTTTTTCGGTCAAAAAAAGTCAAAAATTTTTTCGACCTCCAAAAGTCATAAAAAACGTCATAGTATAGTAAGGCGTCAAAATCGGACAAAAAAAGTCAAAAAATTTTTTGACCTCCAAAAGTCATAAAAAACGTCATAGTATAGTAAGGCGTTTTTTTCGGCCGAAAAAAATCAACATTTTATTTTACGTCAAAATGTCATAAAAAAAGTCATAGTATAGTAAGGCGTTTTTTTTGGCCGAAAAAAGTCAAAAATTTTTTTGATCTCCAAAAGTCATAAAAAACGTCATAGTATAGTAAGGCGTCAAAATCGGACAAAAAAAGTCAAAAATTTTTTTGACCTCCAAAAGTCATAAAAAACGTCATAGTATAGTAAGGCGTTTTTTTCGGCCGAAGAAAGTCAAAATTTTTTTTGACGTCAAAATGTCATAAAAAAAGTCATAGTATAGTAAGGCGTTTTTTTTGGCCGAAAAAAGTCAAAAATTTTTTTGATCTCCAAAAGTCATAAAAAACGTCATAGTATAGTAAGGCGTCAAAATCGGACAAAAAAAGACAAAAATTTTTTTGACCTCCAAAAGTCATAAAAAACGTCATAGTATAGTAAGGCGTTTTTTTCGGCCGAAAAAAGTCAAAAAATTTTTTGACGTCAAAATGTCATAAAAGAAGTCATAGTATAGTAAGGCGTTTTTTTCGGCCGAAAAAAGTCAAAAAATTTTTTGACGTCAAAATGTCATAAAAAACGTCATAGTATAGTAAGGCGTTTTTTTCGGTCAAAAAAAGTCAAAAATTTTTTCGACCTCCAAAAGTCATAAAAAACGTCATAGTATAGTAAGGCGTTTTTTTCGGTCAAAAAAAGTCAAAAATTTTTTTGATCTCCAAAAGTCATAAAAAACGTCATAGTATAGTAAGGCGTCAAAATCGGACAAAAAAAGTCAAAAATTTTTTTGACCTCCAAAAGTCATAAAAAACGTCATAGTATAGTAAGGCGTCAAAATCGGACAAAAAAAGTCAAAATTTTTTTTGACCTCCAAAAGTCATAAAATACGTCATAGTATAGTAAGGCGTCAAAATCGGACAAAAAAAGTCAAAATTTTTTTTGACCTCCAAAAGTCATAAAAAACGTCATAGTATAGTAAGGCGTCAAAATCGGACAAAAAAAGTCAAAAAAATTTTTGACGTCAAAATGTCATAAAAAACGTCATAGTATAGTAAGGCGTCAAAATCGGACAAAGAAAGTCAAAAAAAATTTTGACCTCCAAAAGTCATAAAAAACGTCATAGTATAGTAAGGCGTCAAAATCGGACAAAAAAAGTCAAAATCTTCTTTGACCTCCAAAAGTCATCAAAAATTTCATAGTATAGTAAGGCGTCAAAATCTGACAAAAAAAGTCAAAAAATTTTTTGACCTCCAAAAGTCATAAAAAACGTCATAGTATAGTAAGGCGTCAAAATCGGCCAAAATAAGTCAAAAAAAATTTTGACCTCAAAATGTCATCAAAAACGTCATAGTATAGTAAGGTGTCAATATCGGCCAAAAAAAGTCAAAACATTTTTTTACCTCAAAATGTCATAAAAAACGTCATAGTATAGTAAGGCTTCAAAATTGGCCAAAAAAAGTCAAAAATTTTTTGACCTCAAAATGTCATAAAAAACATCATACTATAGTAAGGCGTCAAAATCGGTCAAAAAAAGTCAAAATTTTTAGTTTTATCTTGTATTGAATTTTGGCTGCAGAGAGAACAGAGCCTCTATCTTTCTCTGTCTGTCCTTTCTCAGGTCCTTTGTGTCCATCTGAACCGCTGGAGACTGGACCGAAGGCTTGGACTCAGTCTCATGCTGCTGTATGCCATCTTCCTCCTTTGCTCCGTCGGCTTCGAGAGGCTGTAGGGGAAACACACCCTCACACACGCACTTACAAAGCCACACACACTTACAGAGCCACACAAAAGGACAACCCTGTATGGTCAAATACTCAGACTTAAAGAAGTGGTCTGACTTGTTTTCCACTTTCACTGCTGCCATTATTTTCAATCATATGTACGGACCGATGAATTCTCATTTCATTTCACAGTAGCTGTATGTTTGAGCAGCGTTAATATGACACCGGCTGCCTGAAAGCAACATTGTTTACCTTTGATAAACAAGTATTTTACATAGTTTTGTACCGAACACCTCTAGCCCAACTGATAATGCACTATATCTCACAACAAATTTATAAACTACTGAATTTGTATTCCGAAACCAAGAATATTGTATAAGGAACCCCAAAGTGTGTTAGTTTACTTATTATTACTTTATGACTGCCACAAGTAACCTCAACGACCAAATGATTATATATGTATGTTTATGTAGTTGCTTCTCAGTATGTGCAGTTACTTTATGAAAAATTTAATGTCAAGTTTTCATCTTGGCCTTTGTGTCTGTAGCTGTAAATAGTTTTGCATGGCTGACCATCATGCTCCGGAGAATTGCACTAAACCACTGTTGTCTTGGCCTTGTTCATAACGAAAGCCCCCCCTTTTCCTAAAAGCTTCACAGCAGAGAGGTTGTGTTTTCGTGCTGGAACAAAGGCGACTGTATGCTACAAGACGTTTTGGAATGTCTGTGTTTGGAGAGAGTTACTGAGTGTATGTTTGTTAAGTGCAATAAAAACGCTTAATTCCGTGACGTTTCTCTTCTGCCTTTAACAAGCAACAGATAAATGCTCGTGCAAAACTGCTGCTGAAAATGAATGAACCTGATCTTGATCCTTTTGAAATTTATTTTACTTGCAGTTAAAGTTAACTGATGTGACAAGAATTAGAGCAACATAAGAATCAATTCACAGCAATCTGAGCTTCAACACTTCACTGACCTCCGAAAACAGCTGCATATTTAACACAAAATTTTCTCATTTATTAAATCAACAACAACAATTCATGGACAAACACTTCTTAAACAGGAGTAGAGGAGCTAATCACTGAAACACTGCGGGACCACTGTGTGGTCCAGATTGTGAGTGGTACTATCACAAACGCACAGGATTATGATTGTTGTAGCCCAAAACAGGAAATTTCTTCACTTTTTAAGATTTATGTTTAATATTGTACATCTGCCCTTTCAGATAAACAGTTTCCAGCAGAAATTTGCATGAGACCAATGTGCTGTAGCCAGAGGCAAGTTGAAGCTGTTAAGCTGCAGCTTTTCAGAACCAGGGACAGCTCCTCAGCGCTCAGCTGTTTGAGCTGTCCGAGTGCTGAAATCAGGACACAGATCAGTGCGGGTTTAAGCAGCCAGCTCATTCACTTAAAGGACAATCAGCTGAAACAGGAGGTCTGTTAAAGCTCACACTGAATGCACACTTGTACCCCTGGAATCCCAGTAGGTCCACACATTAATTCTATTGGACCGTGTATTTAATATCTAACTGCCTTAAACTAATGTTTCTGCTGTATACAAAATAATAATAATCAAATTTTACCCTTTTGTGTAAACAGGAAAATGTACAATATGCGTCATCATCTCAGTCCAAGGGAATTCCATTTCTAAAGAAAACTACAAAGACAAAATTGTATGCTTTTTTTTGTTTGTTATTGTTTTCCTAACATTTTACATTTATAATAGCTCCTCTGTTGCAGTTTTCTACTGTTAGTTTGACCATGTGCTTAAAGCTTGGACAAAGTGAGTATGAAGTATGAAGCTGGTGTTTTGTGGGTCACCTGCACCAACAACCAGGACTAAAGGGACACAAATCGAGTCCTCACTATAAAAGCAACACAGTATTTTCGAGGACACCAAAATCCTTCACAGCACAGCTGACCAAATTATATAGCAATATATATTACACGTCCTTTTAATGTCTCTTTAAACGTGCTAGTAATTATGTATTTAAAGCAATAGCAATGGACCCGTAATTCAAAGTGATTTTTATTTCAGTCAGGCTAAATTGGCTTCAATACCAAAGAAATGAAAAAATAAAAATAGTACAACAAAGTACATCATTTTACAAATACTCATAATGGAGGCTTGACATATCAGAATAATCAAATAAATTCAAACATGTCACAGTCATAACAAAAAATAGAAAAAGTCAATACAGTACACAGAATGCATTAGGAGCTATATACTTGAAGTGTTTGCTATACGATAGACTTTACAAAATTCTACTAGAAAAACTCCCAATACCAACGGATTATCAGTAATATAAAATGTAAAAAAAAAAAAAAAAAAAAAAACCCAACAAAAATACTTGTGATGTGAGTGTGTGCGCATTCATACAGGTGCAGTCTGCATGCAAATCTGCCTCAGTGTGACAAATGATAAAAGCAGCTACAGTTTGTTAATGGTCATGTGTGTCATCAGTTCGAAAGCAGCTCTTTACAATCACTTGTGAAGGACGACGTTGCTGCCAAACGCTTTCTAAAAAGCTACCACAAAAACGTCTTAGAGAAACAGATGCACCTCGTGGTTACTTGTTTCGTGTGGGACTAAAATATGGAGCTGCTATCAGTTTCCCCTATGACAGTAATTTCTAACTTAGGTTTTTCAAAATAAGAGAATGTTAGCTCTGTCTGATGGAGAAATAATATTAAAAATAACATTATACTAAAAGTGTTTATCTCATGAGCCCAACCTACAGTACATGCTCAGTTGTATAGTGTTTGGTTAAAGTAACTCATCTGTCCAGTGACAGAATCAGTGATGAAAAGTTGGATTTGATGCAACCCTAAAGTAGCAAGGCCAAAGATTTTGTGCTAACAGCTTAACGAGTCAAAGCCGTAGTCTTCGTCCCGCTTATTTAAAATGAAACACGATGGTTTGAGCGATTATGAAAAGCTCTGTGTGTCACTGTTGGTGTGTACATCAGATGATGATGGACCTTGGCACTGACCGGCTCCTCTCAGGGAAAACCGCTTTAAAAGATAATCGATGCAATGGATCAGACAAAAGTACACAGATAAATGCCACTACAAAACTCCACTAGAACAATAACAATAACAATAATAATAATTATAATAATTTCTTTGACCATATACGTGGTGAAGTTTTCTTTTTCCCACATTTAGGGAGTAAAAATAGATAATTTGGCTGAAAAAAAAAATGTGTTGTCTCAACAGTCCGCACTGTGTCTTTGAGTGTGACAGGGTGCAGATAATTAGCATGTGATGCTAATCCGGGAGCTCCCATGGAGACAGCGGTTACTATGGTAACCGCATGCTCTCCGTCTCTGCATCTAGTGTGTGTGTGTCTAACAGTCCAGGAGTGAGTGTGTGTCTGTTCTGTGTATATGCAACAATATGTATGTGTTTGACAGCAAGCCTCAGGGACTTCGCAGGCAGGTTGGTAGTGATGTTTGATCCCTACTTTGACTGATCTGAGGTCTGTTTTGGTTTTGAGTCCCCCTGTTGATGCTGTAGATATGAAAACTTCTAAAGCTGATATGCGATCTGGCTCAGCTACATCTGGACAGAGCGTGGAGCTCTGAACTGAGAGGAGGTCTGACATTTTCGATCGGGGTTGGGGGTCCCGCTGCTGAGGGGGTGGGACTTACTGATATGATGTCACTCGGGGGCAGAGCTCTGATTCTGCTGGTATATGGACGCTTTGTCCTTCAGCAGAGCCAGGCACAGGTGGCAGCTCCAGCTCCCTGGAAAATATAAATGTACAGTGAGACAGAAGTCAAGAGGCGTGGGTGTAGAAATACATCATCAAGTATCACTGATCCATTCAGAGAAGATTGTGCAACAGAAATTGTCATCTGTAAACATCACAGCAAACAACACACCATCTAATTTAAGGAAAATAACAGGACTCATTAAAACCTCTTTGATCTCCTGAATCCTTATGTTCCTCCTAAAGTCACCTTTTGCTGCTCTTTTCCATTTCATTATGTTGTAAATTAAATATTTTTCTGGAATGTTGGTTGGACAAAAAACAAGACATCTGAAGACATCACCTAGTCTTGTAACAGTCATTTTCTTCCTATTTTATAGACTAAAAAAATAAAAAATAAATTGTTGACAGTTAATCAATAATGATAATAATAGTTAATAAATAACTGTTAGTTGCAGCCCTGGATAACTGTGTATGGGTCTGACCGAAGATACGGAAGATTTTCAGAAATTTCACTTTGTACATATCTAAAGATCATGCCTATTGTTTATTGAGCAGAGTCTGTTTAATAAGGGGATATAAAAATACAATAGCTATTTCATTTTTACTTAAAGCAGGATTAGCTTGCTTAAAGTAGCACAAAGTAATGATATATAACAAACATGCACGTGTCCTTCGAGTCTGTTTACTTCTGCAGAAAAGTGTTAACCACCAGCTTACCCTCAGGGGGTTCAGTCATGGGGGGAGTTAAACAGTACATGTGGTAGCCTCGGTCACAGTCATCACAGAACAGCAGCTGATCCTACAAAAACACAACAACGAGTTCAGTCTTCTGATTAGGCAGGAGGAGAAAATTTACCACCAACGATCATCTGAAAACTCTGGCTGACAGGTGCAGTGCGAGTGATAGTTACCATAATGATTCATCATCTCATTTTCACCATACACCCCACATACACCTCATATATGGGACGGACATGAGGCAGAAGTGAAATATTTAGTTTATCCAATTGGACTGAGGGTCGTGCTGAAAATACTGTCACATTCATGTCCTTGACTTTGAGGTTTTTAAAGCTTTGGACCCCATGACACATTTCTTCTAGAGGACACTGGATCTGACCTTGATCTTTCCCATCACTTGTAGCTAACATGCTACCATGTGTATATAGCAGCAGCCTGTGACTACAACATCATTACAACATTAAATTTGCTGAGAATATTGTAAAAGGGCTCACGTCATTCTCTGAGGTGCCGCAAACATTGCAGCACTTGCACTCAATGCACTGCCAGCGGTAGGTCTTCACTGCTGCCATCATCACAGGTGTGAACTGCAGGCATGTAGGGTGGCCTGAGGGAAGGAGAGGGCATGGGATGAACATCAGTAATAATAACCAAAAAATGGAAATCACAACAGAAAAAGTGCAAGGACTGGATTAACCAGTGTGTTTCTCTGCTTTAAGGTTATCTGACTCTTTTTTTTTTAGACTTGGGGAAGTTTACAGTCCAGCAACCCCAGCCAGCATTACCCCAGATAACCTTGCCATGTTTGTCAAACACATTGATTAGTCGTCATCCTAAAAGCCTTATCTCTAGGAACATCTGAAGTGAAAACACAGTTTGAAAAGACAAACAAATGTGTCAGCTAAGCAGCTAAACAGCATTACGTCAGAACAAAATACTTTAAAATTTCCTAATAAGCTACTATAATGCTCTGAATATCTACACTTCAATACAAGACCCGTGCTGTTTCTTCACTACCTTCTACACAGATCATAAACGGTCAGCCAAAGACAGAAGTTTCAACCAACTCGTGAAGCTTATGCCAGATTAATTGGTTAATTTATTAATTATCTAACTAGCTACAGCTTATTACACCTGTCACTGGCTGAAAATGATGAACCTGCTTCTGTCTGAAATCAAGGACCCAATTAGAGAACAGTTCATTAATACTGAAAAGTGACAAGACAACTTCATACCTGAGCGTCCACAGTCTGAGCAGGATACCAGCTCTTCTGATTGGCCAGTCTTCTGGTTTAAGGTGGAGTCACCCAGACAGAAGTCACAGTAATCGTTGGGCAGCGCCAGCCCGTTAGGACCCTTCTTAGTAGCTGAGAAAGAAAGTGAGTGAAGAAACAATTCAGTGCACAATAGAACTGTCACTTCACATTATCAAGGAAGACCATTTAATAAATACCTCTATCTTCTTCCCAATGAGCATATCAAAACTGGAGAGTCACTGTCTAACTATATTATAACCAAGTTTACAAATCAAATATTTTCAACTTTAAAGTACAAACCTGTTTATGCCATGTCTCCCAACAACACCCTCATGTATGAGTAACTGGATGATGATGAATTGAATCATGATCCAAACTAAAGAATGTTTGACAACTGACAAAACGCACTTGAATTGAATATAATTGGTAACATGGTGTCGCGTGCACAAAAGAAAACAACAACAATGCGATGGATATGTTGGGGGGAAAAAAATAACAAAAAAAGATGGATGATATGCTGAAAAAAAATGCCAGGGATCCCAACTGTGCAAGTATGTTTCAGCATGAAAATCAAAAAATGAAAAGAGCGGAGGAAAAAAAAAGAATGAGATAGAGACTTCCCTCGTACAAACACACACATGCTACATGGCATGCAACCAAACCTCCCTCCCCTCTCTCTCCGTCTCTCTCTCAGCATTAGAGAGTGACTCACTCTTCTGCTCCTCAGGCTGGCGAGGAGTGGGTGGTGCCTCGATCTCCTCGCGGTCCTCGCCCTCCTCCTCTGCCAGGTGAGAGTGTGTATAGTGGTAACTCAGGCCAGGACGGTTCTTGTAGCGCTTTCCACAGACTGACACACACACACACGGTCATAAAAAAGTGTTTTAGTGATGGTGGCTAATTCTAACTACCACCCAAAAAGGCCCGAGGTGAAACCACAAAACCGTGCCATTCGTCACCCCAAAACCACCTTTTTAAAAAATCTTTTAAAAGCTCTTTTTTTCCACACATTTTCACAATTATTTCAAGCTCATAAAGCGGGGGTGAGCATTTGCACGGTGAGTTATGGCCAGCAAGAAGTTACAAAGCACACACACGGAGCGGCATCTCAAAAAAAAAAAACAAAAAAAGAAAAAACGCATCCAGGCATCCAGTCGCGTAACTTTTCCAGTTTCTACGGTGTCAAACTTTAGTTCCTGATGGAGTCTTTCAGGTCACACCATGCATGGCAGAAGGCTTATTTCTGTCTTTCAGGGGGAAAAGCGAAAGCCTATCTTGCTGACATGCATGACACGCACACAGATATTAGAAAGGTAGATACTACTCACTGTCACAAGCGTAAGGTTTGTCCCTCTCCTCCAGCGCTGCAGCTGCAGCCTCCGTTTTCTTCTTGCCATTCTTGTCACTGCGTCCCTGCAGAACCCAATTTTGTTATAACACTTTTCAATTCAACAAAGAACATTAGAAAAAAACAAGAACAGAAGAACAGAATGGCTACGATGACACTGCCGACTATCAGGTAAGACAGGTTTTCTGTTAATGACATATCCTAAGGGTTGACTGAAAGAAACTGGACTTCTTGTTTGAAGTCCAGTTGTGACATAAAATATCCAGTACTGACATAAAACATCTCTCAGCTATAATGTGATTAAACTGACCACTGTGGTATTTTCACCCCCCCCATCCCCCAGAATAAAACACGGCACACACCTTGGACTTGCTCTTGCCTCGTCTCTTGGGAGTCTCATCCTCAAAGTCTTCATCATCCAGATCATCCAAGTAGTCGTCGTGGTCCAGGACTCTCTGCAGTGAGAGGGTCTGGATTAGGTTGCATTGCACTGAATGTATGAAATCTTCTTTCCTTTTGAGCCGGAACTGAGAGTTTGATGATTGGTGAGAATTTGCCTTCCAGCTTCCATCCAAGATGTTTATCTGCATTCAGACATGACCTAACTACTTCTACTGGTTGAAAAAAAAACGATTTCAAGTCTCTGAATATTTATGAGAGGAGTGTGATGCCCCATGTGTGTCATCTTCTGGGTGTGTCTGTTCCTCCTGGTTGCAGGTGTCTTGAGTGGCTCAACACACCTGGGCTCTGGTGGAGAGTCTATTTAAGCCCCTGCAATTGATTGCTCACTCTCTCCTTTTCTCTGTCCACAGGCACACCACGTGTTTGGTTTGGTTTGATTATGTTGTTTTGAGTTAACCTTTTGCTTTTGTTTTACATCATTCAACACTTGCATACTCACACTTTTCACTCATGCACATTTTACACCACTGACTCCACTGATTTCCCACATCCCATAATGTACATATTTAATTTGATTACTTAATTTGGGTTCAACTTGGTCTTATTTGGTTTAATTTGGTTAAATAAAGTATTTATTTGAACATTTACATGGTGTGGTCTCCCTTTTTGTTGTGACCCTTTGAGCCAGGTCATGACAGGAGGCACTGGTAGAACTGGATGGACCCTGCAGCTCTATGCTCAATCGCTGCTGAGCTAAGCAAATGAATGAATCAGACTAAAAGGCTGAAATACAGCCAAATGACACACCGATTTCAGCTGTTGCTCAAGTAAAAAGACCAGGGAGGTTTGTTGCAGTGGAATAGACATAGAAAATTAAACTTTATGAAGAAATTAAAACACTGGGGTTGAAAAACCTCTGCAGACTGCCATTCTGAACCTAAAAAGAGAGTTCTTTAACCATTTAAGATTCCTGCCAAATTTGCCAAAAACGCCTGTCAAAAACATACCCAAATTAAATTAAAAGCTGTTCTTGAGCCCTTAGGACAGATGTCACTAACACGCGGATCGCGGTCCGGACCCAGACGCTGTCCTATGCGGACCCAGACCTACAATCAATAAATTATTGAGGGATTCTACATCATGACGGGGCGCTAATATTTTAACCAGCACAGCGTTTCTAGTCTTTACGGTATCTGTTTAGCAGACCTTACAGACCAATTGCATGCGAGTTAAGCCATCCCATGTGACGCCGCTCAGCCAATCAAATTTGAGCGTGAAAGCGCGACTCTAAATACAGAGATGAGAAGTGAGTGACAGGTGGAAAGGGAAGTTATGTGAGCCAGAGAAAGGAAGAGAAGACAGAGAGAATGTCTGTCTTATTTATTTTCTCTATTTTATTTTTAAATGCAGCCGTAACCCAATGAGAAAAAAACATTATTATCATATGTAAAGTTCAACGTACACATGTATACTTCAATTGTACTTTGTTTAACAGTCATCTGTTACATATATATACATACATACTATATACATATATATATACATATATATATATATATATATATGTATATGTGTATGTGTGTGTGTGTATATATATATATATATATATGCGCACTGTAATTGTAACTGGTATGGAGTAAGAGAATATTAAACACAGAAAAAAAATTTTGCTTTTCCTCGCCTGGATTTTTTATGTAAAAATTAATCTCTCAAATAACCTGGGCTTGTAGGTATGGATTAGATGATAAAGTAGTTCTTTAGACTGAAGTCCTACCCATTACATGTTCAAATTTCATAGTAATTGTACAGAAAATGACTGTTTTGCACAGGTTTTTCAGTGGACATGTCCAGGCGTTCTCAAGAGTGTCCAAATTGGGCACTTTGGATAGTTCTTGGGCACGCCAGGATAAAAAGAGTGTATAACTCCTGAATGCTTCAACATACAGACATCAATGAGGGCTCTAACGAAAGGTGACACTTAGTGAATATGGATATGGAACATATTCCATATCCATATTCACTATTAACAGTACTAAAATAAAGTTATGGAAGAAAAAACACATTGAATGCTCATTATTCTATTGAAACTAAACATGGGCATTATTACGTGACTGGAATTTCACTGGCTACAAGACCATTAGATCAGATTCAGTGTAAGATATGATAGGCGAAAACGACAAGCGTAAGAGTAGGGGGATGTACTTTCATGTGATAGAGTCGCTCATTGGCTATTTATGGCTGTGGGCAGGCCATAGATCTTCCTGGATGGTCACATGAGGTGTCAATCAAAAGCAGAGGTCAGGGACTACAAATCAAGCTCCATAGGATCAACTTTCAACACAAAACAAAGGCGACAAAACGGAGAAAGAAGGAGAAATAGTGGGATATATGATAACACTGAGTTATTTTCGAGTCTGTACGATACGATTGCAACTTTTGATCATTTATGCACCTAAAAACATGTTTTTGATTGTATTTTTCCACTGGATGACATTTCTCAACAAAACAAGACCATTTTTGTTGTTGTTGCCCTGTGTGTTGAACCGCAGGGTGACTAGTGGAAAAATAAAAACAATAAGCGACGACATTATTACTTTGATGTTTTTTAGAAGATGGTTTAGTTGTACCTACAGTTGTTGTTGTATCTTGTAAAGGTCTATATATTTCTGAAAAGATAAGACTTTCAGCTTTCAAATGATGTGCTGCATGTGCACCACCTTAAATGTAGTAGTTATGTAGGTACAATAAAACACAGACATGTCCCAGAAATAGCATGACGGCCCGCCGTCAGGCAGTCGGAATCTTAAGGGGTTAAAGAGAAAAATTTCCTATACCCTAGTGTCACACAAAAAGGACCTAGGACGTTAAATTAAATCATTTTAAAGGGACAGAGGGTTCGCTTTGTTTACCATGCCCTAGGTGGCAAACTGACCTTGCGAATGCGCCCGGAGGATGTCTGAGTGGTCGTTGAAGTCGCAGGAGGCTCCACAGCGGCTGGGTCATCCTCAGGGCCGCGGAGGTCTGACACACCGCTCCTCCTGTCAAGGGGCTCCCCTTTCAGCAGGGCCTCAAGACTGCTGCCATCCACCGTCCCCAGTGCATCACGCTTCAGGCCCAGCTCCAGATCTGCTACACACACAGAGCACAACAGTAATGCATGCATTGGCATGACATGAACACAGATAAGGACACAAATACATAACCAATTAATTAAGACAACAGAGGCTCCTATACACAACCATTAAATATAAATAGACACTTACTAAATATATTAACTAAATTTACTGTTTTGTGATGGGAAACATTATTCCATCAAATGCAATACCTGCTTTGAGAGGAGGGAAAGCCAATCGAGGGTCCTCAGGGGGATGAGAACGCCGTTTCTTCCTCCAGCGACGGGCTGGGTAGGTGTACAGCTGCCCTGGAGCTACACCTAATGAGAGACAGAACAAAAGAAATGGAAAAACCAATAGGAGAAGTTGTTTTCGGAGTTGTCTTTGAAACATGTAACTCTGAAAACAGCACACCTTTCTGTACCTTGTAAAGTGTGCTCTCTGCACAGACGGCACACTACAAATTACTGTGGCATATTTGTATTATTAATAAGACTATTCTTCCAGTATTGATATACATCACACTATGGCAAAGATACATGCATATTTTTTAAAATCACACAAAACCACTTGTGTGATCAACAAAAGAACTTTTATCACAAATTTTGTTTATATGTTTTGATTTAACAATATAATCATAATATAACTGAACCAAAAGTCAACCAAATGACAACACTGAGTTATCTATATACCTGCGCTCCGGTGTCTCTTCTCCATCCAGATGTAACAGTTGGATTGGGCTACACCAGTCTGAGAGTCCAGGAAAGGCATGAGGATGCTGCGCTCAGCACACAGACGAGCGTTGTAACTATGACACTGCTCCATGGCATCTCTGTAATACTGCTCTCCCAGCCTGAAATGAGGAAGTTGGACACTGACAGGTCAAATAACACAGATCAGGATAGACTGTTAATAATCATTGCTGGATAAAAGAAACAGAGTGTAAATGACAAGCAGTGAGTCAACGTTATTCACGTTATGAATGCATATAAAATCTATCATTCTTACACTTATTTAATCCACTCTGTATTGCCATACTTTTTACTTTACTTTTTAAATTATTGAAATGATCTGAATAAAAGTTAAACTGGGACAACAAAATTTTGACTTGCCATGAGGTAACTTAACATTATTAGTGACAGCAGATATGAATTACTGCTTGTGATGTTTGTCGCTTTACCCGTAAAAGCAAACACCGCTCTGAGCACCAGCTCAAATATGAAAAGCTGCTCGCTGGATGTTTTGTACACTACTTTGTGGATAATTTTTAACATCAGAGCTCAGTGAATCAGTATACCTTAGTGTCTGCGTTTACTCCTGCACCACTGTGTCCAAATACGATTTCACATTCACATAGGTTAATTCTCACTGGCTTATGCAGCAGGAGGCTGCACGGTAGAGTGCAGGTGTCATGAAAGCATCGGATTTTAAACCTGCGTTATTTGAGCTCATAACGATCCAAAATATATGCCCGGATCGGGGCCTGATCCTTAGAATTAGATCAGGCCATCTCTATTTTTAGGTGATCTCTGATCAACAAATTATGCCATAGCGATACTTTACTTTTACTTCAAAAATGCTTTTACCTAAAAAATATTTCTACACGAAAATATTCTGACTTATCAGTCAACATATCTGGAATAAGATAATATCATCCCAGTCAATTTATTTAACGGTTATATGGCTGGCAGAGCTACACAGTACCACAAAAATCAAAACTACTAATCACACAAACTGGTCTTTGTAGAAGTGCACCACAAAGGAGTAGTGTAATCACTGCACATGGCTCTACTGGACAACCTACTGGTACTTTGCTTGCATATTGCACAGTTCTTATACCACATATTTCATAATTCTCACTGCCAGCAATTTGTTGTTTCTTGACATTAACATAATATGGCAGCCATCTTCGGTGCAACGTTAATTAAAATGAATGATGACTATGGTACACGATTATGTGCCCTTCTTCACAAATACACTATTTATTTTCGTCTTCTCTCTCGAACCAACTTGTCGCATTACTCATTGTACTGTTCACAGACTGTTCAGACTCTTCGTTTATTATCAGGACACTTCATTAGAACATCTAAGACTAACCGTACCGTCGGAGGGATATCAGAACAAAAGGTTGATTGTTAGCAAGCCTCTCGCCACAACAAAGCGCCCGCCAAGCTGGCAGCTTACTTAAAAATCAATTCTCCTTCATCTGACCAGCAACAGTTAGGTGACACTGTGTGTAGCATCACCTTAAAAACACCCCTAAATGTCTCGGTAAGGGATGAGCAGTTGCTAAAACACAGCTCCACAATGGGTTCGCCTTATTTATATTGTCCCGCAGCTAGCAAGCTAACCTTAGCTCAATGGATAACGTTATTCTCTTGGGACAGTTACTGTATTCAAGATTGAGGATGCTATGTTTACAGTCTTCTACATTTTGCAGTAACATGAAGATTAATCGACTGTGCATCCACCTCTGCGTCGCTGATCGTTTTACTCTTACAATAAATAAAGGTAAACTTACACTTTCACAACACTGTCGACGGCCGCCGCCATGTTTGCTTATTGCGGTTGTGTGAAGTGTCAGTGCGCCTGCGCAGGGACGTTTGCGACCGTTACTGCTTCCCGCGGTGGTAACAAGAAACTGCACAGTCAGTACGGCGCAGCTCTGCCGGAGCAATGCGCCGCGCCCTGCTGCCTTTTTTAGAGGCGACAAGATCGTTATTTTAATGAAACAAACGATGTTTAATGTAGCAACCAGACAGGTATGGACCGTTTTATGATCATTTTTCACGCAAACATAATTAATATTTCAGGTTCCGGCTTCTCAAAAGTGAGGATTTGATGCTTTTCCGTTATATATATATATATATAAATAAATTTAATAATTAATTTTTTGGATGTTAGGATTTGGACTGTTGGTTTGGTTTGACTTGGGTAACTGCTAATTTCACAATTTTCAGAATTTTTACAAGCCAACCAGTCAATCACTTGATAAAGAAAATAATCAAATGATTAACCCATATTTTAGAAAAATCATAAGCCGCGACCTTGGATACGTTAAAAATTAGCTCCACTTCAACCAGCTGCAACAGTAAAATGCAGTTTACACATTTATGTATCAATAACCTCATGATATAATACATAGCAATATAACACATTTTCCTAATTATACTTTCCAGGATTAACAGTGCGGTGCCCTAAAGTGACCACTATTGAGGTGCCCCCTCCTCCCAGTTTACATGTAAAAAAGTGAACCTTTCTATGGCTATAAAGAGCATAGATTTACATGATCTTATATCTGACTAACCCTTACACTGATACTCAGAGCTGAATACCAAAAAAAAAAAAGACACTGCACACAATTCAGCACCACAGAGATGTAGCCACTGTTGTGACATGCACAGCAGCAAAACATACACAGACTTTACAAACATCACTAACTGAGAAACCAGTTAAAAGAGAGAACAGTTTCACTAATATGGCAGCATCATATATTTGCCCAAAAATAATGCTATAGGATTAGGAGGATATGTGAATGAAACTGTCATGACATTTGTGGGGTTGTGTGCTTATTTTTTTCAGGCCATTGTTGTTTCATTGTGATCAAACCACAGGTCACAACTCTGTCTTGTTGAAGAGATTAGCTGTTGAAGAGATTAGCTGAGTTTTTGTTAGAGTAGTGGCCCAAAAATAAGACAATCCTGATTACAAGACAGTACTCACTTTTTTCTAACATCTGTTTTTGAGGATTGGAAATATTTTTACACTTGTTTTGCCAGGAAAGTTTCCCCTGGATACCATTAATCCAAGGAGAAACTGAAACCTTTTTCCTTCTGCAAGCAAAACATGAACCATGGTAATATGCAACACCCACATTTGTTTATCTTTGCATATCAGCCTTAGACTCACGCCTTTAACGTCAGTCCTATTGAAGTGGTCAGAATAATTTTATATCTACTTGAACATCAGTTGGGTGAATAAGCACAAAGCAAACACAAGTGAGAGTGACTTTTGTCCTTTCTGGTACTCCATGGTTTGATTGATTGGTCGGCCTGTTATATGCTTCCCATTCAGTGCAAATAAATTCACAATGAATGAATGCATTTTTTTTATTGTGATATAATAAAACAATATGTGAGAAATCTATAACAGCATTAGTCTGTAGGTAAACCAACAAATTAAATAACAATATGTAAACAATAATGTGAACTACTCATGCTCTTTGTGTGTTTGTGTGTGTGTGTGTGTATCCTCAGCTGGGCGTTGATGGTTTTACCATTCAGTCCTGATTCTGTAAATGAAATCCGGTCCTACTTGTTTTAAAACGCAGGTGGTGTGTTGTGAGTTAGCGGAGTCCACGGTCCGCCAGTCACTCAGTCAGTCCGACCGACAGTCAGTCAATGCACGATGAGTCTGAACGTCCCCGGACTAGTAGTGATGGTGCTCTTCTACCTGATGGTGCTGGCAACCGGCGTCTGGGCCTCCATGAAGTCCAAGCGGGCGCAGAAGGACAGCCAGGCTGACCGGACAGAGATGACTCTGCTGGGAAACAGAGGGATTAGCCTGGTGGTGGGAGTCTTCTCCATGACAGGTGAGTGTGCAGACAAACTGTGTGCGGAAGTGAGAACAGCAACAACACTTTAAAATTAAAGAAGCAGTTGCTGGGACTTTTTTTTTTTTTTTTAATTTCTTATTAAATCGAATGTCTCGGTTTAGCACCCTTCGTTTTCATTTATTTATAGGCTGTAGGTTTACAGTCTATATTAAGTCTCGTTACGTTTTTCCAGTTGTCGCGAACCAAACGTTCCACAAACCCGTTGTTGCACAACGGGTTTGTAATTATAGTTTTAAAAGAAGGCATTTTCCGTAATGTTTAAGTAGAGGCATTGTATTCTACTTGAGTCGCTTAAGAGCAGCTATGACTTACCCGGTGAAAAAGGTGTGTTTTGAAAAGTACGCACTGCTCACATTAACCTCATGAGTTAAGTGTCTCACTTGTATTAATAAACTGCACTAGCAAAAAACAAACCAAACATAAAACACTGTTTTATAGCTGTTCGGGTTAGATTTGGCAGAGAAGCAGACATACACATGTATATGGTTAGAAGTGCAGAAGCTCATAATGAGCACTCAACACGTACACACAAACACACAGACTTGTCACTGACTTTACTATTTTGTTATCTCACAAACACTTATATTTCTTTTGGTAAATGTGTGAATTTTTCAAGACAATGTAGATTTCATTTCCATTTACTTCGAGAGATTTCTCACAGTCATGATGTGTCTATTGGAGACAAGTGCACCTGAGGAGAATAATAGTGGTCAAGGTAGAAGACTGAGGGTATAGTTCAAAATGTTTTATATAATCAACTATTTATAGGGACAGAAATGACTGTCAAAATGCCATTTTCATGTGAGACACATTACATGCAATAGTGGACTTAAATGCATTATACAAATAAGGTGAAGTACTGGAACCCTGTATAATCCTCAGGACCTATAAATCTTGTTATTTCTGTACAGCTTCAGAATTTATATTCATACCAAGCTGACAGTGTCACGTTCTGTGTCAGGGACAATCATGTTGCAGACTATTCTTGCCAATATGTGACTTGCACCCACAGTGTTTTACTACACAGTCTCTGTACTTAGTAGGCTAGCAAGCAATTTCGGCTGCAGTGCATTGTCTTTGTTCATCATATTAACTGTATCTGAACTGTGCCACTTTGGCATATCCAGAATTCTAGATGTTAGCTAAACTAGATAAGAAAATGTAACTCTGGGATATGTATAAGAGTGATGCCTTTGCAAAAAACAAAAGAGTCAAGAAACACATTATTTCCAAGCACCCAACCAGCTAGTTTGACTGTTATGAGTTATTCGAAACACTTGAGAAATAGGAAATTTTAGATTTTTCTTGCTTGAAGTTTCATTTATTTCACCAGTAAATGTGTGCGTATGTGTTCTGTTCTTCCTACAGCTACATTTGTTGGAGGAGGCTTCATCATTGGTCTGACAGAGGCGGTGTATATGCCAACTTTAGGACTAACCTGGGCTGTCATGCCAGTAACAGCAGCCCTGTCTTTCATTGTGGGTAAGACAGTTTTAGTGTGATATTGAGATATATAGCGTTATATATATCTCATATATATATATATATATATATATATATATATATATATATATATATATATATATATATATATATATATGTATGTACATATGTACATATATATATATGTTATCTCTAATCCATGGCTTTGTGTACGAAAGAAGTGAACTTACTAGACCTGTGCAGCCAGTTCCTCATCTCTGCTTGAGGCTAATGGCTTGAAGCTACATTTGCCGCTACTAACACTACATACCTGAAACTCTGACGGAACTGTCTGTGGGCTAGATGCATTGTGGGTACCCAGGAAGAGGAATGCTTGGAATAAAAAGACAAATGCCTTCTGTTTTGCTACATTGATACTGAGCATTTTTTTTAACTTTTTAAACATTAGTCTGAAAATGTTATAGGACTGCACTACTACATCGGTGGAGGACTTTGAACAGATGCATGGATACAGGCAGTGGCACTCCCATGCAGCGACACAAATCTGTCTCCCTTTGTGTAATTAAGGTGGGCTTTTCTTCGCCAAGAAGATGAGAGACAGAAAATATGTGACAATGATGGACCCGTTCCAGATCAAGTATGGAAACTTTGTCAGTGGAGTTCTATCTGTGGCACTGCTGATATCTGATATAATATGGGTAACAGGAACTCTTATTGGCTTAGGTAAGTGACACTGATGTCAGTTTTCTTTAACAGAACAAAACAAAAACATATATTATGCGGTCAACCTGTCAACCTGTCAAATAGACTGTCCTGAGGGGAAACAGGACAGCTGTAACATTCCATGTACAAAAACAAAACTCAGTTCATCCCACTAGTCAGAACATAAAGTTGGCTTAAAGGAATGATTTTGTTTTTCACATATTTTGCATGTTAGTTTTGCATATCAAATCTCAGTCATGAATATTGGTCAGAAACTATCAAGTGGTCTATCAACATCATACTGATATGCACTGTATGATGTTGTGTGCTTAACTGAATGAGCAGATATTCTAAATTTTTTTATTTTTTTACATATTCGTGTGTGTGAATGAATATAAATCTGAATGTATGTGATTATGTTACTTTTGTAGGTGCAACTATGAGTGTGATCCTGGATATGTCCTATCCTCTTTGCATTTGGATCTCTGCAGCAGTAGCCATCATCTACACACTGTTGGGGGGTCTCTACTCTGTGGCCTACACAGACATAATACAGCTAACTCTCATATTCTTCAGTTTGGTGAGTTCCTCTCTTACACAGGAAATCCTTTTTTTAACCAAAGTGTTTTTAGAATAAAAACACTTTAAGGATTATGGACAGAAAACACTTAATATCATTTAACAAATACAAAAAAATAATAACAGCCCCACCCAGCCCTCGATATGTGCACATATAGGGTCTAAATCTCTTTTAAATTCAGCGAATTTTACTTAGGACTGGTTAAGACAACAAACAACTGTAAACTGAATAATAATATTTTTAAGACCAATGATGTGTACATTCAAGTTTCTTCCCCAACAGCTGAATCATCCCTTACCTAGTGTAGCATTGGCCTTACATGCCATACCTCCCACTATGGGAAATCTTTTTAACAAAAGTTTACTATGAGAGAATTTAACTTAAACATCCTAAGGCCTCATTCATAACAGCTGGACTGAATTCAAAAAAAGTTTCTCAAGGGAGAAAGCCTATATAACCTCTTATATTTATGAAAAGCTATTTGGTTCCTTCAGGGCTTCCAAACCGGTGTGATGAGGTTCTACCAGTTTGGAGGCCCCTTATGGTTCCTTCAGGGCTTCCAAACTGGTAGAACCTCATCACACCACATTTGAAAAAGTTTATGTCTGTGGTTCTTTTTCTGCAGTGGCTCTCTGTCCCTTTCATCTTGATGAACCCCTATTCGGTTGATATCACCAAGACCGCTTTCAACTTTACCTATCAGGCACCCTGGATGGGCACAGTGGAAAAAGAAAGAGCGTGGAGGTGGATTGATAATTTCTTAATATTGGTAAAGACTGCATTCAGAATTTTTCTACACTTGTATCTGCACATGAAGTAATTTATAAATGCCAGAGGCTCATTGTCATACTGACATGGCTTGAATAAAACTGTCACAGTTAAATAGAACAGGGCCATCATAAAAGTCATTAGTGTTATTCCTACTGTAAAAAGTCAAAATCTAAGTAAATATAGAAATTTTGTTTGTTTTTCTAAGGCTTTAGGTAACTTGGGGTATCAGGACTTCCACCAGAGGACGCTGTCAGCTTCCTCATCAGCCACAGCCAGGATCACCTGCTTCATTGCAGCACCCCTCATCTTCATACTTGGAATCCCTTCTGTGTTGATTGGAGCAGTCGCGGCATCAACAAGTACGGCAGTTGAGTTGTATAGAAGTGTGAAAAAATTATGTTCATTTTTTTGATATTTCTGATTTTTTTTTTTAATGTCAGACTGGAACATGACCTTATATGGCTCCCAGTCCCCATACGAGCGAGGAGAGGCCGGTCAGGTTCTGCCCATTGCTCTGCAGCACCTCACTCCAAACTACATCTCCATTATTGGTATTGGAGCTATAGCTGCCGCCGTGATGTCATCAACAGACTCAGCTTTATTGTCAGCTGCTTCCATCTTCACGTCCAACATCTATAAGAACATCCTGAGAACCAAGGTAAGAGGAGACCTGAGAGGACGATTCGACTTGTGGTTATTTCTTTTTCTGATTCAGCTTCCAGCTGTCATTTTTTTTCCCCTGCAGGCATCAGATAAGGAGCTTCTGTGGGTGATCCGTGTCACTGTGGTGCTGGTGGGTTTGGCTGGCACATCGCTCACCTTCCTACACAACAGCATCATGGTTTTCTGGATCCTGGGCTCAGGCATAACTTACGCCATCATGTTCCCTCAACTCATCTGCGTCCTCTTCTTGAACATCTCCAATGGCTACGGCTCCATCATGGGCTTACTAGTTGGGGTATTGTTGAGAGTGCTGAGTGGTGAGCCTTCTATTGGGTTGCCAGTTGTTCTTCACTTCCCAGGTTGCACTCTTGAAGATGGCGTGTATATCCAGCACGCTCCTGTTATGACTATCTGCATGTTGTCCACCATCTTTGCCACTTTGTTATTCTCCTACCTGGCTTCACTGCTCTTCAACAAAGGACTCATTTCTGAGAGATGGGATATATTCAAAGTGAAAACCCACAAACTGCCACCAAAACTAACGTTAATGAGCAATCGCACCACCAAAGCAGATGAGGACAAACCTGAAGGTCAAAATGAGACTGAATTAATGTTGACTACAAATCAGCAGGACTGAAAGAGAAATGATTGAAAATGTGTGAGAGAGTGCAAACATTTTTGTTTGGGCCTATGTAACCGTGTTTCTATTTTTATACCAAATACTTAATCTTTGTGAAATTATAATCTTGGCCACAGGATGGTGTATGAATTCATCACTTGCAACAAGTGCATGTGTTAGTGAATTTGTAATAATTACATTAGTGGGGGTTTTTTGTTTTGGTTTTTTTTCAATTTTTTTTTCAAATTCAAATTTTTTGTGGGGTTTGATTAACAAAGCCTGTTGACTTTTGTTAAGGGGACAACACAATAATGTCATTTAATGGTAAAGTATCAAACAATAAATAAAAACCCATATAAACTGGGAGGAATATAAATGAAAATGTCAGACTGTCTCTAAATGGTGAGTGGAACTGAAATTTTGGAAATTAACAAGTGCAAGATGCGTCCTACTTGTCTGAAAAGTTCATTCTCAGTGAATGTGCACTGGAGACTTCAAATTTCCACATCACACTTGTATAAGCTGCATCGGTTGGACAAGGACTGGCCTTCAAACTAGTTGTAGTGTCACAAATTATGTTCAAAGGTACTGGTCATACTCAGATTTAAGGTGAGCATGGAGAAACTTTCCCTATTAAATCAAAATTAATTAAATGTGAAAACAGCTTTCAAGTGTCAAACTACCAAGTGAAGCAACAACAACCAAAACACATTTCTCTCATTAACTTAAACTTTGTTTATAGTGCACCTCACCCAAAAATTTCGATGAAAAATAACATTTTTGGGTCTTTTCCTAAAATACGGAGGGTATCATACATTTAATACATATTTTTGTGTTTATGTAACGTTACTGGTAATTCCTTGTTTGGCCTTGTTGGGGCAGTAACGCTGCGTGGAGTTGAAGTTTTTACCACTGTTTAAGAAAAACAAGGAAGCGACTAACAGAAGCAGCAGAATGGTTGTTAACAGGGGGAAGTCATAGCTAGCTGTCGGTGTCTTCCCAGTAGTTTGTCAGGTGAGATGATGCATAACATTTTATCCATGGCATTTTAATGTAGCAAATCGTTAAAATGTGTAGACATCCTAAACTGAACTGAGCGAAAGTTAGCCAGTGTGTGTGTGAAGAGGCGAAGATACCATGGTAACAGTGTTAGCTCGGTTAGCTATAGCTACAAACCGTCAACGGTCTGCTGTACAGAGCACCTGTTAAAGTCTTAAAATGTTACTAATAGATGACGTTTGGTAATTAAAAAAAAACAAAAAACTTTAAGTTTCCTCAAAGTGTGGTGGAGGTAGGTGCTGATATATAAAAACTGTATATGTAAAGTGTAATATCAGTGAACCCCATTGTTAATTTCTCTCAGAGAAATATAAGAAACAGGCATGGGGTGGTACTTTTTGTTAACATGTATAATGTAACGTAAGGGAGAGAAATATGGCCATGATGTAAAAAGTGAATGCATTATAATAGGCAAATTCTGAATACGTTTTAATTACCAGCAAAACTTTTGCATGAGGATTTTTTTTCCTTTTGTTTCTATTTTTTCTAATATTTAGTTACATGCATGTCCATGTGCTCAGGATGAGATCCAGTTTTTTGGTACTGATCCTGTTGTCTCCAGTATCACAACACAAAACAAGACTTAGTATTGGTACTAACACTGCCAATAGCTCCCAGTAGTCATACAATAATCTTACCTTTTTATCAGTGAGCTCCACTGCAGAAATGGAGGCTGGAGGAGGGGAGGAGAGTCCAGATGTGCAGGGGGCGGCAGCAGCAGCAGAACCAAGCGTTTCTGGACGCCGACAGACTTCTACGAAGCCGGTTTGGTCTTTGCTAGAGGAAGCAGCCCAAATGAAAACAGAGGGAAACGCTTTCTACAGGGAGAAGAATATTCGCTCAGCCATTGGCCGATATCACCGTGCTCTGCTGGTCCTCCGAGGCCTCGACTCTGATGTGATGGCGCCAGTGAAAGGATTTGGACCCGAGTCACCTGCTCTCACACCTGAACAGGAGGCTTCACTGAGAAACACACAAGTGGACTGCTACAACAATTTAGCTGGTAGACAGAACATCACAAACATTTCAAGTGAAAGGAGAACTAGAATATCAAGTAGAAGTGCTGTTCATTGGCTTAAATACAGCTCATGTTAAAAAGTACGCAAGTAGTAGCTCTTAAAAAACCATTCAGAGGATCAGCTCAGTAGTTTCCTGTAGTTACTAGTAGTTTTATTTGGAGTCGTTTGCATAATCATTTCAAAATCCCTCTGCACTTTATTGCAGCTTCAGGGATGTTACCTCTTTCATATGGCAGCTTTTTCACTGATTTCCTTACAATGGATATTAGCAGCTGAATACAGTTATAGTATCTCATAGTATATATGTACTTATTTACTCTTTCAGCCTGTTTGCTGCAGAGACAGAGTGTTGACTACTCTCGTGTGCGGGAGTACAGCTTGCGGGTGTTGCAGTGGCGACCAGGCGATGCGAAGGCACTGTACAGGGCAGGAGTAGCGACTCTGGAGATGGGAGATGCACAGACTGCCAAACAGTACCTCATCCAGGCCTGCAGAGAGCAGCCTAATGGTAAGAAAAGAGCCAGTACATCACAATCATCCACATTTGTGATAGACTGACTGACTTCCCTTAGAGCAATTAATGCACACAGACCATTACTAATGTTCCTGATTTCATAATTGATACCACTTACTATCATAAATCAGCCTAGGAGGGGAAAAAATTGTCAAGATGCTTTTATTTTTGAAATTTGATCCACCAGCTAATGGAGCCTGATGTCTTTGGTTTGACATTTGGGGAAATATGCTTATTTGCTTTCTGGCCAAGATTTAGATGAGAAGATCAATATCACTGTCCTAAGTGTTCGTTAAATAAGATGCCACAGCCAGTTAGCTTAGCATTAAGACAGAAAACGGGGAAAATGGCTACCCTGGCACTGTCCAAAGTAACAAAATCTGCCTATCAGCACCTCTAAAGCTCACTAATGAACTTGTCACAGTTAATCAAAGGATATGCAACTTGAAATGCCTGTATTGAAGGTCTTTCAGAAATATCTGATGCTCTGCAGATTCAGAGCTGAAAAGACCAGATTGCAGTCTGTATTTTTATTTCATGGACCAATTTATCACAGTTGGTTCATTAATTTTCTGTTCATTTTTGCAAGACCAGTTGTGGGACATGTAAAGAAAAGGTTTTTTGCACCTTGCTGATTTTCAAAGACATGTACACTGCTTGCATAATTCTCTCCAAGCCTTCTCCAACGTACTTTCTGAAACAAAACTTCATTTTTCTGTCACAGATGCTAATGTGAGGAAGCACCTTCAGAGGGCTGAGGAGAAACTGAATCGGGAGTTACAAAAAGAGAAGGCCATGTATCGAGGCATGTTTTCTTCCAGCTTGAAGAGCAGCTCCGAAGAAGGGATTTAACCAAACGAACAGAGCTGGTGAGGGAGTTCAGCCTGCCAGCTCACCCTGCCAAATAAAGCCTCAACCCAAGAGAGACTGCTTTCAACAGATCACAAACCGAATGAGGAATGATCACACATCCTGAATCACTAATGTTTCTGTGTCTCCTGTAGACGCTTATGAAGTGAGCTTAGGAAAGTAAGAATTGCACATTATGCAGAGTACTGGAACGCTGTTAGTAGGAAAGTAAAGATGTCGCTTCTGAAAATAGAAAAGAGAGGACAGGAACATTAGTTTCCTAGCAACATGGAAACAGAGCTGGTTTTTTAGCCCAAAAGAGCAAGAGTTTGGATATTTCACAAAAATGTGAGACTCTTCATGCACTACTCAACGTTCTGATAATGCCTCCGTGATTTCAGTTGTCTGGTTAGTGCTGTGAATGTTGATTTTGTGACTTCTCAAGTAAAATATTTTTTCATAAATAATCTCCAAGCTCAGATGTCTTTTTAACAGACAATATATAATGTTGGTATATCACAGTACAAGTTTTATTTATCAGCTTCCTTTATTAATTGTAAGCCATGAGAAGCCACATTTTGTCTCAAATAACTCATCAATATTTTAATCATTCAATATTCATTTGAAAATCCTGAGCACAATATCAAGTTAAAGAGTATTTGCTTGGTTTTGGTCATTATCTGGCCAATATGATTGTACTTCAGGGGCAACACTGCCCATAACAAAGAGGAATATCACATTCTCACAATAGCTATAATCACTGAACAAGTCACAGAGCAGCATGCAAAAGGGGAGTGTACACTTACACATTCATACTCATGGTAACAGGGGGATTTAACCAATATGTAATGTAGCTGCTTATAGTCAATATTTTGAGTTCCTACTGAATATTATTATTAAATTAGGATACTTTTAAACCACAAAAGGATCCCAGAATACTGTTCCTGTGGTCAAATCCTTTTTGAACTGTATTCATACTGAAGAACTCCACTGAAACCTACACTAATGAAGTTTTTTTCTTTGCTGCACTTAAAAGGGAAATTTCTCTGTCAATTTACACCAACACATTGTCAGTGACTAAAGACTTTGGGAGGGCAGGGCAATCGTTTGACAATAAAGCACTCCGATTATGCCGTAGAACCGGTTTGGAGAAATTTGACATTTGATATTTTTTAGCTTTTTGGGAGGATATAAAAAGTGGCTATGTCAGTAAAAATTTACAAAAACCTCACTGGAATGAATGTTGTGAGCCAAGAACAAAATTAATGGCAGGTTTTACAGACTTTTATGTGCCTGAGAGGAACTTCCATTGTGATGGTGGTGGATGAAAGGACTGGCAGATATTCTACAGCCAGTATTATAGAACCAGCGTATCTGTCTAATCAATTATAAATCTTTGAAGACTGAAAATTAAAAATGATGGCACTTCCTTTTACATGAAATATAATACCAACCATCACTGCTGTTTTGCAGGCAACACATGGAAGAATCATCTACTGTGATGATCAGTTATTGTACAAATGTCACTTCTTAGATGGCTTCCGTTTGAGACTCAGAGACCTCATGGAGCCAAACACTCTCCTACCCAAGTCCCTCAGTGATCGAGAGCGCTGGAGGGGCATCCGAGGAGGAGGGGATGGAGAAAAAGAAGGAGAGGAGAGAGGGGAAAGGGAGTGGCAGCTGCCCTCCAGGCTCTGAGAGCGAGAAAGGTTAAAGAGGCTGGCGGTAGAGGACAGACGTTTGTCCTCCTCCTTTGCTCTCAGCAGTCTGACCCCTTCGTCTTTGCGGATGCCCATGCCCCCTTGCCCCACGTCTAATGAGGAGACCCAGTGTGCCCGCTTTGTGGGCTCCTCGCTGTGATTACGAGGCACCAGCAAACCCTGGGACTCACTCCTGAACAGAGCCCTTCTGGAAAGCCGGAGGCTGGAGCTCCGTCTCTCCCCATCTTCCTTCCCCCTCTTCTTTGAGAAGATGGGGGAGTTATCTACTTTTGGCTTCTTGTCATTACTGCTGGATGAAGCCTTCATCCTGCGGTGCTCCCTCCTCCAGCTTCCAACGCTGTTCCTCCTCCATCCATAGCCATACTCAGCTCTGTCCATCTCCTCCCTTTCGCTCTCTGATTCTTTGGCCCAGAGGCGTCCCTCAAAGCCCCTCCACAATTTGTTGGAGGTCTTTCTTGGTGTCTGAGCTGCTGTTCTCTCCTTTTGCTCCCCCTCACCCCAAACAGAGCTGTAGTCCTCTCTCTTGGCATAGCTGCTCACTGTGGCTGCCCTGATCAACTTATGAGAGGTGTGCTTTCCTTTGTAAAGCCCTTCCCCCTCCGTCCTCTTCCACCCTCCACTACTTCCACTTCCTCCACCACTCTGCCGAAGTGATCCACCTCTTGGTTGGATGCAGCCATGCTCCATAGGAGAGGTCCTGGTATTGGTGTGGGGCAGGGAGCATTGGAAGGGAGCATCCCGACGGAAAACCGAGAGAGGGGTGGCACCTAGGGGGGACGGCTGGAGAGGCCGCGGAGGGGAGCGACCCCTGGGAGTGGGGCGGGAGGCAGGGGAGGAGGCTGTGGAAGAGGGAAGGTCAGATGGGGAAGGGATTTGCTGGTAGTGGTAATGTGAAGAGTAGTGGGGAGGGGGAATATGGATGGACTGATAAGGGTGTATGGGACTGCTGGAGTGTGACAGAGGAGGGGTGACACTGGATTGAGACTGGGGAGAATGGGTAACACTGAGCGAGAGCTGTATTGGTCTCTGGGGATTCAGGTCTGTCAGTCTAGTATAGTCATGATCTGTCTGGGCTTTCAGGTGAGTTTTACTGTGACCCCTCACTTCACCTGCAGTATCTGTTTGGAAGCAGTCAATATCCAGCTCCACACCCTGTTCCATCAGTCCGACCACAACAGCCCTGGACAGGCCAGAGAGGCGGGAGATCTCTCCCACCATGGGGGAGTCTTCACTTAACTTGGGACTGGAGCTAGACTCTTGAATCAAGCTGCTACGCTGAGACCCTGGAGCTGATCCAGCACTTGTACCAAACACAGATGGTCCAGTCTCAGATGGAGCACCAGTGCTCCAGTCTAATGAGCGACAGAAAGCTGATGACCCAAATCCAGAACTGGGTCCAGACCCTGAAGTGACCTCCAGGGAACTGCGATGGCTCAGGCTGCTCGGACAAGTTGAAATGCGAGGGCGAGCTCTAAGTGCTGGGGTGGGTGTGGCTGAGGAGAGAGATGAAGAGGAGGCAGTGGGAGCTGTAGTAAAGTCACCCCTCAAAGCTCCACAACTGCCATTTTTAGGATTGTCCACGAGTCCCTGGCTGGAATTTAAACCAGGCGCCAGGTTCAAGTTAAGGTTGAGATGCAGGTTTATGTTCAAGTCCTCTCCAGTAGCTGAAGGAAGATTACCCAGGTTGATTGAGTTCCTAGTGGCCTTTTTCCCAGTAGTGCTGAGACTGACTCTGGCTGAGTTTCCCAGCAGTGACTTACAGGGAGTGATGCTGCCCCCTGGCATGGTGGAGGGTGTGCTGCGGCTCTCAAAGGCAGAAAGAGACTGAGTGGAACCATGACTTTTGCCAGGGGTGCAAAAGCCTCTGTGCATGATTGGACCAGGGGTGGCAGCTGAAGTGAGATCAGAGGTGGAGGAGGTTACCCGACTGTGGTACTGACGAGCCAGACGAGAGATGTACTGCTCCAGGTGGGTGAAGGAGGCCAGAGTGGGAGGCTGTGGGGGCTGGAGAGGCAGAGCTGGGTCAGTGCTGGACTCTAGTGGTTCGTCATGTTGGGGTTCTTCAGGACTCAGAGAGACTGATTGCTCTTGGTTCTGGGAGGTGAAGAGGGGGCTCTGGAGGGCGACAGCATGCAGCGGGCTGGGGTAGGGGTAAACCTCTTTGGTCCGACGGGACACCAGATCGGTACAGTAGCGAGGGTCCAGCTGGGGTTTTAGATGGAGGGAGGGGGTTAAGGAAGAGGAGGTGGGGTCGAGAAGTGGGAGCAGGGAAACAATCAAGGAATCACCTAGTCCTGAGCAGAGGTCAGACAGAAAGCTCAGACCAGTCGCTTCAAGGTCACTTAGTACTGAAAGAGAAGAGAGAAGAGAATATTGCATTTAACTTTCTTAATTTTAGAATGCCATTCCCTTACAGCTGTTCCTAGACATCAGACCTCCGCTGATGTTTATAGCCAGTTTTCAGTTGTCCTTGCTGAACTAGCTTCAGCCATCTACTGAAAATTAATTTTCAGTTTGCTTCACAAGACATAACTCCATTATCTGCACCAGCTCACCTGAAACTTGGGTCCCTTCTGTTGGTTCAGCATCTTCTTGGCACTCCTGCAGTCCAGGTTGCTCCTGCTCCTGCTGGTGGTGGTGGTGGTGTTGCTGCTGCTGCTGCTGCTGCTGTTGCTGCAGCTGTTGCTGTACTGCACCTTCTGACCACAGGATGTCAGTGTTGTCGGCAGACAGAGGAACCTGCTCCCACAGCTTCAAAGGTCTGGCCGGTGGCGCTGGTCCTCCCTGAGCAGCATCACTGGACACCGAGTAGCAAGAGTCTGACAGAGAGCTTCCACTCACTGAATAGAAACCTTGACAAGAGATAGGAAAATAAATTCAGTATTAAGCGACAACATCCCTCAATTTTTCTGTAATATTTGTAGAAGTTGACGATGCAGTCCTGAAACTTGCTGGTTGTTATGTAATTTACTGCCTGTTATTTCATTTGAATTATTATGATTAATTCCCTCTATTATATTATTAATAAAACTCTAAATTAGTGATCGTACTTACTGCTTGACTGACTGCTGTTTTTTGTCATTGACTTGTTTTTCTTCTTTTGTGGACTGTTCATGTCTGTTGTCAATGTATCTTTAAATGTTACTGCTTATGTTAAATTGAATTTTAAGAAATGTTAAAAAACAGTTTCATGTGATGGATGTCATCAATGTTGCTATTTTGAATTGCTGTTTGTTATTGCAGATTGAACCTGTAGGTTTTACATTTTCTGTTCTATATACTCTTTGTCTGGTAGGTCTTTTCAGAGGAATGTTTTCCGCACCAACAGTGTTTATTTTGGACGTATATAAAGAGAAATGGGTAGTTAGTGAGGTCAGTAAAAACTGGCTAAACAAAGACAAGACATCACCTACAGAAACTCAAACTTCATTAACATAAATTCCAAGAGACAGACGTCACAGTACTCAATCAACTGTTTAACCAGTAACATGTAGGTAGTTTCAGGACATATCACCAAAATCTGCGTTAAAATTCAGAAGAACAGGTCAACCTTTAGGTTTGAGTTGACTTACTAAGTTTTCAGGTAGCCTCTATATGAAAGTATAGTCAAAAAGGAAGGTGTGTATGAGTGCACAGCAGAAAGAGAGCTGTCTGAGCTAGGTGTAGACACACAGAGACCAGAGTTACAATGAGACTGGATAAGAGTTTGGCAAGAAAGACTGAAAAGTTGGCAGCAAGAAAGAAACTGAATGATTCAGTGCCAAGTCACAAAGAGTGCAAGTAAACAAAAGTAAAAAGGGTACGGTTAATGTTTAATGGGATTTCTCTAACACAAGGTGAGGCCTAGTTTTAACAGAAGGTGACAAACATCATCATACAGGTCAGTGCTGTTATCACACACTGTCCACCACTTTGACAACTGAACAAACATTTTTACCTGAACTAGGTCTGGAGTCGCTGTCCAGATGGACCATACCACTGGGGTCTGGCGTTGGGGGAGAGAGCAGGTCAGAGGGGGTGTCCCAGGACAGAGTGGACCAGCGTGAATTACTTCCCCTTGCAGATGAGGAGTGGACAGTTCCATCCCCTGAGTTACTGCCACACTCCTCTGGGCTGCTCTGACAGGGCAACACCATTATATCTGAAGGAGATGAAGCCTAAAAATAAAATAAAATGTGATAAGATATAGCTGGGAAACACAGAAAAAAGAAAAAAAAAACAAATATTACGACAAATATATCTAAATACTGTGATTGACTATATGTGCATAAAACTGGAAAAAAAACTAGCAAGTTCAGAAAAATTGTGCATTTAAAGTCATACAGTGTTTACAAACACAGGAACAGACAATATTTAAGCTGTTACAAAAGATTACAGTGGCATAATTCCCTAGATGATATTTAGTCTAATTTAGCATGGGTATTATCACCCAGTGGGTTTAATGGCAGGATTTACTCACTGTGACACACATCACATTACAGGGCTTCTTTGCTAAAATGAAATTTCACCACTGTGGAAGATGTTCCCTTTAGTTCTGTATGAATGATCACATACTGAAAGTGGCTCCACTTAAAACAGTGCTTTTCACCTCTCGGATTTAATCTCATTTTAGCAATCAGGTATTAGGCTGAATATCTATGGATGCATGGCTGGCCAATGCGTTTGAAATCACAATCACAATAGTGTGGCAGGATATGTGTGCAAAATCATATATAAAAGCCATGAAAATATTTGACTTGGAGGACATCTTTGTATAACCACCTGTTATCAGATTACTGAAATTCCATACTTAAGTCACTTGATAGCAAAGTAAACCGTATCCATCTACAGAGGAAGTCCACAGGATGACGCTGAAAGCTCAGAAATACCAAGTACGTTTACATTCTGCTGAGAATTTTTTTTTTTTTGCCAAACTTGATGGTAGATCAACCTCAACTCGGAGCACATATAAAATACTCAAAAGGTTCAAAATAATCAACCATGCTCCACTGTTCCAGATTACACAAGACCAAGCTCTTCACACGCAGAAATGAAACTTTAAGTTGTTTTATTAGTTTTTGAGTACATCTTGCGTAGAATCGTTAATTTAATTCATTAATTTGCAGTAATTTGTAGATCAATAACATGATAAGATCAGTTCATATGATTCCACTATAAGTCAGCAAATGGTCTTTTTTTACCCTGAAAAAAGGAAATGATAAATAACTGGAAGAAGTACTCAGATCTTTTACTTACAAAAAGCTCCAATACAACAATATAAAAATAGTCCATTATAAGTCCTTAATTCAAAACCCTTGTCAAGTGTTTAGGTATTATGAACTATTAAATGTACTTAAAGTCTCAAAAATAAATAACTTGTGCTGTTACTGACATTTTTTAATGTAAAATCTAAAGTAACTAGTAGATACAGCTGTCGAATAAAAATTAAAACTGTATCAAAGTGCAGTACTTGAGTAAAGGTTCTTTCCACCATTCACAATAAGGTCACAACTTTAAGCACACAACTCCTCGGAACTGCAGAGACACAATAGGAGCCGTGTGAAAGGACATGTAGTTTTGTGTGTCGTGATATCATTTACCAGACACACACCAATGACGTCACACCACGCTTACCGGAACCGTCAGGAATGAGGCACCTCGCACAATAACAATCACCCCGTAAGGTTAGCAAAGTGCCTCAGTTTCCCAGATTAGTAAAGACTTGGTAGAGTAACCCCCTCCTCCAATTATCCTCCAAATCCCCTAACCCACCACCACCAACAACCCCCCCTGCCCAGGACAGCAGCCAAGAGCCCCTGCATTAGACTGATCGACCCCAGACAACAGAAACACTGTGAGTGGCACTGATCAATCCTCTTGTTACTGAGGAAACAATACAGGTAGTGACTCACTGCTGGGGCGACGGGAGAGGACAGGGTGGGGGGGGGGGGGGTTCAGAAGATAATGTGGAAGGACAGATGACGTAACAAAGAGCAGCCAGAGCAGCAGAAGGGAAGGGGAGGGGTTGAACTGAGGAGGAAAGAGAGGAGGAAGGAAAAGAAGTGGGAGAAAGAGTTTGAGACTTTGACCTGTCTTAGGCTTATCTCAGCTCTGAGAGATTAGGGAGCTTTGACTCACTCCTGTCCCCCGTTTCTTTTTCTTTCTTTTTTTTTTTTCCTCTGTGAATCTAAAGTGAGAAGTGGCTGAGTGGGTGACCAAAACGAGCGAGAGGGACAAAAAAAGAGACAGAGACTGAGAAATAAGAGTGTGAGTCACTGATTGAGTGAAGGCGGTGAAGGCAAGGAGGGGAGGGTGGGGTGGGCAGGAGAGGGAGGGAGGGAGGGATGGGTGAGCGGTTGCCGGGTGAGAGAGAAGGGCATCTTGAAGGACCCCCACCTCCCCCACACTGCCCATGACAAATAATCCCCCCCCCCCCCACTTCTGTAATATCCTTCGAGCCAGCCGCCCCCTACTCACCATAGCTACAGCTGCTCACTCTCTAACTCTCGCTCGCTTCTCCTCCCACACACAACCACAACAGCACAACAGGCCTGGCGAAATATTTAACTCATCCTCAGCCTGAACGCACACAAACCAAGTCTTGTTGTGACTTTCGCTCGCTTGTGTGTTCTCTCGTCTGTTCTCTTGCAGAATCCCACTTCTTGCATTCTCTTCCAACTGCCATAAAAGCCCATATGTTTATCATTCTACACTTGTACACGCTTCAACTTTAGTTTTTTCCCTTCCCTTCTTTAATCATGTGAATTTAAAGATATGAATTAACCCGTTAAAAAGGCCCTTGAATGCGTAAATCACTGCAAAAATACCCTTCAGTGCTCTTTCCTTACACAAACTTCTACTTTATTATCCCTCAACAGCAAAATGCACTGCATGTTGCAGGATATAATGTTACACAGAGACCAGTCCATGATCAAATCATAGGCAGTTGACAGACAAGTGGGTGGGGGTCTGCCCAGAGCTGTGTAACATGATATTCCTTCATGTGAGGGAGCAGCACAGCCCCTCTTTAGCAACATGTGGAAAATGTATGGGTCGATTGGATAATAGTGCAACATTGATCGCAGCTGCACAAGCAACACACCTCCTCTTATTAAGGGCATTATGTCATTACAGCGAGACAAATTGCAGCGGTTGCCATGTTGAGGCAGAATAATGTGGTCAAACAGTGTAGGATGGAGCCGGTGTTTGGAGAGAAGCACTTGCTCGTTCAACAGGGCGCAGTATTTATTGTTCCATGCATTATTAATGCGCTGTTGAAATTTAAAGACAGCCCACACTGTGCATCTTCATCTTCACCACTGAGTGGAGTGACGCGCTCAAGCTTTGCTGACATATTCAGGTGGATCTTTTGAGTTGCATCAATGTTGCAGACTTTCTTTTTCTTTTTTTTCCCGGTGAGTTGAGACAGATCCCGAGGCTAGAACCAGAGACAAAAAGCTGTCTCCCTCCAAAAGGCAGGGTAATGGCTCTCCGTGTAAGATGATGCTTTCCAGTAGTAAACCTAATTTCAAGAAAGGCTGCCTTCAGTGAGAGCGCACACAGCCCTGCAGATGGAGCAGAGACACATACGCTAAAGATATTCAGTTATCCAGCACGTTAAGACAAGAAAAGGCGACAAATTTTTCACATTTGAAAAGACTGATTGTTGCAGCTCTACTGTATATGTAAATTATGGGAAGCTGTTCTACTTCCCAATCTGCTGCCCTCTGTGGGGTTTTTTTTAAGGGAGGAGAAGGAGAGGAGAAGCTTATTTTTCAAACCTGAATGGCAACAAAGACGATTTCACAAACTTGGCCTTGGACACGAACTCTGAAGGCAAGAAGAGTTACTGACAAGTGTGCGCATGGTAGAACACTGAGAACTACTTAATTTGAAAATCAACGCTTGTTCTATTTACAAAAACAGACTTCATGCACAAATCTGAATTATTTATATTAAAACATATCAACATCTCCTTTGTAAAATTAAATTAAATGTGTTTTCTTTCCACTAATGCTATTGAAGAAGCATCGTTTTTTAACAGGTGTTTTTTTTTTTTTTTTTAAGCCTGCATGCATGAATTCATCACATGGCAGCAAAGATAGTTATTTTAAGTTGCATTTTTCCATCACAGATGACACCATACAGCCATAATCCCAGCCTACCAAATGCACAGTGATAACTTCTGCCCTTCCTCTCTCTCTCTCTCTCTCTTTCTCCCTCTCTGCTATTAGAGAGAGAAAAGATGAATCACATTTCAAGAGTTTAATTCCAAAAAAAATAAAAAATAAATAAAAAGCTGGTGTTAAAGTAGAGTGCATTATGTGATGAGTCACCTAATCCTCAGCTTACAAAATAGTTATATTTTTGAAAGCAGAATAACCTGTGTTTGTAAAGAAGTAATGAATTTAAGGTAAAATGAATATAATGCCTTTGTGGATGAAACCTTTACTTTTCCACAAAACCTTTTCACCTTAATAGTAGTAAATAAAACAGCAGGTATGTGTCTACTTTCTCTTCTATTTTCCTCTCTCTCCAGCTGCGGCAGTGTTCAAATTATATGGTCACTTTTGCAGCAACAGGAACAACAATTTGTCTCCATGTATGCAAATGTGTGTGTGTGTGTGTTGGCGGATGCCAGCCCGGGCAGAGGGCAGAATGCCAGCCTGCTCTGCTACACTGGCAGCTCCCTTCAGAGGTGAGAATGAGCAATGCTGGTCGGCCTCTCCACAGGAGATCTCAGCACCACGGGGGGAACTACAGAGGAGATGTTGGTAGGTGGGCGGTGAGGAAGGCAGCACATTATGAGCCGCACTTCCATGCTGATGCCCTCGCTCAGATGGGACTGCAATTTCTGTCCCTGCACTGATAAAAACTGATTTTTTTTTTTTTTTTTTTTTTTAATTTTAGGTTGTCTTCCTCTCAGTGGTGCAGCCTATGAGGGATACGATTTCATATTATTTTTTGTCAAATAAACATACCATTCTGAAAAAGGTGACTTCAGCTGTGGCCTGGTTTAAACAGAACATGTATTTATGTGCTGCAGGCTGCTGACTCATACCACTCATTGGTATCAAGCACACATATTCACAGTGTAAAAACATTATGTGCGAAGTGACTGTGACAAAGTATCTGATACTTTATATGGATGACAATGAAATGTTATTACTGTGGCCAATAATGACCCATTTACTGTAGCACCTGTGTTGAAAATCTCCCAACACCAGCAGACCCTGAACACAACAAACCACCAGTTTATCAAATCTGGAAATGATCCAGAGATAATCCATGAGACACTGATTTAGTAGAAAATAACACGCACATCACTGCACTCTACAATGTGGGCAGTGCAGTAAATCCTCTTGAAATTGCAGCCCACAAAAAAAAAAGGTTCATTCTTCACATATGGGATGGTACATTACTGTGTCAAATAATTTTTAGTAATGTTTTAATCTTAAAGAGCAATTTCACCAGTGAAAAGAGGTTCATTTTCTTGCTGGTTGTGGGAAAAGGTGAAATTATTATTATTATTATTATTATTATTATTATTATTGTTGTTGTTATTGGTGCCCCATGACAGAAAACAGGCTGTGGTATGCCCTAGGGTTCCAACTAATAAATAACTGTATATAGGAGAATGTCAGGAAACTGATACAGTTTTCAAAAGCCCAAGGTGAAATCTTCGGACATCTTGTTTTACGAGACAAAAAAGACAAAAAGATATTTGTTTACAAACACACAAGGCAAAGAAAAGCCGCAAATCTTCATAAGCAGTTGGAACTAGAGAATATTTGGCATTTATTTGAAAAAAAAAATCACTTAAGGCTGACTGATTATCAGAATAGTTGCTGATTAATTTGTTTAATTAATCAACTAATCAAGTCAGCACCAGTACTCCTGATACTTTAAGTATTTTCTTGCCAATGTCCATTTCAGCCTTAATTATATTTCTCCCATTTTTCACAATAAAATCCTGCAGTCACATTCACCTTTCAACAGATTATACATCTTGATGACTTCACAGGTTCAGTTCTAGTTCACGTTCATGCATAATGGACCAGACCACCTATAGTCTCAGTATCCAGGCCTCAGGATTGGACCTGTTCACATCCTGGCCTCCTGTATTACATGTCAACCCACATTCCTCACATTCTCATCACAAAAAAAGACCTGCATATCCATTTCAGGACATGGTTGGGAAATGGTTTTCTTTCTTTTGCTGTGTGGGTGTGTTTGAGGATGAAGTCTGAGATCACGCATCCTAACCCTCTCCTGAGTAGGTCACACTCCACTGGAGCATTCACGATTTCACAATAAAAACATAAGAACTGCACTTTTAGCTCAGGACAAAATAGACAGACAGTGATGGAGTCACCCCTCATATTGTAATCACAGTGATCTGAATGCCAAAGTGACCTTTACAGCTGATGAGCTCACTGGCCAGAGCCAAACAATGCAGCAGTGTCTGGTTGCTGGCTTGTGTATTAATACCTACACATGATTTTAGCGCCTGTATCCCACCACATCCTCCTGCATAACCTTGAGGCAGGGCACAGGGCCAGCCAGACAGGAGCTGGTCCTGGTACCCTGACCTCAATGACATTTGCTCCATGTGACGGTCACACACTGCCGCTGTGTATAATGATCGGGCTGCATGCTTGGATGCTCTCTGGCACCATCTCAATCAATTGGGTATTCAGCTCTCGGCACAGCCATGCGCCGCCAGGCAGCGATAAAATCTGTCTACTGAGCCGCAGAGGGACTGGTTTGTTGGCAGATCACCATCATCCCTGCATCCATATTTAATAATCTCGTCATGTAGAGATCCGGGCTATGAGCTGACAGACGCACTGACTGACCTGTTGCCTGCGGGATGTCGCAGAGCCATGCTCGGCGTCCGAGGCGGCGCTCTCCGGGGTTCCGCTTCCCTCCTCCGCCCGTGGCTCCTCGGCGTTGGCGGCAGCGGAGGCTCGGTCCTCCAGAGCGGCGTCCACCATCTCCAGGTGTTTGCACCTGAGCAGCTCCAGCTCCAGCACGCCGGCTAGCGTCGCTTTGAGGCGCTCGCCGATGCGGACGCGCTCGGTGCCCGACCAGAGCGAGTTCACACAGCCGCGGCGGCCGGCCATCCTCGTCGAGGTGCCGGCAGGCGGAACGGGGGCGCACCGCTGACCACCGCTCAGTTACAATGGAAGAGAGGAATGATCGGACTAGGGTCCGGCTTCAGGTAGAGCCACACAGGTCCGGACGAGCGAGAGCAACATAGTAGCCGGTTGAATTAACACAACATTAAGGAAAATATAATCCTTACTATCTGTAACGTGCCATGCAGCCTACAGTTTCAGGCAGCTCTGCTGAGTGGCACAAGACTAGAATTAATGAATCCGCTGGTAGCCTGAAGGAACATCAAGGAACCATGCCTCATATTAATCCAAACTTCATTTCCTGTTTACATTGCCCTTTTTTTTTTAATGTCACTTACAAGCTTCCCGGTCCGGTGGAGTTACCATGGTGCAGGGATCCGTACGTAGCGTCCCCAATGAGACAATGCAACAGACGGAGGGTGATAATGTTACATGTGGGAGCAGGCAGCAGAGAGGAGGAGCCACTGCGCCAGACCTGCACACAGATTGGTCGGTGAAGTTTTTCGAATGGACCCACGGAAAAATCCCCCCAGTGTCCAACTTCATTGTACATGATGCCAGAGGACAAATACTTCCAGTCCTAATGTATTCCCATAGTCACTGGTGGAATGTAACCACGTACAATGAATGAAGTACTGATTTGTGCTCCTTGTACCTTATTAGAGTATTTTATGCTGCCTCCTATTTCTACTTTGATTTTAGAGGAAAATGATTTACTTTTACTGCTTATCTGCTATATTCACTCTGAGAACTAGAAGAGCGCAGACCTCCGCTAAGGCCAATGTCGAACAACACACACCAGACTACACAGAAAAAAACTCAAATTCATAGTACATATAATGAATACGTCCCAAAATTTAAGATATTCTTCCCTGGCCCGTGTCGCATCCCACTACTAAATTCGGTGTGAATCGGTTCAGTACTTTTTGCTTAACCTCGCTGACAAACATACAAACTCGGGAGAAAAAGCAACCTCCTTGGCGCCAGTAATTAAAGGCGCTGCGCGCGCACACACAGGTGTTTTCAATCTCTGTGTCTGATTCGACCTTACGTCAGGTGTAAACTGGGTGGAGCCATGCGGGGGGGGGCACCAAAGAGCGATGACAGGCTAAATGACCCCGCCCCAAATGGTACAACAAAGTTAACTAAAAGGTGTGAGTGGTAACACCTGTTAAAGTCAACTACTTAAAATTTTACATATCGATTAGTTAGTATGGTCACTTTATACTATATGATTCATTATTATTGATTCATCTACCAAAAGAGAATATTAACTAGTTTGAATGTAACCACATCATATTTTAATCACCAATGGTATGATTATAAGGAAAAGTTTTTTTGGAGCCACTGTTAATGTTTTAAGAAACACCAAGTATCTGCTGTGAAAAAGGCCTACTTACAGCACAAACACACTGTCATCATTAGGTACCGGAGGTAACACTGTCTTCTACAGGGAATTTGTGTCATGTTTTAGAGCTTCATTGTTTTAGCTTGTGGTTAAGCAAATCACCACAAACTAACTGACACACTGTTAAAATGAGTGTTGTTAATACACTAAGCTTGCTGGTAGAGCTCTGGGCTCAGAACTCTTTCCTGGAGAAGCAGCAAGAAGAAAATAAAAATATATCTGGTGTTGAAATACTTTGTCTCAGCTCTGACAGGTGGAGCATGCTTTGGTGCCAACTTTCAACCAGCAGAGGGTGATCTTAACCTGCAACACAGCTTCTGTTTCCTGCTATGCCTCTACAGGCTGGTGGGTCTCAACAATGGACTGACTGTGTAGGACCTCCTTAAAGAGCAGAAAGCTGTCCACATCTGAGTAAAAAACCATACAGTTCAATAGCTCTACAAACAGTTTTTAAAATAGTTTCAATAACTTGAAAGTGGGATTTATTACAGGACTGTTGTATCAGATTGTTTTAATTTTAGCTGGAGGTACCTAATAAACTCAGATAGGTACCTTTAGAGAAAAAACAAGGAGAAGTACTGAAACACCAACTCTGAATTTTATTATTTGATTGAACATACAGCAGAAGCTGCCATGTAATCTTTTAAAAGAAAAAAACTCTAACCTTTCAACCAAACTGTTACTGTTAACAAAACAGTCTCCCCTCAAAGTCCCTTTTGTGTCTGTTATGGAGTTTTCAGTGGTTTCACATGTTCTCCTCCAGCAGATGGAGTTTGCACTGTTCTTATCTGGCTTCAACTCTATAAAGTGCTCAGAAATTTGAACACAAACAATTCAAAGACCACTGAGCAAACTCCATCTGCTGATGAAGAGCGTGATTATAATCTGGTGAGTTGTCTTGCAACTCACCAAATAGGCCGTTTTCACAACAGTTTCAGTTGTCATTAGGAAAGGCATCGTGTGTCACTGACGACAGTAACAATGGCTCAGTTAAATACTCTGTGTCACAAAACCTCATCTTTCTTAAATTCAGTAAATGCATGAACAGGGAGTCGGTAAACAACAGCAGATAGATGAAAAAAAAAGAAGAAACTGCATGGAAGACAAATGGAAAGATATTCACATCCCATCTGCCACAGTTTGGAGACACTGCACCTGTAAGAAAGATGGTCAGCATGACTATTGCACAGTGAGATCAAAGGCCAGGAACTAACTAAATATGTGTGTTGGCCGAATTCAGAGCCATTAGATCTTATCATAAAGGAGGCACCAGCCATGTTTATAGTGAGGGGGGGCTCCTCTAGAGTCCCATTTTGTCTAAATCATTAATGTCATGTGTTGTTTATGCTCTTCACATGGTGGCTGCCCTCATTACACTTCTGTCTTCATGTTCATGCTCCTCTGTGTGAATGTGTACGTGACAGCAGCACCAATTTCACAAGCAGATGTGAGAATGCTCTGTGAGATAACCAGTATGTGTGAGTCTAATCTGGGCAAGATCACACACACTGATGCACCCCTGCATCCACACGCTGCTCACCAGGACGAGGAGCATGCCTTTGTTTGTTAGTGTCACATTTCGACTCCTCCCAGCTCTGCCTCCTATAAAACAACACCGGTCTCAGCTTCTCAGTGGGGTTTGCTTACTTCCACCCGAGGGGACTTCACCGTCAGCCCGGGGCAAGACCGCCACACCGGCGCCAACCAGCTGCACACGCCTCCATCACCACTGGTCTCTGCGAACCTCCCCGAGGAACAAACAAACATGGCTCCTTTTGAGAAATCCATGGAGATGATGCCCTTCAAGCAGAGGAAATGCCTCGGTAAGTCACATTATCAGTTGATTCTCTTATTATTGTCACTGGTACACTTACTTGCATGAACAGATTGTCTCTGCAATGTCTGGATGCTGGTTTAAAAGTAAAATATGTAAACATATTTCTCTTTAGAAACAAGAAAAGATGAAGTGTGCAGCATTCGGTCTAAATTCCCCAACAAGTTGCCTGTGAGTTGGTTTAAATTGTAGAAATTTGATGTATTGAATGAGGAATTTTACCTTTTTTTCTGGGTGCGACTGCACCATCAGCTGATCACAGGTGTGTTTTTGTGTCCAGGTAATTGTTGAACGTTACACCCGTGAAAAGACTCTCCCCCTGTTGGACAAAACAAAGTTCTTGGTTCCCTTCGAGCTCACCTTGGGTCAGTTCCTGTGCCTGCTCAGGTAAGTGATCTGTGACTACTCGTTTCTAATATTTCCAGCCCTTTTCTTCTCATTTCAACCCTCCCTCAGCTACGTTTTGTCCCCCGATTTGTCAGATTTGTCATTGTTCTCTCTCAGCGTCTCCACAACTTTCACTGTCTCGTACTCTCTCCCTACTTTGTCCTTCCTCTCAGGAATAAGATTGCCTTGGACTCTACCCAGGCTTTGTTCCTCCTGGTGGCAGAGAAGAGCATGTCCTGCATGTCCTCCAGCATGGGGGAGGTTTACTCCCGCTACAGAGACGCTGATGGCTTCCTCTACATCACCTACGCCTCACAGGATATGTTCGGAGCACCTCGACCAGCAGCCAGGCCGCCTCTCTGAGCCTGCAACAGATAAAATGAACTGAACTCGGACCAATGGTGGTGACGGCACACAACCAAACTGGAAAAAAAAAAGGACAAACTGAGCCAAGCCAAGACTGTTTTGTCCCCAAACTGCATCTCTGACTACCTCATGAAACCTTTTGGACTTTTAAACACAGCAAATCACTCCATGCTTCATCAACCTCAACAAGCCAAAACTAGACTAAGGAAGACTTTGTATTAGACTGATTGATTAGTTGATTGGCTAAAAGTTAACAATTTCTATGAAAGTAGGGAAAGTAGAAGTCAATATAGAGAATTGAGGTTTTTTTTTTTTAACAAAAGAAACAACCAAGAAGATACAGTAGACTCTGTTGCTCCAAAGTCTCAGACATTAAAATTGAGATTATTTTTTTTTGGCTGTCCTATGACTTTACAGGCCAAACATTTTCAAATTTGTCCTTCAATAACCTCAGAAACCTTGAGCGTCAGTGCAAACAAACCAGTTTTCACATAACTGCACCGCCAGATCAGGGTAAAACCAGTCTACTGGAACCACCGCCACCACCACCACCATCTTCTCCACTTTACAGAAAGTCAGTGTTTTGCTGGTAATCAGACTCCCTCTTAGCACTTATTTCTCCTTCCTCCTCTCTTTTCTCTGATTCATCCTCGTCTTACCTTAAAAATGTGAAGTTGTGCTCCGGACTCTCGCAGACCATTACAGGGACTTTTGAGGCTGTTGCTGCTGCTCTGATGTGTTCTGTATCCAGCTGTCAGTATTCAAAAAAATAAATTAATTAATTCTTGTCCTTTTAATTTATTGACTTTGTGTGATGTTTGCTTGCAGAAGATTTGACAGCATGAGACATTTTTAACTGTGGCTCACATTACTTTTGTCCCTACTTACATGATTTTAAAGTGGCTTCATTTTGTTCCTTTTTTCAGTGTTTCTTTTTATTTTGGACTCCAGATGTTTTGAGGTCACTGAATGGAGCTTGAACAGGTTGAAGAATTTTGTCAAACTGTTTAGACAGCTTCATGTCACGTCAAAGCATCAAAAATATAGTCTTATAACGTTTTGGGGGCTGCCGTGGCTGAGGTAGTGGGTGTATTACATTTAAAATCCATTCATTTCCCTGTGTACTTCTACATATATATTTTGTACTCACACACACAGGTGCCTCATTCCTCACCTGCCTCTGAAGTGGCACTCCCTCCACATGATGGTGTTATATAAGCCCGACCCAGTCAACTATCTGCAGGGGTCAGTGTGTCAGAGAGCTGGTGGCACTGGGTCATTTTAAGACATCGAAGGGACGAATGTGACCCAAAAAAAAAAAAAGGGAGAGAGGGGAGTGAAAGAAAAGAGCCAAGGGAGTGATGGGAACAGCGATGAAAAACAAAGAAACTGAAGAAGAAAAACAGGGAGAAGCCGCTCTCCATAAACACTGGAAGAAAAGGAAGGAAGAGGGGAAAAGAGACGAGGGGAAGATAGTGACGTACTAACAGAGGAAGACAGGAAAAAGGAAACAATGTAAAGGAGAGATATACAGTGGAGGAGGGTGACAGCTATCTAAACACACAGCGTACAGAAATACGGGGACATACAGTCATACAGCCTCTCACTTCACACCACTGTGGCCATTCTGGCAGCTTTCTGTCAATACATTATCATGACCAGAACAAGAGGAACTGTGAAACCTCTGCCAGCTGCAAACGATCTGTTTTGATCACAGAGGACTCAAAGTTTTCTGAGGGAAGTTAACTTCAGTCTTTCTTATTACAGTATTTACCTCAGCTTAGTTTTCACTGCACGTTCCTTCAGAGTTTGACACCCAAACAATTTTTTTCCTTTTTTGTACTAAAAGATGTGTAGGTCCGAGCATGATTTGTGAGTGAGGCGAGTCCTGGTCCAGTATGTAGCTTATGTAAGTGTGATGTGGAAGCTTAAGAATGGAGTCAGCAGGAGACGAGATGTCGTGTCCAGTAGTTATTTCTAATTTCTAGCTTAGATAGAAAAGAAACATAAAATTCTAAATATTGTCACCTCGTCAAGCCTCTAAAAATCCTTCAGGTTAAAAAAATCCAAGAAGAAAATTCACTCTGTGGTCAAAGTCCTCACATATCTTGGGTTTGGTGCAGATTTATGATAAGGTGTCACACATTGACTCGACAACCAAAAAAAGGTTGTGAACCACCAGTTCTCCCCAGCTCAGACGAAAAGGTAGGCCGGTTCAAATTAAATGTAAAAGATCTGTGAGGCTCTTACCCCTCAATGTACCATGAGTCACTATATTCACAGTGAACAGTAGCCTTGATCTGCAGGAGAGCAGGGCTACTGTTCACTAAATAAGCCTATACCCAAACACAATATCTGTAATGACTTATCAAGACACAAGAGAGCGCCTCTGGACTTTTTCAGACATGAAATCTCCTGCTGATGTGGTAGAGGGGAAAAAAAAAAACAGCTGATGGAGATGATGCGTACTGACGCTGACTGATCATCTAGTGAGTCAGTTAGCTGGATACCAATGAGTGATGAGGGAGAAACACATGGCTCTTTCAGTGTAACGTGAGACTGAAATGAAACATCCTCAAGTTGTCTCATTGGTGAGAAGCAGACGGGTGCTCTCAACTGTGATTTGACAGCCGCACAAATTCCAAAAGACCGGCTGATGTTTCCAAGTTGAGGATGATACCTGTGGAAAACGTGGAAATATGTAAACAAACATGACCAGACATGCAGTGAAAGATATAGTTTGGGAATGTGTGGATGTAACTCTTGGCCTTGTATTATCTTGCTTAAAAATAAGGCTCACATGGGAAAAACATTGTAGAATATCTTAAAATTTACTATCAGCTATTGCAGTGCAACTGCTTTACGTTTCAGTTTCTTATTCCTACATCCTATTTGAATTATGCAAGGAGACTTCAGAGCAGATTCAGACTTGTTCAGGTTAAAAGTTCCATGAGGTGAATATACAGAAGTTACAAGCAGCCAACTTCATCTCTATTCAGACTCAGAAATGAATTTCACATGTGGAAGCCTCCTGTATTTCTGTTTATGATTCCTGCTCGTCTCCCTGAGCCTGGACTGAATTTTTAGCTTTTAAAATTGTCTCCATGTGTCCTCTAAAGTGCTCCACAGAATGGGTGTCTGTCCTAACCACTGTTTTCAATTTACTGTCAAAAATATGCAGCCACAAGCAACTTGTTTCATGGCTAAATGGCCTTATATGTCCTCCTGAGGCACATGGCTGGAGTGTTTCTGGCCTACAGAGGGCAGTAGACCACATTCAAACTGTCAAACTAAGGGCATTTCAAAATAAAAGTCAGTGTCTGGATGACCTCTGAGTGACACAGCCCTTGGCATGACCCTCAAGGACAAATTACTACAAATTAAAAGCACAAAACTATAATTCAGATCAGGTTTATGGTGCAAATGTAATTAATTTTAGTAAGTAAGTAGTCAGTCAAACATCTGATAGAAAAATCAAACTAACATTATGTATCACTGAAAAGAGACACTAAAAATCCACGTTAACATGAGTTGAATGGTACAGTATTCCTTTTTATTTATCTGGCAAAATAATAAAAAGGGAAGCATTTGGAAAGAGTCAAAGTTAACAGTCAGGAAATACAAAAATATAGATAAAACAATTCTAACAGTTGTTTCGATTTATTTCCTCTTTCTCTCACCAAATGGAAAAAAAACTATATTTCTTTGGGTCAACATATAATAATATGAACTGTATGCTTATAAGACATCTTTTACACAGGATGCTCAAATCCATGACCCATCATGCAACCTCTGGCTACCCATCAGTTCATGATCTATCAGTAATGTCCTTTCATCAGGTGGTAAATCAACAACTCCCTCCCGCCCCTCTCCACGTTTATTTTTAATAGATACCTGAACAATAATCCCTAATGCACAAAGATGTACCTACCCTCCCTCCTCCCTTCCCACCCCCCAGAAACCCGCCAGTCTCTCTCTGGTGAAAAAGATCACAGCAATACCTCCTCACGGTGTGTCAGGAAGCCTGGAGAGTCGCAGCTTGATGGAGGATGATGGTGTTCATGCTTACGGATGGACTTTTTTCTGGAGAGTCCTAAACATGATGCAAAGCACTGACACCTCCAGGCTGCTACCCCCTCCCCCCCTCCTCTAATCCTGTGTGACTATCCCACGTTTGGACGGGGGCACCAGGTGATCAGGCAGCGTGGGCGGCAACTCATGGCCCTCTAGCTTTACCTTGATGAGGTGGTTGGCGAGGGCAAACTCCTCGTCATCGAGGAGGCCGTCTTTATCCACGTCTGCCAGCTTCCAGATCTTTCCCAGCACCGTGTTCGGCAGCTTGGACTTCAGCATCTCCTTCTTCGCTGCAGCACCAGACACTTTGCCGTTGATGGGAGAGAGGGTGTAGAAGATCTCATCGTATGTAGGCTTGTCGCGACCCACCACCCACTCCAGCTCATCGATGCCTTCACTGGCACCCTCTCCATAGCCATGACCAAAGGGCCCGCTCATGGTACCCTCAAAGGCTCCACCCTTGACGGACTGGCTGGGCATGGCAGCCTCTTCCTGGCGCACCATGGCCATGAGACGGGCAATGTCATTGGCGAGCATGTCCTCCACCGCCTCCAGCAACTTGGGCTTTAGCGCCGCAAACTTGGAGAAGTCCTGGCCATTCAGCAGCTCCTGAAGGGATGGGGGGTTGAGAGAAAACAGGAATTGGGGATAGAAATAGATCAGTCTTCAATGGCTACCAATGGGAGTAGCATACAAGAAGCAGGATTTCCTGACAAACCAGGAAAAATAAATCTCATCCCCGTCCTGGCCCATCCTGGAGGGCAAGAGCAGGAAAGAAGGGCAAAGATGTGAAGAGAGTAAAGGTTGGATGGTCATTCTGCTCTGAACCGAACACTTTATGTAACACGCCAAAAATAGAGTCAAAGTTGTTATTACATCAGATCTCTAACTCTGGATAGTACATCACTGTCTGCTGAGTATGTCTAGATTTATCCTTATCTCACCTGCATCTTGGCCAGGTTGGGGAAGTCTCCAGGTGAGATCTGGTGCTCTTTCTCGATCTTATGGTAAATCTCTCCCAGGTTGGATATCAGCTCCTTCTTCTTGGAGTCCTTTCCAAACACACTGGGCATCTCCTTTTTCAGAGAGCTGATAATGTAGGCTTGCACCTGGACACCACAAAAAAAGGCAACAGACATTTTATTTTACTTCTAACAAGTTAATTGAATTTTTGTGGAAAAACATATTTTTATTCAAAGTAGAGTATGGTCACATGTCCTACAACATGCCTGGAGGGGATTTTTAAAATTAGGGATTTACTCAATGTAAATATAGACTGGTAGCAGAAACAACAGATGATCTCTCTTTTCTTCTTGTAAGTGTTACTGGTTTATCAGACTGCTATATTCTTTGGCCGCACATTTATACTCACTTCTGCTTGTGATTAGTTTAGAAACTAACAAAGTTAAATAAAGCAGGTCCTTTCTGAGTAATCTGCCTCTTTTTGGAGCTAGAGGACAGGGGGTGCTAATAAGCAAATAGTATGCTAATACCCTGAATTAAGACTGCGAACATGTCAAACATTGCACCTGCTAATTGTCAGCGTGTTAACATTATCACTGTGAGTGTGTTCGCACGCTGATGCTCAAAGCACTGCTGTACCTCACAAAGCTGCTAGCATGGCTGTAGGCTGTTACTCTCGTTAACACTGACCTTGGCGAGGCGTGCGCGTTTGATGAGGTCATTGAGTTTGCGTAGAGCTGCATTACGTGGCAACGACTGGATGTCCAAGAACAGGTCCTGTTCCTCTGCTTCAAACAGCTTCCTGTTGTCTGGGACCAACAGGGGCTGGGCCCAGAATGACCCGATGTACACGCGGACAACCTGGAATAAAGTTTGCACAAGTTAATCTCCATTAATCTTCATTGTCCCTCTGGTTATACTTTACTGTCCACACCCACATTAGAGCAAATTCTTGCACAGGTCACATACATGACATTGCAGTCTGGCTAAAATGTGTAAACATGCATGAAATGTACCTAAATTAAAAAAGACAAACAGGACGCATGACGACATAATATAGGACTGTGAGCTTGAAAGTGAAGCAAAAATTTAAACATACATAAAACATAAATGTACTGTGTTTTATATCACGTGGAGAGACTCCACACTACAACGCACCCTCAAAGTCAATTAATTATTATCTACATGATCCAAAGGTCTCCCTGCGATTGGTTTATGAATATAGCCCTGGATCAAACATTAACATAGTCAGGGAAAGATCATAAGACAAGTCGGGTCACATGATCAGGTAGGACATGGGATCTGAGAAAGACGGTACTTAAACTGCCATTCACTTTCATTACATTGACACATTTAAGAGTTTGTTTTTTCTGACGACTTTTGTTGCTGAGAAAATTGGATGGAATGACTGTAAAATGGCATTTTTCAATTACTCTCATCCTTGGGGGGTGGGGGCGGGGGATCATCTGACCTCCGCTCAGACCTGCCTAAGACGATCACATTTTCCCTCAAAATATTAACAGACTGTGAGTAGTCTGAGTATGTCTAACAACTCATCATTACCAGCTAAAGAAGGCAGGTTCTGGCAGTCAGTGTGGGAAATAAACACAAGCTTGGATTTTTTTATTTTTTTAAACCATGTTTCAATGTGACTGGGGTCAAAACAATATTGGTTTAAATAAATTTATGGATTTACACACACGCACAAGTGAGAAAAAGAGATGGTTATAACCTCAGGTGTGTTGATGATTTTGCCCAGAGACCACATCAGTGCTCCGTAGACCCTCATCAGCTGCTGAGTGCTGATCTGGTCGGCCTTGTTCAGTACCACACGCATTTTGTCCTCGTGGTTCTTCAGAGCGCGGATCACCTCGGAGAACTCATCGGAGATGTCCAGCTTGTGGGCGTCGAACAGGAGGATGATGCGGTCCACGCGCTCGGCAAACCACTCCAGCACCGCGGCAAAGTCGTAACCTGGAGAGAGACAAGTACGGGAGACCGGCTGTTAAAAGGCGCGATCTGTACATGGTGTTGTGCCTTCTAATGACATCAAATGCTGCCTGGTTACTGGCTTTGTTTACAATTGATTCAAGTTTTTTCCCTATGCTGAAGCGACTGAAACAAGGAACATGGGGCTAAATGCTTTAGACTAAATACAACAGTCTGCCATTGGTGACATTCCTGAACACTGACGTAGTGTACTGTGCTGTAGCAGTGCAATGCAAATCTTATACCTGAACCTGTTTATTTCACAAAAATATCTGTACTAAGATTTATACATTAAGTTTACAGGGCGTATACAGAAAGGTGTAAAAGATACTCTACACTGCTTCATTTTCTGTGTTCAACTCCCCTCATTTGTAAAAGTTTAGCTGCCACAACATACTGTAAAAATCTCAAACAGTGACTGGAGCCTTTATTTACCTCAGTGGCAGAGGGAACCAGGCCTTTAGTTCTAACTTCCCCTGTTCTCTGGTGGATGCTGACTCAAAACTTCCTCTATACCTACCTGTTGTCTTGATAAATTCGGAACAATGTCCATTTCGAGTCATGTCACATATTTCACTTTGCCATTTTCCCTAAGCCATGTTAAGCTGCCATGAATAAAACTCAAGACTTCCTCCACAATTTTCACACGCAGCCTTCCTTGAATAAGTAGGCTTTTAATGTGAAACAACAAAACATTCACCAAGTTCATAAATTAAGAAAATAATAAAACATGGCCTGTATTTGAGCACCTTGTTCAAAAAGGTACAAAAGCAAGTCTGAATAAAATTTGTAGAAGTGTTAAAGAATGGTGGATAATTTTAAAAAAAAAGGAGGTTGTGTATATAACAGGAGGAGGCTCAATGTCACATGAAGTAGGTCTAAAGTGTTTATGATTAAAAATGAAAGAGGAAACTTCAGACAAAAAAATAAAAGCTTATTAGAACACAATGCACATTTTTAAAAGGAGAGTGTAGTGGGAGAGGATCCAGGTAAAGACACGGAGTTGTTAAAAATCTGGAAAGCTCTCTCTGTCTTTCTGTATGCACCTTTGACACAATCCCTAATCTCAACCTGTCCTGTCATTCCTGTCCTGCGTCCAGCAAGGTGCAATGAACAGCACTGCAAAATTCTGAATAATGCTTTCTTGTTTATTTACATCCTTTGTGCTCTGTATACTAACTGACTGTGGTTTTCTGCTTCCCCACTCATGTCAATATGAAACCACCTCTCACATTTTCCACTGGGTGCTGTGCTTACAAAGAGTCAGTGTGGAGAAATACAGAGTTCAACCTGACAAAGAGCTTAATGGCTTCAATTGGTCAATAAACTGTGTGTTGGAGTTGTGGCTTCTGTGTTCATATTCCAAGTCATGTTGATCCAATAATGTTTAGATAATGGCTTTCAAGAGGCAGGGCTTTTTCCTTTGGTTACCAATTAACTAGCTTCACTGAGACAACAGGAGAGTGCCACTTGGAGGTAAAGATCATTTGAGTCCCCTTTGACAATCTGACTTCTACAGCATGTATTAGCCTCAGGAAAGAAATGACCTCTTTTAAGGGATCAAGCTCATTAATATGCCTTATAAAAAACAAGCTTAAAATTATTGAAAGATAAAATGAGAAGGAAGAGAACACGTGTAAAGATAAATGCTATGCAGGGCCAGTAATGATGATTAGACCAAAAAGTGATGAGCCTGATTTGGGTTAAGCAATAAATTTCTATAAAAAATTTCCTCACTGTGCCGCTCACTTCCTATGGTTATTTTACAATCAAGGGGGCTAACTCAAATGACATAAAACAGAGCTTTTTCCTGAGCTTGCCTTTGCCTGGAAGAGCCGAGCAGGAAGTGAAGAAGAGAGAATTATGGTTTTGATTAGAGTCAGTGTGTCATCTGATCAGTGAAGAATGCAGCTGCTCTGAAAGTTCATTTCAGCGGCCACACAATCAGCGCCAGATCTGCTACACATGCATTCCAACATGGCTGTCTTTTGTCTGAGTCTGAACACGTGAACTCAAACGAGAGACGGACAGATACAGTCAATAAATGGAGATAGTGGGGGAGAGACAAAATGAGAGAGAGAAGTATTGATAGATAGTAGAGGGAGACAGAGAGAGGAGTAAAAAGGGAAAGAGAGAAAGTAGAGAAAGAGAAAGGCAGGGGTGAATAAAAGTGAAAGTAAGAGAAAAAAGAAATGTAAGAAGAGACAGACATAGGGGATGGACGCAGGAAAACACCCGAGGCAAAAACAAGTGTGTGACTGTGCTCATGACATGTCAGTGGGGAGGGATAAAAAGGGGGAATATCTCAAGTCCAGGATCCCCATGGGACCCAGCTGAGGACATTTGCTCGTTCTCTCTTCAGTCTGTTTTTAACACACGTGTCAGGGAATCAGACAGAGAGACAGCTGCTCATGCTCAGACTTACTTATAGCACATAGCATGAATAACTGCTATGTCTCCGACATATGCACAGACCTGCTGTGATACACACAGGCACTCATGACAAATTAGGACAGGCCTCAAAATCATGTGCCAGTCGCTGATGGAGATCAGAGAGGTGAGCAAACAAGGCCGCAGTTATTTTTTGATATAAAATCTAAAATCTGTTCACATTAGAAAACACTCAAATCTCCTGGATAATTAAAGGAATAGTTCAACATTTTTCGGAAACCTGCTTAATCCCTTTCTTGCCGAGTGTTAAACTAAGCTACATGTCCCTGACGGTCATATTATATTTAGTGTACAAACATAAGAGTGTTATCAGTCTTAGCAAATAAGCATTCCTATAAATCAATTTTTTTCCTGTCTGCTAGATTTGCTGAAAGGCATTTAACATGTTAATATTCATGTCATCAGCAGTGACCATGGAAAAGACACCAGTCAGTTCTGCAACAGTTTTTTATCACTTGAGGTTCAAAAAGGAACAAGTCGTGAAGCATACTTGCTGACCTAATCAAAAATGAATCCATAATGAAAGGGTTATGCAATAAAAAAAAAACTTGGCGGTCATGAATGGACAACACAGTTTCACTGTTTCCCAGTGCAATTTCTCTTTTAGACTTGTCACAGACCTACAGTATCTCCTAACCGTTTTATGTAACACCTGTTTTAAACCTGAGAAAATGCTCATCCAAGTTCTGTCACTGCCCTTCATGCTGTTTGCAAACTATGTACCTTGCTACTCTACATGAAAAATATATAAATGTATGGCTATGACGTCTGACAAAACACACACCCGCTCGTGTTAGAAGATTACAGCACAGCGGGAAAGTCTGAAATAATAGTGTTACTTCCCGTAGCCTGTAAGTCTAATATCTGTCTGTATGCAGAGTAGTGACACACACATGCCCGTCACACCTCAGCTGCACAATCTAATCCGTCCTGTTTATATATGACACCATCAGTACTGTATGTCTGTGGAGTACTGTATTGTACCCATGTTTATACAGAAACAGAGCAGAAGATAACGTGTGTGTGTGTGTGTGTGTGTGTGTGTGAGAGAGAGAGAGAGAGAGAGAGAGAGTTAGTGTAAGCACAGGAAAGGACATAAATGTGTGTGTGTCTGAGAGTAAGAATGTATAAGTATGTATGTGTAGAAACAAAACTGTCTGTGGTATGTGGCATGAGATTTCATCTGCTCCTGCCCTCTTCAGACAGGTTCACCTCATCTTGAGAAAATCTTTCCATTTATACCATGTGTACGTCTACACACACACACACACACACACACACACACACACACACACACACACACACACTTCCTTTTGCTTCTTACCAGATGCCACCAATTTACACTTGTGTTTACAGTCAGTGGTTTGGCCTTTTCGGGCTCTTTGACAACCATCATACTCTTCCAAAGAAAATTTCCAACAATCCAAACTGACGTCTTGATGTCAATCCAAATTGCTTGTTTTGCGCTTCAGACTGTTCAAAACTATAAAATATAAAACCAAGAAAATCAGCAGACCTATGCTGAAGAATGCCTTAAAACGATTAATCAGTCATTAAAATAGTTGTAGAGTAATTTTCTGTTGACTCACAGTCATTTAAACTTTAATTCTTAATATTTTTCATTTCCGTTTGCTGTGTCTCATGGGACATCATACTCAATCATAAAGACTGACTATGTGTCAAACCTCTGCGCAACACAGGCAGTAGTGATGGGAGGAGGCAGTCTTGGGAAACTCTCTGCTATGTTTGCCATTTTACTCCATTTCCTTTCCACGGAGTACACAAAAACTCTACTTCTTGTGAGTCAGCTTCCTCTTAAAGAGGCTGAAATCAGGTAGAAAAAGCAGAAGCTGCATTGAGACCCAGTGTTATCTTCTGCTTGTGTTCTGTAGGATCATCAAAAGTAAAATGAAAACTGTGTATGTGGCAATTCTGAGATGACCCTGCAGGTCACAGTGGTGCTGGAGTACATGGTGAAAAGGATAAAAATATGAATTGATTTATTCCCACACAGGACAAGGAAATGACTCAGATATGAAGTGATAAATGACACAGCATAGGACAAAAAGAAAGAGTGCACAGGATAACAGACAACAGCTACAGAGAGGAAGTGTTTTCAGTCACTGGTGTTAATTCAACCTGTTTAGTATAAACCTAGTCAATCTGGAAACAGAGAGAAAAATAAACAGAAGAAAGGGAAGGATGTGACAAAGGATGGTGCCCTAGAAAACCACAGGTAAGAAGGCAGGAAATGAAGTTCAAAGTGCTCTGTGTCCTCTCCTTTCTAAATGTCAAGCTGTGAATGCCTCCATCAGATTTACACAGCCTGTTTGGTTAGGCTCTGACCTGAGGGCTTTAAGAGTTAAATATGGGTTTGACAGTACATGAGCGAGACTGGAGTTGACTTTGTAGAGTACATGCCAAACAGAAATACCAGAGACTCGGGGAAAGGAAGACTATGCAGGTTGTTTAAATGTGTTTCCTTTTCGTATTCGAGCATGTGACTTCCTGTGGTTTTATTTTGCATGTATGTGCGCAAGGCTTTCTGATTACAGTATTTCAGGGTTTCTGAACTGAAAGGGTGTGGTTCTGTTAATCAACAGTAGTACTAGCGAGGGAGAGAGTGGGTACAGTGTCAGTGTATGTGTGTGAAGCAGACCTCTGCTTATCCTCTGTTTCTCCCCGGACAGGATTCCAGGAGTATCGATGATACTGATGCTCTCCAGGACGGGGTTTGGCATCTGGGCGCACATGAACCTGTCAAGAGAGAGTGCAAAGTCCAGGGTACAGAGGAAAGAAAAAGAAAAGAAAAAGACAGAGAGAGAGAGGCATAGAGAGGGAGGGTGGGAAAAGCAGTTGGTTGAGTGTGTTTATACACAAGCTTGGCATTAAACAGACATTATTCTGGAGCTTTTCTGTAACAACCCCCTTGCTCTCAGGCACTAACATTAGTGGAACACCCTTCCTGGAAAAGCTAAGCAGCTAGAGCTAAACAGCCAGTGGAATTAATTCTGAAAAAGAATGAGTTTTTCCTGCCTGGGGTTAGAATTAATGTTGAAACAATTTGTCGTTTAATCAATTAGCTGACAATTTAACAGGCTTGGCTTTGGACCTTTGGTTGAAAAAAAAAATCTGACTGAGGACATCACCTTGGGCTCAAAGTCTCCTTGGGAAATTATTAGGGCTCTTTTTCTCCCATTTCCAAACCACAAAAATAATCATGTGTTGCAGCTGTAGCTTGCATCTAGCCGAGTTGTTTGTACTAAAAAAATAAATAAAAATGTGTAATGATATAGTCATATTTTCCAAACAGCAGGGGAAGCACTAGAAGTATGAGGCCTCCATTGATGTAAGAATGTTAGAGAAACACTGAGACAATACTTTATGATTTATGAATTGTGGGACTGTGTCATTCCAAATGCAACACAGTTCACTACACAATGGTCTCCTTTAAGCCTCAACACTGGGGTTTAAACTTTAAAGGGGGAGTTTCGCTCTCCAACAGAAATCAAGCCAAGACACCTACACGCATACAAACGCAGACAGACATACACACTATAAAGCACAAGAGAGGATGAGTGGTTTTGTATAAATCCAGTGTCCCAGTCAGGACAAAGAAGGGGATTGTTAAGAGACCCCATAGCTCGGAGTACTACTCGCTCTAGTGCCCTTTGAGTCAATCTGAACCGATACAACATGAGGCACCAGGTCATAAGACTGGGAGAACCATGGTTTTACATTCCTGCTGCAACCACACTAAGGCCAGACACACCACAGGCCTTAACAGAGGTCTCATACCACACGCAGGGAGGGAAAAAGGAAAAATCCCAGGACAATGAACAAGTCAAAAAAAATATGAGTGCAGTACTTCTTGCATGGAGATCCTACGTATGGTATTACAATACAATAACAGTGACTGCCAAAGATAACAAACAGTTTTTCCCCTCCCTCCCATAGCTGATGGCGTGTGATACCCAGTTGGAATCTTGGCTCAGGTTTTCCATTTATCTATCCCAGCATTTTCCACAAAGTAGGAAAAAATGCTCTGATGAACTTGAGCTGGAATTCTTAGAAACAGAGCAGGACCCTACCAGGCACAGGGGCCCAAGAGCTTGAAAATATCTGAGTCCTTGGATGTTTGATTACATCTCTGAGAAAGTGAGAAACCTGACCTCTCTGAGAGGCCACGGACCTACAGGATATTTTCAAAATCAGACCTGTCCAGAGATACTGAAAGTCTGGTTCCAGCTTCTAACAGAAGGTCTTCCTCTCCTGCCCGACCTCCTCATCTATGACCTTCCCCCACACCATAACCTCAGCTTCCCATAGAGAAGAGGAAACGGGGCGGCTGTCGCTAGCACTTGCGGGAGGGAGGTTACGTGTTACACGTGTCAAATTTCCATGTTTCCTTCCTATAAAATTTTGCTGTTTGTGTGTGAATAAATTATTTATATATTATAAATATCTATATCTTCATGTGTCCCCATGTATGTATTTCTTAGTTATGTGCTCTATAAGGCCGTGCATATGTCAGCCTGTATCTCAGCAAAGTGCAGAGTCAGTGTCCTGGAATAACAGGCCATGAGCAGCACAGGACAGAGCAGGACGGTGTGGTTTGGGGGGTGGTGGGGGGGGGTAGTGCGGAACTTTAACTTTGCTGACTCTGGTTTTACTGCGTAATGGCTTTGAGAGAAAGCACAAACACACTGGGGCCCTCTGACTGCAGTGGCATTTTAACTAAACGGGGGACCAGTGCAAAAAAAGGCACAGGTTTGGAGGTGGAACAGAAGTATTAAGTTATTTTTATGGAAATATTTGATACAAAATCACTGCAAAATCAGGCTTCTACAAAATATAGATAAAGGAAAAACTGGGGGGGGGGGGGGGGGCTAGTTGAATACACCAGAAGTTACCTTTTTGGGTTTGTCCAAAAGCAAACTAAAGGTGTGAGAATCCTCTCCTCATAAATAACTGGTTATACTGGGGGCAAGCCCTATCTGAGCCTGGTAGTTAAGGTCTAATCTGCAGGTTGAATGACTATGGTTAAAGATCTACACAGTGGAGCTGCCATCACAGTTTCAAATCCTCAAATCAGTCAATTAACAATCCGACCCTTGAACTCCCCTATGTGCTTTTAAGAGTAAAAATACATTTAACCAACCAACAGCTGAAGGCCAATCCAAATACTTTTAGCCTTGTGAGTGGAAAACTGGCCCAGTCAGAGCCAAAAACAGCCCTGTTCCAAATGGCTGTCTGAATCTGGTTCTTAACAAAAAAATTATCAACTGTAAGCATGCTCCATACTCCATGCCATCACAACAGATTAATTCTGCAGTAGGCTTACACATAAACAGAGCTGTTCAAGCAGGTCATGCACCTGCAACTGCCTCCCACATCATACACGCGTATCCTGTTATGTATGGTCATGTGGGCTTTTCTCAAGCCTGACTATGCCTCTGAGACAAAGACGCAGAGAGAATTCAAAGGGAACCACAAGTCCCATGATACCACAGGACTGCGTCCAACAGTTTGACAAATGATGCTGTGATGGACAATAACCTTTGTTTATACACAATCTTATCTGGTTTCCCCTCAAGTCTGTAATAAACTCCAGAGCAGTGAATCTTTGCCTGTGAAGTCTAACACCCCCCCCAAACACACACACACACCTTTGAACGTATTACTTCATTTTTCAGAAGTTTGACTGATGCTGTTTGGCAGAAGTTTGCACTCATGCAAGATAAAGCAAACACTCAAACAATTGAGGGAAAGGATTTCAGTGGATAATGGCAAGTAGTCCTTAGTGGGGAAGTGTCAACCTGAATGTTTGTACTAATACAGAACATGGCACCATGACCCATTTGATAATCTGAAGCTAATACAGATTAAGATCACGACAGTCCACAGGTTAGTCATTTGTTTGTGTATTATTTGTCCATCTGTTTTCCTGGCTACTCCACTGCAAGGTGACACCACACTGGCTACAAGGAAGAGAATAGGATATACGCACCACATCCTCGACAGGAAGTGACACCTTCAACAGTTGCATGTTATCCATCTGATGTCATCACAAATCCACACACACACACACAATAGATTGGATTAAGATGTTTCACTAAGCATCTGGCTCTGATTCACAGCACTCTGATTGTGCAGTTTCACCTTGTGCACTGACTTGGGAGAAGCTCATTTCATTTGCAGATACACTGGCAGTCATTCTACTGTCCTTTGTAGCTCTTTCATAGCTGCTTTCCCTTCTGTTCCATCTGTTCCTTTCACTTTCTCTTCTGTTTTGATACTGCTGTTTCTTATCATTTCCCTGTCTTTTCCATTGCTATTTAGTATTAACGGTGAAAGCCATGCCTGTGTAATACTTCTGAGTCATCAGGATTTTTGCCATAGGGACTATTCTGCCTCTGACTTTGTCATCAGGGGGAATAACAGACCTAAGTGTCACGCTGAGTAATTCGTAAAAGCATTCCTCAGACTCTGTAGCCCATCGGGCATTTGGCTAAAACTCCAGTGAGCTGAATGTCTTGTCTCTACAATCTAACTGTAACCTTTGTAAGATATCTGCGGACTCAGTTTAACAATACAACAGGAAAACAGACTGTCACTCCAAAACCTTTAACCCTTTGTGATAAGATTTCATAAGACACACTCACAGGCAGTGAAACATGGGAGTTGGCTCATCTGTTGCTACTGATGTGATAACATTTATATGACCAGCAGGTAAGAAACGTATGGCACCAACATCCGAGGACAGGACAAGGTCAGCTTGCTGCCTAGCAACATCACTCACAAGTATTTCTGTGTTCAAGGGGCCACACTGTGGCTCTGGGACAAAACCATCTGTCACAATGATAGGAAGAAGTGCATGAAGAAGGGCAAACCTAGGTCCTTCATGCACTGGTAGGATATGATGCAAAGAGAAAGGGAAAGGTGTTGAACAAGGTGTTGGAAAGCACCTTCCTGTCCTTTGCTTTCCCATACACAGACGGGCTCTTTTACCATACTATTGACATTAAACACCCACATTCTCTCAGGATGATGAAAGAGGGAAAACTCACACACATTTGGCTCTGCTGGGAAAATTGTGCAACAGCAACTTTTTCACTTTACCTTGACAAAGTGTGCTACATGTTAGGACTTGTAGGGAGGACATTTAAACCATGGGTGATGTGTTGTTATGACACGTTTGTTAACACACAGGCGTCCACTTCAAGACAAGCGTTCATTTCATTCACATTTAGATAAATAAGCTCTTACTGCCCAGTTGCTATAATCCTGGTGTATTACATTTTTCGCATTGCTACCAGTGAAAGCTCTTTAATGTGGTCTGGTGACTCGGCACGGGCTTTACCTGTTGAGGAAGGCGTTGCCAAAGGCGTTGAGTTTGCGGAAGGGCTTCTTGGGGTCGACAACCAGGGCATTACCCGGTATCACCCCCTCCTGTTCACCGTGCATCACCGCGATGAAAGAGTCTGTGGTCGGCTCGGGGCCAATTCGCATACCGGGGAAGTCCTGCTCCATGAGGTGACGGATGAAAGTGGTCTTCCCGGTGGAGTACTGACCCACCAGGAGGACCATGGGCTTATTGTCGAAGTCGGCATCTTCGAGCGCAGGGGAGTGGAAGTCGTGGAATCGATACGTGTCCTCCAGCGGGAACAGCTTGGTCCGGTAAAGCCGCCGCAGTCCCTCCGACACGTTCTGGAACAGCTCGGGGTCCTTCTTCAAGTTTTTCCTGAACATGATTACTGGTTTTTGCCCTTAGTTGACACAGCCGTGTCAGTCTCCCCTTGAATTATTATCTGGTTTGGTGGTGTGGGTCTCTCACACCGTCAAGAAAGTAGCTGCCTGCTGGAATGAAGCAACGGCTGGGCGAGGTCTTCTAAGTTTTTTGTCCCCACCCTCCTCTTCGCTAGCTAGCCACACACTCAGTCAGTCATTCAGGGAGGACTCCCTCTTCAGCTGACGTAGGCTCACCTAACACTGCCAGAAACACTCCAGCATTAATATCCAGCTCTAGGTGGCGAAATATAGTCTAATGCTTCACTACTGAAACTGCAGTACCGTTACAACTCCTCTTAGCGGTTTTGCTAGCTCTCTTAACGACCGGCTGACAGTTGGTGAACCCCACCAAGGAAGAAGACTGGTACACGGATACCGGAAAGCTGACACATATTTCACAATAAAAGCCTCAACGATGCCCGCCAGCCCAGTCTCCAAAATGAGGCAATACAGTGGTGAATGTTTAATCTCACAACTTTAAATTCCACATTGATCAGCGTTTTCTTTATTCAAAATATTTCTTAAATTAAAAGGGCCACCACGGCAGGTTTATTTTCAGTGTATATTTAGAACCCAAGAAAGGTTTATTATCTGATCTTTTCTTTTGTCTGTTGGGCATCAACAGAATAAGGCACATGAATCGAACTCTTATTGTATTATTATAATCATATTATATTATTTTATTTGATTAATATATACTATTGTACTATAATTAATATATTAATGGATTGTTAGTCTCAACCCAAGCATCTTCTCGTTAATACTTAATCTCTCCTGTGAAACTGAAGACATTAATTCACTTCTCTTTTATGGTGCCATTGTGTCAGTTAGAAATTTCGACTTTTGTTCCTTAAAAAGGTTTTTTGTTTCACTCTACTACGTTCTGTGTACTATTTTCTGTCTTTCATGTCAGTGAAATGTTCCAATAGCTTTTTACCTTTAACAAAAAGGGGTTGCTGTGGTTTTGGTTTGTATTTCAAATGGGTGCATTTGATTTCACACAGATATGGTCACCATGAGACCCACTTTCATTTTCAGTTTTGTTTTTATTTTACATAAGTAATACTGTGTATTTCTGTGGCTGGGTAGTGTGTATTTTTCCCATTATTCATATTTATTGCTGTGTGAAACTGTTGGGGTTCACCAACTGTGAAACTGTTATTGTTGCTGTCTGATTGTTATTGTTTGTTGTCCCGTTGTTGTTTGAGAAGGCTGTTTCAGTGACAGTATTCTAATATTTGTTGTATTCTTATGTATGTATTTACTTATCTTGGACTGTAGTGTTTTGTCTTAATACTCAGTGTTTATTGTTCCTGCTCAGGGACTACAGATGAAAATTAGCTGGTAGCTAACTCTGGCATGGCTGAGAGCTATGCATTGTCCCTGTTAAATAAACAAAAAAAAAAAAAAAAAAATTCTGTTCCAGTTTCTGTAGACTTTTTTTTTTTTTGCCTCTGACAAATTTTCAGTCTGACAGATCTGTTCTTTTGTTTTGTTTTGTGGACATCAGTGTCATGGAGTACTTGAACTGACCTGTTATAGCAGTAGTAGTCTTCATTTAAATTTTAACCTTAGCATCCTTTAATTATTTTACTTGCAACACTGAAATTGAAAATCTGGTAAGATCATGTGGGTTGGGCACCTTTCAGAGTATGACACTTGAACAAAAGCATGAATTTATTCACTCATTAATGTAAGAGAAACTCCTAGTCACTTATAATAATTAACTAGAAATGGTGCGTATATAGTTACATGAAGTTTTGGTTTTAATTTCAGATAGCTATATCAAAATGCACATGCACAAATAACACACATGCACACACACACAGACATAATATGATGATAAAATAGGTGTCCTCCAACATCTTTGTGTTTCTCACTACAAAGACACAGAGAAACAGTTATACAGGATTTACAGGATCAGCTTTATTTTATCACAAGGGCAACCTGCATAGACATGAACATGAAAATGAAACTAAATGGAAAAATAATTACAAGTGTACAGTGTACACCTGTAGTGTGGTGTAGAGTATAAACCATTAACTTTTGAAAGTCAGATGTGTCTACTGTTAGTTCCCAGGCAGAATTATGATGACAAGAGGTGTCCCTCCACAGATAACAGCAGCTCCACTGGAAGCCAGAGTTTTTCCATATGGAGATGCTGTTACAGCTGGTGAGACCCACAGAAACAACACAGCTGACAGAACTTACAGACTGTAAGAAAGTAGAAGTATTTATTTCACCACAGAATTGGTCGTACAGTTTTCTGCTGATTCAGTGACACACAAAGAGATCGAGGTGACTTCAAGTGCTTGGAGACATTTTTATGTTTTGAGATTATTCTTATGTTATTCTTATGTCTTATGTTGTTATATATTATTCTTCTTATCCTTATGTTCATTTGACAACTAAAAGGTACATTAAACATGCTCCACTGTGCTTTGATGTGTGTGTTATATGGTGTGTGAATTGTTCAGGTCCTCAGAGAGGCCAGAGTCCTAGGTTTATTGTTACTAAACTCTTAAACTGATAGATCCTAACAATGGTTCAAAGATAAGTATTTCATAACTCTAAATACTTAACCTACATGTCAGCAGTGTCACAAAAGTCTCCCACAAATGAACCAATGCTGCCCTCTTTTGGTCTGGCCTTGCTGACTAAGTGAATTCAAATCGTTTTACTGCAGATTTTATGTCTGAGCTCGCATGTGATAAAACAACCCACACCTATTTAATAGTTACTAAAACTATCATCCACCACAGTCTTATGTTTCCTGATCTTGATTTTTACTGCTCCTAAGGTTACATTATCCTTATGACTCCAATAAAATCAGGGTTGTTCACTCAGTGAAAGAGTGTGCAAAGTCAAGAAGGAGTGCCATACCAGCACATGAAATTTGCTCTTTAGTCCATCAAAATTAATCTTTTACATATGCATTGATATGGCTTTGAAGGCAAGTAGTAAACAGGAGGTTGAAATTTCCTTGTGTACACTGTTTCCCAGAATGTCTCTTTACTTATCCTGTCTGAACTTTGACCCTTAACCCTCTCCTTCTGTAAAAAAACAGAGTCATAAAGCAGTTTAAGGGTAGACTAAAGAGACCTTCACCCCTGTTATATCCTTTTAGTGTGCCCAGTTTTTTTTTTTTTTTTTTTTTTTTTTTTAACCAGGTAATTCCATTGAAAGTGCATTTAGGGACTCTATATCATGAATCTCTGCACTCATATTAAAATTAATGCGTTTATGATCAAAGACTCCTTCAATGTCAAATCAACAGGCATTTGTGACCTTTTACATCCTAAACAGATAATATTTCAGTCAATCTTAAGATTCCCCCTTGACAATAGCTGTTGTGGTTCATGGACAGGTGAAAAGGGTGTAATGATCTTGAGGACGAAGAACTACTGAGTTATTGAAATGAAATATGAAAAGTTGTTTCACAGCTGTGCAGATTCATTTCAAACATCCAACAACCAAATTTACAGAATGAACACACGCTTGTTGCCTGGCAACCAGTAACTCCATCAGTAAGCATTTGGAGCTCAATTCAGTTTTCACTCATTTCATAAATTTCCTCTAGAGCCATTTTGTGCCTCTCTTTATAACCATTCAGTTCATTTCAAATAGCAAAATTGCTCAAAGTGTGATCTATGATTTAGGTTTCACTGTTCAGTGGAAGTGAATGCACTCTCAAGGACTAGTGGTCAGGTTGCTGGCAAGGTCGGTAGAACAGTAAAAATTTTATAATAATATAAAATATCAATACAAAATACAAAACATTGTCTCATCTATGTCCCATAGTCTACAACTTAAATGCAAAGTGACTAATGGATGATGAAGTAACACATTTTCTTTGATTACTAATTTTCAGTTCACCAGTCACATTGAAAAGTATATGAAAAGTTCATACTCACCAAGTAAATACTGGACATGAGGTTGACTTCAGTCATTAATTCTGAGAGAGAAATGGAAAAGCAGGTGAAACAAACATATAGAAGATAGGAGAGAAAAAAACACATAGTGGGCATACTTTTATAAGAGAAAAAAAGTTAGACAGATGTGAGCTGACAGAGACTGCCCCTGAGTAATGGCAGACTCGTGAATGAGGGCTACTTAAGACTATGTGGGGGAGAGAAAGAAAAATTAATCATTACACTTACTGTAAATATGTAACAGACCCAACCTGCTCATAAAACTCAAAAAAATTGCATCCTGTTTGAACATGAGGATGGGATTCAATCATACAGGACGAAGAGCAGCCAAAAGCAGACACCATCTGGCACGTTACACCTGCTCATGTAATCCATGCAGACCTCAGATGAGCCCATAAGAACTTGCATCATAAGTAGAAATAGGAGGAAGTTGGATGTATATGGATTGTGAATGTGTTGGTAGAGGGTTAGCAAGGTTCTATTGTGGCTGAGAGGGATGTTTAGGTTAATTAAATAATGATTTCTGTAACTATTTCTAAAATATCCCCAAAGAGAAGGAGTTAATAAATAACAACAACAACAAAAATCCGCTATTCTCGTGCTGTGCTTTTTGACCCATCTGAGCTCCCGTACTGCTGAAGCGGTGTTGGCTGATGTGTGAGTAGCTAACTAACATTGTCTTCACGAGTATATTAGCTGATATTTCTTATGTGAGACATAAAATTACATTTCCGTGTGCCTTAACGTACAAGTCACAAATAAACATTAACAGATAAAGTGATGGAGAGCGTGTGCGAGTTCCGGACCGTTTTTAATTGCGCTAGCCAGCGAGGCTTCCCAGCTAGCTTTCGCAATTTGAACGTTAGCCACATTAATGCTAATTTTAGCACTCAGCATAACGTTGGCTGTGATATGGAATAGCTGCGAAAAGTAAACAAGTGTTTTGTCAGGCTGCTTTTCAAGTAAATGCTAATATTTGTTAACGTAGTGTTATATTCTTGTTTCAGTGGCCATGTAGCTGAGCCAAAGAAAAATCATGAGCTGTTGTGTCGATTTAAAGTTTGCTAAAGCTTGCGTTGTTGTGACTTACCTTCCATTACAGTAGTGTAACTGTACAGCAAAATGACAGTAACGAATCTGTTGTTAATGTACTGGTGTGCACGCAATCTGTTTCAGGTCAAAATGGCAGAGCTAACAACACTAGAGAGCCTGCTGGAGATGGGCTTCGACAGAAACAGAGCGTGAGTGACACCACATCCAAAAACTGATCCTGGTTAATACGGTTTCCAGATATGAGACTGATTTCAAGTGAAAGTAAAACTTTCTGCCTTAGCGATAACCCTGTTTGCCCTGTTCTGTTTGTGTTTTCAGGGAAAAGGCAGTGGCCTACACAGGGAACCAGGGGATAGAACAAGCCATGGACTGGTGAGTCTGACAGACACAGGAATAAACATACTGGTGTTTAACAGCCCAGTGCCACCTATCACCACTCCCATATCTCTCTACAAAGCCACACAGTGCTTCCCATTCTCCAGCTTATTTCTGATTCTGTTAATCACAACAGTTCGTGATGTGCTTTCCTCAGGTTAATGGAACATGAAAATGACCCTGACATCAATGAGCCCTATGTGCCGCCTGTGGAAGACGTTCTGGGGGGACCAGCAGGCAGCGAGTCCAGCACAGAACAGCCGACACTAGGCGACACAGCTGAAGGTCACTGCCTGTTGTACTTTTTTGGGGCAGGAATTCCCCTGATTCCCCTGGGCAACATGTCAGACACCACCATAAAAGTCACCTAGGGACGAGCAATATGATGACACATTCTTACAACAGAGGATTTTATCCATATGGCCCACATCCTTCAGTCGCTTGTTCCAGAACATGTAATTTTCACCTGAAGTTGAGATAAAATCTCTAATTTAGCTTTAGTAAGAATTAAGTGGCAGTGTTTATTTACAGTGACTGTAATATGTTGTCTGCTGGTTAGTTTCTGTCTCTTTCCTTCTGTGTATCATTGGGTTTTCTTACTGAGGTTTTGAGGTTTGTGGTTGTGTAGGTTTTTCACTACCATGCAACAGTCCTTTCTCTTTTCTTCTATTTCTTTTTCTTCCACTTTCTCATGTCCATTTGCTTTGGCTTCAGAGGCAGCAGGTGAAGACAGCAGCTACAGTGAGAACAAAGAGAGTGCAAAGCGGCCACTGACAGAGGAGGAGAAACGTGAGCAAGTTAAGAGGTCGGAGTGCACACATAGATTTACTGATGACACAGATTTAGTGTATTGGTCATTTGTCTACAACAATGTAGCCCAAGGGAGTTAATTTGTTAAGAATGATGTGGGAATACTCTTTGTTAGAGATATTGAACAGGCAGAAATTGATAAAGCCTGAGCCTGTTGTAAGTAAGCTGAGGTCTGTGTCTGTGTCTCTTTTTCAGGTTAGAGGAGCTGATGCGGATGAAGCAGGCGGAGAGAAGAGAGCGAGAGCGGGCTGAAGAGGTGGAGAGAGAGAAGCAACGGAGGAAGCAGGGCCAAGAGCTGCAGCAGATCCGCCAAAAACTGCAGGATGACGATATGAAGAAGCTAGCTGATCAGCGCAGGAGAGAGAAGATGGAGGACAAACTGGCAAGGTAAGGTCTTTATTAAAACACATCTCTTTAACGAGGGAAAGTACATTCAGGTAATGGTTATTGTCTCTGTACACATGACATGAACTAGTTTATTATGTTTAAGCTGTAATAAAATGATAAAATACCTAAATGATCCAATGATGTTTCCACTTCTTTAAAATATTTTCATGACAGCAGGTCAAAAGCAAAGTTTAACAGAAAAAAGAAATACCAGCTGGATCATCAGACTGAAATACTGTTTAATTTTTACATTATTATTCTTTATTGTTTACGAGTTGTTGAAAAGAGTCAAATGTGTGGGCCGTAATTCAGTCGACTGGAACCAGGCTTACAAATCACAGCAGGTCTCAAGTACAAAATAAAATGCTCCCACTATACTTGGTTGAATGCCATCCTGTTCACTCTGCCTACTGTAAAATGGAGGTGGGAATCTTGTGGTACTGTATCAGATAAGAAACTTAGAGGCTAAGACCAAAAATAAGATACGGATTACAAATGAAAATGAAATAAAAAAGGATTAGGCATCTTGACTAAACTGCCATAGGTTGCAAATCCATTGATCTTAATGCTATTGTGTTGCTTGTCTTTATTCAGGCAAAGAGTTAAAGAGAAGATAGCACGAGACAGAGAGGAGAGAGCGCAAAAGGTACCTGCCATTGCTGTATTTCAGTTTACCCATTGTCTTGTTCACTTCTCATTTCATTCTGTTACTGCATCTGTTCGAACCAGTAACTTAGATGATTTCCCCTGTCTAGTTTGGAGGTGGAGGACCCCCCAGCACAGCTGCATCGTCCCAGCCTGCCCAGCCCAGCCCCTCATCACCCACCAGTCAGGGTCCTCCACCCACTAAGAAGGAGTATGATGAGTCCAGGATACAGGTATAGCCTTCAGTCATACTTGTTTTGCATCTTTTGTCTTCTTGTCTAACCCGTGTAGTCAATGAATAGATCAGACAGAATAAGTTTGGCCCTTCTAAAATAGCACAAATAATTTAGGACTCATCACCAGTTTAAACATATTTTTGAATGGGAGACAAACTGACACTGATAAATACATTTTTTAATGAAATAAAAAATTGCCATTAAACTGTAAAATTTAAAGATGACTTACTCATTGCCCATGTCATTTCTCCTCCACTCGCTGCTTCCTGACTCTTCCACTTCACCTCCGGTCTTCATAGGTACGTCTGCTGGACGGTTCAACCATCACTACAGTCTTCAAGGCCCAAGAGCCTCTAGCAGCAGTGCGCGTCTACGTGCAGATGAACGGCAACACACCAGAGGGTCAGGACTTCACACTGCTGTCGCCCTACCCCCGTCACGTCTACACTGAACTGGACATGGAGAAGCCCCTGAAAGAGCTGGGTGAGCACTGGTCCATGGAACAGTATTTGAGTAGAGAGCACATGGTGAGATTCAGAGAAGCTATGCGTCACATCATATAGCATTGACAGGATGTAGTGGACAAATGCAGGAGTCTGAGTATGTTAGTGCAAGGCACGTAAAAAGTGTGATCACATGTAAAGACATGTTATGGAGATGTCTTTGCAGTTTGGAAAAGAAACTATGGCTGAGGTGCTAAGACATGTGCCATGTAAACCAAAATGTCTGTGGTTCAAATCCAGGGGTGTGATATATATACTCCCTTTCTCTATCTCTCTCTGGGCATTTCCTGTATGGTTCACTACTGCTGCCCCCTATCGCCATATCCAGACACAGATCATGTTTACACCATGTGTAAACATGTGGATTACATAAATGTGATAACAGTTTTTTAAAGAAATAAGTTTATAATGTTGACTCTCTGTAATCGTGGATTGTAGTTACCATGTTGTCCAGTACTGTAAACCTAAATTTGTCATTGAAAGAACTCACTTTCTCTCAGTGGATTACCCTCTGTAGGAAATATGCTCACATGTTAGACACCTACAGGCTACATCTAACCTTTTTTTTTTTTTTTTTACAACTTTCCTCTGTCTTTTTAGGTTTGGTGCCTTCAGCTGTGCTGGTTGTTGCCAAAAAGTGAGATCAGGAGGATCTGCTCTGTGAGCCTACCTCACCACTTCCACTGCATCACCACCAGAGATACCAGAAACAAACAGATCCAGGAACAGAGCCACCGCTTTTCAGTATCACTCAGTAAGCCAGCTAACTGAACTAAACCAGGCTGTGTTCAGACAATGTGTAACAGCTCTTAAAATGAAGGTATGAACAAGTTAGAAGGAAAATGGTTTGTATATTCAAGACCATCTGAATGCCCCTGGTCATTCTGGGCTTATTTCACGGGCTGTACACTGGTGCGTGCGATGAGCTTGACAGTGACTTTCACCGATCAAGAACAAAGTGAAGGTAGCTGGCTTCTAACTGATACTGCTTCAAGGAGCACCGCTCATGGTTTCAGCAACACATTTCACAAAAATGATACAGAACAAAATCGTTGCAGTTTTAACCTGATCCTTACATAGCAAGCACGAGACCTTCTCGATTGGTTCTGAAAGGGCCTTAAATTTAATCCCCACGATCTTCCTGATTTTGTGACATTCTACTTTGCCAGTTTTTTTTTTATAAGTTAAAATATATTGATAGTTATGTCTACATAATCACCAAGAATCTACTTACAATAAAGTTGAATTGGAGAATTACGATGGTGGGCTGGATTTTATGAAAATCACTTATGTAACCCTCTTTTTGTTTGGTGGTGTTCTGTATTAGCATTGGCCAAATTCAGAGGATTGATTTTAAAAGTGAGATTGACACAACATTAAACTGAAATCTCATCAAAACCGACTCCCAACATCATGTGGTTAGTTTTGGGGATTAGATTCAAAGCAGGACACACAAGCCTAAAGTTTTAGTTTCACAGTTAACGAGTATCACAGAGACAAAACAAAAACAAAAAAACAGATCTGTTGTGACACACTATAAAACACCTTTATATACATTAGAAAAAAACAAACAGCCTATTGTGTGGAATGGTACAAAATATCAATCATACATTACCAGTAAAGTTGCGGATAAACTGGATAATTTTAAAACACGAGCAAAGGGGTCGGCTTGCAAACAAATACAAAAATAGTTCTGATTAAAATGCAGAGACACCGATGTACTGAAAATAACCGCCACTGTTTTCCTTTCACCATCTTCCCACCTGTCCCTCAGACTCAACACTGAAATGACACGACATGTTAAAAGAGCTCAACTCCAACCTCTTATTTTCATGAATCCAGGACAGTGAGGTAACTCAGAGGAAGGACGGAGAGGAAAGGATGCTGGGATTTATTTTAGCAGGATTAGACCGGCAGGACCAGGTACTTCAGTTTGTCGTTCAGCTGACGAGTCATCCTGGGTCAAACTGCTTCCTGTGGTCTTTTGGTGCCAAAATCACTGGTTGTTCTCTTTAGCTGGGAGGATAGTAACCCTGGTTGTAGTTCCAGGTGTTCTGGTAGCCGTAGCTGCCGTACTGCGGTTGCTGGAAATGAATCACAGCAGACAGGATGTAAGGTACACAGAACATCTGGAACTGTTCTTTGTCACAGTGCACTCACCTCACCCCACCCCCAGCTGTTCTTTAGATCATTAAAAAAATTTGTTTCGTTTACAGATCTTTCATCCAAACGATCAAATTTTATTTTTACAATTTTGCTGTCTGCATCAAAATCTATCTCCTACCTGGTACCAGCTGCCGTATCCCCCGTAGCCAGCCTGTGCGCTCATGTCGGTGCCCATCATGGGAGGAGGGGGCGTGGTGATGGGGACATGAGGCATGGTAGGTGGGACTTGTGTGGAACCAGCAACAGCAGAGCCATCCTCGCTTTTGCTCAGTTTCTCTGAATCCTCGTCCCTGCAGATCAAACGCCAGATCAACAGCAAAGTGAAGCGAACACGTTGGCCAGTTTTCAATCAATTCTCTCTATAAAATAAAAGCCTCAATGTACTGCTGCACATTTGTCTGGTTATTGGGATTTCTTCTGAGCTTTATCAGATGCTTTTCCCCCTCTCACCCGTTTTCTGCTCCTCTCTTTGTTCCACCGAGCTCCTTCAGCAGTTTCTGGTGCTCCTCATAGACAGACAGCACACTGCAAAGGACAGAGACGATGAAGAACAACAGTCAGGTCAAAGAAGATGAACGCTTTGTTAGGTGTCATCAGGGTTTACATGACCGGCTGGATTTAAAATATTTGCCAATCAGAAGACTCGTGTTGAAAGCTGACCTCTGGACAGAGTTGCTGTAGTCCTCTGCGAACTGCAGGCCTCTCTGTGAGAAGAGGATCTTGGTGTGCGGAGCAAGAGGAGCTGCCAGAGCTCGCGTCACACACTCCTGCACCGCCTCAGCTGAGGCCCAGGGATCCCCTGACACCTCCAGCTCCAACAGGTTCAAGTGCAGTTTATCATTATCCTGAGGGAAAGAGAGGCCATTAAAAATGAGAGTTGTGTGTGTCTTGTTTTGGCTTTTTATTTCATCATCCAGGATAATATAATAATATATATATATATATATATGAAATAAAAAATAATGCAGCAGGTTGTACTATGAATAGACAAAGCCTCCTGCAAACTGAGTGTGGCTGATGGACAGTCTGAAAGCTGGCTGTGACAAAATCAAAAATAAATTTCAGCCACTGATATGCAAGTTGTGTAACAAAACAGATTGTTAGAGCACAACTATATTCTCATTCTTTAACTTTTAAAGTTTTTTTTTTTTTAAATAAAGGGGGGGGGGGGTGGATCAAAAGCCTGCATTGATATTAGTGGCTAAAATATTTGTGGGTGTTACTGTGGTTGTGTGTTAATTATCCTACCGGACTTATCTCCAGCGCCTCCTGTAAAACTCTGCGGGCTTTGCTGGGGTTCCTGCCCAGTTTCAGCAGCAGACGAGCCAGTTTGATGGAGTAGAAAGCGTGTAACGTGGGCTTCTCTTTGGATTCGGCTACCGCCTCCCGCAGCAAGGCCTCCGATTGGTCCAAATGGCCTGCTCGTCTCTCCAGAGCGGCCCTGCGGAGACGGACCACTGCCAGCCCTGGCAGTTTTTTCTCCAGGGCCTCCAGCACTCGCCGAGCCTCAGTTAAATCACCTGATGAAGGAGTTTTCATGAGTGTGGTGGCTACAAAATGTGGAAAACAAATGTAAAATATCTAAAGTCATAGAGCATAAGATATTTTACATTTCAAAGAAAAGAGTCGTACCATGCCTCTCCTCGAAGGTGGCCCACTGCATGTGGATGTTGGGTTTGTATGCCAGGTGGATCTCACAGGCTCGCTTGTAAACAGCTCGGGCCTCGTCCACACTCTGCGGCTCCAGGTACTGAATAAACTGAATGCCGCACACACACACACCCGTTAAGTGGATATCATGCATCATACACACACGCACACAAACTTCTCTTTTTAATCCAATCTTCAGGCTTTCGAGGATACATGCACACACATAAATATGCTCTTCTATGCTTCTTCTATATATGGGCCACACACATTCACACACACATTTTTTCTTACCCTGGTCCAGAACTCCTCATACAGAGCGCAGGCGATCAGGCAACGTTCAAAGAGGATGCGAACCCTGTGGTCATCATGGGCAACTGCAGCATCTTCTGACACCTCCTGAGGCTGAGCCGTGACCTCTGACCCCTCTGTGGCTGCCTGGTTTGGATCTAGTGAGAGACAGTGGTGTCAAAACTGGAGATGCTTTCAGATGTTGACGCAGATTCATGAAAGCACAGAGACAAAGGTGACAACAGACAATATCATCATAATGTCTGTTGTCACCTTGACTGGGGTCGTTGGTATCCTTGTTCAGCTGAGCGATCTCCCAATCCAGGTAGGAGTGCCAGGCTCTCAGCTGGAGGCGGTCGAGTGACTTGACGTGGAAGTAGGGCCGCTTGATCTGGATGATGGACAGAGAAAGAGAGGGGAAATCAGATGTGATTTTGATGTAGCAATGTTAATCCAAAAAAAAAAAAAAAAAAAACAAAAAAAGCACCCAGCCCTAGAATCACAACACATTGCTTAGAAAATAATTCTGATGTCATACTTTGGTTTAAAGTCTCTAAAAGCATAGAAAGATCATAAATGGATGACAGAGAGAAGAAAAGCGCAAGAATAAAAAAAAATATAATAACTGAAGTGCATTGAAAAGGAAAAACAAAACTCACAGAGTCTTCAAAGTGCCATCTCTTGCGGACCTCTCCCTCGTTGTCCTGGTAAACTTTGTCCCTGCGAACCAGCACTTGTTCCCTAATCTTCTGCATCAGTTCCTCCTGAACACAGAGAGTAAAAATGATGAAAAACCAACGACTAAATTCCTCTCGGGGTTGAGTGAAAACTAGCGAAATCTTAACTCACTGTGTCTGTGCCCTCTGGTGTGGCGGGCTCCTCCTCCCCCGGCGGCCTCTCCTCCTCCTCGTCCTGGGCCTGTTCAGCGCGCTCTGCCTTCTGGCTCTGACGGCACAATGTCCTCAGCTCCTCGTACTCCTCTGGGGAAAGCACCTCTTTGGGCTCATGGCTGTTCAGGTGCTCCTTGAACCTGACAGAGGGCAGGAGGGTGGACAGAGCCGAACACAAAATGAGATTCATGAAAAAAGCACAGGCTGAGAAAGACAGAGGAGGTGTTCAAGTAGGAGAAGAATATTCAAAAGATTACAACAGTGTGTCAATTTAATGTTCCCCTTTAAAAATAATTTTAAAAAAAAGCTAAAAAGACCTAATGAAAACATTTTGCATGGTGGAATACGAGACATCAGATCATGACTTTCATGTCTCCAAACAGAAGAAGCATAGTTTAGAACAGCTGAAAAGACTGATTACTGAACAAAATTGGGAGTTAGAACAAGTGTGGTCTTACTTGTCATAGTGCGTGTTGTAGAGCTGGGTGGGGACTTTGAGGACTCTGTCCAGGACGGCTGCTGCATTTCTCATGTTCCCCTGCTCTTTCTCCCACTCAACATACAGATCCCAAAGCCGGTCTGAGTGGAAGTCCAGGCCTGCTGCCAGAACCGCATCCTCAAACACTCTGCGGGTTGAGATTAGAAAACCATTAAAACATGAAAAACTTTCTGCATATTCTGTACTATAAAGTTAATAGTGCAGTTTATCTACTATCAACTCCAGCAAACCTATCCTAAAAATGATTTAGGTGGCTATTTATAAAGGGAAATGGGTTTAAAACAAAACAATTTACTAAATATAAAGGAACTTTGGCTCTTGATTACTCGCTTATTTCCATTATCCGTTATTTTCCCTTCAGTTTTATTAGGAACCAAATGCTAACTGGGCTCTTGCTCAGTGCTGGAGACCTAGTTCACTGTAAACTGTGGTGAACAAACAGTGTTCTCGCAGCACAACACAAATTTTGCATGTATGAGGAGGCTAAATCAAGGTGAAATCAGTTCAAACCATTCTGCTTTTTTAAAAAGATAAAAATTACAACAATGAGTCTTAAATGTACATGTATGAGTGAGAATGTTTGTCTACCGGCGAATCCGCTGGGGCGACTCGGGCAGGTTCATGTCCAGTGTTCCCAGCAAAAGATTGATGTAGTGGATCCACAGATCTACACTCAGAGGAATTGCCTCGAGACCCTGAACACACACCTAACACAACACACTGTGAGGATTCACATGAGCTCATAAAAACAACACAAATCACTTCTTTAATTCACTTCATAATGGTGTGGGAAAGAAGATGGAATGTAGAACTGTAAACTCTTGCTCCTGTTTTACCTCCTCTGCTTTATTGTTGTACCCTGCGCGGCGCTCTAGATCAGCAAATTTCTTCCAGTAGCCGTAGCAGAGAGGGTAGCGAGCGAGGAAGGCCACCAGCGCTCTACGTGATGCAGTGACATGACTCTGAATAGGGGAGAGAACATTTAAGTCGCATGAGGCTACAGCAAGCTTCCTGACCAAACACGGTCTGTTTTTTTTTTAAAATCTAAACACCACTTGGCTGTCCTCTGTCTCTCCACATACCTCTTGCTCACAGTATTGCAGCAGGTCAGTCCAGCTGGTGAAGTCTTGAGGATTGTCATGGGCAGCCTTCCACAGACGCTCAAAGTCAGCAGGCAGTTCCCCCTCCTCGTCCTCTACAGCTGGAGGCATGGAAAAGGAAGAAGGGTCGGGGTCCACAGGAGCCTCAGAGACCGCGGCAGAACTGCCGTTCTCTTCTGACATCTCAGCCATCTCAATTGGAGGCGGTGCAGGAACCTCATAAGCCTCCATGGCTAAAGAGGGGAGAAGATCAAAAGTTTAGTAACTCAGGTAAATCTGCATTATAAGATCATTTTACACCTCAAGATGTTTTCCCTTAATGCTGGACATTTCTTTTTTTTTATAATCTGTGACCTGAAATGATCTCTTGTCCTGGAGCAACCTGATTCTGAATTTGAAATGTTACACACACGGTGTCAGAAAACAGTGAAAAAACATTTCCTTGCTCTCAAAATATCTGAAGCACCTCTGTTGTAGCAGTAAGACATGCTCTTGTTTGTTTGTTTGGGAGGTTGAATGCACGCAATTGCAAGTCAAAGCTACTTAGAAAACTGATTTGGCCGTTGGCCAAATGGATGCAACAGGTCAACAACAACAACCATGTATGAAACACCAACGCATTTGCAAACACACACATCATAATACAAAAGAAGCTGATAAAGTACATCAATGAATAAGAATTAAAACACTGCTCTGACTTTAAAATATGCTTAAATCTAAATACAGTGTGGTGTGACTGACTGTATATAAGATAAATCTTTTTAACACAGAGCAGTCAAACCAGTCAAACATGAATGTAAACTATCTACTGCTTGCAGCTAGTGATCCACTCATGGCTGAAACATCCAACAAATTCAGAATTAAATGTTGGATTCATTCATTCATTTAGAGAAAGAGCTGAGCTGTTGTAGACGTAATTCAACTAGTTTGAGGCGGACGGTGATAAACGCCTTTGTTAAACACAGGAAGGTTCGTTAAAGTTGGTTAAAGTTGGTTCACAGATACATTGTGTAGCTGAATTCACGTTAGCCTAGCCTAGCTTCCCACGCTCGCCCTCAAAACAGTTCCAGTCGGAGCCTTTACTTCAAACCCCTGCACATGAAAGCAGAGCACAGCAGTGCTTGCGAAACGGCTAACACCCATATTTTGTAAAATTCACACACGTTAATCAAACTAACCTGAAGACTCCTCGAGCTCCCCGTTGCCGCTCATCTCCTCACCGCCTTCCGCCGCCATGATGGAAAACGTCTCGCTGACGTCATTCAGACGCGACAAGATGAAGACTACAAAAATGTTATTTGGGTAGAAAGTTATTTTGAGAAGGGATATCAATCTAGTGAACACTTTTATGAATATGGATTATTTTGACATTCTGGAGTGATTTTTGGCTCTCAAATGTTCACCTGTTTCTTTAGAAGATTTGAAATGCCCAGAGGAAAAAAGCAACTAAGTGAATCTACTGATGTACTGTACTTGTAGTATTTCCATTGTCTCTTACTGTACAATTCTACTCCACTGCTATTCAGACACAAATTTTGACTACTTTTTCTCACTTTAGATTGCTTACAAATTACACTGTAGGTTCATATTACAAATAGAGAATATAATAAATAAAAATTCTGAGGTATTATTGTAGGAAAAAATATTTGATCCCCATGAGGAAATTCACAACTGCAGATTTCTAATAACTCTCTAAATTATAAACTGGTAAAAGTAACAACCACCAACTTTTACATTTGGTCAACTTTATTTTCACTTGGTCTCATCTTTTAAAGTAAATCTGACAACTTTGATTGACAGCTGAAGTCTGTTTCTTCACTTTCATTTCCACCAGTTGAAGCCATCGACAAGAAAACTGCAGCAACATGTACATTTATGATCATAAAATCAATCAAAGAGACAAACTCAGACCAACAAAACCCCTAAAAGGTCAGATGATTTGACTAGATGGGACATAAACCAGAGTCTCTAAAAAATCATTTGAATATTTATGACACTGACAATATTTGTATTATCAGTGTGCATTTAGGATTGACCTTAATGTAAATCACTAGGCTTTTAAATGGATATTTGCTAGTGGAATACCTTTCAAGGATTAGGTATGACCTGTTCATTAAGATCCAAATGACACACTGGAAATGGGCTGTCCCGAAATCTAGTAACACACAAAATTCTAAACAACTTTTAAGTTCTCACTCTTCCTCAAGTGCATTAAAAATAAACTAGTAAACAACGCTGGAAAAAGAACTCAATAAAACAAAGAAAGCACGTCAACAGGATGATCCACACTGTCGGTGGTTCAGTCCCCTGAAGTGATTCCCACTGTCATGTTTGTTCAAAAGAACAGCTGAAAATCCCCTCTCTGTGCAGCAGCTCCATGGCCTGATCACTTCTGCAGTGAAACAATGATAATGAATCATTTCCATGCACACAAATTCATCACCAAGGCATTGAGGGAGAGGTTAAACAAGAATGAAATGGACCAGGATTGGTAAGAAAGACAATTATGTCTTTACACTGTGTGGAATCAGGAAAATTAAGAAACTGCAGGATTGAAGTCTGGTGTGGGGCCACATGGAGCTGGCCCCACACAAGACAAGCCCCCCCCCCCCCCCCAACACAGGACATGTGGCATTTAGTAAAAAAAAATTGGGCTTTTACTGACTTGACTGAAGTGCTTGGCTTAAAAAGGGGGATGGAATGAATGTTTGAGGAGTATCAGGTCAGAAACAGATAGAGGGAATCACCAGCAGGTGGAGCATGTGCTTTGAGTGTGAACCTTCATTTCACATGGCAAACGATCCTTCCCACAGTGATTTTTCTTCTGAGGCTGACTGGATGGACAAAAAAAAAAAAAAATAAGTGCCTGAATGTTTTCTTTCTTAACCTCAAAGATTCCAATGACATGATTTGAATTGCTCAGTTGTTATCTATCTGAAACATGTGACAAACAATTATCTATCTAGTAGTAACCCTTTTAACTAGGTATTACTGTGTGACTGAACACAAGAGGGACATGGCAGAGATGTTATGTGGCTCAGTATGACAAGTCTAACAGGTCTACATGGGTTTGTTTGTTAGTATGTGTGTGTGTGTGTGTGTGTGTGAGAAGGGCTGAAAACTGTGTGCATTAAATGTGTTGCCTGTGTGTGTGTGTGTCCTTTTATTTTCCATGGTTATCCTGTTGTCTTGCTTTTAGTTAGTCTTGGGTATCAGTGCCCTCCTTCTTCTCGCCTCCTGTTCAGTCCATGTCAGTCATTTTCTCCTCCTGCTCCTCTTCCTCTCCTGTCTCTGTGGTTACTGAAGAGTCACGGTCCAGTCTGCTCCTGAGTTCATGCCGGGCTTGCGGAGCGTCAACACAGACATGGAGGCGTCAAACTCAAACTCTAGCTGGCTCTCCTGACCATCTGCAAAAGGAAAAGGAGACAGTTTTAGAGACAGTGATAAGATCTTTGTAATCCTGATGGAGCAATTTGACTGGCTCAATCAGGAAACAGCTTGAAAAGTTTTACCAGTGAAATAACAACAGTTTTGGAGTGCCAGACTTTTATTTTTTTATCTTCTGGAGAAGTTCTAGTGCACACAGTGTTTACTTGGCGCTTGAGCTCCAAGACTGAGCAAAAATATTCGGCATCATAATTTGGGGAAAGCGCGTTTTGGCAGTAGTTGGCTTGTTGGCACATGAACCTATATCAAAAAAATTGTCATTTGGTACTACAATAACACTGGAGTGTCAGCTGGTTGTTGAAGGAACTACAAAACAAACCAACAACCACATGTTTAAGGAAACTTCAAAACTTTGTTCAAAACCACTCACACTTACTGTTAGTGGAAATATCACTCCCACTGTACTGTACTCTCCACACTGTACTGGAATGCGTTTTTGATCATTAAACTCTTAGAACTTGTTGAACTCCTATTGTGAAATAGCTAATGGCATTACAACAGATTTCTCTTGCAATCAAACAGTCTGTGAGGTCAAAAGAATGAACTATTAACATAGAGAAATGCTGTGTATAGCACTCACCAGCAGCTTTAAGGGTAACCTTGCTGGGCTTACTGGCTCCCAGTATAACAATGCGTTCAATCCAGGAGTGGGTAGTAAACTGGGCATCTGGAGCCAGGTTACTGTGGACCAAGCAGAGACAATGTGAACATGGTAGGTTAATACAATACAGAAATCATAAAAGTGACGCACTATCAATTAGTTTCAAAAACAACTTGGCACTTTTTCATTTCCTTGTTCTCATTTTTGCCATTTTCTTTGCTTTTAACACAAGAACCAGTTTAAAGTCTTCAGTTTTCATACTGTGTTTTTATTGGCTTTAAGTTTTCTAATTTTGTGTTTTTGGGATAATAAACATGTGAACTGTGCTGAAATAACTGGATTTGAAGAGGGGCAGTGTTTTGTACTAAACAGAAACTGAGAGATTATTATTTATCACTCACACAGAAGAGAGGATGTTGTTGCTGAAGGACAGCCTCCTGTGGATGAACTCTTTCTTTTCATAGTTGAATGTGTGGCCGTCGTCTATGTAGAGCTCACCCTCTGCAGTTCTCTGACAAACAAAAGGTTAAAACTTCAATGATGACAATTTGACACTTGGCAATATGCATGTCAAAATAGCAGTACATGACAGTTGTGTTTGTGTGTGTGTGTGTGTGTACACCTGAGTTACCTGGGGGTTAAGAGCCACAAATAGAGTATGGGGATCATGCTCCATGCAGGAGGAGGACCTGCGGACTCGAAGCTTCCGGGGAATAATGGAGCCACCACGCTGAAAAACAGGGATCTGAAAAGAAAACAGAAGACATTCACATTAAGATCAGAGAAGAAAAGGGAAGAAACCAGCTATTAAAGGACAAAGAAGGCCTTGAAATGTAGAAATTTGCGATATGTGAATTGTCGCCACAACATTTCACACAGATGTAGCGCTGTATGACAGTACTGTGTACATCTTTATGTGTGTCTTACAGAACTCATGGTGACAGGGATGTAAAGATTCTGGGCCCCGTTGTGCTTCTGGAAGGTGTGGACGTCAAACCAGACCTGAGGACAACACAAACACGAACACATGCAGGGTGAGACAAGGTTTGACCAATGCCAAGAACGGCTAAATCTGTAGACCCGTTACTGACACAATGTTCTTTAAAAAATAAATAAATAAAAAACTTCACTGGACAGAACCATTCAAGTTTGACTCTGAAGTTCAAACGCCAGAAAAGATGTCTTTAAGCGTCTGGGTTTCCTCCTCTTACCTCGTCTTTACCAGGCAGATAGGCGGTGACTCCCCTGGCTCCCTCCTCAGTAACTGGGTGCACCAACAAGTCTCTCCCTGCAGCAGAGTTATGTAACTTCAGTGGAAATTATAAATGTTTTGAACTATGTTTGTCTTCCTGTCATAACTGAAGTTTCAATTCTGGTTTGATGTTTTTGGGGTTTTTTTAAGTTTCTAGTCAAGTTAGAGGAACACATTCACGTTTCGCTGTTTTGTGTCTCACCGATCAAGAACTCGTCATCCACAGCAAAAGTAGCAGGATCCTGAGGATACTCCACCCACAGTGGTCTGCAACAGAGATGTACATGTGAGCAGAGGGTAACATCAGGGAATTTATATCTTCATTCTGCAGGCACGTGTTTATAATGTGTAATTACACGTAACTAGTAATACACTTGTATTCATGATCTGTTAAATCACAGACTGAGATGAGAGATGTGTAGGGCGTCTACTCAAGGACAAGCAAGAGTTCACACTCACCTCATGATGGGCTGTCCAGTGCGGTGTGCCTGGTAGAATTGCTGGTACCAGTAGGGCAGCAGGGTGTAGCGCTGGCGCACCACTTCACGGATCAGCGCTGTGTTTTCTGGACCAAAAAGCCAAGGCTCGCGGCGGGGTGTGTCCAAGTGGGCGTGGGCCCTGAAGAACGGCTGATACGCCCCGGTCTGGTACCAACGCACCAGCAGCTCGGTGCTTGGTGACTTGAAGAAGCCACCGACGTCAGCTATGAGACAAAAGGGGCAAATGTTAGTCAAGTCCGGGAGGCTCGGAGTCTAAAATGTCTTGGGGAAAACAAAAACAGAATCAGACCACAAAAACCTCTTGAGATGTTCTATTTTTAGAGACTATGAGGAATTAATGTTAATGAGGAATTAATGTGACAACTGATCTGATCATGGATTCAAATTTCACACTCTGAACAGTAAATGAGACATACGGCCAGCTCAACTGTTTAATATAACTGCAGCTCGACTATGCAGGGAACCTGTGCTGTCACCATGGTAACACCTCATGCAGTTCATCAGTGGACGTTTCCATGACAACATAAACAAACACTCGGGGGACATCAGTGCCTAAGTCAAATTAATGCAGAAAACCAAATTTAACAGATGCATTTTCCCTCTAAAACCTGTTTTAGTGTCACAGTCCTGCTTTTCTGCTGCTTCAGTGTTATTTCAGTGTATTTTGTGTAGAGAGGGTTGACTTTATTTCAACTTTATCACAAGCTGAAATAATGACACTGATGTATTATGTCCATTTTCTAAGCTAAATTGGCATTTGCTGGAGTCCATGAAGTTTTGATGGTCTGTTGTGAAGTGTGGCTCCACTTCATTCACAGCAACATTAGAAGCCCATTTTTGGTATTGATTTAAATCTATTCTAAAATTACTCACACAGTGCCAAACATAATAACAGATTTAACAAGTCAACTGAGTTTCATTTTAAGGAGTTCTCTTAATATTTTGTTCTTTAAACAAGTTGGTCATTTTACACTGACCAAAAGGGACAAACTGCCAGTGTAGCGGCAGACGGAAAGCTTAATAATACTCACCACCACAGAAAGAGATTCCCACCAGGCCCAGACTCAGACACATGGGGATAGAGATCTTCAGATGGTCCCACTCTGCAGCGTTATCGCCTGTCCACACAGCACCTGCAGACACAAAAACACACAAACTTAAGATCCTGCGCTAAAATAGCTTCCACACAATGACCAATTCTTGCTAATGATTTAACAAGTTTTAGTGTAATTAAAGTACTAGTAAATAATGAATAAATAATGAATATGTATTAGTATTTTTTTTAAATCTAATTTAATAGCCCCTGTCCAAAACCTGTTACACTGACCATAACCACAAGTTTGAGAAGATGTATTAACAATGCTTTGCCAATAGGGGAGGTTATTATAGACATGCAGCACTGTACATCTCTCTTAACCAAACACACCGAATGTAAACACAGACAATTGTAAACAGCAAAAAAGAGTCATTAAATGTGCGATGCCATGTCTACATTAGTGTGTTCCCAGGATTAGAGTAAAGTAAAATAAAGTTGTTTAGATTGAAAAGTAAAAGCAGTGAAGGGCTCACCGTAGCGCTGTGACCCAGCAAAGAAGGCTCTGGTCAGGACAAACGGTCGCTCAACTCCCCCTGACCTCTGGATCAGACCCTCCGCTGTGGCCATTTGCTGCAGGTTGTACACAGGATTTTCAGTGGACCAGAGAGAGTATTTTTAGTGATGTAATCTGATTTTTAGAGCATGATTTGAGTCCCTCTGAAAGTACGAATTGTGTTCACTCACCACATAGAAGCCATAGATGTTGTGCACGTCACGGTGCTCCCAGTCCCCATGCATTGCATCCTTGTGCATTGTGACCTCCGGCCCGTTGAAGACCGACGGCTCATTCATGTCGTTCCACGTGTACAGGTTCTCCATGGAACCCTGGAAAGCGAACAGAGATTGTGGATGTAAGTCTTGAGGCAACCATCTATATTAACAAAAGCCATTTTAAATCCATTAACAGTTTTGGTAAAACTGGGTACAGAAATTACGAAGGAAAATTTCTTCCAGGTTCCTAAAAATCCAGAGTCAGTGGCCAATGCTAATGCCAACGGGTGCTGCACAAAAAGAGTCTGTGAGTGCTCCTAGTTAAACAAAGCTTGAAGAAAAAAAAAAAAAACCAGGGACCATGCTTATCAGTGTGATTGTTCTTCAGTTCTCGTCTCTTCTTATAGAAAGCTGGCACACAGATCAACAGCCAACATGCTGAAGTGACCGTATCTCATCACAGAAGTGTTTTCAAGACTCACCTCATACTGGTCGTAGGCGAACATGCTGGCCCACCAGGCTCTCATGTCTGCACGGGTGAAGTCTGGATAGCCTGCGCTACCTAGGGGACATCATTTGTCCCCAGCAGAAGAGGAAGAAAGGAAAGTGACAGAAATATTATTTGCAACAATGAAGATCTCAGCACATGGACAAGCATGTCACTATAAACAATGTTTCTTAGTGAAGATTCAGTTCATAAAATATATTTACAAAAGCCTTTTCTGTACATATTGTGGTGAATGATGTAAAGATGGCAGTCTCTCACCAGGCCAGCACCAGCCCTCGTAGTCTCCACCATCTTTATTCTTGATATAGAAACCCCGAGAACGGATTTCATTATGGATCTTGTAGTTGCTGTCTACTTTGATATGAGGGTCCACAATGGCCACCATCTATAACAAATGAATACATTTAAAAAAGGAAATTGAGCAGGAAGTCTGGACAATGCAAAAATGTCTGGCATGGAAACATACAAAGTTGTGGATGGATTATTTATCATCTGTACCTTGCGTTTCTTGTCCATGATATCCTGCAGCATTGTCTTTGGTGTCGCAAATTTGTGTGGATCCCAGGTGAAGTAGCGCTTCCCATCTGTGTGCTCGATATCAAGCCAGATGTAGTCATAGGGGATGTCGTGCTCGTCAAAGCCCGCATCCACTGTTCGCACGTCTTCCTGGTCATTGTAGTTCCAGCGGCACTGGTGGTAGCCCAGGGACGTCAAGGGAGGGAAGGCCTGAGTGCCTGAAGGACGACATGAGAAAGTGAGACTGAGGAGGTCAAAAGCTGACCATACTGTATTCAGGCAGTAAAACATATTTGACTTTACGTAAATTAATTAAATTGGTGATTTGTTAAAATCTGAGCCACTGCCTTTGTGTTAAATGCAGCACAGTTCTTTTGTGAATTCAATTCTGTTCAAAGTTATTTACAAACTTGACTTAAAAGAGCAAGGTTTAAATTAGTGGATTAATTGTGCCTCGTCAAAGCAATTCTATGTTCTATACTTATTATTCAGTAGTGAATTATATTAACTTTAGTATTAAGAACATGTATTGAAAGGAAAAAGCGCTAATTGGATAAGGTGGAAAAGAAGACACTGAGCGTTCATGTAAATGACCAGTCACCAAACCTTCCTACCTGTAAGGGAGGCGTACTGAGAGAAGACATCTTTGGGTGTTGGTCCAAGCATAATGAAGACATCAATAATGCCGCTTTCAGAGATCCAACGCACATCTGTCTGTGGCGTCTCACTAGAGCCCTGAACATAATCCAGCATCTTTCCAAACACCGTCTGGGGGGAAAAGCAAGTGAATAAAGGGCTGTGATGTAGTACAGCAGACACTCATCAAGGCCCTTTAACCAAACTATGATGCAGGATTCAAAAAGTAAAACTGGAATTAACTGCAGTCAATATACAGCTGAAGTTCCTTAGCTTCTGAAAAAAGATGCTGGCTGTCTGAAAACGTTTCTGCAGTGGAACAGACATACCTTTCCAGCCGTGTTGGAGCTGATATCCACCCAGGTTTCTGCAGCATTGAGCCAGAACATGCCCATGGTCCGCTGGGTGTTGTGGGCTAACATAACTGGGACAGCCCCATACAGGGCCATAGGATTATACAGCTCATACTGGAACACATCGAGGTTGTAGAGTCGATATGGATCCCCATTACTGAAACACAAAAACACACATGCAGGCTTGATCCAGTGCAGTGAAGACTAAACTATCAACTCCACCAATGTGGAAGAAAACTCCATCTCCATTTTGTACTTTAAGTGAAATATGACTTGTTTTTGTCACTCACTCTGTTGTTTTGAGCCTGAGGGTGTCTGCATGCTCTGGGATGCCGTATACGTGCTCCACCCCCGGCAATGAAAAGTCTAAACTAACAGCAGATGGACCTGTGGGATGAAAACAACCAAAAACAAGTTAAAAGTAAAAAAGTAAAAAAAGTAAAAAAAAATCATGTAGTAACGATTTTAATTCACCAAAGCTAAGTTGTTTCACAGCAATTCGAAAAACACCACTGCTTAACTAACACACACACACACACACACATCCCCACTCACACATACATATATTATGGTACCTTTAATTACACTAAAATGACCTGTAACTGAAAATACAAATATGACTTACCATTAGGTTTGCTGTCTGAGTGTGATTTAAACGTTTCCTCCCACATCCCATCTTCTACTTTCTCTTCCTCTTCCTTAGTTGTCTGGCAGCAAAACAGGGAGAAGAGAGATTTACGAAAGGAGATCGAAGCTGGATACAGCAATGAAATTGTGTCTTTAAAACAAAAAAGAGGAAGATTAAGATAAATTGTATTTTAGTGTGCAGTACCTCGGCCTGGTTAGCCGGATCAGTCTCTTCCTTCTTCTCAGCCTCCGGGTCTGCCTGACTGCTCCATGGCACAGAGAATGGAGAGGAGAAGCGAGGAGGGGGATGTGGGAGAAAGAAAAATGTGTCACTTCAACAAAATTGCACTTCATCTTGTGAAGAGTGACAATATATGGGAGTATAACTGAACTATGATAAAAGGAAAAGGAAATAAAAACAGGGAGGTTGGTGACTGCCCCCAGACTCCACACGGACAGCTAACAAAAACTCTACTCTAAGGTCTTGAATGACTTAATTTTAATGACAAAGGAGCAACTCCCTGCCTTGTGGCTATTTCAAGCTAGGCATCATGGGACAGGAGCTCTAGAGGCCGCAGCATGTAACAGCTACAAGGCTTCTTAAAAGGACCTACTGATACCCAGTGGATCGGCATATACCAAGGTGTAATCCAGGCAACAGTGTTGCACCTAAGGCCCCGTTCAGACCTGGCATTAATATCCATCTCATGTGATCCAATCACAAGTGGACAGCCCTAAGTCCAGGTGTGAATGGACCAAAGATGCACTGAGGATGCATTTGAATTCTGATCACTCAGACCACATTTGCAGCTGGTCTGGGTCGCATATAGCTACATTCTTTTAGGAGTGTGAACACAAATGTGTCCTCAAATAAATGTGACTAGGTGTTGTTAGTCACTGTTAATCATTAGTTGTCAAGAACAACCATGCCTTATTGAAAACAATAACTTTTAGTCTTTACAAAAAGAACTGATATACATACATGTTTATTTGCATGTAGATTGGGGAAGTCAGATCTGATCATGAGTGGTCACTTGAGACGCACCCTAAGACGCATTTTAATGCCAGGTGCAAACTGACGAACCTAGAGATGTCCACTTGTGATCAGATCACGAGAGACACGTGTTAATGCCAGTTCTGATCAGAGCAAAAGAGCCATTCACACAAGCCCCGGACTACAAATATTTTTTGGGAGTCACACACAGCTGTGGGAGTGCATGATCTGGAGCAGCATACACAAAAGAGGCAGTGGTGACAAAGGTTTGTTTTTATAGCTTGTTAGAACTCAGAAGAAGTTTTTTATTTAGAGCTGAAAGGTCCCCAAATTAAGGAAGTTCTTACACCTGGAAAATGCAGAAATACAAAAGGTAGCATAACCACAAAGAGAGATGTTGCTGTGGGGTTTGGGAAGTGGGACGCAATGTCTGAAAATAAGGTAAAAGGTATCTGGTGGGGACACAGACAACATGTGTGTGAAGACAGAAATACATGACTCTCATCTAAACCAGTACACAGTCTGCACTAGCATTATTTTTCGACTGCTGCTATTAGCTCTCTCTGTAAACTAAGCAAGCGTAACAAATAATTTCTGTCAACATAACTGGTCAAAAAACTCAGTCAGTCATGCAGTTAGTGCTAGATCAGTTTATGAGACGAGCTGCTGAGGTGGGACTAGGGGTGCGTGATTCCGTTAATCAGACACAGATCTGACAAGACAGTGGCACACAGGCAAATTGTAGCTAGGCCTACAGCAGAACCCCTACAGTATAATCTTCCAATGAGAGTGCTTTCTGGTGATCAGGATGATTTTTTCCTTTGTTTCATGAAATAAAATGAAAAATCAACATCCTTAGTTTCTGTCACTGTTCAAATGATCCTTCAAAAATACGAGGACAATAACAGCCAGGGCCAGACTGACCCCTCAATTCTGGATCAAATCAAACACCGCCATGCACACAGTCACCCACACCCCTCTCTTTCACTTTCACCCTCACTCTCATTCACATTTATTTGAGGGTAAATACTGAACTTGGTGTGATGGGAGTCCCTACATTTTATGTCACTATTGGCAGCATTGGCACAAGGAACAGAATACACACTTACAAATCTTAAGGGTCTTTACCTAGAGAATACCCTCTTGATATTATCCCACACGCTAGCCACTGTGCTAGTTACTTTATAGGAGAAACTAGGATGATAGGGAGAAGAGGACAGAACAACGAGTCAGAGACAATACTTAAAAAACAAACCATTTCATGGGAACAAAAACAGAAATCATCCACTGAGTAAGAAGGTGGATTAAAAGAGAGGGCTGGTATTCGTAAATGTGTGTGAATGCGTGGCTTCTCACGTGTCCTTGCGCATCCTCAGGTGCTCAAAGGCCAGCAGGCCACGCGAGTTCAACGACATCAGCACCTCGCGTCCCTCCATGATGTCCAGTCGGAAGGGCCGGGCGCTGAGGATGACCCTCTGAGACTCCGCCCCCAGGGACAGCACCACCCCGTTCTCGTCCTGAGACAACAGAGACAGGCTGAGACAGAGAGAGGGGAGAGAGAGTGGAAGTGAGGGTCAAGAGAGGATTTAGTTTTGATAAAGAAAAGTGAGGACAAAAGCTAAAAGAACTCAATTAGAACTGTCTTTTATCATCGGTCTATTATCTATTCCAAACTTATAAATGCTGTTATTAAGGCTGACTAAACTTCACAGTTGACAGTTTAAAATGAGACACTTGCGAGATAAAGCCTTGAAGCAATTATTTGAAAGGGTTAGTTCTTTTTCAAGCAGCCTCTTTTGTTTCAGTGGAAGAATTTATATTCGGAAGTTTCAGTTCTCATATTCCCACCACCTTTACAGTCGAGTTATGTAACTTTGGCATACGCCCTGACCCAGAGAGCAGAATACGTTTATGCTTCCTTTCGGTGTTTACAGTCAGTTGGTCTTACAGTAGATATTATGGCTTGTCATAGTAGGAAAAAGCACAGGTGTCACTAATAAGATTAACAACAGCTCTGTTTTATCCCAGTGTCACAGTAAGCCATGACACTGACAGTGAGCCAACATGCACAACACCGACCCTGAAACTGAAGCACCTAAATGGAATTCAGCACATTAGTTAGTTTATTAATTGCCCCAATTTTTTTCTTACTGTGACAGGTCAAAAAACTTATATATTCTATTCAACTCACCTGCATTAATAAAACTGACAATGTCCAGACAAGAGATAAAAATTGTTAATTTTGCCTTTTTAGTTTGACTCTGTAACATCAAAACCTCCACCCACCCACACCACGCAGTCGGTAACTCCACTGGGAGACTTACGGCTCAGTGGGTGGCTCCCTGATGAGCACGTCTGGGACCTCATAGCGAGGCTTCAGCGGCTTCAGCTCGTTAATCTTCACCCTCGTTATGTTTCCCTGGAGACGGTAGAGCTCGAGCAGCAGACGCACCTGAGAGCCGAACACAGAGAGAGGGGGGAGAAGGAGAAGCGGGAGAGATTCAGAAGAAGCAAAAGAGGGAACAAAGGAATTTTATTATTATCTTATAAACACTGAAGCAAAGGTCTGCAAATGAGTTCAGCCAAGGGCCAGTTTTTTAAGGATTACACTCAAGTTTGCCATATTAGGCATTAGGTTTTGATACCAGAAGGAGGGGAGAACTGCTAACTGGTGCTCTGTCAAACTTTACTGAACGCTTAGTAAGCAGAGAGTTCACTGGAAAATGGCTTGGTATCCACTGTGGACACATTCCAGTTTCAGTTGACAGTTCAAAAACATGAGGTATTTGTGATTTAGTAAAGTAAATTTTATATATAGTTGGAAGTTTTGACAGGTTTCGATAACAAGTGCCTTACCCCTTAACTGACTTTGTCATGTGTGATTTACCTTGTTGTTGTCATTGATGAGCTGCAGGGTGAGTCTGGTGTTGGTCAGCTCCATGGTCTCCAGCAGGGCTCGATAAGGAGACTCACCAGGCTTCAACGCTCGCTGACGCCTGTTGAAAATTTAAAACCAAGCATGGACAGCAGTTATAAAGCAGTAACCACGTTTTTTCTTTTTTGGCAAGAAGCTTTAAGCAAATCGGTGAATTATTCTTTCCTAACTTGCACTCACTTGCAGAAGGCACTCTGGTCACAGGTCTTGAAGTTGCCCCTGTCCACAGCCCACGTCCCACTGAGGCACACAGCCAGACACAGCACCAAGACAGGCGCCATCCTACAAAGAAAATCAAGGAGAAAACAAAAACTTGAAGATCTCTAATTCATTGATTCGCTGTTGGTTGAGCAATGGCCGAGCCGAAACTACAGCTTTACAGGAGTTATACAAAAACCGACAGTGACACAATCCCACATCCGGACTTTGATCCCTCTGTGGACATGAGGGTTGTCTTTAAGTGAAAGTCAGCGCCAGAAAAATGTTTCAGGCTAATGCTAAATAAACCATTTCCCATTTTCTCATCTTGCTGCAGTTACAGCGCAAATATATTAATAGTATCCAGAGACCCGTTTTTCAGGTTGAATCCCGAGCCTGTATGTAGAGACTCATTTCCAGCGCTCATATTCCTGTCAAAGCCGGGCGATGTGATGCGCTTGAAATGTTGCCAAAAGACAGCATTAGCTAGCGTATCGGCTAATGTTAGCTAGCTCGCATACAATGAGAATTACGGAAATTTACAACGAAACACAGACACTAAATATGAATGAGACAACAGTAGCGGATTAGTCTTTTGTGGACAAATTAATGCCTGACCTGCCGACAGCGGTGTTATCGTTATTAACCTCTTCGGATACCTCCGGATATCGTGCTAACAGGCTGCCTGTCAAGCCGCTAATTCAATTGAAGGGGCTCTCGACTTTTCCAGTGTGATTTTCCTTCCTACCGGCTGTAAAACCCCGAAAAATAAAAGTTTGCTCACGCGTTTACCGAGTGTGCACCCGGAGTGATAATCTCCAGCTTCCCCCGCAGTGATAATGTACTCAAACAAACAATAAATTCGCGATGAAAGAGCGGAACTGCTTTGTCTCACCTCTCACTGAAGGAGGCCATCTTGATTATGCTCCCACTTGACTCCGCCCATTTCAGTCCGCAACGAAGATCGTTAAAAAGTAAGAGTCGCCACAACTCACCGGAATATTTTTATGTTGTATTTATATGTATATTTAGAAAAAAACTAACAAAGATACAGTGAACGAAATGATCCCCTTTTAAATTACAGTGTTATTTTTTTTTAATCTTTTTTAATCGTTTATATATAAACGATATGACTTCGAATGAATTGGTGACACGTCATCTCCAAGCTCCAGTCAGTGAAGTGCACACATTAGTCCCGGATTTGTCACAGCGCTCACACCGACTGATTTCCAGCCAATGCAACGTTCAGGAGGTGGAAACACGTGTCCAGTCAAACGCAATCCAACCCAACGCAGCAGCCTTGGCATAGTATAACCTCAAGAGCCAATGTTAAGAAATGATTAGCTGTTTGCAGTATTTTAGTAATGATTATTTTCATTATCAATCGAGGTTATTTTCTAGATTAATCGTGTTGTCTTCGTAGCAGCGTCCTAAAGAGCAAAGTGGCATAATATAATGTCTTCTTTTGTCCCACCAACATGCCAAAAATATTCACTGCACTAGCTTATTGTCACTTGAGAACCTGAAATCGTTCAATGTTTAATTTAAACTTGTGCTTGAAGGTGACTTAAACAATTAATCTACAATCAAAATAGTTCAATTTTTTTTTCCAATTGACTAATTAGTCCACTGATTGTTGAAGCTCTACCGTATTTACATTTTTGCATGACTCCTAACGCTGTTTTGTCCTGCTTGAATGTTAAATGTTGCACCACTAGCACCACGTAATGTTTAAATTCTAATCATGTTCTTAGTGATCAGAAGATATAAAATAATATAAAATGAGAAAAAGCTAAATTCTGTTGACAAAATTCTATGTGTTTTTCAGAATTTTTTTCCATGTTTTTTTATTGTGGAAAAACAGCACAGTTTTTTTTTTGAAAAAGATTCAAATGAAACAATCTCAAAGAACCACATCCCTGGGATTTAGGGCTTTGTGTTAATCAAAAAAGGTTGGAAACCACTGGCTTAGAGGATATTACAGTGTGTAAGAATGCGGTAATAAGACTTTATGGTGATCACCTGCATCACCATGAGAGTCCTGTGATGATACATCTTAGCATCAACACACACATTCTCGGACCAAATGAGGATTTATTTTGAATAGTGGTTGAACAATTTGCACATATAACAAGAGATGAAAGACTTGTTGCATGGCAGCCACAATGTTAGAACATGAAGACTGAAAATTATACAAAAACTATCTATAAATGATTTAGCAGAATTATGTTGTATTTTCTAACCAAAATGACATATTAAGGCAGTTTTTTTTTGTGTGGAGCGAATACTGTCTTAAAACAATATACATGTTTGTCATTTGTCTTGTCCCCTTGTCTTTCTCACTGAAACAATTTGTTAGAAAAGTCAAAAAACATGGTACAAAAAGTACACACGCACACTCGCACACACTCACTCACACACACACAGCTTTACTTGAAACTGAAGCTCAGTGATAGCAACTTTGCAGTCAACTCTTGGAGAACTGTAACACAGTATTACATCTATTTTACTGCACCTATTTATTCCCTGTCATCTGCTCTTCACAGTTTGCTCCTCAGCATCCTTTATAGCTGGAACCGCCAGCATAGGTGACCTAATCTATCAATGTTTTTATGCAGGACGCTGTGGATTGGTGCCACATAGCGTGCCACGTCACCGTCCCGTGAGAAATCCCTGCAGAACAGGCCCTTCTCTGAGCTGAAGACAAACTTCTGGGGCATCGGTCCATTGCCCCTCACGTACTCCCACACAGCCAGGAGCAGCAGCCTCACCTCAAAAGGAGTGAGGTAGGGGAAGGCTTCGTGGACGTTGGCCAGGACAGGAGGCAGGAGCTGGCCTTCACCCATGCAGGACACCAGGAGACAGGAGGCCTGGAGGTGCCACGGGGAGTCTGTGGATGACACCTCGCGGGAAGCCTCCCAATGGGCTAGCAGTGTGGCCAGCAGGCCTCTGAGTACAGCTGAGCAGTAGCAGAGAGCTGGACGTCCGGCTGCCACCACCTGAAGCAGAGGGAAAAGCACTGGGTGGGCCTCAAAGCAACGTCGAATATGGATGTCTCGCTCCACCGTGGTGCGGGCATGCTCTTCTGGGGGCCACGACAGCTCCCCATTGGCCACATCCGGACAGACGTTTTCCACCAGTGTGACTGCAACAACCTTGGCTGCCTCGGCGTTGATGGGTGGCGGCTCGTCAGGGTCCGATGGTGGTCGTGAGCCGTTGATAGAGCCGTTGAGACCAAAGGAGCTGCAACACTGGACTATGACAGCCAGCAGAGTCTGGACGTTCTACAGAGAGAAGAAAATGATGGTGACACATTGACATCTGACATTGACATTTTAAGTGTTTTCTGTTGCAGCACATCAAATACAAACTACACATAATCACACTTATTATATGAATTCTAGTGTTTTAGGTAAGTTTCAAGCACTGTTGAGATGACAGTCACATGCAGGAATCAATAAAATAAACATACAAATCTGTATATTTGCAGTATTCTGAGCTTACTTCGGTGGACCACCCATACTGATCTACCTCCACCCAACGAGATTGTTTTTTTTTCCTGTGAAATGTTTGCCTGAAAATGTAGTTTCAAGTTAATACAGACTGAAAATTTTCCAATCTGTGCATTCATGACCTATACTATACAAAAAAATTCTTTTGGTTTGGCTTTGACAGCACTGCTCTTGTTTAAACCACATTTTGCTCGAAACTCTACTCAACTCAACTCAACTCAACTCAACTCAACTAGTGTACTAAAATTGTCCAACTCACCTGGATGACCCCAGATGGGTCAGGCGTCTGCGTGGCAGTGCGGACCTTCAGCCCCTTGCCAATCACCCCGGCATGAAATACAGACCACACGCTGCCAGAAAAGTTGACTGTGGTGCCGAAACGACAATTGATGTCCAGTAGGGCGGCTCCGAGGTCGGGGGACACAGAGGGGGAGGGTACAGGGGCTCCAGACATGTCTGCGATCTGCCCTCCAAACAGGTCAGCATTGCCTTTGTGTAGTGCTCCCTCAACCAGCTGCTGAAGCACTGCCTTGAGAGTGAGCGGTGAGTATGCTGCGAAACGGGACAGGAGCAGGACTGAACAGTTCACTGCCTCGCCTGCCTGTCCCCCGTCTCTCCCCACTTTCCCCCCTTCTCCTCTTCTCCGCAGTGCCAGAAAGAAATGAGTGACGGCAGCACGGGACAGCAGGAGCAGGTGTGCTGGGGAGGAGGTGCGAGGGAGTGGGCTACAGGACAAGAGGCGCACTGTGGCATGAGATACAGCTGGGTCACCGTGGAGAAGGAGCGGGCCAAAATCATGGAGGTGACCTGAGACTGCTGAACCCACCTGGATGGCCATGGAGGACTGAGCGCCCGCTGATCCTCTTCTCTCCTCATCCTGACTCTGGATGGCTGCGGCCAGGTTAAGCAGCAGCTGTCTCAGCTGACGGGGCCCCAGGGTGTGTGTGTGGATCTGGGCCACACAGCGAGTTACAGCAGCAGGAATGAGTCCTGCCATGCAAGAGGAGAGCGTGGTGTGAAGCTGCCAAGCCAGAGCCAGCTCCTCTGGGTTGCGGGCTTGGGTGAGCAGCTGGCAGAGAGCTTCAGTGGCCACGGTGGGACCCCCGTACACTGACAGCAGACACAGAAGCTGGTGCAGCCAGAGGTGACGTTTTCTTTCCAGTCGCAGTGTCTCAGCACAGAGCTCGCCCACATGAGACTGCAGCTCCTCCAGGAAGGGAATGACCCTCTGGGGCTGAGATGAAGCAGAGTGATGAGGCTTTCCTTCAACTCCATCTGAGCGATTGAAAACCAGTTTGTGAAGATGCAGAAGCAGCATCTGGAGAAGGCGGTCACAACCTTCTCTGACCCCTTCATGAGGGGAGGATGTTGGGCCGGAGATGATGACAGAGGCCGGGGTTGCAGTATCTGCCAGAAAACGGAGGACCCGGGCCCCTCCTGACGGACTCTGGCTAATGAGGTGGACAGCGAGCCCCAGCATGTTATCCAGTTCCTCTCTGGGGAGGCCCTGCAGCAAGGCCTGCAGCTGGAGCAGGACAGGGGGGCGTAACAGCTCAACCAGTTCTGCAGACACAGCACCAAAGAGGTTGGGGGACATTGCAGCCAGCTGTAGCAGAAATGGTACCGCAGCTCTACGAAGCTGAGGGGAACCCTCCCAGGAGGTGGAGGACGAAGTGGGAGAAAGAGGGCTTGATGGACTCAGGCTCTCCTGAAACATCCTGAGCAGCTCCTTCCTGATGCTGTCTGAGTGGTGAGCTGCAAGGTGTCCAAGGATCCCCACCACTGATCCAATCTTGGGCACTCTGTTGCCTTTATCCACTCCCATCACCATTAGCCCTTGGTCCTTGGCGCCATGAGAGCAGAAGTCCTTGAGTCCACATGCCAAGACTCGGCTGATGATAGTACCTGGAAAGGCAGACCCGATGTGAGCCACCACCCAGTCAAAATGCGGAGAGTGCTGAACCGAGGTGTCCAACAGCGCATCCACACAAGCATCAGGGCACCAGGCCAGCATGGCAGCCAAACACTGAGAGTAGGCCTCCATGAGGGACCGGGTGGCAGCACAAGACATCCAGAGCTGGAGCAGCTCGTTGAGGCTGGAGGAGTGGGGGGCCACCCTGCGGCCAGCGTGCTTGCTGCTCAGCTGGCCCAACAAGTCCACAGCCCAGGCAGATACCAGAGGGGCCCAGGCCCGGGGATTAAGCCGGATGAACTCTGATAGCACGCCATGGACCTCCTACAGACAAACAGAAACAATTACAAACATTTTCTGAGGAATTTCCTGACCAACATCCTATAAGTGATTTAGGTATTTTATATGATCTTGGCATATACAAATACACTTCAGCTGATCCATATCCCTTCAATATTTAACAAAAATGGCCTTTAATGTCCTAATCTTTATTAATCTAAATATTTTCATCATTTTATGACTTTCAAGATAAGACTCTAATTTTATAAGAACTTATATGTATGTCCCACCTGTATGATGTCCTCCAGGTTGGAGCTGACCCCAGAGCTTGCATCCCCCTCTGTCTCCAGGTTGTGCAGGAAGGCGGACACATGCTCATCATACACACTCCTCAGATGCTCCAGCACCGCACCTCGACAGGCCGGGACTGAGCGCAGCAGCCGCACAGCACAGCGGGCGTGTTCCCGGACACTGAGCTTCCGGCCCTGAACGGAGTCAACGCCACTGATGAAGGATTTGATCTCCTGGGACAGTTCCTGGGTGCTAGAAGAGTTGGGTGGACAGGATGAAATGATTTGCAGAGAGGACAGTTTAGCATTAGACCAAAGCCTGAAAGATTTTCAGTTGACTGCTATGTAAAACAAAAAGAAGCAGCAAATTCTCACATTTGAGAAGCTGGAACGAGAAAAGATTATTATTTCAAAAAAAGGGAAACATACTGATCATGAGCTGAGGATATTATACACACGCACACACACTTATAGATATATATTGATCTGTAATGTTATATATTTTGGATTTTTTGGATTAATTATCCAAAAACAAATCATTTTAGCTGTACATTTTTTTAAATAATAGAAATAATCCTTAGTTGCATGCCCACTACACGCTGGACACTGCTTCACAAATACCTGCTCTACTCTTTAAAACAACGTTTTAGTCTCTAAAACCTTGTGATAGGCATTTGTATGTTATTTTCTTCCTTTTTTATCTTTATTTTTTCTAACCTTTAACAGGATATGAATAATTGGTGTTCAGTGTCAACCGACTGCCGACTGTTATTGATCCAGACACTTTCCTCATTAGCTGACTCTACAGAGCAATGTAGTAACAAATAAAAATCTGACCCACGATCGTCTGTACATTTCACTTAAATATAAAACATAAAACAAGCACTAAACTGACTTTAAGGTCTAAATGTCCTCAACCACTCACCTCAGGGCAGTCTGCGGGGTGTGAGTGTGTGAGCTCTGCATCGCTTTAAGCGGACTCCCGTCAAACACCACAGACATCGCTTGGTCCTTTAGTATCAAAGCGTCACATCAAATCCTCCTCTCGGCAAATGGGGCTTCGACGTGAACAAATTTGGCAGTTTTTTGTTATTTTTTCTGTCCAATTTCAGGACAAAAATACAGCGAAAGGGCGCTACAAAGCCGGAAGATCGGTCTTCTTCGTCGCCACGAAAATGAAAACCTACACAGACAGGTGGCGTCACTGGCGACATCTAGTGGTACTGACTTTAATCAATTAGTTAATTTATTAATTAAATTTCTTTATTTTCAATGTTTCCTCTCCCTAGTATAGTCCTTAACATTTTTTAATATGGTCAACTAATAAATCACGATAAAATAATCTTTTATTTTTGGTTTATTGATCAAAGATGATTATGATTGTTTATTATTTATCCTTTAAATGATGCAAACAAACATACAAAATTAACAAAACTATGTTTTAAATTTCCAGTTAATGCCTCTTTAATCTGTAATCTGTATTTTTTTTTTTTTTTTTTTAAAAAGCAATGTCAAAACTCAATTTTCAAAATTCAATTTGTTTGCGTCTGCCTTTTGTATAGGAGATGCATTACAGGAGTGTTGCATTAGTTTTAGCTTTGTGTACCTCATAAACATCTCAACGTATTTTATTATTATTGTTGTTGTTGTTGTCGTCTGTAAGATGTGTAAACGCAAATTTTGAAATTTAGCTTGAGATGCTTTTATTGTGAAGGGCACAGGCTCCGGCTAAAGAGAGCAACGATCAGCTGATCGCTCTGTGCTGAAATTTGGTGTCGGTGTCTTTGGTGACGTTACTGAAATCAAAACAAGCTGTGGACGCTGTCGCTGAAAGGTAAGAAGGAGAAGGACCGTCAAACGGCTTTACACACGCCGAGCTGAGCTGTAATTTCCACCGAGGGCCTGTGTTTTATCTGATGCGATGTTAACGCTGCAGAAAACCGGCGATGGATGACGCAAACACAGGCTTAATAATAACTACGTTACTTCGACCACCAGTCGCGTGTATTGGCTTAGATTGTTTGCTAAAACTTTGAAACCGTGAACTGATCTTGGTTTATCTATTTGTATCAAATAAAAACCTTTTTTTTTTCGGTTGTAGCGCACCTTGTCTAAATTACAGCACCTTATCTAATCAAAAAACGCGAAAAAGCTCCCACGCGTTGAGGTTAAGTATTTCTCTATTCCCTTAAAATTATTATTTTTAAGTACAAGACATTTTGTCGGGCTATGCAGTTCAGTTTTCAGTCAAAGTGAGGTATTGATTTAAAACACTCTGGAAGCTGTAGTTTCTGTTATTTTCTTGGTTGGTTAAATAATAAAAAAGGGGTTAGGGTTTAAAAATAAGGGGAAAAAATAAGGAGATTTCCACTAAACACATCAAGAGTTGTTTGCTCATATTTGGTCTACCATATGTTATTGTTTGTTCCTGCAGGTGCTGAAATTTTTCTGGAAAGTCAAGTTTACAGACAAAAGAAGAACTGAAATGGCCCCGACTCTGGTAAGGAAATTATCTCTTAATTGGAATACAGAAAATCAGACATTAGTGTTTTCTTTGTGTGTGTGGGTGTGTGTTCTGTTTTAGAAATGGTTACATATTGGGTAACTGTTTTAGCTTTTATAGTTTGTATATCCAAGGTTGCTGTTATTGTTTATCGCTTTTGATTTAATTTAATTTGATTTAACTTAACAAGTCTTGACTTTGTTTAACCCAGAGTATGTCAGAGACTCCAGTCAGGTCAAATGTGCTGCAATTGCCTCTAAAAATAGTCTTGCACAGTCAGTCTTTTTTTTTTTTATGTGTCCTCTGATCCAAGTATGATGAGAAACCAGAGCTTGGGGACTTGATAGAAATTTTCCGTGGATCCTACCAGCACTGGGCTGTGTACATTGGCGATGGTTTCGTTGTTCACTTGGCACCGCCCTGTGAGTCCCCCCTTATCTGCACTGTGACACCCAACGCTTTTATCAGATAGCCCACATTCACTGTGATAGATTTTCATGCCAGAATATCAGCTTAGATTATTTCATTTTTAATAATTCATGAACCACACAAAATAATATCACAAGATGTTGCAATATTTAGGGCATACAAACTGTTACAACAGTTATCCCTGCTCCTCTCTCTTCCTGTCATTCTTTTTTATTAATAGCTGAGACCCCGGGAGCAGGCGTCAACAGTATGATGTCCGTCCTAACTGAGAAGGCTCTGGTGAAGAAAGAGGAGCTGTGGGATGTGGTGGGAACCAACCGGTGGGAAATAAACAATAACCTGGACAAGGAGTATGAGCCTCGCCCAGTTCACATCATTGTGAAGGAGGCCTGTGCGCTGGTGGGCAAGGAGCTCCCGTACTGCGTCTTCAGAGGGAACTGTGAGCACTTTGTCAACGAGCTGCGTTACGGCAAGGCAGAGTCCCGCCAGGTAGGTCGAAGCTCGTGTCTTTTACATGCAGGACACTTATTTTGACCAGGGGACAGGCTGCACCCGGTGGGGTCAGACTTGCGTTAGGAAGTGCTTAAGAGACTTAAACCTTACATAAAAAAAAAAAAAAAGAAATTGCATTGCTCATCATAGCTCTTCAGCTTGCAAGCTCAGTGTGAGAAGCAGATAAGCGGTAGCGAATAATGTAAGGTCATCTCAGCCTTAATAGCATAGACTGGATTATAAAACGATAAGATAAAGGGCTTCCATAAAGGAATGTAGAACTGTTTGCAAAACAGTGCTTCATGGGTGTGCCCAAATAGGCTCCAAAGTAGGCTGTGGAGGAAATGCTTAGAAGACAGAGATCTAGGTGTTGGTCAAAAGTTATGAGCTTGTTGTTCTACAACCATGGGTGACGCATAGCTGTAGAACAATGTGCATATGAGATCAGTGGGTGGATCACACCTTTTGTCTTTATTATCATATATTGATTTTGTAAACATGGATGACGCAAAGACTGGATTGGCCGTTCACATATTGAAACATTTGAACTGGCCAGTTAATTGGAGAAAACCAGAGAGATAAGTGAAAAAAAGACCTTTATCGGGTTAAACCATAGTGAACAATTCATTTGGACTTTTTCCACACATTTGAAAATATATAGAGTTTTTGTAAGAACATGTTTTTTGCTCTTTTGCTTTTGTAAATATATCATTTTTACTGCTGTTTTCACAGTCCACCAACTATTTATCAAGATGGAGACTAGGATTTTGTCTTAAGAAATATCAGAAAATGAAAAACTAAAAGAACTAAAAAAAAAAACTTTAAAGAACTAAGAACTAAAAAAACTATAACATTTAACCATATGAATAAGCAACTGATTTTTTTTTTCCCAGAAGGCAGGCAAGGTAAAAATCGTCACGTCAGTTACAACATATTCAAGTAGTGACCTTTTCTGTATGTGTGATGTGATCAGTAAATCCATGCAAACTTGTCAGGCCTGTTCAGCAGTATAGTCTGCATTCCTTCTGTCCTCTGCATTAATAAAGGGAATCTCAATGGTATAAATAAAACAAGCCCTAATATGCAAGTGATACATTTCCCAGAGTTGTATGTAATTTTAATGGAGTTTTGAGTGTCAAGAAAACTCTGCTCATCAGATCCCTGCTCACTTACTAAAAGTTATGTGTTTCCCTCACAGGTGCGTAAGGCAGGAGAAGCAGTCGCGATTGCAGGAGCGGTGGGGCTGGGTATTTTCGGCATCGTGGCTCTGGCAGGAGCTCTGTTTGGAGGCAGCAAAAAAGAAAACAAGAACACACAGTGATGGAAGTCCTGATTCGCCTGTTCACTGGCTTGCTTAACAGATCACCAGCAAAGCCTAACTCGCACTGACCGTGATCAGTCTCAGTCAACTCATAACTAATACACGTACAACTATTTCTGAGTAAGCAGGAACTCTGTCGGATTTCTACCTTGTCTACTCAACTTTTCCTCCATCTATCCCTCATGCCTTTTTTAGCTTGATAAACAGTGAGAGGCTGGTTGGTTTGGGATCAAAACACTACGTTTTTCAGACTTTTTCAAATTTCTATCACTAGCCCATATGAGCACAACAAACAGGACTTCCACCAATTAAGGTGCCAATATTATTAAGAGTTTTAATAAGACAGTTTGAAGATGAATAAAGATATTTTTTGGATTGTGAACAATGTGAGATTCATGAGGGTGGGGTGGGGGGTTCTTTTGTACTGATTAAAACTTCACAGGAAAACTGCTCACTGAGAAATGTGATGGGCATTTGAATCAGCTTTTGTTGATATCTGACTTTTGTTAGCCAGTGCTTAATAAGCTATCTAACAAGAATATTTAATAATCAAAATAAACTAATATGATGACATTGTTACTACATTTCACAGGAAAGCCATGTAATGTCATGTTATACCACTTTGTCGTCCACTGACGATGTTTGTTTCTAAATGATTTGAATAAAGAATAATTTGTGTGAACCTTGATGGTTTGTCTGACTTTTCTAAAAAATACTCACTCAAGTAAAAGTACCAATGCAACAATATAAAAATAATCCCCTACATGTAAAAGTTCTACATTCAAAAGTTTACTCATAAAAAAGTATGATCAACAAAATAGTAGTGATGAAACCAGGCTCCAAAGCTGGTTTCATTTACTGATGCTTGTACCACTCGACTAATGACACCTGAAGGTTCAAAAGTCAGCCTGAGGTCATTGAACTACTGGAGTGGGCAGGGAGGGATTTAAACAGTTCAAACATTTGGCGCCGCTTGACAGTCACATATAGTCTCAACAGCAATGATCAAATACACCAGCTGGTGCCACTACAGAAGTCCAGAGTCAGGGTTTGCATTTATCTTCCATTAATGAAAGAAAATGTGTCTAACTAAAGTACGTCTAACAAATACTGTTTGTCTAGGTGTCTTAAAGACCCACATTTGGCACAGCCAGAGGACCCACTAGAGAACTGGATGACTCACAAGCCTGTATATACTGACTTATTTCAGATGGCTATGCAATATCTTTGCTTCCTAGGACCTTTCAGTGCCATGTGAAAGTATTTTTCCAAGGCTGGAGAAGCAGTCAGCCAGTGAAGAAACTGTCTAAATGCCAGCACTGTGGAGCAAAGTCTATTTTTGGATGAAAAGCAAAAACATAAATACACTTTTCCACAGTCACAAAATGCCCCACATTCACAAGCACATCCAACTCTTCCTGTGTTTCTGAGCATACTGCCAAATTATTTCCTTTTACTGCAGCAAATTACAATAAAAACCTATTTTGCATGTTAGCATGATGTTGTATGTCTGTGCTATTAGGAGTAATCACATCTATGGGTGAACTGTAATGAATTAACAATCAACATCAAACCGTCCAAAACAACATCCTTGTTGTAACATTACATTCATTGTTAGGCTTTTATGATGAATAAAGAAAGGGAATGAACACATGAAGTGCTGACTTCCTGTAATGGCTGCTACAATTTCTGTAAATCACTAGGTGTCACTGTGCTTCCTTTCATCAGGTAAACAACGTGACTTACAGTAAACTGGTTTTGGAAGCATGAAACAAAACAGAAAGTGAAAGTCTTCACTCATGATCACAGACTACGCAGATAATGTTCTTCAGGGAGTGATGGGCCTGTCACCACCTTGGCTCTAGTATCACAAGGCAAAATAAACACTACAGTGGTAGGTCAAATGGGCTGACAAACACCTGGTATATGATGCAGTGTGACCCCCAGGTATTCATCTTTCTACATCTACAAACTTTCCATCAAACCTTAAAATGCTGTATAAGCACTGACACAATCAGCAGCCATCATCATCAGAGCTTATGTCCTGGCACGAGGTGGTCAGGTCAGATTAGATAATTATGCTGCATTATTTTGACAGAAGGCATTGTTTTACAAAGAATCCAAATCATATAACATGTGAACTATTGTAAAACAAAAATAAACTTGTGCTTATTGTTTACATTAAAGGGCTCTCTATGTTTTACTATAGGTCCTCCTCTTCCTTCTGAATAACCACATCTCAAAATCAGATGTAATGCAAGGCCTGAGTTCATCAAATGTATACAGCCATTCTACAAGTAAGAGTTAAGCAATACCCAAGAAGCTGAGGCAAACCTAATGTTGGCAAGTTTAAAAAATGAAAGATAAATTTACTGATTGCTGCCAGTCAAGAGTAGAGAACAGTGCTTCCTCTGCAACACAAAGAGTAAAACAAACAAAAAAACTGTGGTTCCTAACTTTTTTTTCTTAAAAAAGTGTATGAAGCTCAAACATTTTCCATTATTTCATATTATTTCACATTCTCACAAATGTGTGTAGCATTCGTGTAGCAGAGCTTTGGAGGGGTCTGGCCCCTAGGTTGGGAACCACTGAACTAAATTATGAAACTGTATATGAAGTAGATAAAACTTGCTACACCTTCACCAAGCAAAGCAGTAAAATACTACTTGTGCATTGATACATCTAATAACGTCACACATAATAATAAATCAGTCACAGGGAACATTTATATCTTGGAGGGGTGGCTGGATGAAGCCATTGGGATTTTGATATTCTCTGGAGATGTGTTCAGGCAGGGACTCTGAAGACATCTCTAAGTGAAGGTTGCAGCGCATTGGACAACATGTGCTCGAGTTACAACTTCCTGTTTCACTTTACACTTTGTAATTGCTTTACATTTTCAGCACATCTGATGCTTGAGCAAAGGTTTGTGAGTTTTTATGCACCTGTAGCCCTTCAAAAATGCTATTCATTTTTGTGGAGAATACTAAACGTAACAGCTTCAATAGAGTCTTTGCACTGTGGTTTCATAGCAACATGATCAGCACATGAAACAGCATGTTAGACTCTTCCCTCTGGGTTAGCAGGAGGAGGGGGGAAAGAGAAATGAAAGGAAATGGCGCGTCAGACTCTTCTCTCTGGATCAGCAGGAGAAGAGAAATGAAAACATCCCAGTGAGGAGATTAGGCTCAGAGTAAGTTACAGTGCAGTGTGAGAACTGATTCTTGACAAATTTATTTTTACTTTTACCAGCGATCAAGAACTGACTACGGTGACTACGCCTTGCAGTCTTGTGCAGGTAGGTGTCACAGATAACGCTTACCCTCATTCTTCCTTGTTTTCTCTGCCTGTTACTAACCAGAGCCCACGGCCTGACTTCTACTACCGTTTGTGCTTCCTGCTTCTGCCTGCCAAGCCTCAACAAAGGTGAACTCTTCTGAACTTCTCCTCTAACTGTTAAATGAAGCTGAGAAGGTTGAGCTACCGCCCGTAGCGCTTTCAGATCAGAAAGGTAGAATCTGCTTTGCCTCATTAGATAATGTAAGCCAGATAGTGTTTCAGTTTCAAAAACTTGAGACAACCTCTGCTACATTGCATCCTGCTTAACAAATTGCTCACTACACCCAACTCCAGCATGACCTGCTTAAAAAAGAACATTATTATTTCCAAGGTGCGAGACCTAGCCATCTGTTAGCCATGAACATCAGGAAGTCTGTGGTTTGCAGAGGTTAATCTCTATCTTAATTATCTTCACAGAACCTATTAGTAACTTTGCACCTTATGGGTAAGCCCAACTTGAATTTGATAAAAACATAAACAGAAAAAATGCCTTTTTTTTTTTTTTTTTAAATATGCACACCATCTTGAAAAAAAATGCTGCTACATTTAGCACTGAATCGCATGTATTAACGTCTTGTTTTTTATCCCTGTATCTTTAAATCCAAGGGCTTTTAGCAAACCATGGAGCCAGAGCCTCAGCCAGGTGACTTGATAGAAATCTTCCGTGCTGGTTATCAGCACTGGGGTGTGTGCGTTGGAGATGGAGACATTGTTCACTTTGTGAACCCCAGTAAGTCATTTCTTTTCCATCTTTGCAATATCTGATTTCCTACGCCACAAAAAATGCCTGTCCCAGTAATGAACCTCAGATACAATGCTGTGCAGACCAGCCTGAAAGCTTTGATTATTTAGCTGATTAAACCTACCAACATTTTATTCAACTTTCATAAACGTAAATGATAAAAGGACCTCAACAGTAAACATGCAAACTCATCGTAAAACATGTTACAACCTTCAGTGCATATACCCTGTATAATCTTTTTTTTTTTTTTTTTAAATCTTTCTCTCTTTCTCATACCCTCATATTTAGACTGCTTGCCCAGCTCATCTGGTTTACAAAGCGTATTATTGGGTTGGGTTTGCAGAGGAGAAGTAAGGAAAGGAAAACTCAAGGAAGTGGTTCGCGACAGCAGGTGGCAAATAAATAACAAACTGGACAAAACATACAGACCTCGTCCAACCCAGCAAATAGTAAAAGACGCCCTTTCATTTGTGGGTGAGAAGGCGCTCTTCTGTGTCCACTTGCGGAATTGTGAGCACTTTGCCACCAAGCTGCGCTATGGCAAAGCTGTGTCTTGGCAGGTAAGTAGTTGACCCACAATTTGGAATCTGTGTCTGGAAAGTATATTAACAATATGCCAAAAGGAAAAAACAACAACAACAACTTTTCTTGCAATCATTTGAGTGTGTGTGTGTGTGTGTTTGATCTCCCTCCACAGGTGATTAAGGCTGTAGCAGAAGCAGTATTTGTGGCAGGAGCAGCAGCAGCAGGAGCAGCAATAGCAGGACCAGCAGGGGCAGCTGCAGCAGCTACTGCTGCTTTGCTTGTTGTCAAGAATCCAGCAACTATGTGAACTTCCTCCTCCTGAATCTATTTCTCTGTCTGTACTCAATGGAATACTTGAATTTAATAAAATGTGTTGCAATTTTCCAAGTGTGTGTGTATCCCCTTGAATTTGTTTTCATGTAAATTCATAGTTGGTTGTGTTGTTTTTCTTTTTAGTCATGTTTCCACCACAAATAATCCCAACCTATTGTTATGAAAAAAGTACACAAATTTATTGCCTTTTTGTGAAAACCTGTCTTGTTTCCGGATCTGGTCAGATTAGAAACACAATAGAGACACAGGTACACACGTCCTATGCTATCCTAAACTTTTTTTGTTAAGTGGATGTGGATGCCCAAAAAGGCTGTTTGGCAAGTCCAGTGGGACACTCACTCATAATATTATGGGTCCTTGGAGTTGCAAAATGTACATTTCTTGAAATTATAAACAAACTGCTGGACTGGATAGCTTCCCCGCTGAGTTCTATAAACACAGGTCATTCTTCAATAAAACCCACATTTACTCACACCTCTAAACTTCCTCTTATCATAAACACAACAATTATCACATTATTGTGAAAGTCCAATAAAGACTGAACCAGATATTCCATTCCTCCCATATCCTGACCAGACCCATTTATTAAAAGAAAGCATTTGTTCACTGACACCCACAAACTATTCAACTTAACACAGCTTTCAACCACACAAAACTACAACAGGCTACTCTGATACGATCAATGTTTACTGGGTGACCACTTAAAACCAAGACTAAATTAGTTAAATACTGAAAACCAACCACAACCAGAGACTAAGAGAATCCACTCTACTTTTTAATCCACTCCAATTATCTGACAATTGTAGCAATTAATTAACTTTATACCTATAAACAACATGTTAGTTTATAAGCGAGAACTACTTGTTAAAGGTTAAACCAGTGGCTCCAATCCTTTCCGGTTTGATTTCATTTAAATAAGTGTATGAATCTCAAAGTTTCCATTATTTCACATTGTATCAAAACAAAAACAGGATCCTCACACTGCGTTTCCACAGCAACCACATGACAAGGGAAGGAAATGGCAGAGTCTTCCCTCTGGATCAGAGGGAGGAGGGGGGCAAAGAGAAATGAAAGGAAATGGCGTGTCAGAGTCTTCCCTCTGGATCAGAGGGAGGAGGGGGACAAAGAGAAAGAGCCTGCCAGTCGGGAGATCAGACTCCGAGGAAGTTACAGTGCAGTGTGGGACCTGATGCTTGACAGATTTATTTTTACTTTTCCCAGTGATCAAGAACTAACTACAGTGGACTTGCAGTCTTGAGCAGGTAGGAGTCACAGTTTATTCACACACTCCTTCATTCCTTGGTCTGTCTGCCTGTTACAGACCAGGGCCCACAGCCTGACTTACTGTTTACGTGTGCCTGCTTCTCCCTGCCAAGCCTTAACGAAGGTGAACTCTTTTGAACTTTTACCAGTGTCTCTCTGTCACTTTTACCATAGTCATTCTCCTAAACCCGGGCTGTGGGCTACTCTAGGTTAGATGGATGTTTGGAGATTGGTTATTCTTTACCCTAAAGATTACCTCTTTTCTGCAAGGCAAACAACAAATCCTTTTCAAAAATTATTCTATATCTTATATCAGTTAATCAACACACGAACCTTTGTTTAAACATGGAGCTACAGAAATCTTACATATGTGTGTGAGCAACACTTCAACTAAAAAAGAAAGTGAAAGATAACTTGTATCCTTGTAAACTATGTTAAACCAATCATAACTGAAGTCTTTCACTTTCTGTTTTATTTTACGCTTCTACAACCACTTTACTGTAAGTCATGTTCTCTCAGTGGTACAATGTACAAGTACATTGTACCACTGAGCTTCATATCATCAAACTCTTGTTTGCATTCAGTCACACAACAAGTAAAATTCAGGTTAAGTACAGTAGTTCATGAAGAGAGAGAGATTTTGAAAAAAAATTTTTTTAAATTAATTTCTCTTAATTCATTTCAGATTGTATTAATTGCTTGCTTTTTTCCTCCTGTATCATCAAATCCAAGGGCTTTTAATAAACCATGGAGCCAGAGCCACAGCCAGGTGACTTGATAGAAATCTTCCGTGTTGGCTATCAGCACTGGGCTGTGTATGTTGGAGATGGATACGTTGTTCACTTTGCAAACATCAGTGAGTCATTTCTTTTCCATCTTTGCAATGTCTGATTTCCTGCTCCCAAAAATGGCCAGTCCCTGTAATGACCCTCAGATACAATGCTGTGCAGACCAGCCTGCAGGCTTTCAACAATAAACATGCAAACCCATCATAAAAGATGTTACAACTTTCAGTGCATACACTCTGTATAATTTTTTAGATTTTTTATATTTCTGTCTTTCTCATACCCTCATTTAGGTGGCTCGTCCGGCATAAATTTGGGTCAGGCTTGCAGTGGAAAAGTAAAGAAAAGAAAACTCAGGCATGTGGTTCAAAACAGCAGGTGGCAAATAAATAACAAACTGGACACAACACACAAACCTCGTCCAGCCCAACAAATAGTGAAAGAGGCCCTTTCATATGTGGGTAAGAAGATGATCTACAGTGTCCACTTGCGTAATTGTGAGCACTTTGCCACTGAGCTGCGCTATGGCAAAGCCATGTCTTTGCAGGTAAGTAGGTGAACCCATAATTTAGAGTCTGTCTCTGGAAAGCATATTTACAGTATACTATGCCACAATTAAATGAAATCATGAAAAAAATAATGATCATTCTTTTCTCTTCAAAAGTGTTTTTTTTTTTTTGATTATGTTAACTTTTCCTTTTTTTTTTTTTTTTTTTTACAAAAACTACTTGGTTGGGTTTAGGGAAAGTTCAGGGTTTACATTCAAACAAGTACATGTGGTTAAGGTTGTGAAATTCTCATGGATAAAGCAAACTATGGATTTAGGAGTTTCTTTTATCAAGTCATTGATGAAAGATTCCGTCAAAATTAATTTACTTGATAAGCTCCCTCTTGTGGTAATGGAAATAATGACTTTCGCAGGCCGTTCATTTATTTTTTTTTTATTTAAAAAGGACCAGGACTTTTTCCAAACATTAACCAAGTAGTTTTAGGTGATTGATCAGAAAAACGAACGTGTGTGTTTGATCTCCCGCCACAGGTGATTAAGGTTGCATCAGCAGCAGGAGCAGCAGTAGCAGGAGCAGTAATAGCAGGACCAGCAGTGGCAGCTGCAGCAGCCATTACTGCTTTGCTTGTTGTCAAGAATTCAGCATCTATGTCAACTTCCTCCTCCTCCTGAATCTATTTCTCTGTCTGTACTCAATGGAATACTTGAATTAAATGTGTTGCAATTTTCAAGTGTGTTTGTATCCCTTTGAATTTGTTTTTATGTAAATTCACATCATGTCTGGGCAGCCAGTAACACGAGGGAAGTGAGGACCCAAATGCAAAACCCCAAGACAGGCAAAGAATAAACTAAATAATAATAATAATAATAATAATAATAATAATAATAATAATAATAATAATAATAATAATAATAATAATAAACAAAATCACTGGAACAGCCCAGGGCTTACTTACTTACAAGAATTAAAAGGTAACCAAGGTAAGTCCAAGAGGGGAAAAAAAAAGCAAGGCACAGGCACGAGAACAAACACGGGGAACCAACACAGGTAAAGACACAGGCAAACTCAGGTACGGATAAAGATGCAGACTTGGGTACAGACACAAATGAACTGACAAGGACACAGAGAACCAACAAGACTTATATACGCAAGGCAATGGGGAACAGGTGACACTAATTAGGGCGGGGCCGACAATCACAAATGGCAGGAAATTAGACAAAGACAGGACGCAGAACAAGACCAGATACACTAGGGACAAGACTTTGTCTAAACATAGAGCTACAGAGATCTTGTATGTGTGTGAGCAATACATACACCAAAAAAAAGAAAGTGAAAGACAATGTCATGTTCTCATTTACATGCCGATGTATTAGTACATTGTACCACTGAGCTTCATATCATCAACTTTCATAAACTTAAATGATAAAAGGACCTCAACAATAAACATGCAAACTCATCATAAAACATTCAATAGTCTTGTTTCTTGGGAGGTAGGCAGCTGAGAGACTTACCTTGGCTTCCTTCCCCTGACTCCCAGCTCTCCTCAGTTCCCCAGTCTCCTTTTGCCTCTGCACCCCAGCCATCTCCAGCCTGACGAGGAGAAAAACACTGAGATGAAATCCTTGTACTGTCAAGAAAATCCCTGGTTATATTTATGTTTCTCATTTTATGTTCATGTTTTCTTGACCTAGAGATCATCAAGAGAATGCTGTATTTTCACTTTTGTGGCTATTCAGAGCTGAGGTCAGAAGGGTTCCGGTGCTAGTCATGGTGGCAATCCCAGAACCCATTGGTTTGTGGGACTCCAGAGGTAGTGGACAGTTACCGACAGGCCAAACAATGTGTGGTCCAGGAATCACACTCCTCAGACTCCCTGGGAAAGTCTATTCCAGGGTGCTGGAAGGGAGAGTCTGCCTGCTGGTTGAACCTTAGGTTCAAGAGGAACAATGCGGTTTTCGCCCTGGTCGCGGAACACTGGACCAGCTATATACTCTCACAAGGGTGCTGGAGGTGGCATGGGAGCTCGCCCAACCAGTCTACATGTGTTTTGTGGATTTGGAAATTGCATGTCCATCTGGGAGGAGGCCCAGGACTGATCCATGACACAACTGGCCTGGGAACAACTTGGTGGCCCCCTGGATGAACTGGCGGAAGTTGCTTGAGAGAGGGCGGTCTGGGTTTCCTTGCTGAGGATGCTGCCCCCACGAACCGGATCTGGATAAGCGGGAATAGATGAAGACAAAGCTCTGGAGTGGCCTGGGCCCTAGGTTGGAAAACACTGAACTAAATAATCAAACTACATATAAAGCAGTTAAAGCTAGTTTCACTTTCACCAAGTAAAACAATAAAATACTGCCCATGCACTGATACATCAGTATTAACAATAATCACATAAGTCACATATAGTAATAAATTAGTCAGAGGGAACATTTATATTTTGGAGGGCTGGGATTTTGATATTTTCTATGTCTTTATATGTCTTCAGGCTGGGACTCTTATCAAATCTGTGAAGTCTCGGGCACAATGGACAATGTATTTTTGAGTTACAACAACTTCCTGTTTCACTTTGCACTTTGTAACTGCACTACATTTTCAACACGTCTGATACTTGTGCAAGGGTTTTTGAGTTTTCGAGTACCTGTAGCCCCTCAAAAATGGCATTCATTTTTGTGAAGAAAAATAAACATTAACAAACAGCTTCAATAGAGTCTTCGCACTGTGGCTTCATAGCAACCACGTGATGAGGAAAGGAAATGGCGTGTCAGACTGGTGGAGGGGGGTGAAAAAGGAGAAAGAAAACCTCCCAGTGAGGAGGTTAGGCTCTGAGTAATTTACAGTCCGTGTGGGACCTGACTCTTGATAGATTTATTTTTACTTTTAACAGCAATCAAGAACTGATTACAGTGGCCTTGCAGTCTTGAGCAGGTAGGAGTCATAGTTCCTTCATGCACTCATGCACTCCTTGGTCTGTCTGCCTGTTACAGACCAGGGCCCACAGCCCGACTTTGATTACTCTTTGTGTTTTCCTGCTTCTGCTTGCCAAGTCTTAGTGAAGGTGATCTCTTTTGAACTCTCTGTGTCACTTTTACTTGTACTATTGAGTCCTCCAGCAGAAACCAGGGCTGTGATAGGTATGCTATTCTATGTTAGATGGATGTTTCTTTTCTTTTCAAGAATTATTCTATCATTTAATCAACACATGAACCTTTGTTTAAACATGGAGCTACAGAAATCTTGTGTGTGAGCAATACTTTCAACTAAAAAAGAAAGTGAAAGACAACTTGTATCTTTGTAAATTACGTCAAACCAATCATAAATGCAGTCTTTCACTTTCTGTTTTATTTTATGCTTCTACAACCAATTTACTGTAAGTCATGTTCTCATTTACATGCCGATGTATTAGTACATTGTACCACTGAGCTTCATATCATCAAACTCTTGTTTGCATTCAGTCCCACAAGAAGTCATAAGGTTGATGTGGATAATCACACGTCACATTAGGCCTTATTCAGGTTAAGTACAGTAGTTCATGAAGACAGAAAGAGATTTTGAAAAAACAAATATCTTTTTATTCATTTCAGATTGTATTAATTTCTTGCTTTTTTTTCTCCTGTATTGTCAAATCCAAGGGCTTTTAATAAACCATGGAGCCACAGCCAGGTGACTTGATAGAAATCTTCCGTGTTGGCTTTCAGCACTGGGCTGTGTATGTTGGAGATGGATACGTTGTTCACTTGGTGAACCCTGGTGAGTCATCTCTTTTCCATCTTTGAAATGTCTAGTTTCCTGCTCCCAACAATGGCCAGTCCCAGTAAAGACCCTCAGATAAAATGCTGTGCAGACCAGCCTGCAGGCTTGGATTATTTAGTTCATTAAACCTACCAACATTTTATTCAACTTTCATAAACTGAAATGATAAAAAGGACCTCAACAATAAAACATGTTACAACATTCAGTGCATATGCCCTGTATAATTTTTTTTCTTTCTCTCTTTCTCTTACCCTCATACCTAGATGGCTTTTCCAGCTCATCTGGCTCACAAAGCATTCATCCAAGATGGGTTTGCAGAGCACAAGTAATGAAACAAAAACTCAAGGATGTGGTTAAAAGAGATAAGTGGCACATAAATAACAAACTGGACACAACATACAGACCTCGTCCAATCCAGCAAATAGTGAAAGAGGCCCTTTCATTAGTGGGTGAGAAGGTGCTCTACTGTGTCTTCTTACGGAATTGTGAGCACTTTGCCACTGAGCTGCGCTATGGCAAAGCCATGTCTTGGCAGGTAAGTAGGTGGACCCACAATTTGGAGTCTGTCTCTGGAAAGCATATTTACAGTATGCTATGCCACAATCAAATGAAATCGTTATCATTCTGTTGTCTTCAAAAGTAATGCTTTTGATTATATTTTAACTTTTCCTAACTGTACCATAATTTTGTTGAGTTTTCACGAAAACTACTTGGTTGGGTTTAGGGAAAGTTTGGGGTTTGTGTTCAAACAAGTACTTCCTTAAAGTTAAGGAGTCTTTGTCATTAGGTAACAATAATAAACATGTGGTTAAAGTAGTGGAAAACTCATGGATAAAAGAAACTCTTAATACTATGTCACCTGACTTCCTCCTTTGCTTCTGTCATAATTCATTTTCCTGACAAGCGCCCTGTTGTGGTAGCAGAAATAATGACTTTTGTTGGCAGGTTTTTTTTTTTTAACAAGGACCAGAACTTTTGCCAGACATTAACCAAGTAGTTTTAGGTGATTGATCAGAAAACTGAGTATGTCTGTCTGTGTGTTTGATCTCCCACCACAGGTGATAAAGGTTGCAGTAGGAGTGGCAGCAGTAGCAGCAGGATCAGAAATGATAATAGCAGGATCAGCAGTGACAGCTGCAGCAGCCTGCATTGCTTTCCATGTCGCACTGTCTGTGTCTAAGAAAGTGGGAATGACAAAACTTTCAAGACAATGGGAACTGTAAATTTACAGTAGTTGGTTGTGTTGTTTTTCTTTTTAATCATGTTTTGACTACAATTTATCTAAACCTACTGTGAAAGTCCAATAAAGACTGAACCAGTTATTCCATTCCTCACGTATACTAACCAGACCAATTTTATTAAAAGAGAACATTTGTACACTCACACTCACAAACTATTCAACACAGCTTTCAACCACACAAAACTACAATAGGCTACTCTGATACGATCACAATCCTGCACAAACTTGGGTTCAGAAAGTCGGTTATTAAATGGAATGAATCTCCATACACTTCACTTGTGGCTGCCATCACTTCTAACATGCTACAGTGAAAAAGTTTCACTTCACATAGACGACATGAGCAGCATGTTCCTCATGCGTAGCCTGATGTAGAAACAGGGTCCTGGCACTGTTCATGCTGGCTCACTGTCAAATTAATTACGTAAACTAATTAAACAGTGAGACCTGACCCCGGCCAGATACTAAGAGAGCTGGTTTAAAGAACTACAACCTTGTGTGAGGGGAATCCACACTACTTACTCCACTACATTTATCTGACAATTGTAGCTACTAATTAACTTTACACCTGAAAACAACATGTTAGTTTAGTTAACATGTAAGCCACTAGGATCTTCTCCGGATGACATCTACAAATTAAAGCTGCAAGCAGCGTTGATTGGGCCCTTGCCCCCTTGTGCATGTCGAGGATACCGGCTTGGGATGTTACATGTGCCTACCAAAATTTGTGGGCCACATTGCCCACCCTGAGAGTTGTATCACCCACAGATATCAGTTTCTGCCACTTACGATGCGTGTGCCAGGTTTCAGGAGTTTTTGAGCATCCCTAGGCCCTCAACAGCAACTTCCGGTTTCATGGCAAAACACTGAAATTCGTCATGTTGCCAGGGCAACGCTGTTAGATGAAAACTCACAGTTCTCACAATAAACCATCATCAATGTCTTAAGGATGTTCTGACCACATTTAAGGTGGATGTGCACAACCCACTAGAAGAAGTATATCAAAGTACAATATATGACATTTCCTGTTGCCAGTAGGTAACACTATGACCATAACTGCATATTGGCACTTAAATGTCTTCAGGCTGGGACTCTTATCATACATTTAAAGTTTGGGGCACATTGGACAATGTCTGTTTAAAATACAACAACTTCCCATTTCTTGGTGAAACATCGAAACTGCACAGTCACGCATATAACGCACATTTTCACTACGATGGATGCATGGATGTTCAAGGTGTGGTGAGTTTTTGAGCACCTCAAAAATGCCACTGAATGAATGATGACTGACATGATGTGTCAGACAGGTCCTTCAGGCTCAGTAGGAGGAGGAGACAATGGGAAACAAAACCTGCCAGCAAGGAGGTTAGACTCCAAGTAAGTTACAGTGCAGTGTGGGACCTGACTTTGCAGTCTTGAGCAGGTAAGTGCCAAAATTCATTCATGCACTCATTCATTCCTTGGTCTGTCCACCTGCCTGTTACTGACCAGGGCCCACGGGCTGACTTTGTCTACTGTTTGGCTTCTTGCTTCTCCCTACCAAGCCTTAATGAAGGTGAACTAATTTGAACTTTTACCGGTGTTTCTGAAACCAGGGCTGTGATAGGTAATCTACTCTAGGTTGGATGGATGTTTGAAGACTGGTTAATCCTTATGCGAAATATTACTTATTTTCTACAAGGTAAACAACAAATCATTTTCAAGAATTATCTTTTTGTTTCCCCCCTAACAGTTAAGTTGGCAAGTTTGAGCTGCTGCAGAGAGCACTTTCAGATCAGAAAGGTAGAATCTGCTTACATTTTGCTTACTAGACTAGACCCAAGCAGAACTCCACCCCATCTTGATAAAAATGCTGCTACATTGCTACAACCTGAATCAAGATTAGTTATGACATATATTCATTTCTTGCTTTTTATCCCTGTATCTTTAAATCAAAGGGCTTTTAGCAAACCATGGAGCAAAAGCCAGAGCCACAGCCAGGTGACTTGATAGAAATCTTCCGTGCTGGTTATCAGCACTGGGCTGTATATGTTGGAGATGGATACGCTGTTCACTTGGTGAACCCTGGTGAGTCATTTCTTAAATGATAAAGGGACCTCAACAGCAAACATGTAAACCCATCATAAAACATGTTACAACCTTCAGTGCATATACTTTGTATAATTCTTTAAAAAATCTTTCTCTCTTTCTCTTACCCTCATATTTAGCCGGCTTGTCCGGCTTGTCCAGCTCATCCGGCTCACAAAGCATTGATCCAAGTTTGGTTTGCAGAGGAGAAGTAAAGAAAGAAAAACTTGAGAAGGTGGTTGACAATGATAAGTGGGAAATAAATAACAAACTGGACTCAACACACAGCCCTCGTCCAACCAAGGAAATAGTAAAAGAGGCCCTTTCATTTGTGGGTGAGGAGGTGATCTACAGTGTCCATATGAGGAATTGTGAGCACTTTGCCACTGAGCTGCGCTATGGCAAAGCCATTTCTTGGCAGGTAATTAGGTGCACCCACAATTTGGAGTCTGTCTCTGGAAAGCATTTACAGTATGTGATGCCACAATCAAATGAAATGGTAAAAAAATAATGATCATTCTATTGCCTTTAAACATATTGTTTTTATTCAATTATGTTCTAACTTTTCCTAATGTTACCATGATTTTGTCCAGTTCAAGAGCCTTTGAGTGAGCTTCAGAAACAGTACTGTACAGTACATTGCTTCCATCATAATTAATTTGACTGACAAGCTCCCTCTTGTGGTAATGGAAATAATGACTTGTTTGCAAGTAGTTTTTACTTTTTTTTTTTTCTTTTTTTGGTTTTAACAAGGACCAAAACTTTTCCCAAACACTGACCAAGTAGTTTAAGGTGGTTGATCAGAAAAATAAGTGTGTCTCTGTGTGTTTGATTTCCCGCCACAGGTGACTGAGGCCGCAGAAGCAGTTGGAGTAGCAGCAATATGCGTACTGGCAGTAGCTGCCGCTATTTTGTTTTTCATCAAGAAGGCAGAGATTAACTGAACTTCCTCCTCCTCAACCTATTTCTCTGTTTGTATTCAATGGAATGCATGGATTTAAAAATGTATTGATGGCAGCATTGGAGAAATTCAAACCGTATCTACCTAAAAAAATCAGGACCAGCCAACAAAGGAGATTGTAAAATGTTCTAATTATTGTGTTTTGATTATTTTCTTTACTCATTTCTCTGTGCAGTTATATTTTCCTTAAAGATAAATAGAGACTATCTGAAAACCCCCTCCACATCTAGGCATGTCACTGAACATATTTTACCTTGGTTTTTATTCATTTTATTTTTATCCTGTAAAGGGGTTCTCTTAGTTCGTAAGATGAATGGAAAGTTATAGAATTGTGTTTCTTCTTTCTTTTAAAATGACTGCCACCCACTCTCAAGAAAAAAAACCAAACAGGTCAGGATTGGCCATCACAAAACCCACCTTGTGTAATTTGATTTTATTTAAGATAAACTCAACATTAAAACCCCCATATTGAGAGAAACATTGTGAATCTTGTCTATTCTTGTGACTGAAACCAATCCATAAATCTTGCTTGGTTCCTAAATCGGTCCAGCCAGCCTCGTGAACACTGTCCTGTTTAGGTGGATGCTGCCACCCTTTAATGTAAACAGCCCTTTAATGTAAACAAGAAGCACAAGTTCATGTTTGTTATTTTTATTTATAGCTCACATGCTACATGATCTGGATTCTTTGTAAAACACAGTCTCCCGTGAGAATAATGCAACAAAGTTCCTGACCTGACCCTACCACCCCATACCAGAACATTAATTATTTGTTGATTGTGTCAGCGGGCTCATTTATACAGTACTTTGTAATGTAACATCATAACCAACAGGAGATAAGGGGCCACACTGAAAGGTCGATCGGCTGGTTTTAGACATTTCAGGTCCACTTCTGAAATTCTCTGCTAAAATTTTGAGTTTCCACGGCACGGTCCTACAGAGCAGAACTGCAATTAAATAAAGGCACAAATAAAAGAGTAAAAGAAGCTTCTCCATTACCCAGACCACACTGAAAATGAAAATTACTGATGGGGTTTTAGTGAGATCTGTGGGTTTATCCAGGTATAAATGTATGACAAGACTTTCAAAAGAATAAAACTCCTTTGATTTCATAAACCCACCACTGCACTTCACCTCATGGGAGACATTAGAAACAGCATGTAAACACACTAATTGATTTCCCTTGGAACCAGGTTTCCAGCTTCTATTTTACAATGCATTCCCACGGCCCGGCTGCTCTGTATTGGGTCTGCAGTGCATGTTTCTCATTTACAGATCCAAAACCAGTCCAATGATTCACCTGTCAGGCCAGTTCAGTTCAGTTCAGTAAAATTCAGTGTTGTATGTGCAAAGTAAACTCAGCACATTTATAAGTTCTTGCCATGGAGCCTTTTGTTTGGCCACACAAATACAGAAGTGCATGCATGGATTGATTTTAAGTCTTAAATCGGTAATTAAGTGAAAGTTGAACTAAAACATTCATATCCACTGTGCGTGGTGTGTGTGTGTGTGTGTGTGCGCGCGCACTGAAAAACATTCAGTACAATAATACATTTGATTCTGAAATTCTCTTATATATATTTCTCCGTTGTCTTTAAAAAAAAAAAGTGTTATTTCTTCATCTCATTTTAAGACAAGATGCACCATTTATATACATTTACTTTACAACTGCAACTTTATGAGTTATGAATAAAAATAAAAACAGAGTGGGACTTTCTGTCAAATCACTTCTGCTGTACAGAGAGCTGCTCTGTGCTGCTTCACGTCTCCCTGCATTTGTTTTAGCTCTTCAATCCACAACACTGCTTTCATCCATCCGTCACTTCTTTGAAGGCTGAGAGTCCTCTACTCAGCAGAAGTAAAAATATGCTCAGCCTACAGACCTCCATTTAGCAACTTTTCACAGTATTCACTGCTGACGCTTCTTTCTGGTCCTTTACTGATGGAATGTCGAGCCTCTATCCACTGCTCTGGGATCAGTGACTGGGGCCCATGTGCCTCCCTATCTATCCCCACCTTAATGTCTCTCTTCCCATCCTCGTCAGTCCAGCTTGCGTGCGCCCAGTTTGAGAGGACCCTTAGCCGCTTTGCGCTCAGCCCGCTTCGCCTCCAGCTCCTTCCTCCTCTCCTCCCGTTTCTTCTTGGACAGCTCGGCCTTGCTAAGACCTGGGCAGCAACAAAAACAGGCAATTCAATGAACAAAGGTACAGCGAGTAGTGTTAATTCAGAAGAAGATCAAGTGAGGAGGTGACACAGCAAAAAACACACACAAGGTTGGATTTTTGATAAACGCTGGCGATGCGCACCATCTGCTTGCAGCTAATTCTGAGAAATTCACTGATCTCGTTTCTGACGAGGGAGGCCAGCTGACTTACCCTGGCTTCCATCCACTGACTCCCAGCTCTCCTCAGTTCCCCAGTCTCCTGTTGCCTCTGCACCCCAGCCATCTCCAGCCTGACAAGGAGAAAAACACTCAACTAAAATCTTCTTGTACTGGCAAGAAAATCCCTGGTTATATTGATGTTTCTCATTTCTTGCTCATATTTTGACCTGAAGATCAGCTTCTCATCAAGACAATGCAATATTTTCCCTTCACTTAAAAGAGATGGTTATGTTTTGTCCACATTGTCCTCCTCCATCCCTTTAGCTCCACTTTGTAAATATATAATGATGATCTAATGTTTACACTTTAAACCTGTAAAACAGATAAATAAGGATGCAGCATTTCCATCTTTATTAACAAAACATTTCTGCTGTAATTTTTTCTGTGATGTGTTTCATCAATTTCGTGACAATTTATTTCAAATGTAATCAAATCAATTTAATCTGTCAATTTCTTGCTCCTCCCTCATGTCCTTACCGTGATGGCAGCAGTGCTGGCGGTGTTTCTCTGGGACACGCTGGCGAACACGTCGTTCTGACTGGCTCCCTTCGATGTGCTGCTGCTGTCCCAGTTGTACTCGCTGGCTAACCGCACCCCTTCGGGCAGGGGGAACGCCTTGTTGTCCATGGTTGTGTCTGTCTCCTCCTCCCCCCAGTCGTTGCCCCAGCCCTCCTCGCCTGCAGAGCTCTGACCTTGGCCTTCCTTCTCGTTGGACCAGCTGTCGTCAGCGTCCCAGCCTGAGCTGCTCCAGTCGGAGCTCTGCTTTTTCACTGTCACGGATGAGGATGACCGGCCCACCTAGATAAAAGATTGAAATGAAGATTAATTGAAATTTTATTAAAAAGCTATAATTGCAACCATTTAGAGAACACTAATTACAAAATTCTGGGCCCCCATAAAGTTACTACAAACAGGTGTTTATATTTTATAATAGATAAAAATTAAATGGATCATACTGCTCTGTCACTGGCCTTCTTTTTGGATGATGCCATTCCTGACCAGTCAGTGTTCCAGTCACTGGGCTCAGTATGAGCTTTCTCTGGCTCCTATGAGTCAACAATTTATGAGATTTGAAATTATAATTATTTAACAATCTCACATTCATGATGTATCTCTATGATAATAAGCAACTTTGTCTTTCAGTGAAAAATGGTGAAATCCCACCTCCAAGCTTCCCCAGTCCTCCTCGTCATCCCAACGGTCTCCTACTGGCTCATCGTCGTTGTCTGTTACTTCAAGAGTCTGTGATTGGTTGACACGACTAGAGGCAGCATGGTGACTGAGAGACGCCTGCAGAGTTTTATCTTCAGAACCTGAAATAGAGAGAGAAACACAAGACATATGCTTTCAGATAGCATATCTTTATCATTCCTGGTTAAATAATACCTGGATTAGAATCTGAGATCTGTACCAGATGCAGGTGCTGAGTTGGTGGCACTAGTAGGGCTAGTGGTGTTGGTCGGCCCACTGCCCTCGGCTGCTGCGCCCCCTTCTGTCCCTGGAGCATTGCGGATCAGCTTAGAGGTTATTGAGGACATGCCGGTCACGGCCCAGCCGGCCCAGCTGGAAGACGCACCTGCAGGCTGAGCACATGACGATACATCCTTTTCTGCAGGATGTACAAGGGAGAGAATTTCAGGTTTTTAGTTTTAGAATTTCAGAAATAAAACAGAAGTGTGTTGTTTTCTATATCTGAGTCAGTTGCATAACTATCTATTGTCTTTCAAGCTGGAACTGAGCAAGGTAAACAAATGTGTAACATATAATCAGTGGTTTCCTTGCTATAAATAGAGAACAGACTTTGCAACTAAGTGCAATATACTACATACCGATATCAGCCAGCTTGGTGGGGTCTTCTGACACAGCCTCCAGCTTGGAAAGGAAACTCTTGATGGCTTTGAATGCCTGACAGAGAGAAAGACAATAGAGCACATCCTGAACAGAAATACATCAGCATAGTCCAGTAATGACAAACAATGATCTACAGAGATGAAATATCAGTATGCAAGACTGAATTCATAAGCCAGACACAAGTAAAGACAATGGATATCACAAGCCAGCTAAATGTTAAAGCCTATCAGTGCTGCCGATGAATGATAATCTAAGTACTCTTGATATAGTTACATTCAGTATAGAGTCATGTGTTGTGTACCTGGTCCCTGACGCTCTTATCAGGGTCAACAGTAAGGGTACACAGGGTGGGGAGGATGCGGGCAGCGATCTCTGTTACGCTGTAGTAGTTGTGTGTTGCAGCGAAGCCCAGCACACCAGCGGAACGCGAAGCTGGGAAGGGATCTTTAGTGGCTCGTGAGAAGGCAGAAATCAGAACACGCTGTCGAGTCTGTAAAGAGGGGGATAACAAAATTCTGCCATTTTAACAGATTCATTGCTGAACTTTGGTTTAAGTGTTTTTTGCATTACATGAATTAGTGTTGCACAATGGTGCAGATGTGCTTTACCCCGGCGTTGAGGTAGGAGGCGATCTTGCCCAGGCAGACAGTGGTGTTGCACCTGATCGGGCCTTGTTCGTCTCTGGCCTGCAGCCGGGCAAAGTGACGCATGAGCTCCTGGTTCAGGTTGGTCTCATTCAGTTTTGGAGCCAGTAGCAACATAGACTGGATGGGAAGTGGAAGAAAAAGAGGAGAGCAGTGGCTAAAGCAAGCTGACAATATCCAGTGCATAAATAATATGTAAAAGCACCTCCTGGTTTGCGGTTGTTTTCTGAAACCTACCTTGACAGTTTGTTCTCGAATGGCAGGATTGGTGTCTGTGAAGCCATGAACGACATGAGGGAAAATTTGGGAGTTGACCGCTGCCTCATTCAGATACTGAATGAACTGCTCCATCTGAGAAGCAAACAGAAAGAAGGAGCAATGTTAGAGCAAATTAAATGGGAAACCTTAGGAAAATAAAACTCAAATACCATATACATTAATTCCTTGGAAAGCATTTGCCGAACTCAAAGCAAAATTTCTGGGATACAGAATGTAGACCAAAAAATATTTTACAAAATATATATATTTTTTTTTAATATGCAAAATTTTGCTTGCAGGAGTTTACAAAATCTTCAAGTTCTGAGAGCAGGTGAAACAGACCTGTAGGAAATACACACCTGCTGCAGCAGTCGTATCCTCATGGCTCGGTCTGTGGAGGAAAACATCTTCACGATGACAGGGATGATCTTCTGTTGGTATTCTTCTGATGAAAGGAACTTCCCTACCTGACACACAGATGGAGGAGGATGATATAAATCATTTAAATCATCATCTAATTAAAATTAAAGTGGGTAGAGGTAGATGACGGGGATATTCTTTAGTATATATAAGGTTAACAAGGTGTGACAGTTGCCTGGGGAGGTCAGGATTTACCTTGAAGAGCGGTGTGAGGACAACAGCACCTGCGTTTCCAAACTCGAAAGCGGTGAGCAGCTGAGGCAGAACCTTGTGCTTACAAAAGTCTTCGGGAAAGGAGTCAAGATTGTCACTCAGATCCTGGAAGAACTGCTGCTTCTCGGCTGGCTCCTTGATCTAGACAGAGCCATATTAAGGAGATACTTTGAGTTCTACTGGCATTATATCATCTGTTGTACACTATAATTACGAAGAAACACATTCATCGAATAAATGATCAAGAGCTTGATCCGTTTCTATCTTGGTGCTTAACACTTTAGGTTGTGACTCTACTGGTGGGTTTTGATTGTAGCTCTAAAGTTTTAGGTGTGTCTTTATTCAAGTCTGAGGACCTGTATCTCCTCCAGGAAAAGGTTGCTCTCCACAAAGCTGTTACTGAGGAATCCTCCGGGGGCTCGACAGTTCTGGAGAAAGCGGGCTGGGTTAGGCCGAGCCCTGGGATTGGCCCCCACCAGCTCGCAGTAATGTGGCACCAGGGCCTTGGGGATCTGTGGGCAGCAAGGGGACAAGAGAGGGAACACAAGTGGGTGAACAACACTTCTTTATGTCACATGCAAAGATTCCTTTCAGCTGCCACTGACCGGTAGTGAATAGAAACCAGCATTAATCTGCTTTTTCTTTTACTCATTTTGTTGAAATGTGGTTAAAATTTGGCACTTGAATGGAAACCCACCTACCGACAAAGAAAATACTTATTCAATACCTATGTCAACAAACTCAAGTATCTTTAGAGCATCCAAGTGGAAATATGCCATGGTATCAATGACAACTCTTCAGTAACTGCACAAAGACACTGTTGAGGTGAAGTACCTTTCCCAGTGAACGAAGGGAGGAAGTGCGAGGTAGTGGCCCATTGAACACTTCCCAGATCAGGCAGCCTAGCCGCCACACCTCCCCTGCCCTGCAACAAACATCAACACAGTTCAATACAAAATTTCCTACAGAACACAAGACAGTGACCAAGACCAGGTACGACACCATGTCATCAACATTTACTCAAGTGTCTTTACAAGTGTCCTATTATGAACCTCTTCTGTGATTCCTGCACTTTCTCTAAATATTCTTAAAGCTGCTCCTGTCTTCTTCGTTTTGTGCAACATATTATTATTATTGATTAGCTCCTCTCAATTTGTGTTTTTACACCCCTCTCTTACCATTTCTCTCCACTGCTGTTTGACATCTCTGGTGGGTCGTATTTCTCCATGTCTGGGTAAACAGCTTTTGGGGCAGGGAGTGAGACCCCGCTTGGGTCGTCCTGCTCTGGGACCACATGGTCAAGGGCCCCTAGCTTCCACTCCCCAGCACGATCCACAAAAACAGCCCACATACCCAAATTGTTATGGAGCAGGTGGCAGTCGTTGACCAGAAAACTCAGAGCTTTCTGTGGGAGTAGGCAAACAGAAAAGGTAGACTTAAGCGGTTAAATAGCCAGAGAGGGCTTTAAGAAGACAGTGACAGAAATGGCTACACTTCGGCTCCCCTAAAAGTTTCAGCTGGTGCAAAGTCCCATCCTTACCACTATCTGGTGCAGTCCCCAGGAGATCTCCAGTTCCCCTGCCCCGCCCTTCTCTGCCTGGGCCTTCAGGTGGACTGCCAAGGGTGTCACTTGCTCAGTAACCAGATACAGGCTCTTCTCTGTCTGTAACAACCGCAAGCAAGATTAACTATTATTTCTTGGCTGTTTTATTGCACCAGCCTGACTACGAACAACACTTAGCTAGATGGCAAAGTTATTATCATTAAAAAATAATATCTATATAATAATGATAATATAAAACTATACTAATACGATAGCGGCAACTAAAACAACATCTTAATATCTTTCTGTTCATGTTCAGCATTGTTTACTTCACGGCAATACAATGGTAGTAAACACAATAACTCAATAAACAGTAAAACAGTCTGTAATAGTTACTGTAATAGTAATCTAAGAACCTGATATATGATCAATTATATAATTATCTCCTTGTTGAGCGCAAGAAGACAAGAAAACATTGAAATTAGCTGCATACATTATGTAGTACATTACTCACTACAACTAAATATTCTAGGCCTACAGTTACACATTCACACTCACCTCCATCTGAACGTAAACATGCAGAGAAGAGCAGATGATGGAGATGAGACAGAACTAGTTATATGACAGATACATGACAAAACCAAGCTGCTCACTATTTTGCAACATGTCACTAAGAAGGCTGACAATTTGCTCTTAACATTAAAGTTAATGGCAGTGTGTGCAGAACTAATGACAGCAGGCGCAAATGAACACACCAAAACACACATACCTCTAATCCATCCAAATAGGCCAGGATGTTGGGGTGACGCAGGGTCTTCATACGTTTGAAGGCAGCCTTGGCCAGCTGGGTCTGCTGCTCTGTACCCTGTGCTACCTCGTACACAAACACAGACACTGGCTCTCCACTGGTCTGAGGAGACAGGGTGGGATGACATAAATGGCACGCCACATTTTAAACATATATGTTTTGTAATCAGATCAGACATGAGCTGAAAAATCAAATACAGTTCTCTCATATCACCACACATAATATCATTAAAGTAGCTGATTCAGGGGTGATGAAAACAGGAAGCTGTTGCCTGGCTGTCATGTGGCCCTGCGGTGATGAGAATGACTCTGTTTAGATTCAGCTACTCAGTAATGATAATCAGGACAGTATGTATATGAAGCAATGTCAGCGACGAGGAACGACGCCTTTGTTCTTGTGATGAAGCATTAGCCTGAACAGGACAGAAATAACAGTTGTTAACTCGGCTAAACACCGGGTGACGTGGCGAGAAATACGTGTCTGTTACCGGGAGTAAACAAAGACGGAGCTCGCTTCGTTAGCGCAGACTTGACCGTACACAGCGCAACCATAACATTTAACTCAGCACTGTCATCCAATCAGTCGGGCAGACGAGACAAATACAGGTATGTCTAACCTGTACCCACGCCATCTATAACACCGTGCCTAAAGGCTAACTATCAAACAGGCCTCCATAACGAAGCGGGCTAGTGCTAGCAGCTAGCGGAGGATCGGCAGCGGTCTGCCTCTTTTACCTTTCGCTTCCCCCGATGTAGAGTCCATATTCCAGACTTTTCTTGCGTGTCTGGAAGAATTTCATAAGCAAAGTCTTTGACTGGATCCCTGGCAAAAAAGGACCACATCTCCTCTTTCCTCCACACCTCATCAAACACACACAGCGACCGAAGAACTAGACAGATTGCTGGAAGAAGCTAGCTGGCAGATGGAACGGATGTGAAATGGCTCCGTGGGAATCTTGTTTCTGCCCTTTAGTTCCGCAGGGGACTGTCGTCAGCAAATCTATTCAAATTCATATTTCAACAATTCGGTGGTATAGAACTAAAATCATATGTAATCTACATAAAGTCCTCTAGTTAAAGTCACTATTATTTATTTATTTATTTATTTGCAGCAAGGAGTATTTCTGAACACAGAAAATTGTCCACCATATGGAAACCAAAGCAATATCAAAGAATGACATTTAGAAATTATAGATCATAAGATAATGGGTCACCACTTAGAATTTCTATATGGGAATGAGGTCAACAGGCCCAAAATGACTCTAACTGATATGGGGCGTTAGTTGGTTTGAGTTAATTTGATTAATTACAGCTTTCCGTTGGATCATGCATCAATAAATTGGAATATAAACTCAAATGATCAAGGCTTTAAGGCAGGTCCTACACACCTACATTTTAATTCTAAATTTGCGTTATACCAAATCATCACCAATAGGGGTCAATAGGACCCCACAAGATTTTAGTTTTGCCCAAGAGACCTTTAGTGGGTTAATCCAGTCATCCTACCTAACCTCATTAAACTGTTCTTTTAGAAAACAGTACACGAACAACAACCTACATTCGAAAATGTACAAAGGACTTCAACTGACCTACATCTTATGACCTGACTTACATATAGGACAAATAGATTCATTAGTCTTCTAATTAACATGACAGGACCCTAAATGACCTTACCAGTGATTAGTATTGCCTGCTGCTCAGCTTCACTGTTTTTGGGCCGAGGTCATCTTGGTTTTGGGCACTTCACTTATGGGTTTTGATGAACCATTTTGATGGTGCTATTCAGTTTGTTTTACTGTACAAACACAAATGGGTGACATTGTAACATGTAAGTAAATTGCAAGTGTGCTGAAGTTCTGATGTCTTGAGGTGACAACTTTGTTTTTATTAATTTTATTGATGCACAATTCAAGGTCTTTTTTTGCAAATATGTATAGGTTTAGATTTAAAATAACACACCACTGCACTGGACATGTTATTGGTACCTAGACTTTCTAAGCAAATTCCTTTAAAACTCAGCAGATGGATTCTCTTTATTAGAGGCATGTAATGTTAATGCTATAGCATAACTATACGTATAGTTATTCTTAAGATTAGTGCAAAATTTAGAAACATCAATGACAACTGATTCTTAAACACTATAAGGTACCACATCAGGGTTTCTTCAGTGTTCACCAAATTTGATTTAGAACTATTTTAAGACCCTTTGAAAACCACATGGAATGTAATATTTTTAATGGTCATGCTGGTCAAAGCCAAGGTTTCAAACTGTATAGTAATGTCTGGTAATATGAAGATAATCAAATATCTTCTTTTGTGACCTGGATCCAATTGGTGGCAGAAAAGTGATGGACAGTTTGTGCTAAAATTAACACTTGATCCTTCTCAAGGATTGTCTCTATACATTTACTGTATTGTCTATATCCGGGCTCGCTTGTGGTTTATATTTAATGTCTCCCAACAGCCAGTATCCATATACAAAATAAGTTACTTTACACTCTACAGCTGGCAAGAAGAAATTAAAAAACTTTTACAGCCTTAGATACCAGGATAATCTTTGATACTTCCTTCCCTTCCCAACTTCCTAAATCCTTCAACAGTGACCAACATAACCATCATCTTGTTGATATTTTGCAAAGCATTTCATGTACTGAATGTCAAACCTCTTTGCCTCTTCACAAAAAGATTCCATACAGTACAAGTGAAAATAATCCATGTGTGAGTGATAAATTGTGAGCCAAGGTAACACAGGACAGTTTTATTGATTATTTTCAAAACCATTCACACCAAGAAAAATGTTTTTTTGGACATCACATCTATGACCACCACATCATGATCATTTGACTTTGTCATGCAGCGACTAAGTTCCAAATCCTTAAATGACTATAGTGCCCATCCCCCGAACACAGCATACTAAAAAAAAGCAAGACACCGCAGGGAATTGAACCCTGTCCCAACAAAGTCAGGAGTGCCACCACCGGAGTCTTTTGCTTTTTTGTTGTTGCTGTAATTAGGGTAAAAGCAAAACCTGGAGGAGCAAAACCAAGAGTTTGTTCCTCCAGGAAAAGAAAACCCATCAACACCTGGCTGCTATATTATCCTGTCACCACATGGGACTTTCTCTTGGTCACGAAGCTGAAACTAGAAGAAAGAGACAACTGGTTTCCCCAATCCCCAGCATTCCCCACAACGACACTGCATTGGCGTATGACTGATTCCACGACGTCTTTTATCCATATTAACAAAGCCATGATACCAGCATCCCTGGTGATATTCAAAGCCGTTTTCCCTTTGCAATTCAGCAGGACTCACGGGTCAAATGATCTGTGAAGACTTTCTTGCCAAGCTTATGGCTGTAATGGAAAGAAGACAGACAATTTAAGCCCCCCCCCCCCCCCCCCCCCCCACATAAAACCCACACTGAAAGACCAATACTCATCCAATATGACAAATTATGTCAGTATGGTTATCGTTTACCGCGAATGGCGTAGCAGCATTTACCACAGCTATCCTTCCTCAGTGATGCTCAATTCTTCAAAGTAAAAACGACAGTACCCTAGAGGCTGGCTGTACCAAGACATTCCATGACTCCCAGCAGAAGAGTAAGTCGCCTGGCTCAGTAGCAAGTTAAGCTGAATGAGAAATCTGAAAGGAAGAGAGAAAAGTGTTGCCCCCCCCCAAGAAACCCCCTGACCGAATACTACTGCAATGTTGGACAACGACTTCATGAACATTATGTTGTGTGTTACGAATAAAATGTTATGCAGAGCTGATGTGCATGCAACATGTTGAGTTACACATTTAAGCCATGGTATGTTAAAGAAAAAAATCAAGGGAACCGAAATTACTTAACTTAGCACCCATGAGACTGAAGTGATGCAGTATTAGCGAGACAAGCTTGCAGCTCTTGATCTTAATGTGACTGGATTCTCAGTGTTGCATCACAGGTTAGGCCATCCCAGATGACAAATAAAGACAATTTATAGGCAATTTGACCTGAGAAACCAAAGGGAAAAGAAAAAAGGCACACACAAACACACAGAGAGCGGGGCTTCTGCGAAGGACGTCAAGGGTTCAGATTTAAGCTCAAGCGCACAGGGGGTTGGTACTTCATTCAGGGGCCACACTCATATTCGCTGACAGCTTCCACAGATGGCTTTGCATTCAGAGGCAGGCGAGATCGGAGTGGACAGACGAGAATGATCTGAAACAAAGAGTGATCTACACAACACACCCACCACACAATACTCAAAGATTCGAGTTCTACTCATCTTATGGTTTAAGATGCAAAGCAATAAGGCCCCGTGGCTAAGAGGAATATGCTAGTAAAGCATTGTTGTTACTGATGATTTGAGGTTAACATAAAGCCAGTTCCAAGATGTCTTTTTTTCCCTCCAACTACAATATTGCAGAAGTGTATTTTGAAAGGTTAAGCCAACACCTTACTACATGCTCCAGGTTAGAGGACTTCACTCGTGCTTGAACCAGTCTTGCACTCTGATTTCTGTGAAGAGAAGTGTAGGGATACGCCCAAGCAAAACCAATGCACAATATAAACTACAGCAACACATTTGCGCTGCATTTCGGACCAAATTAAAGCTGCACCATGCACAGCTTTCCTCAGCTACTTAAATTTAGAAATCTTCGCACAGTTGCGCGATTCCAAGTAATTTTCTGAGACCAACCTGCCACCTGCACAGTTGCACAAGGGCTAGCAGCCGAGGGCTAACTGTTTCAATCTGTATTCATCAAAAAACAACCTGACTCCATTTGTTCAAACTGCATGATGGTTGATTTCAAAAGGGCAGGATGATTCCTGTGTTGTCCTAGGTAGACTGCATTCTTCCTTTGGACTGTTCTGTAAGATCAGACAAGAGGCAAACAAGAAACACCCCTATGCCCCCCCTCACAGTATCGTAGAACTGACTATTGTTATCCTTACCCAAATGCTTTACTGCAGATAACGTCAGAATCAATGAAGGTCCATCAAATCTTCCCGTTATCACAAGACTCTTGTTAAGAAAGCACAGCAGTGCTATTTCTACAGTCAAGTATAGCAAGTTGCTTTCATTTCAAGAACAATGAGGGCAGTTGAGCCCATCCAAGATAAGTGACCCCTCTAGGGTTGAGAATTTTCTGCTTTCCAACATCAATATTTGATGGATTCAACTTATCTGCCTTCAATTTCCACTTTGAAAAGGAAGTCATTCAAGCCCAGGTCACATCCGCGCTCTACAAAGCTCCAAGCTTTAGTCATACCTGAAAAAGCACAAGAAAAGCTCCCCCACACAAGCCCCCAAAAAGAACAAATGCATACCAAAACTGTATTCAATCACAACAAGCTATGCATTTATTATGCAATAAGAAAATCCTTTACAGATAGTTCACTCATTGTATTATCAATACAAGGCTTGGTAACTAATTGCAAAGGAATTGCAATGGAGGCATCTAGCCAGACAATGAATGTTAAGAGAAATGTGAACACATTTAGTGACCTTACGTGATGCTCGATGCGCAAGGAAACTTGTACATACAATGAGTTAGGAGAGTTCCTGATGGTCTCGGGTATTGGAAAGCGCACAGGACACAGCACACTGAAAAATGCAAAGGAAAAAGCCTCTCTGCCCACAATTCCCCTCCCCAAATACAATAAAGCAGTACAAAACTACAGGACAATCACTGGAATTACAGTAACGAAAAGTACAACTGCCTTAGTAGGGACACAACTGTGTGACTACGGATACAATTCAAAGATAGAAGCTATTTTCCAGAAGAAGCATTTAAATACCACAGGCCTGAACGCGAGGGATTCCATCCTTAAGAACTGAAGACGTGGGCTCGAACGTAGATTTTTGAAGGGCGGGCCATTTAACTTACTCTGCAAAAGTCACAAATACAGAGCCCCATCCCCTCCCCACAAAGCAACTTGAAGCCTGAACAGAATTACAATGACTTCTAGTAAAGAGATTTGTTACCGCACTCCCTGGGAAAACAACTTCTCGCTACACATTTGAGGTTGCTATCCTGCGAAGCAAGTGTCCACTTGAATCTTGTTGGGTGCACCTGGGTGTTTCCTATTCAAGCCATTTTGCGCTGGGTAACATGGAGCTGTGAAGTCTAGGAAGAGACTGATTAAGGCCCCACAACCCACCCTCCCATTACCCAAAAGGTGTGCATGAATCCCCATTTACAACACGTTCCAAATAGTACAGACTCTAATGGATGTGTTGAACAATATCAAATACCTTCCTACATTGCTTTAAACCACAGTGGATGCGCATGATCCCGATCCATAGCACTACAGAAAATAAGAGGAGCTCAACTTGTACCAAGTGGCTAGCGCAGGGGGATTCTTTCGATGATCAGCTTTAGGGGGCCAGGCCTGTGAAAAGAAGAACTCGAAACATGTTTTAAATTCCCCCCTCCCCCTAACCCAACAATCTTTACCAGCTGGAATCAACTACTATTTAAATACAAATTTGTCCATTAGATGACAAAATACTGTATACTACACAGCATAAGAGACGGTGAGGTAATGTACAGGATAGTTACACCCACATGTACATTTCATGCATTAACTCACTGCTGGGTTAAGCGGGAGATGTAGCTGATCTGTACCAATGAAGCGCTGCTGCTGAATCACTGAAGGGTTGCTGTATACACACATCAACTGGCCGCACAGGAGACCATCCACTCTCACACTCCAATGCTGAAAACTTCTCTGGGGAAGACCTATCGCACAACAAGGGACTGCCTCTCTCTCCGGCTGGGGGAACTACTTCTGATCGCAGCGGGTCAGGAAGTCCGATAAGATGTTCCTCTCGCCAGCACACTATCAAGGCATTCATCACAGCAGACACCACCACACTCATGTCAGCGCACAACAGGAGGGGTGACCACGGTACAAAACGATTTACACGGCTTGCCTGAAAAAAGGAAGAGAGATCTGTGCGAGAAATTGTGTTCCACAACAGTTGTTTCTAGAAAGTGGATTAAAAACTTAATTCCTGAGAATGTTACAGAAATACCTCTACCCAATATACAAACCAACGCCTTGCATTAAACTTGTGAAGCTAGAAGACACTTGTGCGCCCTGTCCCACCCTCTCATCACTGGCTGGCTTGTTCTGGAACTGCTGCTTCAGCGATGGCCACTCTGTGCTGATGCTGCTGCTGCTACCCTGCCCTGCGCCTCTGGCTCCCTCTGGTGTACACTCGCCGACAGCTGCTTCTGCTGCTTCCTGCTCTTCCCTCCATGCCCTCTGGTTCTTTCCTGCCTGGCACCACTCTGGTCCTGTCCTGCCTGGCTCCACTCTGGTCCTCCCCGTGTCCCATGGCCTCGCTCCGCGCTGGTCCTGCGATCTTCCTCTAACAACTAAGTCCATTCTTCCTCACATTAACTAAGTCCACTCCTCCCCTTGATAACTCAGTCCATTTTCCCCCGGAAAAAAAAAATCTTCTGTCTTCTCTAAGCAATTTTAAAAAAAGTTGATAATTGAAAAAAAAAAAAAAAAAAAAAAGTCCATACAGAATAATTTCAGCCTGTGACTCCTTGAGCTACAGCTAGAGCTCTGGAAATACAAGTTATGGTTCCTTCCAACATGTTTTAAAACCTGCAGCTTTCCTTATTTCTCTGGTCAATGCAAGTATAATTTCTTGAAACATTACTTCTAATAGACATGTAATGACAAACAAAAGGGCACTTGAATGCAACTAAAAAAAATACAAAGAAAAAAAAAAACAGCCTTGTATTTCAAAATGCTTGCCTAAACCACGGCATAGACTGAAGAGACTAAGTCCAGTCTCATTTACCATTTTTTTGTCTTAAAAAAAAAAAAAAAAAAAAAAAAAATTGATCGTCTTGGTCTTTGGTTTTTAAACAATCTAGTTTTGTTTCCTGGTTAAACAGAGATTAAACAGTTAAACTTAAATGTTAAATATCATTTCCTATCTTGGCTCCATTTTGTCACAGACTTATGCTTTGGTTCTCAGACAACTAATGATGTTCATAGTTTTTAAATAGTAAATAAATTTTAAAACACCACAATAAGTGGCATATTTCTCACATTCTTCTCGCTATTCGTGCATATCCTGCTCAACTGCTCTCTGGATGAATCCTCAAAGACAATATACAAGCCTGTTATTCTTCTGCTATTAATAAAGTCAAATATTAGTAAAATGCTTTTCTTATATAGGTAGTTGTTGTACAAATTAATACGGTCGCACGAAGTAGCCTGATGGCCATTTCTAGCCTAGCAGCAGGTAAAATCCTGACCACTCCCTCTCCATCTCTGTTTAGAGGCGTCATATCGGCTACGTAGACGCGTTATTCAAATCAACCAATAGCCAACATTCACAAGCTTCTACGTCACGGCTCCCATCTTGAGCCAACTGCCGTTGTGACTATAACAAACGAGTCTTTAAAAAGTACATACCGTTACACTGTTATATGGACAATAGCACTAATAAAGCATCACTTTAACTGTCCAGTTAACAACCCTTAAAGACACACGTTCTGACAACTGAAAAAACATTACTCCACATCTGATTCACTTAGCCTGACGTATCATTAGCTCTATAGCTAAATAGCGTCGACACAAAAAACCCCCACGAAGCTCTGATTGCGATCTAGGCTATTTTTCATTGAAATTTGTCCGCCGAAGCGTATAAAAGAAACAAAAAGCTTGATGACGAAAAGTCTTGTTTAAAAAAAATGCCTCTATAAAGTAAAATGCGTATCTTGATACTGAAGCTATATTTGTCCTCAAGGCAGGGCCTAACGTTCACTGACTTTCATCAAAACACACTGAATTCGAACACTTCAAAAACATAAAGCTAGGCAGAACAAAATCTACATGTCTTCATTTCTAACGACTGTATCTCGGAAAACTAAAATGAAGAAAACAAGCTCGGTTTAACCTGGCACGACCCTCATCTCACCAAACGCCGTCAACGCAGTGTAATCCTATGCAACGACACAGGCGCTATTTATACCGTTTGGTCATTCAGCTACACGAAGACGAGATATTCCTCCGACGAAAAAGTAGTCCCGCTCTCATTCGACAAAAACACTTAGAAATGTTGATTTGAGCTTTAGTTCAAAACATTAAGGTTAATAAATCAATCAGATATTTTAACATAAATTGTAACTACGATAATCCCAAACACATTACATGCGAAGATCGGTTCTGCTTTCAAACGGCTCAAAATGACAAAAGAGAGGGGAGTGTGGGATTGTTTGCGATTGCTAGTTGAATTTAATATGTGTAAACATCTGAAACACGAAACGGTGAAGTAACTTAAAATAAAAAGACACATTTTCAATCTATTTCACCAAGATGACTAGCTGCCAAACAGCTGACGTCACGGGAACGCAGTGCGCGGATTAATCTTGTGAAAAACGGTCCTACAAACCGGATCAAACTAGAATGTGGTTGAGTTGTCGGATCTACTTCCCCTTTACTGCAGTGATATGCTGTTTGTGATTGAGAAACAAAAGAAAACAGCCAACTCATCCCCTTTAACTTGGTTGTCCTATGCTCAATAAGGCGTTTTTCTTTTTTGGTACATTGGTAATTGCTGTAAAGCTGCTGGTGCTTGCAGTACTTTTTTCAGCAAATGTACCATGTGGTATTATGCAGTTACAGACTATTGCAGACTATTTTTTTACCAAGCCTTCATACTGAAGGCTTTAGTGTCCCATTTAAGTGAACTTAAGTGATACGTTATTACAGTGTTCAAGCTGGCTGAAGAGCATACGGGATAAAACTAGAAATATCCAGAAACATCTAGAGCCAGAAAGTGTGTTGCTGTTACAGTGGAAAATTACCAGAACTAAAAGGCAAGAACGGGAATTACTTTTGTTCACCAGCAGGGGGTGCATTACACAAACATGCCTTTTGTCACGTCTCTCCCAGTTCATGAAATCTGCTTAACCCTCCCATGTGTGTGAATGTGCAGAACTGTTTTTCAACACTGGTTACAGTAACTTGGACAAGTCTGGACAACTTCCCTTATGTAACTATTATTATGATAACTCTATCCCATTGATCAGCAACACCCTGGTGTGGGGAGTTGTCCTCTGCATGAGTTTCAGCCCCTCCCAAGCTCAATGAATTCTCTTTCATGGTGATTAGACAGGATATAGTCAGAGCCACAGAGACATTAGGAAAAGAGGCATCTTCTTTCATGTGATAACCAAGCCACAGAAAGGCCTTTACTTCTGATCAAGACCATGGTGTGAATTGCTTGCTAATCAAAATAAGGGGCTGTTCTCAATGTGCATTGAGTCACTCAGACTGTGTTAGAAGTTGTGAAGAATAATCAATTGTAATTATAATTAGGGAGTTTATGGATAGACAGAGGACAGCTGTATCAGTCCTCTGTGACAGTATATCCCAATATTGATCACAATGTAGTACTTTTCCCAGAAATCAATTGCTTATTAATGAAATAAATCGACAAAGAAGAGTAATTTGGCTTGTTCAGCTAATTAAACACCTGACAAATACTTCAAATTGATGGAAAAATTAAAAATTAAAAAATGTCCAATATTAGTGAGTCTTTGCAAGCGATTATTTAATACAACCTGAAATATTATAGGATATAGCTGCAAAAGTAAAAACAGTGTGACATAACCTCTGATGGCTGACAAATGTATATCATCCCAATGGTATTTTGCGTATTTCTCACTCCTAGTAAATGTATTTTCATAGGCCTTAGCTGAATGGTCACAGGAAACCTCTTAGAATCAATAGGGCAACTGTGGGCAGTTCAGTAGCTTTGGTTGATGTTCATACATGCTTTTTGAACATTAATAACTATATAAAATGAAGTGAAAATAAAGTTTAAAAAATGCCATACAAGATTCTATATGATATAGACATGAAGCAGAAGAGTAGCAAATACCAAACCACACTTTTGCACTTTATTACAGTGGGTTAAATGAGCCCTGTTATAGATCCTGTCCCACAGGGCTCTGTTCGATTGTCTCCTGTATGGGGACAGAGGTCCCGCTCTTTCATCTGGTTCAGTGAACACCCAGCTGTTACATCAGGCATGACACAAAATCAAGCCACCATCCAGGAATTCATACATCCCTGTTCCCGAGCTGTGATTCCATTATTCTGCAGCCAGACGCTGAGGGAGACAAACTTATTCATAGGTAGATGCACAAACAATCCAGCAGCTAGATACTTTGCCGTAACACTTTCAATACATACTGGCATGAGCAAACTTTTTGAGGACTGAACTCCTTATCATCTAGCTCAATTCTCTACCAATTTATGTGGTCAGAATGGCAGTAAACAGCAGTAGATTATTGTTTGGTCTGAAGTGATGAGCTTTGCAGCTGACATCAACAGATAAGTTGAAGCTTTATAGAGAAAAATATTGACAGAAAACAATAAGAGCTCCAGAGCAGAGGAAACAGCTGAGTACCAACACAGACCACCATCAGTGCTGCTGGCAGAGTCAACCTAACCAGGAAGGCATCCACAGTCTACCAGGAACGAGACAGGCGATGGAGAAGTTTTTTAAGCCTGTTCACAGTCCCTCTGCTCCGGCTGAGATCAAGGAGCAGAAGCATCACCACCACCACCATCATCACCATCACCAAGACCCTCAGTCATACAGGTAAAGTGGACAGATAAGGACAGTGACAGTCTGTACAGATAAGGCAGTGGTATGGACATAACTTACAGGTGAGATATATACAATCAACACGATATACAGATTAGTGTTCTATGGACAAAATGTACAGCTAAATAGGTATTATGAACTATACAGATGAATTTGTAATACTATACAGATGCATTATGCCGCTAAATGTATGTACAGGTATACAGGTAAATAGGTATTATGAACATACTATACAGGTAAGTTTGTAGTACTTTACAGATGAATTGTTCCGTTAAATGTATTCATTTACAATGAGGTTTTAGTTAAAAAAAAATCAGTTATGTCCTGATATTTTCCTTTGTAATGAAGAAATTGTACTTTAAAGCAAATGCATTTTCTACTCAATCTATCAGAATCAAATATACAGACACTGGCAAGTTCAGTTATAAGTGTGCACAATTAGTATTTATATAGAACAGTCGCATATGTGCAAGGATACATTATTAAGTCACTAATTTTCCTTTGCCATTTTCCCTTTTTTTTTTCTTTTCCTTTGCTGTAGGTACACAATGTTTGATGATGCAGACAGAAATACAGATGAAAACCATGGGCACCACCGTCGCCACCACTACCTCCATGACAGCCCTCACCATGATGCCCACCATCGTTATCAAACACAACAATTTCACCACAGCGAAGAGGATGAGATTCTTTACAACCACCACACCCCTGTGACTCTCTCTAGGGCCTCTTCCTCTTCCCTTTCTTCATCCTCTTCCTCCTCCTCTTCTTCCTCCTTGTACACAGAGGCAAGCGCAAGTGATCCATTCTCTCTTAGTCATGCTGGGCGGCCACAGCATTCCTTGTCTTGCTCCAACATCTTAGATGCACGCAGAGGTTTTCGGGAAGACGACAGCAGCGAGCCCATTGTCTTTGCCACAGTGAAACATGGCAAAAAAGGCAGTGTTTGTAGTGAGATACATGGAAGCTCACAACAGAGGGGACAGCGTGGTTTTTCTTCTCTTGACCGAGGTCACAGCAGAAGCGAAGAAGGCCTTCTGCAGGGTAATGAAAGTGATCTTGGAGGAGAACAATCCAGGGTATCACCCATGAAGTATGGGCCTTTGTATAAGACAGCTAGTTTGAACCGAAGCTTGGCTTTTAGTGAGGAGGACATTCTTCTAGGGGTCTCCAGAGGCCCCAAGAGAGCAGTGTCTTCCAACCAGCTACCCAGCAAAGGGATCCTCAAAAACAAGGAGCCTCATACTGATATTCGCAAGGCTAAGTCAATGGAGGTGCTGTCGCCAAGAGTTTGCAAAGGACAAGATCCGAGTGGACGGAAAGGGAAAGGTATCACTCAAGCTGAGATAGAGCAAGCGAAGACAAATTTTGTGCAGGGAAAGTTGCAATTCTCAGCCTTTCTAGATGAGATAACAAAGCAAGTTATAAGTCCATCGGACCTCACCATCTTGGGTGTGAACAAAAACAAAACTACTGGGAAGACATCTGCCCCAGCCCCCCAAAGACCTAGCCCAGTCAAACCTCAGCTCCCACCTAAGAAGCACAGAGAGAACTCAAGAGAGGAGAAGGAGCAGCATCCCAAACAGCACACCAGACAGGAGAAAGCCGCTCACAGCAGCTCTCGGAAACACTCAGACTGCTCCAATCCTGACAAACTGATCTCGTACGCAGGTAGGAACCACCATGGTAGCCCCCCGCCCCATCACCACCCCCGCTCTGCCAGCCACAATACTCATCATGGAAGCAGCCGTAAAGAAAGGAGGCCATCACCCTCTGGAGACTCTGTGTCAGGAGACAGATATGGCAGATGTGGCCCTCATCTCACTGATGGCACCAGCACCAGCCCTGAACCCAGTCAACCTAAACAACGCCACCATCGCAAGCAGCAGCCCACTGGCTCCCACAGCTCAAATACCCAGCACATTCACCAGCAACCACCTGAGCAGGTGCACCCAGGCTCTGCGCACCGAGGACCTACCTGCTCCCCTCCATCCTCAGCTCAGGGTACTGGACCGGGCCTGGGATCTGAGTCTTCGTCTACAAAATCTGACTCATCCAGAACTAGAGACACAGCCTCCACAGCTACCAGTCACAGTTCAGATCAGAGTGGTCGACACCATTCGCAACATATGGGGCACTCTAAACAACGAAGGGTGAGTTTACTTTTATAGTGGTTTTTCTCCTTTTTATAGAGTGCAATACTATGAGACAGGAATGAACGGAGTGAAGAAAGGTTTCAGGCCTATGGTGAAAATTAAGGTGAAAGTCACTAGCACAGCACATGTTTTGGTTGAAACATCATGGTTGAAAAAACTGTCATTTATCACCATTAAAGGCCACAGGAAATAAGTCAGAGAAAATATGTATTATCCATTACTGATATAATATATAATATGGCCAATATGATTTTTATATGTTTTGACTTAAAGATATTTATCAAATAAAATAATCTGTGTGAACAATGTGACAGAGAAACCTTAGCATTAAGATACAAATGGGGTAGAAAGATATGAATCTAATTGCATTATGATCCTTAGAAAAATAATTTATTACCTCATGATGTATGAAGTGCAAGTAAGCCAAAACCAAGAACAAACTATCTACAACTCTGCTGCTACATTACCTTTCTATATAACAGTTTTTTAAACCACTACACAAGTATTGTCTGTATTCTATATATATTGTATTTTGCTTTTATCATGAGTCATGCTCTTGAAAGTGAAGTGCACTGGATGAATCATGAGCCTAACTGTAAAAGGAGTAAGTAATTAAACTCCCAAAGCACTGCAATGAAGGGACAGTATCACTGCACAGAAAGAACAGGATGAGCATAACAAATGGAGTGTTGCTCCTCTCTTGCAGAGGCAGTGCAGCTGAATCACAGGCTGCGTAGGATGTGTCAAACTACGCATTGCAAGCTGAGTCATTCTTCAGCAATGCAGCAAACGATAGTTCTGTGCTTTTAGGGGAAACTCTGTTGCTGAAACTACCTGACTTACCAGTTTAAACAGTGTAGATATTTATTTTCAGTCCTCTGCCCTGAACTACTGTATGTTGTATGGATCAGCTATGAAGGCTGAGAGTTAATAGCACACATCATACATCCACAGAGATAACCTCTATCACACTAGCAGCCAGCACTACACAAAATGTGAGAGTGAGCTGGTTGAGTAAGAGCTACTATCACGTTGCTCTTATGTAACAGTCTACTCAGGCTTATACAGTTATGTACTAATAAACACACAACATTACATAACATTCCTTTTTTTCTGTGCTGCTGCTGTGATGTGGTCTCACTTGGTTTGTCTGGTCAAGTGAAGGTTCACACACACACACACACACACACACACACACACACACACACACACACACACACACACACACACACACACACACACACACACACACACACACACACACACACATACATATTCATACACACACACATACAAAGGGGAAAATCCTGGCTACAGTTTAGCTTCACAGAACTAATTGATTCTAGCAGTCTCCATTTCCGGGCTCAGGACTGCCAAAACTCAATAGTTTATTCAATCCGTCATGTCCTCAGTAATGGAGTGGTGACCCATTCCGGTTGTGGTCTGCCTTTTACACAATACATGCTGGGCCAGGCACCAGCTCGCATTAGAGTAAACAGTAATAAGTCCATATAAAACAATAAATGGATAGATGGATGGATGTGATGTCTTTATTCTTTCTGTTTATTATCATAGCACCAAGCCTGGAATCAGTCCTGTACTTCTATCTCATACTGTATCTCTCTCACTTAATTAGTTTTATGTTTCCCATTTTCCACTTAAATGGCTTGGTCAGAAAGCTCCAATTCACATGCTTAAATATCTACAGCACAATGTTTTATCTGGACAGTGATTTGTTTTTCATTGTTTTGGACTTTGTCCAGCCCACTGGAACTGAAATGAAACGACTACAAGGCAGGGTGCTTAGGGTGTGTTCACAATCCTATTTGATTAGTGGAGGAGAATTTGTCACCCATTATACTCTTTGTGTAAAAAGTGCCACAATTTTTATTTCATACAAGTCATGGATTGTGGATGTGAACAATGTCAAATAAAAGCTGAAAGTCATTGTTTCATTTTCATTTCGGTGTCCTGGGGTACAGAGTCAAAACAAAATTGTTCATAAATCTCCTGTGTCTTAGGATTATTACTCCATTTTCTCTTGTCTTTCCTTTATTCTTTTTCTAGGACACACTGTGTGATACTGACCATCTCCAGTAAGTATCTTTCATGCTTCCTGTCAGCCCATTTCACATTTGAGGACAGCTTTTCATACATTTCCCTCTGTCTAATTCTGTTCTCTGCCTAACTCGTGATGGGTCACTGGTTATTGATCTCATCAATGAGCATCCTCTCTCCCTCCACTCCTGTTTTAACAGGAAGAGGTGAAAGGTTATGGAACTTCTTTACATAACCATTTCCATGTTGTTAGTATTAAGGTAAAATAAAATAACATAATCACCGAACGAAATGTAAAATTTAAACTACTAAAGCCAAAAATATTATTTTTCACCATCCAATGCATTTTTCAAATTCGAAATAAAAGAAAAACTGTCTGACCATGTATGATGAATACATTTAAAAAAACTGAGGCACATGAGGCCATTGATTTCAACTACAACATATTAATGTGATCTATTAAGAAAAAAAAACTATTGGTCTGGATCCAAAAAAACTACACTTCTCTGACAAAACCTCCCATCCTCCCTCTGTGTTCAGGGCACTACAGGAGGAAAATGCAGATCTTCACCAGAACCTGCTGCAGACGGTGGTTTGCATCGAGAGCCTGGAAGCAGAGTTGCAGAGAACCAGAGACGAGCTCAGTCATGTCAAGGAGAAATATAAAAGGTTTGGAATTGTCTATCACGTGAAGTATGATGCAATTCATAAAGGACAACATGGCTCTAGAGAGAGGGTATTGCTGTCACGTGTGCCCACATATCGACTCAAGAGCCACTGGTAATCAATAAATGTCAACCTATGGCTTTACATAACAGTTTCTATAGATTAATTGATCCATGGAACATACTAGATGATCAGAATAGGCCACAAATTTCCCTCCCCTGGAGCATTTTTGTGGCTGTTTTGGTTCTTTTCCCCAACTAGCAGACACAGGAGGACTCAAGGCATCTGTCCTTTCTCTTCACACTCACCAGAGAGAATCTTGTTGTAACCCAGGTCCTGTCAGGCCTGTATTTACCACCAAACGACTACTGCTGCCCACCAGGCACATACCACGCATTCTGCAACAGACTGGAGCAACTGGAGTGAATGGTCACCTCACAAAGGGCTCCAGTTTGGTGTCAGTTGCTGCCAATTCATTAGGAGAACCTGTGGTTGTCACTTGCACTGAGAAACAACTGTCTTTAACCTTATAAGACAATCTAGAGGGTTTAAAGAGGAAAGGTATAGAAATAATTTGTCATATGGTATTAAAAAATAATCCAAAGTTTTATAGGAGTCTTTTCTTCCTTTTTGTGTTGTTACAGCCTTCTGGAGACGCACACTGGGACCAAGCAGGTCAATAACCTGCTGGGTGAACATCTTCATATAGCGGTGAGAAAACTCGCCTGCAGATAAGGATAGAGAAGCCGCAGCTAGAATGATAAAAGAAGGTTCTTATGTTGTACCTGATTCTCTGCATTCACAACGCAGGAATACAAATGTCATTTCATTCTGTGTCTCTGTCTTGTTACGTGTGTGCAGTCAGAGAGCCTGAGCAGTGAAAGGAAGTACCTGCTAAATCGCGTCTCCCAGCTGAGCTCAGAGTTGGAGGACGCCCACAGGACCATCTCTGCCCTGGAGAACATCAATGTGAGCACAGTGCCATCTACTGGACATCAATGCACACTTCCTCATTCAGAAGATGACAACATAGTCAAACATTTTTACTGATTCAATTATTGGGGTGGATCAGTTCTAATCCTTTGTTAGTTGGGCTATTTCAGAATTTGAAATTGAATTTTTCACAAACAGGTATTTTTGCAGTTGTAGATGTGATTAAGCCTGTTGTTCCACCACTCCTCTAATCTCAGTTTGAACCTTATCACACCCAAGTCAAGATAACAAAGTACTAGTCACCATGAAATCAAAGTGTGTACATCCAAAACTCTCCACAAATGTGTGTGAAAGCATGGATAACTTACTGAATGTGCCTACAAGGCTAAGGGCTCAAGTTGTCAGGGGGCACCAAATTCCCAAACTTTGTCTCCTACTACATACTAATTCTATGCTGTATGTACTAAATACTAATCCTTTTTTCGGAGATGTATCCAACAAAAACATTGCACTCCTCCCCTGAAGTCAAACAAGTAGTCGATGCTATAGCAAGTGAATGAGGTTTGGTGGAGATTGTGGAAAACCTTCAGAGCTCCAAGATCTCTCATCTGTTTGTTTTTCCTGGATTGAATTCAGAGTTAATATTTGTGTTTGGTGTTTTAACCTCAGGTACCATGTTTGATAAAGGAATTACTGGAGAAGCACTTGGGCTCAGCTGAGGCCATACAGAAGTTTCTGACAACCTCTGCTCCAATCAGCCATTCTGCCACCTCACTGCAAGGAGACAGCCAATCTCACACTCCTAAAATGGAGGAAGCACCACATGATTGGTTGACAAAATCAGAGGCAGGACTGCAGAGGGTCACAGCCTTCATGCCGTTTAAACAGGGGGTGCCAACAACAGGAACTGAAGCCTGTCTCTCAAATCAACATGAATCGAGCCACAGCCCACCTTTCTCTGTAGCTGAGATCAGCGCTGCTATCTATAAGAAAATGGCTTCCGGTTATGCTGCTAGACCACAACCTCTCTATCCCCAAAGCCAACAGCAGCCTTCCTTGGACACTAACCATACTGACACCTCTCCAAACCTCCAGCAGGGCCATGTGGGTGGTGACAGCTGGGGTGGGAAGGGAGGGGTAAAGGTAACACTTTTGGAGCAGGAGGTTGTGGATGTGACCTCCTTGTCAGCCCAGCAGATCCTGAATGATTTCATGCAGCAGCTGCAAGCCCATAAGGAGGCGGGTGCAGGGACGGAGCCACAGGGAGGGCAGGAGTGGGTGGGAGGAGCGGAACAAACAGGCAAAGTGGCAGACTGAAAATTTCATCCAACAACATGGCAGGATGAATGTATATTCTCATCTTACTGCATCAAAATATATATTTATTCATATATGTTATTGATGTTGCATTTTTTGTTGCAGTTGTTGTTGTTTTGGTTTGTAGATAATACACTTTAAGGCTATCCATAGGCTGTTGAAAGGATTTCATAAAGCTAAATCCACAGTGGAGAATGATTCTGAATGAAAATTGGAGGTATGGTATAAGAAAAAAAGACCAATACTTCCACTTAAAGGAAAAAACTTTTACTCTTGCAGCAACTACATCAATAAAACTTGTAACAGAGCAGTTAAATGACAGAAGGATTTTGCAGAACCTATAATAATACGTTTCATTATGGCACCTATTTAAAGTATGCTTTATAAATGTTTTCTATTTAAGTGGTATTTGTGCAAATGTGTCATTACCTGTCTGTTCCGTGTTAACTTGCCATTTTCTCCCAAAAGAGTATGCTAATCACAAATAATGTTATCTGTGAAATTCACTACACAGTCACCATTGACAATAGTGAACATAAGAATATAGCTTCTGTGTTTGATAGGCCCCTAGTATAGAAACAGAACAAAGAAAAGCACACAACAACAGTTTCTTTGATAATAGACATTGACACAAGTTTTTTTGGGGGTTGGGCCAGGTTTGAAACAGCTCTTCCTTTCAGTAGTAGCTCACCAGCTACAGTTGATCTTTTAGACCTATTAGAACAATGAAAGACAAGGTTTCTAAAAGTAGGAGACCTCAAGGACACCTGTTAACTGTGTACTTACGATATGAATAACAGGTGTGTGGTCAAGATATAGCATTATTCCACAGCCAGCCTCAGGGAAGTTCTTATGCTGTGCTCTCAATTCATATGATTCAATATATGATCTCTGAGAAAGAAAGACTGATATGGCAACTTGAAGAATGAAGCCGAGAGTCGTTTCAAGTCCAGAACAGTGTTTAGAGACCCACTTACCCTCTTTTCATACACTTCAGTGAGTCACAGTTCACAGTAGTCCTCTTTCAACAGCTGCCAGTTGTATCCAACATCAATGAAAAATACACTTTATTTATACTTTTGTCAATATTAATAATTCAATCAGGCAGAATTACCTCTTTCCTAACTATTGTTCATTTTTAATGTAGGTACTGGATATTTGTGAAGAATAACTCTTGAACTGAAGAAGAAGATTGGTAACAGATTTTCAGAACAGCCCAAAAACTGCTCTTAAACTGATATGAAATTGCAAATTTAAAGTTATTAAATGATTTATGTTAATTTTTTAAAAATAATTTTAAGTTAAAATACTACTCTCATGCAGACATATTTGTAAATTGGCGGTTTCTCTCTGTATGTGTATATATAAAGCATAAACTATTCTGGCCGTACCTTTCTGAAATAATATGACGCTCAGGGTAGATGTTTTAAGCTGCTTTAGGAGGCAGAACAAAAATGTACAGTTAAGATTCAAAGTTGTAATCGAGTAGGTGTTATAACAATGTAGATCGGGTAATGTGCAACAGCAAAATATTAATGTAATCTGTATAGCTAACATCTCTCATTAGTGTACACTGTTCCCTCTGCAGTATGCAGCTATGAATTCTGCTAGTCTACATCAATTCAATATGTAACTGTGTCATTGCAGCTGTTTCACCAATAAAAATAGTCATATTAAATTGATGCAACAACTCAGATTGCAGAAATCGGAATCTTTTCATTATTCATTATTTGTTGTTCTCTGTTTTTTGAGGGGGGGCTTGAATGTCTACATTAAATCTCATTGCAATATGGCTGATAACTGTGAAGATATTTTTCTCTTACCAAAATGGTGGATGGACAACTGACCAACATTTCCCTCTCTGCCACTAGAGGGTGAAACAAGTTTGCTTATTGTCTCATCATGATCAAATCTCTCAACCAATCTCACGATTCAAACACACCACTGTAAATGTGATTAGTAGTGGTGCTGTAAAAGAACAGTAATAGATCATTCCTGAAGTTATGGGTTGAGTGTTTGTTTTTCTGTTTTGGTGTGTTGTGGGAACTGGTAGCGTGAGACTGGCCTCAGCCTAACTATAGCTCTGATTCAAGCTGTCATAAATACTTATGATAACAGTTTAATCCTACTGATCCAACCCCACCAGCTTCCCTCCCTACTGAGCTGTATTCATAATCCCATACTAGCATGACTCTCCCCTCTATTGTCTCACTTTCACTTGGCATGAATTGGCCTCTGTCTGACCATCTTCAGGAAAACCCATGTGATGATTTTGGGGTTAATGTTTGCTCCATTTCAGTCAGGAAATCACTGAGTGGAAGTTTGGGCTGCGTTAAAGGAGTGATCCTTACATGTGGTACAGTCAAGACATAAACCAAAGCAGAGATACTTGAAAAACATGACACTTTCTCTCATTTCTCTGAAGGCAGTTACAGCTGGGAGCTGCTTCATTCTATTATAGGGTTCTATGCTTTTTTCTTTTTTAAACTGCACACAAACAGCTTCAGTTTGGATGAGAGTTGGGTTGAAGTAAGGACAGAAGTAACTAGTTAAATGGGTTCAGGTTAAGACTAGGCATGGGTAAAAGGTGTGCTTAGTGCAAGCAGAGAGTTTGCTCAATGCCAGCTGTAACATTAGCTGGTGTTTGAAGTGAAGGCTGATATTTCAGGTAAGTAACCACTTACCATGTTTGTGCCTAATTATACAAACATTGAATGATGCTGAAATAAATCTCACGCTCTCAGATCTCATGCTAGCAGTCATGATACTGTATTTTCTCTCTCTCTCTGAGACATTCATAGTGCTCCAGTCTGTGCTGATTGGCTTCAGGTAAGTCCACCTGTCATAGTAGTCCTTCAGGCCCTCCCATAGGTTACTATGTGTCTATCAGTATAAGTTTGCTGATCAGACACTGGCCTGCTTTCCCATTGGCCCCTGGACTTTAATAGGATCCCAGAGACTCTGTTGGGGGGATTACGGTTCCAAACTCTCGACTTTGGCCAGTCTCTGTGTCCTCCAACCATGGGTACAGCGGTTTAGGGGGGCGCCACACATACACAGACCCAGAGGGGCGCCATCAAAAGACAACATCACGTCAAGAGGAAGAAATCATTGGTTTCAGCTTGAAGGGGGGGCTACAGGGGAGTGACCAATCAACTTGAGGGCAAAACCTGTCATCTCTGGGAAAAGGAATACCTCTTCATCCATACTTCTTTAATCAACAAATTTCTCACATTTTCCCAAGGTTCTACAATACTGAATTGGATTATAAAGAATCTTTTTGGGACAATTTCAGCATCCAAGTGAAAGCTTTTGGATTATCCTCTGAGGTCGACTGCGCCCTTTACCATCTAACGGATCTACCTGCTTATCCTCTCCACCTGGAACAACTTAGATGAGCTCAACCTGCTAATAACCCACCAAACAACAAGTGCAAGCCCTGCATTGACGACTGTGTTTCTGCGACATCGAAACCACCCTCTGGTTGGGTTTGTTTTTTACATGCAGCTGGCCACCTCTGGATTGGCTACCTTTTTGACCAGAATTCACTGAACTCCTTTTTCTTCTCTCCTGCCCCCTTTCTCTTACTCTTCTCTCCTGTCATTGCATTGACTGGTGCGTGGTAGTGCATTGAAGATGCTGTTGAAGATGAAGTTCACCCAGCAGAGGCGGGTGCGTCTGGCGCAGGGCCTGTGGCTGCTGTCCTGGCTGGCAGTGATGTGCGGGGCCTTCATCTTTTGTCTGGGGGTTTACCTTAAGACAGAGCTGCTCCGTAGGGCTGAGGTAGAGAGGGGGAAAAACACACACATAAACACACACACACACACACACACACACACACACACACACACACACACACACACACACACACACACACACACACACACACACACACACACACACACACACACAATGTCATCTTAAAGACTGGAAGGCCAAGTAGGGCTGAAGTATGAAAAAACTGGCATGATTTCAGTCAAAGTTACACAAACATTGGTTTATGTGCTCAAGCTTTTGCCTTTGCTCATGGCTGTTTACCAAGTCTGCTGTGCTATCGCTTATCAGTGACTTTTATTTAAAGTTAGCTCAACAGTTTAATCCCACAAATGCAAACACGTAGCACTCAAAACACCGATGTAAATATACACACACAGTGACACTCTGGCACATCAATACATGTTAAATCAGGAGAATGAATGATGGAGCGTGTCAAAAAGCTTTTTAGAAAAGTCAACATTTTTTCCAAAATCATTAAAGTTCAGTGTGTATTGAATATAGGCAACATGACCTGAAGGTGAAGGTCATGACCTCTACTAGACTGGTGCATAAGCCAACTGGTCACTGGGCTTATTAGATCACTGCCTGATCTGAATCTGGATGGGTTGGAAGCATTGATGTCCAGTGGGCTGCACAGGAAAGCTGCAGGGCATGAATGCATGACTTCAGATATTTATTGATCTCCAATGAGAGAATCTGATTTTCTAGTCTCTTAGTTGTGTGGCAAAGATTAGCAGATTAGTGTAGCAAAGGCTTATTGAGTTGGCATTGAGATGACTTAAATGAGTGAAATATGAGAAACACTTGCACTGTGACCAACAAAATGGTGTCAGGAAGCAAAAGGATCTTACAGAATGATTGATAAGAGCTTAATCCTCTCTTAGACTTGTTACTCGAATATGTCATATTCATTTACAGAGTTTGCTTGGCACTTAACTTTTTGCACACTTCATTGACAAAACTGATTATTCTTCATGAAGCTGAAATTAGTCCTTCTCAAAGAGCATCCACAGACAAAGATTATTTGTCTTTAAGCAAATTTAAACCACATATGGCTGCACAGACGTTAGTTGCTGAGAATATTAGAGGGTTGCAACAGTATTGGCTTGATTTATTTAATAATAATTTTAAAACACCAATGGGGCAAATGCGCTTTACGGCTGGACTGCTTTCGAAAACTCAGCCTGTAATAAACCCAGTCCATAACAGTCTTTTGTTGCAACCAGAGCAATGAATTAAATGTGCCATCATATTGCCACAGTAGCCTTTGCATCCAGCATATCAGCAGCTAATTGAATCTCTTGGCAGCCAAGGTCATTTTTGGAATAGATAAGGCTAATTGAATGCAGGATTATTGCCTGCTAAAGTGGGCAGAGGAAATGACAATGTGACCTGCAGTTGGCTGCTGCTCTTGTGGCCGCCATCATCTTTGTCTGTGCTCTTCCTTTCTTGAGGTAATGGACAACACAGAGATCCACATGGTTCCCAACATCCTGATGATGGTGGGCTTGGCCTCCATTGGCACCAACTGGGTCGCCAGTCGTGTGTGTCAGGACTCCTTGGACTCAAGCCGCTTCCCCCGTTGGAAGATTCTCCTGCTGGCTTGGTTTGCCGTAGCTGCACTGCTTTGTTGTCTGCTCATCGCTGTTGTGGTGCTAAGCTATGCCCTGCAGGGACACCTGGAGGAGTCGCTGAAGGTAGGGTCACTTGCCTGGGTAATGATTGTGGGTGACAAGTCAGGGGTTAGAAGTAAGGCCTTGTGGCTATAAAGATGTGTCCTGTATCAAGATGATGCTTTCTAATCCTCAACCAAAACACAAAATGGAACCTGCTCTTCCAAAAACGTCTGCATTAATCAGTATTTAAGAAAACAGAGAACATTTAGCATTTTCTGCCATCTGAGGTCTTGTGCTTGTTTAAATGTTGCAGTGAAACAACAAACAAAAGCCCTCAAGATCAACAGTTTCTGTGAATCTTTAAGAGTTATAAAGTCATTCATGAAAATGCGGAAGAATTTCACAGACAAACAGTCAAACTGTAGATAGAAACAATAAAACCTAGTCTCAAAAAATCTCACCTTTCGCTTTCACTTTTCTCTCTCCACTGTCAGGTGGGCCTGAGGAATGGCATTCGTTTCTACAAGGACACAGACGTGCCGGGCCGCTGTTTTCAGAAAGAGACCATCGATCGCCTGCAGATGGAGTTCCGCTGCTGTGGAAACAACAACTTCAGGGACTGGTTTGAGGTTCAGTGGGTCAGCAACAGATACCTGGACTTCACCTCCAAGGACGTCAAGGAGTGAGTGAATCACAGTACAGCACAGTACTGTGAGATGATGAACTAGAAAGAGAAGAAAATGGAATGATGAAGGGTACAGAGGAGAGAGAAGAAAAGGAAAGAGAGAGGAAAAAGGTCTGAGTGACAGATAAGTAGACGTCACATCCAAAAAGGTCAACTAATATGTCATAAGAGAAGGATGGAGGGATGCTGAGAGAAAAAGAATGATGTGAGGGCAACCGAAGAGTGTATTAAAAATAGATCTGGCCTTTACTTTTGAAGCAGATGGCAGAAATGGATGGAAAGACTGGCCATGAAGCAAGCAGGGAAAGGTTGGTCAAAGATTAAATAAGTGAAAAGGAATGAGTAAACAGAAAGGTAAAGACATGATGACACTTGTATAGAGGCGCTGCTCATTTGTCACTAATGTGAAATGTGTATTGAGCTAGAAACTGGGCCTTTAATCTGAGTTTGAGTTTTTCTGTCCTTTACCTCCCATGAGATGAATCTTCCTTCCTTTCTTTCCTTTGATTTTTCTCCCATTCCTATCTCTTTTTATTACTTCCATCCTCCAGTCGTATCCGGAGTAATGTGGACGGCCGTTATCTGCTGGATGGTGTTCCTTTCAGCTGCTGTAACCCAGCCTCACCTCGCCCCTGCCTGCAGTACCACCTGACAGATAACAGTGCCCACTACAACTACGAATACCAATCAGAGGAGCTCAACCTTCACAGCCGTGGCTGCAGGCAGGCTCTTATTGACTACTACATGGGCCTGATGAATTCAACTGGACCTGGTGTGCTGTCAGTCATCTTAATACAAGTGGGTGACCCGAAAAATACTCCAGTTATTTCTGTGATTGTGGTAAAACTGACTACTGATGCACACACTGCCATGATGAGTGACAAAAGGAAAAACCCACTGTCACACATTGATTTCTGTCTTTTAATCAAACATGAACTTTCACTCTTTGCCAAATAACAGTATTGATGGTTTATTCTTTTCAAATAAGTCCTCTGGCTGGGGCAGGTTGCTCGTATATATGTGTAACAGAGCATCATTACACACTGCCTACAGCTAATCAAAGAATCTATACTTTTAAACGCAGCTGCTCAGTGTGGTGCTTTTTCTAGTCCACTGTGACAGGGGCAGATGGGCGCCATGTGAAGAGTTAAAAAGGCCTGAAGCTGAGCTGCAGATGATGTTTGATTTTCAACTCCAAAGCCTGCTTCCAATCATGCTGCCCAAGATCAAACTAAAGCGGGAAGAGGAAATATAAAACTGTATAATAATAACAACAACTTGATGTTTGTGTATGTGATCCTGCAGTAAACATAACTATTGTTATTGATCTTGTTGATTCTTCCATGGCCAAAGTGAATCCCTATCATTACTTCATTGAAACTTTATTGTACATGACAAGGCAATGGAAACTGAAGTGGCTCACACAGTACACGCAGAATTAAAACACCCAAAGCACTGAAATAGGAAATACCAAAGTGAAAAATCTCAGTTTGAATTAATGAGTTTTTGAGTATATTTATGGTCAGAAGTTGTCAAGACTTCCTTTTATGTTGTCATTGTTACTGTTCATTTGACGATCAAATGAACCATATTTGACCATCTAATTTGGTGTCAAATACTGCCTGCTGACATAGATTTTAGATGCACTGTTTACAGCATCTTCATTGCTTCTTTCTTCGTGTCCAGATGTCAGTGCTTCTGAGCCTGCGGTACCTGCAGACGGCTGTGGAAGGAGCTATGGCTCTGGAGAACCCAGAGGGCGACAGTGAGGGTTATCTCCTGGAGAAGGACGTGAAAGAAACCTTTGAGGATGTCAAAGCGAAGGCCCTCATCATGCTAAAGTTTGGGCAGGTTGACCCCACTGCCGCCGAAGCGTCCGCTGAGGCTGCAGATACAGAGAAGGCTGCCGATACCGCCACGGAGAAGGCTGCCTCCCCTCCTCCTGCCAGTTAGAGGGGGGAAAAAAATTAAATATGAGTTGAGGAGGGGGGGATGTGTCTGAGATTTCTTGGTTGTGTGAGTTGGCTGGTGGCTGATAGAACACCTGTTGGGTTTTGACATGTTAGGCTTGATTTATGCTCCACCAGTGCAGCAGCCGCAGCTCCCTCGCACCTGGCCAAAACAAGGCAACACATAGGGAATCTTTTCAGGCCCTGCACAGACACCAAAATAAACATCTCCTCAGCGCAGGAGCTCATGAGTGTGTAACCATCAGAGAATCTGTTCAGGAGATGTGTAGTACTTTTTGTTGTAACTAGAAGAGAGTACATTCGGTTTAAATGGATGTAGCGTACACATACAGACACACATTTAACATGTTTTGACATTTTGACTTAAATTTGGCAAAGTCACAATCACGTGACGCTCAAGTTCATCCCATGTGCACTGTATTATTCATCTCACAGCTGTAGACTTTGTACTTAACTGCAATGAAATGCTTAGGAACCTTAAAATGGCAATGCACGTGAATTATACATTAAAGTTAGAAGTTTTTAACTGCTTTGTAGTGTCTGCTTCCTTTTGTACAATTAAATATTATAGAGGGTTGTATAAACTGACTATGGGTTATCTGAGTTTAGCAAGGAGAGCTGGATTAAGTGTGTGTGTTTGTGTGTGTATGTGTATGTGTATGTGAGTGTGGTGCCCTATATGAAGCTGTCATCTTGTCTATTCTGGCAGCTCTGTAACAATCTGATAATCCTGGTGCAGTTAATCCCTGAACTGCTGCACAAGCAGTATCAGTGCTCACTGACAGCACGCAAGAACACGCTCCGTCACACAGAGACAGAAACAGCACGCTGGCACAACATGCTGGAAGAGGTTTTCTAAAGCAAAACAGTTTTAAATGCTTTTTATTTGCAAAGAATACATCATGGTGATCTGTCCTGGCTACAGGCATATCCAATGTGTACTCATTCTTCTTTAATAAAACTCTATCACAGAATAAGGACAATGAATGGTTTATTTTATTATTACGCTCTTTAGTTATAAAACACAGGTAGCAGAGGTTGAAAAAGGAGTAAGGATGAAAGTTTGGTATCCGGCTTAGTCAAATCCTTTAGAAATACTATGTGGTAATTCAATAATTAGTTTACTTAAATGATTACAACAAAACAAAGACTACACTGTTCAAAAATAAAAATACATACTTAAATGAACACATAAGCAAAATTATACAAGCCAGTAAATCCATATGCCAACTATGATCAGTCAATGCAAAATGAAAAAATGCTGTGCTGCAGGTACAGAGGTAATTTCTTAAAATACCAGTCACTGTGCAGGAAGTGCAGTATGTAAATAAAACAGAGCTGCTTGGTTACACTTCCTCCAGTGTTTTTGTTATGGAAATACTGATGTGATTCATAAGTATTATTCTTATGAATAGATAATTATCCATAAGAATTCTAAGAAGAGCAAACAGGAGCTTTGCATTTAAACCAGCAGAGGTCACCGTTGCACAGTGCTTGAAGAAGTCTTGACTATGTTCTGTTGTGGACTTGGAAGGAACTGGAACCACTACTGCTCTGACAACTTGTTGGTAATAAGTTAATTCAAAACCTGGTGCTTGGTGTAAGATTTGAAATATTGAATTGAAACAAACAAACAAAAACCCAACAACAACTAGTAACCTACTTATTTACCCCGTTAAAGTTTGGGCTTTACAACAAAGGCGGACATTTTCATATTGCTATCATACATGTAGATGTCATGGATTCAAATATAAATCATGCTGTTAAAAGCTCACGGAAGGAAACTATGGCCTAATTTCCTCCCGTCTGTACACGCAGAACACAATGCACGTTTTGCATATTTTCAGTTACATACTTGTTGGGAAGTTATCTGTGTAAGTTAGCCGTTGTGTGGAGTGTGAAGATGTCGGCTTAGAAAAAAAAAAAAAAAAAAAAAGCTCAACATGTGAGTTTTGAAAATTCCGTTGTGGTTTTGCAATGAAACTGTCACACAGAGAGAGGAAGAGACAGCGAGGTGGAGGGAGGGGACGGACCTCAGAAATGTCAAACTACTTCACTTGACGCAAGATGGATCCGCTCTCTTTTATTCATTACTCACATTGCGTTGATAATATTTTTAATTAGCTATATTCTGTAGTGTTTCACAGCTCTCGTAACACAACAATGGACTCTAACATTATGGAGATAATAGAGGAATTCATGGAAAGTGCGTTGGCGCAATGGGTACGTCATTTATCATTTATCACTTTCAGTTAGAGAAAAGGTCATTTCTAGAGGCGGAGAGAGGAGAATAAAATAGAAGGCTCGTATAGAAACTGTGTAGAACTTGGACAGTGACCAGTTGTGTAGTAAAATCACATTATTTCCTGTCACAAATACTCATGACAAGGCATCTTTTAGAGCAGCTTGCCTTCCAGTTCTGGTCACCCACATACATATAAAAGTAGGAGTTGAATAAACAGCAAAAAAACAGCTGAAATACTGTGTTTGTGCTTTTGTGTGTACAGCACAACAAACTCCACTTCTCCTTTTAGCAGCTTCCCTTGCCTCTTAATGACCAGCTTTTTTTTCTCCTAGTCTTGACACTTCCGTGTTCTTGGGCCCTTATTGGAAAATAAAGCAAAGTTATGTACTGTGTAAAGAATGTAATCTCACTAAAATCAGTCAAGGATTTGCTGCGTTTGTAACAGACTGAGTTTCCAGCTGGGTTTTCCACATGGGAAACCAATCAGCCCAAGGCGATGTTTTCCCCTTATGGTCAATGAACAGTATTTATTATATAGTGTGATGCTAGGCCGAACCTTGTAAGGGTGTTCTTTTTATTGTTGCCCTCCTCCAAAGAGGGGGTCAGAGGTTATTTTCAACAGGATGCCTGCTGTTGGCAGAGGATCATTATTTGCTCAAGGGCACTTCAGCAGGGCAGTTATTCACTGACACGAAAGCCTTCATCCTGCTTCACATATGTTGAAGAATTATGTTGAATGTGTTGACGATGTGTGGAGGGAGTGGCAAAAAAAAAAGAATATCATTGCATAGCGTGAACAGCTGCTTTGTACTGTGCAGATGACAATAAACCTTTATTTGAATCTTCGAATCTTGAATGTTGAGGAATGCACCGTAACTGCTCTGCTACCCTGACGCACAGGGTCATGAGCTGCTGTGCTTCACCTCATCAGCTGGACCGACTTGAGCTTGTTTCTCTGTTTACCCACAGTGCAGTTTTTAGAAGGTGCAGGTGGGAATAAACCTCATTATATTGCAGTTTGCATTGGCACAGCTCTTCTTAGCGGAGAGAGAGACCTTGGCTGCAGTCCTGCTTGGCTGCCTGTCACTGTGAAGTGCTTCCCAGTGTGAGAGCACAGATCCCACCTGTCCAGACAGGTGCACCAACTCAAGTGGCTTCCTGTGTGAAAATGTTTACGCCTCACCATCTCCTTTTCTCTCTCTCTGAGAATCTATTTTCTGCTCTCTCTGTCTCTGTCTTCCTTGTCTTGTCCACCTCCTGGTTCACACTCATGCTTTTCTCCACACATACAACATAATCCCTCTCTGTCTCTCACAGGTTTACCTGTTTGAGAGGATGGTGGAGAGAGAGGACGGCGTCTCGCTCTACAGCCAGTATATGGAAGTGAACTCAATTTCCCAGAGTACCCGGGATCGCTACCTCAGGCTGACCAATGGGATTTTTCTCAATGAGGTCATGAGGGTCATGTAAGATTGATTTAGATTTATTTGCTTCATTGTCTCGCAGCCTTGCACTAGCTGCACTAAAAGTGATCTTTAGACAAGGAAAAAGAAGTGATTTGATGAACGTGGGGGCCTTTTTTAGTGAATCGTTAGCAGCAGCTAGTGGTGTATTTAAATTTCAAATTAGAAATAAAATAAAAGAGTGCTCATTTTGGAGCATTTGGGGGGAAAACAAAACAAAAACAAACAAACAAAAAAAGATAAACCAGTGTAACCTTGTAGCTGGTTGTAAAAATTGGCTATGATTTTTATTAATAAGTTAAAAAGTGGAAATGGGCCCATAGTCCATTCTCCAATTAAACTCCAAGGCAATTTCGAGAGTGAAAACCATTAAAATGTATTAAAATAAGTAAAACTAATAAGGAATAAGTAAGTATGACTTGTTTTTAGCCATGCCAGTGGTTTGGCTTCAGGGATGGCTAGTTTATGTCCTCCTCAGGATGACTGAATCTAGTGCCATCACATCACCAGGTGAACATTTTTATTATTTGTCCAGTTCTTTGTTTCATGACCAAATACCTGCAAAACTAACAATATTTCCCTTGTGTTTATCACTAATTAGCTAATGTAAGCATGCTAACAAGATAAATTAAAATGGTGAACATAGCAAACATTATAACATCTTAGCAACCGCTTGTTAGCATTTTTAGCATGTCAGTATGCCAGTGTTGGATCAAAGGCACTGCTGTGCCTCAGTGCAGCCTCACATAACCGCTAGCTTGACTGTAGACACTCAGCTTAAATTTTTCTTGCGTGAAATTTGGTATAACTTTGATCACATTCCCTTTTGTAAACTCACACTGCTCTGCAGCCAGTCTGAAAGGACTGCATAAATGTACGACCCCATTCGTATAAGCAACAAATTTCCAGTGAATCATGAAATGGGGTTCTGCATACGTGCCGCCTTGTTAGTGGTCTCTGCTGAATTCCTTATCTCTGTGGTCAAATATCAGCAAATAAAACTATTTCTCTCTCAACTGACAAGATCTTATTGAGTATTTGCTGAAAAGCTGATTAATTTGGACTGACCTAAGCCACATTATTTCAACAAATAGTTGCATGAGGATTCTCACTGCCTTCTTTTTAGGCTCATTAAAAATGTATTCACTCTCTGCTTAAATGTACTGTTGCATAAGAATTTCTCTTCTGGAGAGACGTTGTGTGGAGCTGTTTGATCAAGCTGCAGTAAATACACTGCCTTGTCTTTTCTGTGTTCATCCCAGAGACCCAAACCCCAAGGTGGAGCGGCTGTATGACAATGGGAGAGATGACCACATGCTGAGAGTACAGAACTTTTCTATTTTAAATCGACACCTCAGAGCCTTCTACCAGGTAGGGACTGGTCGCAGGGCGGAGGAGGGTGAGGTCGTGGAGTTAGATCAGATCCATTGGAGGGAAATCAGGAATGATGTGCTGAAAATCAACAGAGCTTTCACATGCTTTCTCAAGAGTTTTTAAACATTTCCACCCTCCAATGGATGAAAACCATTGAAAGTACCATGAAGTTTTAGTCTATTTAAGCATTGCACTGTGACTCTGATTCTCTGACACATGAAATGAACATGACATAGGACATGAAAAATTTTAATGTTACGTAAGTAGGCCTACATCCTACCTTTGAACTCACACTGAGTATGGATTACTAATTTTGTATGCATAGCTATTTACAAACTAGCAAAATATTAAGAAAACAATAGCAAGCTCCGCTGCATCTAATGGTCTTCTTCATGAAAGTTCAGAAAAAGTTAGTAGGTGGACTTTGAATGGAGATTTTTTTTTAATTATTAAACTATTTCCAGGGTCAAGAATGATCTTTGGAGCTACAGTGTTGAAGCTAAAGCCAGCAGTCAGTCAAGTTAGATTAGCACAAAGACTTGAAACAGAAACAGCCTGTCTCTGACAAAATCCATCTGTCTGCATCTCTAAAGCTCATTAACTCTTTCTTACATGAATCATGAAAGTCAATTGTTTTCTGTGTTTTTATTCTTCAGTGGGCATGAAAATAGTATTTTTGTACTTTTTTTAGTTTACATATATTTTTCATAGTTTCAGATTTTGACATGTCCACTCTGGTGTGCTACATGCATTTCTAAGTGTTGATTAGAAAGCTTTAGAGGTGTTGGTCAGCTAATTGGCTGCCAGTTTTAGCTAGTGCTTACTATACAGACATGAGAGTGGTATCTTTTTTTCTCATCTAACTCTTGTCAAGAAAGTTTCCTACTTTTCCTTTGAGTCATTTTTTTTTATTTTACACAGAGATGAAACAGTGTCTTATTTCTGTGTAAAACCTCAACAAAACTTAACTGGATATTTTGATACCTTGACAAACTCCTTTGACCTTCATTGGTCCTTACGCAGAGAAATAATGATGAGTCAAAGCTGTGACTCAGTGATGCAGACTACACAGTCATTGGGCATTGTCTGATGTGTTTTAGAAAAACGTTTTCAATAACCCTATTCACTTTCTCAAGCATTTGTCTGGGAAAGTTCTCCAAAAACACTGGTGTAATGGATTTTTTTTTTGTGGATGTACCGAAATGACTCCCAGTTCATTATAAATAGAAAAGTCTTGTAAAAACACTCAAATACCCCTCTTAAACATAACCCAGGGCCACACCAAATGGCGAGGGAGAGTGGGTGATGGACGAGGGCTGGAGAAGCAGTTGTCTAGCTGTAAGGTAGTAAAATCACAGGACAAGAGGAAGCTCAACTATCAGTCTTAACACACAAATGTTTCTTGTAAGAATATTGTAGAGGGTTTGAAGTGTATGCAATGGGTGACAGAGCACTTGCACAAAAGAGAAGATGAAACACAGAAAATTTCCATCCTCAGTAGACGTGTCCCCGCTTATTATCAGGCAAATGGAGTGAGAAAAAGGGAAGGAGTGGCGAGCTGAATCTTTTAGGTGCAGTTATGGTTAGGGGGTGTGAAGAAGGAAAGAGAATAAAAATCTATCAAATAGCTCTCAGTATCATGCATTTCATAATGTGTATTGTCGGTGCCTGTGGCATTTGAGGAAATGACACAATTCTTTCCCCGGAGGATGATTCAAAGGCCTCTGTTCTCAGCAAAGAACGCCTCCCCATGCACCAGTCAGGTGGACTGAACATGCACTGCTTAGCTTGTTGTTACACAAAATAAGAACACAAGTCTACAAGGTTTCGCTTCCTAATTTTCAGTGAATCACTGATGTCCCTTGAAAGCTCAGAGCAGCACAAGACTCTGGCGATAATTGGGAAGCTCACATCAGTCGGCACTGCACTAGAATTTCACCAGGTGTAGTCAGAATAGGCTCCATTGTTGTTGTGGATAGTTATTTCCACTTTGGTCATGCTTTTACTTCTCACTCTGTTTTTTTAAATGCTGTTTTGCTGTGTGTGTGTGTGACACAATGACAGGAGTGTGGTTAGGATAAGCTGACAATTTTCTCTGCTGTGACCTCAGCTTCTCTGTTGCAGCGACTGGGCTATTTGTGTCAATGATACAGACGTGAAGGCAGAGAACCAGTGTTCTGTTCTGCTCTGTTCTATTTGTTCTATTCGATTCTGTTATATTGTTGCATCCTATGCTATCCAGTTTGTCCTCCGTTCTGTTCTGTACTGTGCTATTCTTTGTTCTGTTTGTTTCTTTGTCCTGTCTGTTCTATTTTATTGTGTTGTGTTCGTTCTATTCTATTCTATTTGACTCTTCACTATTCTATAATACTGTACTCCATTCTGTTTGGCTCTGTTCTATTCTATACTGCTGCGTTTTATAGTATTCTATTCTATTTAACTATTGACTATATTTGACTCAGACTATATAGTACTGTCTTCTACGCTTTTCTATTCAGGTCTGTTCTGTACTATACTATTGTGAATTATTCTGTTCTGTTCTGTTTGATTCTATTCTATTTGAGTTTATTCTATTCTGTTCTATTCTATTCCACTCTAAGAGCCTTTAATGCTTCTGAATGGGGACACTTTGTTTTCAACCTTCTCTAATGGGATTTTAAATGTTAATTTCTCTTGCCTACTAATTTATTAACCATCTGCATTTAAAGATCTCTGTCTTCAGTAAACCGTGACATTTTTAAGGCTACCGAACATCCAATAAATGATGTCTGAATTAACATAAAAAACTACAGATGAAATTGGGTTTGCACAAGTGCATGAAGGCAAGAAAACACAAAGGAGAAGCGAGGCAGCCCACAGAAGTATTAAAAAACCAAAACTTGTCTGTGGAATTATTGATAGAAAGATTGAAGATAAAGTTGCAGAAGGATTTTAATTCTCTTCACCACTGCAGACAGCAGCTTCCTGAAAAATGTTTTCCCAAATTCAGAAGTGTTGTATACAAGAGTAAATTATCTTCAGCAGCAGATTCACTGAGAGATAAAAGCTAAATCCTTGGGTTTTTTTTTAATCATGATATTATTGGAAATTAACCCAGATAAACTGGCCTGGAAATCAAAGGATAGCACAGATAATTGCATCATGTATTACTCATATTGGTAATCTCTTACTTAAACAGGGTGCATTCTTGTACCAAATGATAATGTCTGAAATATAGTGCAGAACAGAAGGGATTTAAGATAATACAACCCAGTATGTGTCTTGTCTTAGATCAGATTAGATTCAACTTTACTGTCATTGCACATAGTACAAGTACTGAGACAACGAGATGCTGATGATGATAAAAAATATATATAATGTGCAGCAGTTACAGTAGATATTGCAGATATGCAATCATAGAGAGATAGAGAGGTGTTAGGGGTGAGTAATGTGTGATGGGCAGCGATGTGTGATGCTGGAGAGGGAACTATTCATGAGAGGACATTAGCACGCCAACAACAACTAACAGCTTCTATATAATGTCCAGTCTGACTAATCTCCTGCAGAAGTCTGCTTGAACCATGAGGCTGAACAATGACCAACACAGAGCTTCGGTGGCCAATGCCTTACATGCCCTGAAGGAGCAGAAACTTCAGGTTGGCTGCACATGCCTCTGATGCCAAACTAGCACAAGATGGAGTTGCTGAAGGGAGTGCCTGCCTCTTGGTACATTGCCTTTCTCACTGTACAGTTTATAAATTACAGTAAACAGCAGAGAGAGGGAGAGCTGTAATTGTGACTTGCTTCTGTACTCTGGTGATTGCAGCAATGGATCATGGGAGAATGAGAACAGGCTTTCAGAGCAGTTGGGAAAGGAGCTAGCCAACGTCAGTGTGTGGCTCTTTGACAGAAACATTTTTAATTAACAGGGAAATTGTTCTGGTCCTCTCTGAGTTAAAGACCAATTAAATGAAGTAGTAAAGTAACAGGCTGGTGACCTGCTACACTGGTGGTGCACTGAATAGAAATGTAGGAGGAGCAAAGCACTGCAGGGCCACACGACAAATACTTGTTTTTGTTGCCAGAAAAACCAGGTTTCTGGACGGGGAATGCCTGAGGCGTCTGCCATCCAGTTTGATTCGACGTCATTTAGAATCTGCCAGGAGATTTGTCCAAGATCTTGAATCAGAAATTACAACTAGCTGAAACAAGCTGACCACAGTGTTGGTGGGGACTTCTGCTGGTCTTTAACACATTATAAGCTTATGTTGACCCCCCCCCCCCCCTCCCCACACACACACACCAGAGGATACAGGACCGTTTTACTCACTATAGTCCACATTATCACCGTTATTTGAAAAATACAATTCTGTGCAGAGCTATAGAACTCTCTGCCTGTACATGTGATTCAGGACACAAGAAAAGATGAATTTAAATCTCTCCCAGAATAGCATCCTCTGACACAATCTTCCTCTTCATCTTATAATTTTATGCAGATATAATGCTAGGTTATAATATACACCCAGGCATCACAAATGTGTTGAACTGCTGTGAGAACTGTCATTTTGGGTTTATTTACAGTTATTAGAGGTATGTGTTGTGTTGTTAATTTATATACACTTTTGGAAAAATAACGTTTCTGTTCCGATGAAGCTAATCAGGAACCTAATGAATGAAATGAAAATATAGTAGCTACAGCCAACAATGTAAGGTCATTATTTAACAATCTACTACATTTCCAAAAAAAAAAAAAAAAAAAAAAGAAAAAAATCCCAAATAACATCAAAGCCAACTACAAAAGCTGTTCAAAATATTTACATTTCATAGATCCCAAATAAATATTAGATGCTTAGGTGTGTGTTTTTTGATCACGAAAATGTGAAACTGCTTGTGTTGAAACTCTGCCCCCTCCAAAGATGTGGATGCATGAAGCCTCAGGTCCACAGGGGAGTGAGAATACAGCAAAAACCCCAGTAAAGCTGGTTTGAACCCGGCCAGGCTCATGTGTGACAGATTTTCTTTTAGATCATTGGGGGCTGTAAAAAAAATAGAAAGTGAGTAAGTTTTAGTGCTTTAGTTGGATTTTTGAGAGAGATATTTGAAAGTTAAAATAAGTCAGGTAACAATATTGATTGGCCAATAGGTCTTTCTCACAACAGACATTCTGACTTTCAGTCAAAAGTTAGATTCCAGTAAAACTTACATTGCAGTTATATGGGATCCTGTAAATTTGTGATATGTTCAACCTCATCTATGCTGGGCAAACAATGTAATGGAGACACTGTTTTCACTAAACTTCATCATACTTTTGGAATTTCTGTACTGTAATTTTTTTGTTATCATCCAAAATATCAATACTCACATGTCAAGTTTAAATCAGCCAGTGAGAACGGCCATGATAATGTACTGATCAGGCTCTAGTAAGGGGCTGGTTTGCAGTAGTTATCTTGGGTTTGTTGTAAGTAAGTTTTCTGGTTGTGTGTGACGTCTGTTGTGATCTTTGTGACTCTGTACATTGTTAATGTGCCGTGTCAGCATTACCCGCATTGCCCATATCTTTAAAGCACAAGGGAAACAATGGAAGCACTTAAGGGATTTTGTAATGGGACTTTTATCCGTTCATCCCATCTTTTTCTATGTTATATGAATTACTTTTAAAGAATCCTAAGAATAATCTACACTGAAATATATAAAACCTAATCAGTACAAAACCTCCTTGAACCTGATAGAACAAAAAAAAAAAAAAAAAAAAAGATTTACTCTTATCGGATATCAGCTTTTTGTTTACACCACAAACTGCAGCAGGCTGGTGGAAAGTTTTGCTGTTGTTTGTTCTGGCTCACTGTGGGCAGACAGACGTCATGGACCAGCTGATCACTTCACAGTTTTTTTTTGCTTTTCACTTAACTCTTCACATTTATTCTTTTCCTCAGGAAGACCTGCAGCAGTTGATACTGATGCCTCTTCCAAATGTTGCCATTCTGGGGCAGGACCCCCTAACAGGTACACGATAACAATGTGATCCTATCAGTGCCACGTCTCTCAGCTGCGGGAAAGTAATTATACTTTACATACAAGTCCATATCTCTGCAATCTGTGAAACACATTAAGGTGATAATGATAGGGAGGATGGTGGTGGGGGGTGGAGATGATGATGATAATGATGATGATGACAGTTATTTCTTGTCCTCAGAGGCAGCCGTGGAAGAGCTCAGGCGACTCCTGCTCCTCTTACTAGGATGTGCTGTGCAGGTGATCACGCACTCACATGACCATCGTGCTTTCTGAAGGTTGATAATGACACCAGTGTTGTCTTACTGACCCTGCAGAGAGCCAGTATTTTGTATTTTTTGTTCAGTATTCTACATTTCTAGCCGTGCTAGTGCCATGGCCAGTCTGTCGATCTTTTGGCCTGATATTCTGGTCCACAGCAAAATAAATACTGGATGGATTACCATGAAATTTGACACAGAAATCCCTGGTCCCCAAAGAATGAATGCTAATGACTCAACTGATCCACAGACTTTTTATTTAGGCCTCAGATTTTCTACTTATCCAATATTTCATGATAGGACACATCGTATTATAGCGTCTTTAAAATTAAGAAATAGAAATTTTCAGTGAAAATTGGTGCAATCTTCAGCGCCTAAAAAGTATATGGTCAGTCAAGCCTCACTGGACAGCTTTGAGGTCAAGGTGGAACTTTGGAGGAGGATGGTTTCAAAATAGTAGGTCTGAAAGACAGTATGATAGAACTGCAGTGACATTTAAAAACAGCAACCTGGCACTGATTGGCTCGAGCAACGTGGGTTGAAAAAAAATCATTGGTATGGCAATGTCAGATTTGTGAATTTAGGGATTTCAACAGTGTGGGAAAGCTGAAGTGACAGAGAAAAAACAGAGCGGCAGGAAGCAGCACACATGCATCCATAAAGGAATAAAGACAGGATGCAAGATCTATTGTATCTTACTGAACTTTTTGCAAATTAGTTTAAACACACCTGTATTTATATCTGGAAGGTCAGGGTTTTGGTGATTCAGTCAGCAAAACATACCACACGAGCACAATGTAAAAATAGCCACATTAAATGATTCAACGTTGTAGCTTCCAAGAGGGGTTGAATAATTGTTATTGGCACTGTATAGTTATAGGCACTAAATGTAAGGATGTCACTTTGACATTCTTACTTTAAAAATATTCATCCATAGTTAACATGCTAACTGTATTAACAGGGTAAAAGTTCAAGTCTGACAGTGTAAAGCTGAGCCTGACAAGTTTAGTCTGAGAGTTCCTAAAATATTCACTGTAAAGATTATAAATCCTGATTTAGTTAACAACACAGGTTGTTGTCTGGTATGTAATGAACAGCACAGAATTAGAAAGCTGCTTATGAGGCGTTTTGGGTTTTTGTTTCTGCTTCTGTTTTCACACCAAATTTTACATTATGCAGTGTTGAATCCTTTTTTCATTCTCGTCAAGGTGAAAAAAACCCTAATGAACAGTATTTAGGCCATTTTGAATACAACTTTACATCAAAACCCTGAATAATGAATTTATTTTTAGGTGGCTCAGCATTGCTAATCTTTAAACAAAGAAATGATTTTTAAAAATTAATTGCATGATTTCTTTTTAAAGGCGCCTTTAATACATCAAAAGTGGGCAATATGAACTTTCATATTTAAAGGATAATTGTAGGGCTCCAACTAATAATTATTTTTGTTATTGATTACTCTTCTGATCATATTCTTAATTAATCAGTTAATTGTTTAATGGACAAACTGTTAAGAAATTGTGAAAATAAGTGCCCATCATAATTTCTCAAAGCCCAAAATGACATCATAAAATTGTTTGTTTTTGTGACCAACAGCCCAAAACCTATAGATATTTAGTTTATAATGATGAATAACTGAATTTTTGACATTTGTGCCTGAAAACACAGAGAAATTATTAATTGATTAGCTAAACAGTTTATGGATCTATTTACACACACACACACACACACACACACACACACACACACACACACACACACACACACACACACACACACCTGACACCATTTCATCCCTCTGTGTCTGCAGTGTGAGAAGAAGGAGACGTTCATTCAGCAGATCCAGTCTCTGGACATCGAGACCCAGGCGGCCATTGCCAGCTGTATTCAGCAGGTGCGTTCAAGTGCAGAATTAATCAAATCAGCGCCCCAAAAATAAAAGGCATTCAGTGACTGGTCATCAGTATGAGGAGATATTGTCCAAGGGAGAAGCTTCTGAAAGGATTTTTGTTCCTAAATATGACTTAGCAAAGCATTTATTCACTGTCCGGCCTGTCGGCTGACAGAGTAAAACTTTCATACCTTCTACTGGCGCTCCCAGTAAGTCTGAAAATGAGCTACTTGTCATTCTGCTGGCTGCCTTTTTAGGACCTCTGGGTGCCTTTTGCTGCTACCATAGGATGAATCCTGCACCTCTCATGCCCACCTCTCCACCCCCACCTCTGTCACATCATCCTGTCTCCTTCATCTCTTTTCTGTCATCCTCCGCTGTCCTCTCCAATAAGGCATAAAAGCTAAATTGTACTCTTTTAAAAATACCCCCCGTGAATAATTGCCAGCATTATGAAAACAGCATGTTGCATACAAGCGTGTCTGAATTACAGTAACAGCATGTTGCCCACCAGCCCTTTCTGTGCCAGGTTTCTCAGCCTCATAAATCATAGAGGTGAGAGGGGCTCTTCCTTTGTGGATGGATACACCCCCTGCTTGCTGTTCATATGGTTTCCACCCGAGGACATTTCAAACCTGTCTACATGATTATTAGTTTTGCATGCATTAGTCAGGCATTTCTGGACACACTTCCCAGATAGAAATGTGAGAAATATTTTTTTCCCCCATTGCACACGGATGCATTTCTGCTTGATATTCACAAAACCTTCACACCGCTTGGATCGTTTGTCCCCGGATCTGACATTTTGTGTCAGGTTTTCCCAGACGCACATTGATCTTATCACACAGACCTGAGACACTGTCCTTGCTGCAGGTGACTCAGGATCCTCGCATGGTTCTGCCGCTGCAGTGGGAGGAGCTGGTGGAGGTGGAAGGTGCAGACTTACAGCTGGTGTTCAGCTCCATGGCCAAACAGATCCAAAGCCTGTTGGCACAGAGAGACACACACCTGGAGGTATGAATACTCACACTTAAACAAATAGTCTGACATTTTGGAAAATATACTTATTCGCTTTCTTGTCCAGAGTTGCATGAAAAGATTGATACCACTCTCCGGCCTATATGATAAATATGAAGCTTCAGGCAAGTAGCAAGTTGGCTTAGCTTAGCATAAAGCCTCGGAACAGGGGCAAACAGCTAGCCTGGTTCTGTCCAAAGTAAATACCTCTAAAACTTTTTTTTTAAAATCACATTTCATTTTTACACTTTTGTATTTAGTAATCAAATGAGATAATATGTGTTTCGTGCTGGATTTTTTTAACCTTTGGAAAGAACTAGCTAGCCCCAGTTTTTGTTTTAATCTAAGATAATAAATGCTGGAACAAAAGCTATAAGTGCTGCCATTACACCTGACCTGTTGAATAATACAGAAGCTTATTTGCTTAACTGCTTAGCTGGAGACAAAAAGACAGTAACCTGCTGTATCACTTTACATAATGTACGTACTGTCTACATCTGTTCAGACAGATGGAGTCAGACCCATGTATGACTGCAACTGTAGAGCTGTGGGAGTATGTGCATGATGTCTTACAAATTATTTTGGGCCTTAAATTGATTTTAAAATAAATCTTTTGGAGCCCAGTGGAAAAAGACACATAACAGAGAGTATAACAACAATGTCCCCGGTTTGATTACTGCAGGGGACCTTTGATGCTAAAAGACCAAAGACCAAAAAAATAACCCTAAAAATGTGTTTGATGTTTGTACTGTGACCAGTACAATGTTTCCCGTCACATCATATGAAGTTATAAAAATCAGTTAACTGAATATTAAAGCATACATAAGAAAGTACAGCACTTGTTTCATCACAGCTTCATTGTGTCACATATTTGATCAGTGTTTTATATCTTATCCTGCTCAAGTGGAGTTGGCTGTAGGACAGATTAAAATTCAGAAAACATGAGTATACTGTGGAATTTGAATTTGAAAACTAAAATGCATATGAACTGAAGTTGCTCCCCTCCACTGCCTCAAAAACAGACTAGAGTGAGTAGTAAGTATTTGAGCTGTACTATGATGAGCATTAATTTTTTGCTTTTAAAAAGACCTTGACCTAAATTATTACTTAATATATGAGCTTGTTTTCTTAGTTTGACCCTGTCCTGCAGTTTTGTCCTGTTACTGTCAAATGTAAATGTAAATGTCAAATACATCAAAGAGCAACAGTAGTAAACACAGAAAAGTAATTTTACATTACAAATAGTTTAAAACCTACAATGTGTACAAACACAATAATGTAGCTGCTCTCAAGCACTGAAAAGGCATTGTTACTCACTATACGAAGCTGTCTGTTACACTTAATGAGTTTAAAATTGCAAGTACCTAACACATCTTAATTTTTGTTTCCAATTTCCTCTCAGTTCCTGGAAGTCTCCCATATTTCATATCTTGCGTGTCTCATTCTCTCTCCAAATCTTCCTTTTCCTCCGTCCTTTTTGTCCCTGCCATGTCTATCGCCCCCGTCTCTCTCTCTCCCTCTCCCTCCCAGAGGATAGCAGAGCTCTGTCGGGAGAGGGAGGCCCAGGCTGACTCAACCACGGTGCCCCTGGCTGGTCACAGCGAGGAGCCACCCCAGGGTCTGGCACTCCAGCTGGCAGATAGCAAGGCCAAACTCCGCCGCCTTAAACAGCAACTGTGAGTGTGTGTGATGGGAACACTCAAGAGAACCTCTTAGAAAAGTTGTGATAAAGGTCAACATGAAAAATGTGCAAATTATTTTGTCACGCTTTTCAATACACAAAACTATGAGCTGTTACTCAGCAACGAGTATGGAAAATATCAGGTACTCACTGCTGTAATCCAATTCACACTGTGTATTTAATGTAGGCTCTATCATAAAGGTCACTGCTGGCCAAATATAATTTCTGGTTATACATGTCTTTTTACCATATCTAGCAACTATAATCTGCTCTAATCTTGTGGCCTTTGTCAGCCAATTTATCATAGACAAGGGTAAAAAAAAATCAAGCTACAAATTAGCTAAGTATTTAAAAAATTGTGTAATTGCATTTTTTAGTGCTGATGGTTTGATGTTTGACTGTTTTTTTAGGGAAGATAAAGGTGATCAAATACTGGATTACAAGCAGGAGATACAAACCATGGAGGAACAGCTAAAGAAACTTCAGAAAGAGGTACACATGATATAGAGGACACATGATATAGCCTAACTTACAGCCAAGTTTGAGATGTTTTCTTTTTGTTATAACTTTTTTAAAGAGCATTGCACACACAGAAAAGCTGTATCACATAAAAAGCTTTACTAATATGGCAACAGCCATAATTCACTCTATTCCAGTCTTAAAAAAGGATAAAGCACAGCCAACAGCACAAAACACAGGTGTCTTTTAATAGCTAATAAATCGATTCCTCTTTGGTTATATATTTAGCAGTAATTAGGCTGCACACATTACAACCAGCCACAGTTTTGTCCAGAAAAACATCGCTGTTAAACTTCATGACTAACTCATAGTCCAGAACAAAACAACTTGCAATGCTTCCACATTGTAAAAGCCTTCCTGGGATCTTTTACATGTATGTGTCTATTGTTGTAGTGCTAAATTTACTAACACACAAATGTTTGCATCAATTAATGTTCCTAAATCACAAACGTTGGAAATGTTATATGATGCTACAACATGTCTGAGTACCTTCATTTAAATTACTACATAACCTTTATCCTAATCTAAACCTTGATATTAACATTTATCTTGTTGAAAAGAAGACTGAAAACTTTTGTCATTCTCTCCACGTGAAGATATTTCATTCTCATAACCACACAGACACCTACACACCTACACAGACACACATACACACACACACACACACACACACACATGCACAGACACACCTTTCCATCTTCCTGTATCAGACTTTGTCAACATTTACTCTACTGCATATCCCAGATCTGTGCACAACCTTTTTTGACCTCATCCCCACCGCTGGTTGAATATACATATGTGTGTGTGTGTTGTCTTCAGAATCGTACTCTGCAGGGTGAGGTGAGGGGCATGCGCGCACTGCGGGATGAGCTGGACTGCGCCCGAGAGCGAGCTACACGGGCCGAGCAGCTCCAGACTGAGCTTCAGAGCTGTAAACACAGATTGCGCAGCCTGGAGCTTACACGCACTCAGTTGAAGGTGCACACTCACACACACACACACACACACTTTTCAAGCACACAACTCACTACACACACTGCTGTAAATGACACAAGTCATTTACAGCAAAGAGAAGAGAACAAGCAGCACAGCTACATCTTTGGCAACAAGTTATGATTAGAAATCTCCTATTTAGCAAAAAACAAACATGCCTTTATATACATAAACACATCAACACAGCCTCTTTACAAAGCGAGGTCCTCAAGTTAACATTACTACCGAAGGTCACATCAAGAAGATCCATGTTTAAAACCTTTCTCTGAGTAGCTATTATTTTTTAAAAAGAAGTACCACTTAATCTCAAAAGCCATATATTCAGTCTCACAGCCGTGAGCGTTTCAATCAAGAGTGAGTATGAACAAAGTCAGAGAATGAGATTATATTGTGTGATGTCATCTGGATTTACAGCCTGGAGCTGCTTCACTGACAAAGAGCAGGAGTACGGCTTCTGTTATTGGAGCTTTTACACCCAAATGAGATTTATCCTGTGGTAGTATAACTGTTCTGAGGCAGAAAATGTGCTCATATCCTTGTAAAACACCCTCACAGTGTCCTCGCTGTCACCTTCTCAGTCTTATTTGATTTATTCTGCGTCCCTGTGACAGCCCAAATTAGCTGGCAAGATTAATTTTTCCTCATGTTTGGATTTATAATTAATTTGGACAAATTCACAGTGAAGTTTTGCAGAAGAGCTAACATTAAATGTTTATATACAGAGGTTGTCTCATTTAAAAGACAAATCCACTGCAACACACAAGACAGCTCTGGATTATAACAATTTAGGTCTTATTTTCATGGTTCTGGCCATCATTTCTGTCTGTGATAACACCGTACTCACCGAGTTAAGAGCTGAGAATCACAAGCAGTCGCTCAATTTTGGTTCTACCTCCAAAATAAAGTGGTTTAGATAATCAGGCCTTGTTTACCGTCTGACCGCTTGTGTTTATTACCCTATCAGACATCAATTTAGAAGCAGTGTTTCTAGATCCCAGCAATTACTTTGGTGAGTATATGTTATCATAGCTGATAAAAACACACTGCAAAAATAAAACCAGAATTACACTGTGAAACAAAGTTTAACATATATTGATGATGCTTGTCACAGTTCTGAACCTGCTTTTGTTTCTGCGAGTTGCATTTATCTTTCTAAGAGGAAATTGTGATCGAATATTAAGCTTTAGTGGTCGTGCCTCAGAATTATGAAGCAAAGGTTTCTTTCAAGAAGAGGAAGACATTCCACTTTCTCCACTGAAAGCTGTCTCATAGGATCCAGAATGAAAGGCAGCCGCAAGTCATGTTGGGTTTATATTGCTGGATAATACATGAAAATTTTTGAAACAGTTGCCAATAAGATTTCTTAGTTCTCTGTTCTAACATTAAAATAAAGTAAAAGTTATGATTTAAAAGGGGAAATATCAGACTAGTATGAACTAGTTTTCATAAGTCTATTCTACATTCTATTCTACATTCTTTGTTGTGTGCCATTCCCTTTCTTTCTCTTCCTCACCATTTTCTGTCTGTATCTCTGCTATGGCTGGTTGTAGCTTTATGGCACAACCAATGAATAATTATAACTTTGTAGTATAATTATTAGCCTATACCCTATATTGCTCTTAACACGTATTACAGTTGGGTAAACTGTACATTCTTGGAAATGTAGAAAACAGCCAGAGCAGTAGTAGGTGTTAGAGGAAGTGGTTTCAATGTAAATTACAGCCTTTGCTCACAGAACACATGAGGTCCTGACTGTGTTGACACTCTGTGCTGGTGCTGATGGTTGTGGGTCAAAGATCCATGAGCTTTGAGAGATACAGCAGCAAACGACACATTAATAAACAATGTGAGCCCTCTCAGCATATGTTTGGTCTGAGAGTTCGCCTTTCGAAAGTCTGACTGACATGATGACGACTCCACTTATGTAGTTTCTCGTCTCCTCTCTCTGTGCGTGGCGCCCCCTACAGGAGCAGCAGCAGCTGTGTGCAGCGCTGCAGGAGACCAAAGCTCTCCTGGAAGAACAGTTGGAGGGCACACGGGCACGTTGCTCATCTTTAAGGGAGCTGGAGAGGGACAATCTTCTGTTGCGTCAGAAAATCTTGGACGTGGAAGCGGTGGGTGGAGCTACAATGTGTATTTTTGTGTTTTTCTGTTTGCGAAGTAGGATATTTGCATACATTTTTATTTTTGACTGTGTGTGTACGTTTGTGTGCTTACGTACATGTTTGTGCAAATGTGTGTGTAACTGAACATATTTGTTAGTGTGTGAGTGCGTGTATTTACAGTTACACTTTAATATGTAAGGAAATTATCTTCCTTAAGAACTGTGTATGTCATAAATGAAGCATTGCATCTGAACTATCTATGTATGTTGTGTGTGTGCCCCTTGAAATCTGTTTTTCCTGTAATGAATGATTAAGTATCTGTGTGTGTGTGTGTGTGTGTGTGTGTGTGTGTAGGAGCGGGACACCGAGAGGCAGCGAGTTGATGAGCTGCTGGAGATGAACATGAGCCTTGAGGCGGACCTGAGGCACAGCAGCAGTGGTGGCGGTGGCAGCATTCCTGCTCCGGTCGCTGCAGTTCACCAAAGTTTCCTCCAATCGGAACTGGACTCTGACGAAGAGCTGAGCGAACTGATTGGTCAGAGCACCTGCCTCTCTGCACCTTGTCATTTAAGACATTTTAATTAACTGATAAGAGAAAATATGTTGAGGTAACACTGGCCCACAGGTTATCAGTCAACAATAACCGAGTGAATCTCTTCACGTATCCATTTCTCTTTTTCTTCGTTTCCTTTTTTCCCCTATCTGCCGCTCTCGTCCCTCTTTTTCATTGTTCTTCGTGCTTTATTCTTCATTTCTTCCTTCCTCTGTCTCAGATCAGAAGCCGCTGAGTGTGGAAGTGGGCGAAGCTTCAACGCTGAGGCTGCTGGGAGCAGAACAGGAGAACGCAGAGCTGAGGAGACGGCTGGAGGAGCTGCAGGCCCAGCAGGAGGTCAGGGATCAGGCGTTGAAGGTGATGTCTGTCAGAATAATCAATAACAGTTTATAGCGCTCCAGCTACGGGTTGAAGGTCAAAGCAGGTCATAAACAAAAGGCTTTGGCAGGGATCGGTGATTGCAGTGATACAGTGAAGAGACAGAAGAGAGATGACAGCTGTCCAACTCCATAATATGTGAAGTAGTGCATATATAGAGTTTCTTCATGCCCTTATGGAAGAACCAATTTAGTTTAATGAAAGTACTTGTAGACCTTGCATCTCTGAGTCTGTCTGAGCTGTTATAGATGTAAATGAAACAGGATAAGCAGTGAGCACCAGTTGAGGAGTTAACCATCCATCTCCTTCTGTTGCAGGCCGATTCTCCCGATGCAAAGGATGAGCTGGCTTGCCTGGAGATGGAGCATCAGAACACACTCAGGGAGGTGAGCAGAGAGGGACCTAAAGGTTGCTGTGGACCCAAATTCAACAGATATAAACATTTTTAAGTAATATTATAGAAGAAGTAAGAAATTATTTTATATAACCTAAGTAATCAGTATATTAAATGTTTGATAGTATATGTTCAAATGTACAGATGCTGTATGAATTACATTTTTTACAGTGTATTCCCAATATGCTCTGAATTGTACTATTGTCTTTGATAGCTACAGACTGTTCTTTACAGGCTGCCCAGACTGTTCTGCTCAGATGCCTCTGTGTTTATTTGTATAGAGTAGTGCCTTTTGTATACTATTTTTATAACCAACCAAAAATCATTTAAATCAATCTCTAATTTCCTCATTGTTATTTATCTTGTTTTTTTTTTCATACTTCTTTTTTTACTTGGATGCATTTTGAGAAAGAAAAGAGGTGGTCCCAGTCTTTTTGCTCACAATGCATTCAAGTTCATTCATGTACAATACATAGAAGGACCAAAAGAAAAGAAACAAGGACAAAAAAGTAGCAATAATGCAGGAGATTTAAAGCTCTGAAAAGCACAGAAATATCTTCCCCATTATATTTTTCAGTTTCAAAACCTGAAGAATGAAAATGCAACTTTGAAGCAGCACCTAGAGCAGCTTGTGACCAAACTGCAACACAGAGAAGACAAGACGGAGGAGGAAGGAATGAAGAAGACCAACAGAGAGAATGGGGAGAAGGGGGAGAGAGGAGTCCAGGGCTCTGAATCCTACCGAGGAGAGGGGGAGGGAAGGGTGAGAATGATGGAGCAGAGGGAGAGAAGAGGTGAAATCATTGGCACCCAGAGGGAAGCAGGAGTTGGTGAAGAGATTCTCCAAGTTCAAGGGGGAAAAGGTGAACCATGCGACGAGGAGACTGAGCCCAAAAAGAGGGGAGAGGCAGAGGGAGGGCAGAAAGAAAGGGAGAGACGGGAGAAAGAAAGTGAGCTAAAGAAAGAAGAGACCTCATTAACAACAAGCACAGAGGTCCAAAAGCATCAAAAACGCATGGAAGATAACACAGAGACCGCAGCTGCACACCAGGCTGAACCCTCTCTGCTTGCTCCTGATTTGGAGCTTCTGACCAAGCGGCTCCAGGAGGCCCAGGAGGAGGCTGACAGGCAGGCGACCATGGCCCAGGACCTGCACTCCAAGCTGGCAGAGCAGTGCAGGAAAACCTGGGAGGCTGAGCAGAGGCTGGTGGTCCTGGAGGCCGAGCTGCAGCGTCTGAAGAAAGCTGCTGAGAGTCTAGGAGAGGCCCGCAGGCAGCTAGAGGTATGGATGGATGGATGAATGGAAATGGAATGGTCAGAAAGACACTCAGGAACAGATGAGTGTCTAAGCTGGAGACTGTATGAAATGCTAATAGAGAAATTAAGATCAGGGATATTTGGTTGATGGGATGGATGAATTAAAGACATGCTGGATGAACAGGTCATGAACAAATGGGTGGATATAACATCTAATGCTATGAGAAACAGCCAGCATTCCTGTGAGAAGGAAAGAGTATTTTCCGCATCAAGGAACAAGTTTAATAACATATTCTCAATATGATATTAAAGCAGGGTTGATATTAAAATAGCATTGGAAACTGTTTTGAGCTGATATGAGAAATATATTAAGCTAATGATTCATAAAATGATGCAGGAAGCGGCTGCATGGATTCATTTTAGCACAATGCAGTTCTGTAATTTTCTAGCAATTTCATTGGGCCATGTAATTTGGTACTATAACCGTTGCAGAGAAAAACAATATTTACTTAGTTATGTTTGGTTTATAAGCGCTTTGAAAAAAACTGTTGTTATTGGCGATGCCAAGGGTACTGTAAGCCCGATGGTTGGCCCACCACTTTGTTCCACACTTAAATGCCTCAACAACTACTGCATTTCTTAGGCTGTCACAAAAATTAGCACAGAATTGTATTAAAATGTACAGAACTGTAAACACTTTAATCATCATCATCATCAAATCAGAATTTCTGTATGTCCAATACTTTGTTTTATGGCAAAATACCTGCAAAATATTCCCGTCAGGCTCAGCTGTACATTGTTAAATAAAAGCTGTTTCCAATGTTTTGTCCAGCCCATTTATGTCAGTCAGTGTATATACAGACGTCTGTGTGTTTAGATGGACAGTTGCACAATGACTTTCCCACCGTCTGCCTCCCAGGTTCTTCAGTCGGAGGGTCTGGCCATGGAGGAGGAGCTGTGCCGCCTGCGGAGCCAAGCGGAGCTTCACAGGATGCAGACCACGGTCATCGCCACCCTGGAGGGAGAGCGAGCTGCACTAGAGAGAGACAGAGACACGCTACGCAGCACGGTGGACACCCTGCGCACCGCCCAGCGCAAGGTTAGGAAGTACACAAACACACACACACACACACACACACACGATGTTATGTCAGCTGCAACACCAAACATTTTCAAGACCACAACAGATGACACTTTACTTTAGTGAGGATGGACGAGGGATGGATAAAAAATGAATGTACAAACCAAATGAAAGGGAGCAGAGAAGTTTTTTGATCTAACCCTCAGTGACAAACTTTAATTTCATATTTAATAGCCAATCTCATTATTCTGTAAACTCTTTAAATAATTACTTGGTTACATTAAATACATTGCATTAGATAGGGATTCTACTTGCCAAATAATTTTCTCTCACCAACTCTGAATACTAATTATATTATTGCATGGAGAAACTGTTCAGCAGGAGCTGAACTTGACAGCATGAAATGAACCAGATGATTCAAGCTGTCTGAGAGTGAAACAACATGTCTTTATACACCCAGTATTGAGCAAGCGAGTCTGTTTTGGCCTGCGATATTCATATATTGACAAGAAACTCATCCGCACTCAGACGAGAGATCACAGGTTAAGGATACGCTACAAATAATTTAGTGCATCTCCCCAGCTTCAATGAAAACCGAAGCAAAAATCACCTTTTCAGACTCTTCACTGCAAGTTGTGCAAGTCTTTGTGAATACTGTGTTTAATGTGCTACTTGCAGTAAAATTGCAAGACATCAGAGAAACTGCAAGATAAGGAAAAGAGCAGAGCTAAGTCAGCATTAAAGAAATACCATGAAAGGGACTCATGAATACCTCACATTCAGAAAGAGTTGTAATAATCCTTCTTTTGATGTTGTACTATTCTATAGTATTACCAACCGTCTTTTTATAAAGAGAAGATCCAACCTTTATTGTGGATGTCATACCTGTACTGTATATCTACTAACCTACACATCGCTGTGCTTATCTTTTGAATACACCTAGTATTGGCTGAGAAAATGTATTTTTTTCCTATTTAGAGCCAAGTTCAGACATGTGTCAAATGTATAATGTACAGATTCCAGTTTAATGAAAATTAACATGCTATAAAAACAAATGTGTTCCAGCAATAATATCCCGACAAACTGGGTTCAATATATCTGGTTGTTAGCATGGTAAAATAGTGCAACAACCCGGGATACTGTTTTAGTGTTGTAATATACAGCACAAGTTATTCCACCAATCTGTTAATGACCAAACACAATAGTATTCCTTTAATTTGTAAACACCTAAACAACAATCCTCTACAGAAGAGGAAATACTCTGCTTTCACATTGGTTTTAGAATATGATAACTTAAGTTGCACATCAGCACAGTCAGCACCAAATAATCACATCTACTTTATAAAACAGAATAGTTTCCTGTTATGTTTGAGGCAGATTTCATATTCTGACCAATAGATCAAGAAGCAGAGTCAGAATTAATGGAGATTATAACAGTGTGTGTGTTAAATGAAACATGAAGTAGACTCTACTTCTTTCACAGCTGGAGGGGCGGATAAAACCCAAAAAGGAAATTACAACTCATCTACATCCTCTTTCTCCCCTTTGCTTCCTTGCTGTTGTGTGGGTTTTACTGAACTATTAACTACGAAACACAACTACACCATTGTGTTGGTTTGGTCAATTCATTCATTCTTTTGAGTTTTCTTGTAAACAAAGAAAAGTTATGTTTTGAAGGCAACTCTTTCTCTTCCTAGTTGAACATGTGCATAGCTGATTTTTCAAACATTTTAAACCCTGCATTGTTGGCATTCATGTTTGCAAGTGTGCAGTCTTCTTCTTTCCTGCCTCTGTTGGTGTGTGGGTGTGTTACCTTCATGTGTAAGTACATTTACTGAAGTACTATGCCTATGTAGAACTTTGAGTCATTTGTACTTTACTTCCTCCATTTACCATTTCCATTTTCTTTCACTTAATACTTTACCTCAGTTCAGAGGGAATTATATTAGTAATAATACTTATGTACTTTTACTTAAGTAAAATTTTTAATGTAGGAGGCAGTCTAAGGAGCACCCTTAGACTGCAGAATTACTTCTTTTACTAAAGGACAGGATCTGAATACTTTCTCTATCTCTGCACAACAGATAAACAAAATGGAGACTGCTCCATAGGGCTTCTAGACTTGTGTCTCTTTTGTTGTTTTCCACTGTGCATAGGTGACCAAACTGGTGCGATAAGTGTAGGCAATCTAAAGTGAGAATCAAAAAAGCACCAATCATTTATCTTTCCTCTTTTTCCAGGCCGAACAGTTAGAGCTCACCACCCAGTCTCTCAAAGCAGAGCTTGAACGTCAGGGGCGCAGTTTGGAGACTTCTCGCCGTCGGGAGGAGGAGCTGGAGGCAGAGCTCCGCGAGGCCTCCCTGGAGGCTGAATCGCTTGCCCGGGCGCGAGACCAGGCACTGCTGGAGGCCTCGCGCCTGGAGCAGGAGAAGGAGGTGTGTCAGTCAGAGCTGGATGGCCAACGGAAGGAGGGGAGGCAGAGAGAGAGGGAGGCAGCGAGACTGAGGCAGCAGCTGGAGAGCACGACCCTGGCCCTCGAGCACAGCAACCAGAGAGCTCGGGCTCTGGACGCTGAGCACAGGTACACACACTCCTGTAGACGCACTTAACCTTGATCACGAGCTGAGGCAAGCAATTAACTTTACAAGGCATCAGAGAGTTACTCGGCTGCACCATGCATTTATCTATAATGTCAACTCTATCTTCATTCAACCTTCTGTCTGTGTTGCTGCTGGTGTGTGTGTGTGTGTGTGTAGAAGTGTGCGTCAGCAGTTGTCTGAGTCGAAAGAGCTCTGCACTCGACTGCAAGACCTGGAGAAAGACCTCAGCACTCGATTAACCAGCGTGGAGCAGGGTAAACAGCAGCTGCAGGAGCAGTACGCAGACGCTCAGGCCAAGATTAGCTCACTGTCCCAGGTGTGTGTATGTGTGTGTGTGTGTCTGTGTGATGTGGTAGTTTAGTCACTGACAGTAATCTCTGCTGCAGGGATGCAGTGGAGGGTAAACTCAGCTTTCTTACCTTATCTATGCAGAAGAAATTACCTTTTTAAACTGGGATTTGTTCTTATAAAGTCATAGTAATAATAGTCCAGTCACACCTGTCTATGTCTGCACTGAATACTAATTCAGTCTGTTCATACAAGAAAGCGACAAAAGTCTGTGAGGTCAAAGAATGTAATCAGCTGGATTTTTCAGTCTGTTGTTTATGGACACTATCGTCCTAAAATGTGAAAAGGAGTGAAAGGAGTCTCTGCTCAGAGGTGGAAAAAATTAAATCAGCCCCAGGAACACAACAGTAGTGTCCGAGGTTATGCCCTATTATTATAGTAAGTGCACAGTGTTTACTGTGCTGTATAGTACCCTCAAAAATTCCCACAGTGGAAAGAAAAAAATGAACACCCACAACATGTGAGATACTTTCTGCTAGCAATCCTAAAGTGCAATGCTTTGCATTTTATAGATGCAAAAATAAGCATTGTGCAACTCTACAGCTGTAAGTGATGACACAAAATGATGATGATTAGCAAGTGTCAAAAATATTGATATACTGCACGTTTGAAAAAACAATCAAAACAAAAAAATATTAAATATCTGGGGAAAAAAATCAATTTTGGTTTCTGATTGGATTTAGCCAAAGTCACAGTTTGATTGATAACTGTCAAGTCAGTGACTTTTTTTTCTTGGTTGTATATATTCATTTTATAGTCTACACACTGATAAACACTTACACAAGTTTAGATTTGTACTTTGTACACCCTTTCACTTTCCACATATTTTAAGGTTTGAACACTGTATTTCCCCCTTATCTCATTCTGTCTAGGACCTCTCCAATGAGCAGGCACGTTCTCAGAAACTGTCTGCTGAAGTTGAACGTCTAAGCCAGAAACTACAAAAAGCCGAAGCTGAACAAAAGGTGGCTGCAGATTCTCTCAACCAATCGAAGGAGAGAATAGAATCGCTCTCCCAGTGCCTTAAGGAAAAGGAATCTCTTCTCCAGCTGGAAAAGGAAAGAAGAAGTGTGGATGTGGACTCTACGTCTAATTCAAATTCAGACTCGTCAAACAAAATGCACATTTCTCAGACACAGACTCAGGACGCGTCATCTCTGGATCAATCCAGCAAAGGTTGTGACCTTTCCACGACCCATGATTATGCCACAGGAGAGACAGAGAGGCAGCTGAGTGAGAGGTTGGCAGAGCTGGAAAAAGAGGTGTGTATCTGTGTTTGAATATATTACTCTGTGCGTATGTGTGGGACTTGGATGTCTGTGTGGTTCAGTGTGACTTTTCTGTGAGGGAGATGATCTATATTATGTTGAAATTCTTGCTCTAGGGATGTTTGACGACTATCTACTCACAGTAGACTGCCACTTCCCCAAGTGCAGCACTTTATTTCCAGAACCACTGCTTTATCTCTGCTCATCAGTTTTTATAATGTCACCTCGGCTACTGTTAATCTTCCTTATCTCCTCTGCCGCTCTCTTGCTTCGGCTCTTACTCTTTCTCTCTCTCTCAAACACACACACATAAACTCTAACATCAAGCTGTAAGGGGCAGCTCCAGCATTACCAAGGTCAGGAATTTAATTCAACGCATTGCTTAGTAGGTATGGTACAGCATCAATGCCATCAAGATTTAAAGTTTTACATTAGGATAGATGAATCAAGGCATTATCACCTTGAGGGTTCAATCCCCAGTCCCCATCCCTACTAAGGTGCAGGCATGCTTCTTGATAGAGGAATACTCAGATTTTTTTCTCAAGTAAACATACCACTCCACTCAATTTGTATTAATTTTTTTTAGATGTTTTTCTAATCCTTGCTTTGCCTTTTACTGAAATGTAGTGGATCAGAAGTAGAAAGCAGCATCAAATGGTAGTGCCTCAAAGTTACACCAAAGTACAGCACTGGAGTAAATGTCTGTAGTCACTCTCCATTTCTGACACTGGCTAAGAGAATGGTACAGTGAAAAAGCAGAAAGGAAGAAATTCCCTGTGCAGCAGTATGATTCAGCGAGGTGTTGGTAGAAAATGTGAAAGAATCCAAAATGGAAAAAGAGCTATGGCACACCAGAACTGAGCCGCAGACTCTCTAGACAATGCACACATGAAATGTGTTGTCGCTATGCCAGTACTTGCAAAAATAAATTCACACTGTGCAGTGGGAGGAGAGCGGAGTTGTGGTGTGCTGGAAGTTAATTTTAATTTTGGATAAAGCAACAGATTTTAAACCTTCAGCAATTTTGCAAAATAGAACATCTAAATTTACCTAAATTTCTAATCTATCCATCAGAGCAGATTTTACAAAATAAGTCACAAATAAGTGTGCAGGTTTTACATTTCTTATAGATTTACACTAATATCATATGAAGCTGCTACCTGACTGAGAGTGTTTTGAAAGGTCAGCTGCTCCTACACGTGGCTGTGGACTCTCTATCAATATGAAAATTAAGAGATTTTTCTCTACCTCAGAAAGCAGTGGTGGTTGCAAGACAGGAGGCTTTGTTGTCGCGGTTATCTGAGTCCCAGGAGGCGTGTGAGCACCTTAAGGAGCAGTTGGAGGCCCTGCGCCGGCACTCCCTCAGCCTTCAGGACTCCTGCACCAGACTGCAGGCGCTGAACACCCAGCTACAGGTGACCTAACACACAGACAGAGATGAACAGGATTATATCTGAAATTATTTGTTATGCTTATTCACTTTCTTGCAGGGAGTTAGATAAGAAGATTGATACCCCTCACCTGTCTGTATTGTAAATATGTATCTGTAACAAGTAGCTGATTAGCTTAGCTTAGCAAAAAGACCACAATATCCATTGTTGCATATTACAAATTCATGTCCATAGTACATTTTATGGAAGGACAGTGCACGTAAAACTTCCTATCTGTGGTTTGTTGGCTTTCTGTTAAACCTTTGTACACAAAAACACCCATGCACAGGTGGACCAAGCATCCCTGAGCTCCCAACATTCAGCGGTGTTAGCGCGCTGCAGTGAGAGCGAGGCCCGGTGTGTGGCTCTGGAGGCTGAATCTAAGGTGTGGGTGCGGGAGCGGGAGGAGTCAGTGGCCAGGATGGACGCTTTGAGGCGGGATCACGAGCGGATGACGGCGCTGCAGCAGCGACAGGAGGTGGAGCTGGAGGAGCTGCTGGACAAACACTCGCAGCTGAGGAGCAACAACCGCAGCCTGGAGGCCCAGCACAGGGAGCTGGAGACCAGGTACCAGGGCACTAAATTAGACTCATTTATAAAGTGAAAATTCTTACTATAGAGAATTTTGAGTCTTTTTATATCTTAGTGAGGACTTCCTAAGAACAGAAATACATACAAGAACAGCACATAAACCCACTAACACAAATTGCGTTCTTTAGAAATACACAGCGTCTCTTCCTGTCGTACATTTTAAGTACATATTTATTTTTTGTTGGGGGTGAATGTTGTGTTTGCATTCTCAAGGTACAAGGAGCTCCTGGACGGTAAAACCCAGCTGGAGGAGAGAGAGCGGGAGATGAAGAAGGAGAGAGAGGAGATGGAGGCAGAGGCCCAGAGGAGACTGGAGAGAGAACGAGATCTGGAGAGGCTGAAAGACGACAACGAGAGGTAACAAATCCAGTCAGCTTCTTCAGCATTATATTCACAAGATCCAATCATTCTTTCTGGCCTTCATGCCTATCAAGTTCATCTGAATACAGTGAATCATGAGGAGCAGCACAGGCACTTGAATGCAAATGTACAGAATGCAGGAACAATAAAATTTAAGCCCAGAACAGTTTAGTGCAACAAACTATTAGAGCACAACAACAGATTTTTTGAAAAATGCTTTCCTGATCCCATCTTTTTGCATTTAATCCTCACACCCATCTCACTAAGATCTGAGGCGGAAAACAGATACAAGTGTTTCTGATTACATTTCATCTTGGGGGTGGTGGGTATGTAATGATGATGATGATAATCATAAGATACTTATGTACCATAATTAGTTCATCAACCAAGTTTTCATCATCATATTGATGCAATTGATTACTGACTGACTGTTCTCAAATGATGGGTTGCTGAGCTGGAATCAGGAAGGTCTCTTTTTTTCCAGTTGTCAGATGAAATGTGAGAGAAAAACATCTAAATATAAACTATGCAACTATGTAAGTCTGTGCAATTAAAATTGTCTCTTATATTCGTTTAGTCTGATATTTTAACTGAATGAAGGAAACTAGAACTTGAATTATTAAACCTAAATCGATTCATCCTTCAACAGTTTTGATAATTTCATAATTTACCGTTTCAGTAATTTCTTTGAAGTGGCTTTCATTTCTTCATGAAAACAGGAACTGGTGAACATAATGGAGCTAAAGAGCTAGAAATTTCCATCAGGAGTTGGTAGAGACCAAAAACAGAGCTAAAAGAGAATGAATTTTGGATTTACATTCACCATGTGTCCAGAAACACAACTCCAAATGAATAACTGGTCTGCTCAATGGGTAAATAAGTAACTGTTGGTTAGCAAGTTTGCTATATCAACTTCTGTCATTGTTGTGTTTACAACTTGTTTCCATTGCCCCGAAGTTGCCAAAAAATCAAACTGACAAAAATGACTAGTTCCAGCTTCTCAAATATGAATATTTTCTCACTTTTTTGTCTTCTATGGCTGTAACCTTAATATTTCTGGACTTTGGCCTGTTGGTCACACAAAAGATTGCCATTTTATAGACTGAACAAATGCATGAATCCATTAGTCTATAAAATAACCAGTAGATCAATGTACATGGACAGTGGCTGATGTGTTTAACAAAGAACAATTCTGTACACTGGTTCAATCTGAACTTAAATTAAAAAGTTTTATTCCAAAACACTTTGAATCCACACTGGGAAAATAAAATGTCTAATGTTTATTACTGAATACTAACAAATTTTCCCCTCAGTGATCATTATGAGTTTCATCTCATCTCATTACAGTTCTCATTACAAAATGAAACAAAGATGATTGCTTACCTCTATAATGCTACTATTTTGTAAGCAATAGTCAAAAACCTCTGAGTGACTCTGGCGATGCTCAATAATGTGTTCTTCGATCATTTTCTCTGAGATGATGTCAGATTTATCTGTTGGTAATTGTTTGGCTTTGTGGGGACTCATCATGTTGTGTAATAATCATAAGTTCTGCTTAGAGAGCACTTACCAAACAGTGATATACAACACATAACAATGACAGCCATGAGTAAAGCCCTTGTGTGTCGGTGTTGCAGGCTACAGGCCCACCAGAAGGAGTGGTTGGCGTTGCAGGCGGAGCTGTTGGCTCAGGGCTCAATGCTGAGGGGGGAGCTGAGCGCCGCCCAGCTGGAGCGGACTCGACTGGAGGGTGAGCTCAGCGCCCTGAGGGAAACCAACCAGAGCCTGGACCTTAACAACGCCCGCCTCACCAGCCAGTACCAGGTATTAACTAGACACAAACACACACACACACACACACACACACACACACACACACACACACACACACACACACACACAGAGGAATGCAGCTACACACCTGCATAAAGGTGTTTTGTATTCAAGCTAAAGGTAGAACATTCACATGCAAAAAAGGGATTTAGTACTTCACAGCAGGAAGACTCGGATACATTACCCTTTTGAAACAAAGAAACAAATGGATTAATTAATTGGGCAATTAAACAAAATTTATTAGAATTTCATTGCAGGTTTTTTGAGAGTGTTTTATAGTTGTGGTCAGGCACAAACAACTATCAGCATCAATGGGGAACAGTGACTGGCTGATTTCTAGCACTTGATATAAACCCAATTTCAGCTTGACATATCAGGAAAAAATGATATATTGGTCCAAACAGAAAATGAATACCAAGTAGCTAATAAGGAGCAGAGACATCTTTTGCCTTCAGAAGAGCTTTAGTCATCTGTGTAATGCTGTCAAACAGGCACTGAATATTGAAAACATTTTTTATGCTGGAAACTCTCCAGTCTGAGGGATGAAACAGGTGGAAATTGTAAATGGTTTATTAACTCAACCAGCAGATGTTTCCTTCTGCTGCTTCATCCAGCGACTCATGAAACTACTGCTGTCCTGTAAATGCTGGCAAAGGACATTTGGTCAGTTTATACCAGAAATGTCAGAGACACAGGATTGTCACAAGATTCAAGACAAACCAGACTTTTTCTTTGGATCATTGTCAATTGGTCAAACCATGAAAAGATTGACACCGCTCTCATGTCTTTAAGGTAAATATGTAGCCAGGTTAGCCAAAAGGTAACAAAATCCTCCTACCTGTACCTCTAAAGCTCACTAATGATGTGATTATGGTGGGGTTTTTTTGACTGGGAGCAGTTGCATGGCAACCAGGAGAGACCCCATCACGTTACTGCTCTTGGCCAAGAAATAGTGTAGCACCCCCCATAAGACAATAAATGGACATTTTTTTGGTATGGATTAATCAAATACCATGTTCATTAGTGAGCTTTAGAGGTGCTGGTAGGGGGATTTTACCTTCAAACAGAGCCAAGCTAACTATTGCTTCACGCTCTTCCCTAAGCTGAGCTAACAAGCTCCTGGCAGTAGCTGCATATTTACCAAGTAGGTATTAAGGTGGTATCAGTTTTTTATATCATCTAACTCCTGGCAAGAAAGTATGTGTTTTCCCATAAAGGTCTTTTAAATGACTAGCTAGTAGCAGATTAATGCTAATAAAATTAAACACCCAACTAGCTTCTCCTGTTGAGGCTAATGTACCAAATTATTTTCACAAATTAAATTATTTCTAGGTCATTTCTTGTCAGATCATTTCTTTGCCTACTCAGTTTAAACTGTCCCTTAAACCAGCGTATTAAGACAGTACTAATAGTATGGATACAGATAATCATGACATGTTTTAGCTGCTTTTAACAAGTAAAAGTACTGATATCGGTATTGGTTTCTGTGATCCTGGTCCTGCTGTTACTTGGTATTGGATCAAAACTGAGTTTTGTGCTATTGCCCAGCACTAGCTAAAACTAATCAAGCATCAGGATTCCCATGTGCCTTTCTGGATGCCTTCCTCAGTCGCCTACCATACCATACTGTAGGTAGTTAGGTTTAGACCCTGGAAATCACACACCCAGGTTTCTCATTATGCTGTTTTGCAGAGGGAGGTGGAGTAGTAGAAAGGTGGTGACTCATTGCTTTGATTAAAAGGAAAAATTCAAATTGGAGTCTGTGTAGGCGCAAAATTGACCTGTTGTAGCGGCTGTGCTAACTGACAGGGCTAGATTGGACAGGAGTGTGTGTAAGAAGGCAAACGTAATTGGAAAAAGATTCACAAATGGGAAAATTGGAGAGATGTTCAGTAAAGGTGTATTCATACCTGCTTTTATAATCTTGCTTGATAAGTGTTTTCAGATTTTAGAAATAGTTTGTGGTTGGAAGGCATTCTTGGAGTGTTTCCTAAGCTTAAAAATCTATTCAGATGTAGAAAGAGGCTGAAAGATGAGCCGTTTTTGCATTTTTTTTCACTACCTAGTTTTCACTAACCTCTTGCTTCTCAGTTTTGTCACACTGCAAAAATCTTGATTTTGAGACTTTTCTGAAAGCAAACAGATACTTCTACATACATTCGTAGGCATGCGTATATAGACTATATGATCTCACCAAGCCATTTATTTTGACTGACATTTATGGTCTTGCATGTGCAGCTGTTGACCCAGCTGAAGGGGAACATGGAGGAGGAGAACCGACAGTTAGCAGAGCAGAACCAGGGTCTGCTGAAGGAGAACCGGGCCTTAATGGAGCAGAGCCTGGAGCGCCGTGACCAGCACTATTCACAGCAGAGGGAGTACCAGTCAGTGCACATCCACACACACAAACATACACAAACCAGATAATTTGTTTCTGGCGAGAAAATAGAAGCAGATTAAAAAGAAAATCGGGTTTCTAACAAAGCATCTTAACAGTACTGTTCAAAAACGGTTCTGTAATTTGAATGCTGGCTCTCTCCTGTTTGTATCATGTTTTATATGCTGCATGTCCTTCTCCTCCTCTCCTACATTACCAGCTGTCCTATCTTCCTCCTTTTCCTCCTTTTCACCCAGCCCTTGATTGTGGAAGGCCCTATATAAATAAAACTGAATTGAGCTGAATTGAAAATGATTGCAGCATGAAGGAGCATGTTTATGTTATGTGTTAACATAATATTAACATAATATTAACATATTATGTTAGTTTGTTAACACATAACCTTGTATAACATAGTCTGAACTCATATTCCGTACATAAAACAGCACTTGTGTAAAGGCTTTAAACTGTGAGAGTTTCACAGTAAAACAGCACTCAGCAGTCGTCCTTTTAAATTACTAATAGCCTGGTAACAGATTAATCCAGAACTAATAGTGAGCATGCAGAGCTGGCTTCACCCTTCAAGTCTAATGAGCCAAATTCCTCACAAAATACATCTTTTTGTAGCTTAATTTTAAGCTTTCGTTTTTGAAAGGATCATTTTTGTCTGCTCAGGTTTCATTTTTTCCCCTTAAATTACAGATTAAAATGTCACTGTTAACATTTCACATTTCAGAGTGTTTCACGGTACATTTCAGTTCAGCACCCTGTCGAGTGAGGTCTATAGCCTCTTAAGCCTGTAACACTAGTGGGTCTCTATTACAGATGCATGTTAAACAGCCATCCATTGTTCAGACTGAAAATTAATATTCATTTTTAGTCCCTATCAGCATATCATCATTACAAAGACATGAGTCACACACAAATTACACAAAAAAGTACAAATTAATACTGAAGAGGTGTGGAGGTTTTCTTGTGTTAATGGTGCACTCCCATGAAATTGGTAGATAGAATAGATAGATAGATAGATAGACAGATAGATAGATAGATAGATAGATAGATAGATAGATAGATAGATAGATAGATAGATAGATAGATAAAGTGCAATAACTATTCAAAATGGCAGTGTATAATAAATGCAGTAAAAGTATGATACAGACAGTATGTATAGATGGTAGTGCAGCATTGTGCTCACCTGTCACACAGAGGAGAGCTGTTGTATAGTGTTATGATGAACGGTAGGAAGGCTTTCCTGAAACGTACTTTGTGCCAGCAGAGCTAAATGATTCTGTGAGAAAACGAGCTCCGCTGTCTCCGCAGTGCATCGTGGAGGTGATGAGATTGATTGTCCGTGATGGAGGTTCTGACCAATGATGGTCCCTACCTTGCGAATTAGTTTATTGATCCTGCTGGGATCTCTGGCAGGCATGCTGCTACTCCTGCAGACCACAGCACAGTAGATGACACTCACTACCTCAGACTGGTAGAACATCTGGTAGACAGAAAAAGGTCAGCAAATGCGAGTTGCAAATGTTCTCAAGTACACATTATTGTTAGAAATGTATCTTCAGATAAATGTCAGCATCTCACAGGTAGTGTGCATACATGTACTGGTGACAGACACTGCTGAAATTTAACTGGCTGGAGTTAAACAATGAGCGAGATGTTAATATCAAGCACTACTGTTGTAGACAAGACATGCCTTCCTTCAAGATGTCACTGAGACTCTGCCAAGTTTGTATTCTAATAGTTTGACTTGAGTCCATATCAAACCTGACTTGAACCAGTATTACCCTGTCCTGTGAGTGGATGCATAAGATTAAATACACATATTATTTGAACAGAATGCTATTTTTAAATATTTATATTCAGAGTAAGAGTAGGAAAAAACGTATTTAAAAAAAGCAGAGCTCTTAAAACCACTTTGGTGTACAAAAAAGGTTTTGTGTATTGTTTGAAAAACGTTAAACAAAATCTCACCAAATCCCCTGATCAGTCATTTTTCTTCTCAGTTATTTGATAAAGTATTATCATCCTAAAGCCTGAAGTTCAAAACCAAGGTCATACAGTGCATTTTAGAGCAGTTATTCAAACTGGAGTGTTTATTCCTGTAGTTCATTTGAGCAGGAAAGGCAGGTCTCTGTCCTGAGCCAGTAAACTGTGGTGTAGTTCATTAGGAGGGAGGATGTAATCCAAACTAACACCAGGATACAAGTCCAAATAGGATATCAGGGGCAGAAGGGGACGGATGTTATTATCTCATAGCTAGCAGTTTCTCTTGCTCAGAAAAAAAAAAAAACAGGAATTAAAAATGAAGTGAAGGCAAATCACAGCCTGGACTGAGGCTCATATTAAGCTTTTTCTTTGTGTTTATAGGTGGAATGAAAATTATAGGTGAATGGATCATGGAAAGATAAAATTACAAACAGGATGACCCAACAGCTCAATGACTGTGTTATGTACTGGTCCATGTCAATTGATATAACATGTAAACAAATACAAAATACAAATATGTACCAAATATCAAATGTTCAGTCTGGTTCAGATTTTTGAAAAAATATAGTTGTAAATGTACATTTAAGATAAACTGTCTTATAAACATTACACTTTCTTTAGTAGAAGAAAGCGTGAAGACTCCACACACTTCACAGCCATATAGGCTTCTTACCACTCAGCAGTTTCAGAGTGTCATATATTTATTTTTTTACCTGTCAGGAAAAACATTCATGACTTTGGAAAGTGCGAAAGACAGTTTAGATTGTTTGATTTACAAAAGTGTTTTTGCTTGCCATCATTTGCTTGACATGAAGCAAATGATGCAGTGACTTTGCCTTTCCAAACTAATGTTGCGGGGAAATGTTGTGAATCCAGAGAGCAAACATATGAGAAGGCATCACCAGCTTTCATAAAATGAATCGAACTGGCCTTCAAGGGTTCTTCATCAAACTCTAAACTCACTCTTATTTCATTAATTTGATACTGATCTGCTGCAAGCTGGATGACTTGGTTTGTAGCTGGTGCACATACTGAGGGAGGGGGAATTTGAGGATCTAATACTGCACAGATCTGAAGGACACAAAAATACCTAGTGCTGATGGCCATAGGATTAAATTACAAAACATGTAACAAGATAGACTAGCCAGTCTGAAATATGAAAACAAGGTCGAAAGCAATGCTAGCATTTCTGTGAGGCTGTACAGCATGCTGAGCTAAGCAGGTATAATGTTCACCATGTACACCATCTTAGATATTGTGTTAGCATGCAAACATTTGCTAATTAGTACAAAACACAAAGTACATCTGAACCTGCTGAGAACACCTTTAGTCTTGCAGGCATTTGGTCAAAAATCAGCTGATCACCAATCAAATTTCTTGGAAAATAATCCTACAATTTTTGAGACAGGTCTCCTAAAACCACAAATGTGAACCCCACTGTAGCGCTATAGGAAACCTTGCCCAACCCTGTTATCCACTGAGCCATGCTGTTAGCTTGGGTAAAATCAGCTAATTATAGTGAGATTAAGTAATATACAGTATTATGAAATGTTGCTTGCTATTTAAAAACATTTACTATATAAAGAGGTTTTTTTTGTTGTGTTTTATAATAAGATGATCCAGTGTGTACAACAGGACTTCCTGATTTCTTTCCATTATTTCTCCTTACAACAACAGAAAAACATTTATTGGTGATCTATCCAATAGCTGTTAAGAAATTTCAGTGTGGGCCAAAATTATGGGCCGATCGAACAACCAACAGTGCCATTCCTAGAGCCATGCCGCTAGCATGGCTAAAAATGAACAAAGGCCTTGATACTAAACTAAATATCTCATTTTCCATCGCTGACCATTGCTCATCTGCACTAACATTGCTGATCTTTTCCACCCACATCAGTGTGTCAGTAGCCAACAATCAGCTCATACTGTCTGTGACTTTGTGTTCAGTATTTTTATACTCAGCCCTCTTTCATTCAGGGGAGGTTTGCTGAGCGCGCAAGCTATTTCTCAACACTGTCCTGCTTTATGTTTGTCCAAACCAAAGCTCGAACCCCGGACACTCTGCTCACCAGTGCCACATGACCATTAACATCCACATGCAGTCTCTTTTCTGATCTGATGGTTTAAAAAGAATCCAGTTCAAACAGCACAGCAAGCTCAATTTATCAGCACAGAGTTTATAGGACTGAATCACACACCATCAGCTCTGTTATATACACACTTCCAGAATAATCCCATCTACTCGCACAGATAATAAATGCATGAAATGAATCAAACAGACCTTCCTACTCAGTCTTTTTTTTCCTTTATCCTCCACTGAGCTGCTTTGTCCTGATTCTTCATATGTTTTATTTCAGGGAGAAGCTGAGCGAGCTCCGTCGGGAGAAACAGAAGTTGGTGGAGAAGATTATGGATCAGTATAGAGTCCTCGAGCCGAACATGCAATCTCCAACCACCAAGGCCAAGTACTATATATATGTATATACATTACATGTATCTATACCGGGACATAGAGCTGCCAATTTATTGTATTGCATCATACCTGCAGTACACAAGGCAGGGGTAGGCAAGTGTTTATGTAGCACAATTCATACACACAGGCAATTGAAGGTGCTGTAACTTTAAAGCTGCCCTAATCAATATTTCTATAATAAAAATATATAAAAGGATAACATGAAAGCAGTGTGACAGTGTGAAAGGGCTCGCTCAATCTGCAGCTCTTCTTGGTTTTATTGAGCTTTATAGAGAGTTTCTTATTGTTTAGCTGTCTTTACTGTTTTTGTTCACTCCCACCTCTCACAGTCGTTTTCGACTGCAGCAGGCAGCTGTTTTCAGTGACAAAGCTTTAAAAAGCCACTGTTCACTGCCTGCCCAGCACCAGACAGCAGACAGACATAGTTAGAGTCTAGCTGGTGAAAATAGTGGAGAATTTAGCAGCTAAAGAGCCAGATATTTCCTTCAGTAAATGACGGAGACCAAAAACAGAGCAAAAAAAAAAGTGAAATTTGGACGTACATTCATCAGGTGCACACAAACATGACTCAGAATCAACATTAATGCTACTTTGTAACTGCTGGATGTGTAAATGAGCACGTGCTTGTGCAAGTTCGCCATTAACTGCAACTACTATTTTTTTTTTAAAAATCAAAACATTTTGTGCATTAAAATGAAGAAAATCAATTCGAACTTGTTACGATGTGATTTCAAAATTGTTGCCATGTCACATTTTAGTCATTCTGTTGACAGCTGGCAAGCACTTATGAACTGAGATAGCTGCACTCCAAAAACACAAAACACATAAGTACTTTGGCCTTCAATTTACCTTTTCAACGTTCTTTTGGGTTGGAACAAGTATTTGAGAGGTGGCAATCCACCAAAGGCTTTCACCCAGAAAAGGGATATGTTTTGAATTAAACACAAGGCAGCCATTTGCATTAAATGATTATTTTTCATTCAAACCCTTTTCCTTGTTTTGAAGACTCTTCTTCCAAACTGTTTGAGAGACAGAATGTTTTTTTCCCCTGTTTTAGTTTTGTCTAGTGATGGCTTCCCCCACGCCTACCTTATACTCTGAATATGTTCAGGTTTGCAAGTCATTGTTTGGTGGGGTATTAAATTGCATTTAGGTTGTTTGTCTGCTGAAATGTTGAGTTTTCAGAACAAGATTTGAGGTTATAGAGCGAGTAAGTCTCTATAATCCTCTGGATTAAGGGTTTCTATTATATATTATTAGTGGTGCATTGCTATGCATGCACACTAGGCACCTCTATAGCAAAGCTATAGAGGTACCTAGTGTGCAATGCAAAGCATGCACACTCTTGTTCTTCCCGTTCATCTTCTTCTTACTTCTTCTTCCTTCCCGATTTTCGGTTCGTAACTCGTCCCACACCGTTGAGCGCACATCAACAAATGATACATCAAAACGTGCGGCTCGATCGGACTCGGTGTGCTTGTATTTTGTTCTCCAGAATATTCACGTTTCGCGAAGAAATTCGCAAAAAACTGCGAAAAATTTCCCATAGAGAATGAATGGGAAATTTTCAAAAAAGTCGCAAATTCTCCCCCTTTTTCAAACATCAACTGCTCTGGCATACTTTCACCTAGAAACACCATTCAAACTGTAAAATGTAGACACAAGTCTCGTGTATTCGGGGTGTATTCAACTTTTTCATAAGTTGTGTAGTTTTTGAACTGTGAGCCCTAATTGATCAGCAGTGATTTTGAAAAAATTCAGGCTTTTCAATGAGTGTGTATTGCGGAATGTTCCAGGCTAGAGTGGGAGGTTAGAGTGGAGAGGCTTTAAAAAAACTCTCTGAAATTTTTTCTTTACACGACGACTACGGCCACAAATTTTACTCTAGAGCAGTGAAATTCTCCAAAGTTGTAGCCACACTTGTCCTCTCTCTCACAATGTGTTTACTTTTTCTGTAGGATTTACAGTTTTTCTTTGGCGTGCCTTTTAGCGACAAAAGGAGCTCTCAACTGCTCCATTGACTCCAATGTTAATCGAGCAGAGGATTTTTGGAGAAAAGCAGAAAATCCCCTTTTTTGAAACTTGCTTTAAAATCCACATTTTAGACAGTAGGACCATAAAAAATAGATTCAGGTCTTCCTTAAAGTCTTGTCTCTTTGACGGTGCCGTTTGTTTAGCGATACCATGTTTTGTTTTTCCATGGATAGCAGTTGTTCGGCAGGCCCGATTCGGCCGAAAATGAGCTCGTCAGAGCACCTGTGAGCTGCCTCAGCGGCGGGAAAGCTCATCCCCATGGCAACCGTGACTGCAAGAGCTGTGGCTCTCTCTCTCCCTGTAATAACTCTATGTCTCTCTGTCTTTGTAATTAAAACTATAGCAGAACTATAGGAGTCAAAAGGGGGCTGTGCATAGCACAGCCCCCTTTTGACAAAGACACAGACACACACACACATACACACAGTGCTACCGCACCGCACAATATTTAAAGAGGCACACAGACACACACACACCCACACAATAGTCAATACTGGGTTGTGCTTCGCACAACCCAGTATTGACTCAGACCCACTCAGGCACACACAGACAAACACAAACACAGACACACACAGACAGACTGACACACACACACACACAGTCAATATTGTGCGGTGCGGTAGCACCGCACAATATTGATCGCACCGCACAAAGACACAGACACACACACACATACACACAGTCAATATTTAAAGAGGCACACAGACACACAGACACACACGCCCACACAATAGTCAATACTGGGTTGTGCGAAGCACAACCCAGTATTGACAGAGGAACACAGACACACACAGGACAGAGGCACTCAAACACAGACACGCACACACACACAATAGTCAATACTGGGTTGTGCGAAGCACAACCCAGTATTGACACAGACCCACTCAGGCACACACAGACACACAGACACACACACCCACACAATAGTCAATACTGGGTTGTGCGAAGCACAACCCAGTATTGACACAGACCCACTCAGGCACACACAGACAAACACAGACAGACTGACACACACACACACACAGTCAATATTGACAGAGGCACACAAACACAGACACACAGACACACAATAGTCAATACTGGGTTGTGCGAAGCACAACCCAGTATTGACACAGACCCACTCACGCACAGAGGCACACAGGCACACACAGGACAGAGGCACTCAAACACAGACACACGCACAGACTCATATACACACACACACAATAGTCAATACTGGGTTGTGCGAAGCACAACCCAGTATTGACACAGATCCACTCAGGCACACACAGACAAACACAAACACAGACACACACAGACACACACACACACACACACACACAGTCAATATTGTGCAGTGCAGAAGCACCGCACAATATTGACAGAGGCACACAAACACATTCAGACACACACACACAATAGTGTCAATACTGGGTTTTGCGAAGCACACAACATTACTAGCAGTGCAATGCACCACTCTCGCGATTTCCCAAAGGGAAATTGTCTAGTTGCTCATTATGATTTTTTTCCACTTTATTCTCTATATAATGTATTATAATGTTAAGAGGTTTTTGTGTTTTTGGACCACAGCTCATTCAGTTCATAAGTAGCTGTAAGTTTAACAGAACACCCAGTTTGTTCAGAGGAAACATGCCTGTGTTGGACAGTTGACAAGCATTTTGTACCATAAATGTAACTTTTAATGATCAGTATTGTCGTGTACAGATTGTTCATCTGTCACAAAAGTGCATTTTATCTCTAGTGCTACATTTTAATATGATAATGACATTTTAATTATAATATTTCAAAATAGATTTTTTTGATGTTATGTTACAAAGTGCTTTGTTTGGCCTGATAAATGACAGCTGCCACCTTGAGAAACGTTTTGCTCTCATTTTGACATTTCATGTAAGGGGACAAACACTGTGTGACGCACTATGCATCATTCTTAACAAGATGCAACTAGTGACACTTGGCACCCTCCTAGTGTTTTCTGGAAAATCAGTGCACACACACACAGACAAACACACACTCCTAGCTCATCCCTCTTTGTAAATGGTCCCTGTCCTCTGTGTCCTCACAGGAAATCTAACTGGATTGCAGACAGGATGAAGAAGCTAATCAAACCCCGCGGAGGAGGAAGAGAGGGACGCGCCCTCTTCACCGCCGCGGGCAGCGTGGAAAACCTGGCCGACAGCGCTGAATTTACATCAGACACACAAGCACCTCAGCCTGGTGAGACCACACACACACACACCGCCTCTCTTTCTCACGCACAAACACAAGCCGACTGGTTTTCACAAAGATATGCTCACATGCTCACCCCACCAAGCAAGGCTACAGGCATGCATACAGATCATCTCATGACTACCAAGTGTGGTCGGCATTGATACCACTCTCTTCTCCTTAGATCTCTCCCTGTAGAGTGCCAAGACTTACTGAGGCTGGCTTTCTCTGCTAACCACATGTTGAAAGGAAAAAAATTTGCAAGGCTTCATTCTCTTTTTATGCACCTTGACTGTGGAATGCATTTACTGACAGAGAGAGGGGGAAAAACTCTCTGCAGAAAAGCCAAAATTTAAGCCCCAACATGCATTCATGATATGCTTTTCTCTCTTTTTGACATACTCTCACTATCCCCTTTTAATTTTATCTTCCCTTTCACCATGTTTTCTATTATCCCCCACTAGAACTCTGCTTTCTTAAATTGTTGTTGTCATCACTCAAACTGGGAGGCCTGGCTTGTTCTGTTCCTGGTGGTTTTTATTAGGCCCGTATTCCTAGAGAGACACGCCATCTCTCAAACCAAGTGGAAGAAGCACAAAATCTCTCCAAAATGGATTTGAATTGTTGTATTTACAAAATGATGCATGTAGCAATCACAGTATATAAAAGTAAAAATAATTCAAATCCTAGTTTAATAAATAAACAAATAAACAAGATGACTGATGCCTTTTGCTCTAAAGTAGAGGGAGGTTGCATTTCCCACAATAACTCTACTCCTTCCTATTTTTGCCTATTTGTTGTGACCTTTCTCATAACACCCACATTTAACCCTAAAACAAACTTGCTTTATGGCTGGTTAACGTGACCTGAACCACTGGTCTCAGGTCAGGTTTTTTTAGGTTCCAGTCAGTGTCCAGTCTCTGAACAGACTGGAACAAGTTCTGCCAGAACGATTCTTCATCTCATTACACTCAGGCTATAAGTCAGATTTTATGAATAATTGTGAATATGAATAATTCTCATTAAGTTTTTTTTTCAGTTTTATATAAGTTGCTGTTAAATAGGTTAGGACTGCCTTTTTGAATGTTAAGATTGGGCTTGTATCAGTATATAGCTCCTTACATTACTTATGCCCTAGAAATGCACTAGACATATACATTTTATTCCCTTATCTATGCATTTTAAGAATGAAAATTGTAATTTAAAAAACACTAACACTAACTCATTTTAGACCAGCTCATTTACCCATTTTAGACATTTTCACTGTTCACATTTTGTTCAGTATCATCCCTATTATTACTTTTTTCTCTTTCAACATTATTTATTTTCGCATCTCTTCATTCTCATATTCATTGACCAGATGCACATTAGACAATAGTTGTCTTAAATTCACACAAAGGCAGAAGGAAATTAAATTAATTTATGAAAAGAGATTGCTATGTTTAAAAAATATCCACATATTTGATTACATATATGTCTTAAATAACAGTTTGCAGAGTTATTCATACATCTGAGGAGGAATTAAAAAAATACTCAACTTTCAACTTTTATCTGTTCATATACTGCTTATAATTGCAAAAAAAATGGGACTAAGCACTGACTTTACAGGTATTTTCTACATCAGCAGAGCAAAGTGCTTCACAGTGTTACTCATTCATTCATACAAAGCGATGGAGGTTTCAGGGTTTAATGTGTTGCTCAAGGACACTTTGACATGTGGACAGGAGGAGCCAGGATTCGAACCACTAACTCTATGATTAATGGGGCCATTTCTACCACCTGAGCCCACAATTATCACATTTCCTTAATTAATTTCTGCACCTGCCATTGTCAGAGTTGCTGAAACTGCATTTTCACTGGAAGAAAAGTTCTTATGTACGTTCCTGGTTTGTGTTGTAAAGCAATTGAGCACATTACACTCATTTTTTGGAATGAATGAGGCAATGATTAAAAGATCAAATTATTTAAGAGATCAAAATGTTATCAGCTACTGTATAACATCACTACCATGGCCTTTGTATAAACATGGGATTTAAGTAATAATCACCTTGAATTCATTTCTTACTGTTTCCAGATCCCCGCAGCGCTCCAGTCTCTCCCTCTCCCTTGAGAAAAACTCCATCCCAGACAGAACCAGATATTTCCGTTCCAGGGACTCCAGCCTTGCGTTCTGGCTCTGGGGGCCGTCGTAAGCTGGGATCCCGTCACGGCTGGGGGTTGGGCTTGGCCAGAGGAGGCTCTGGAGTTTCCCAGTCCTTCAGTCCTGGTGACAACAAGACACCTCCCCGCCAGCGGCTGCGCTCCAGCCAGAACACCGCCACTGTCCTCTGGGAGGGAGAGAGAGGCGAACCGACCTCAACTCAGGTAGCAGACGCACCATTGGCCAGTCAAGAGAGTGTCGAGGAGAATGGAGGGAAAGGTGAGAAAGAGAAAGAGTAATGAGGGAGATGGGTTTTTATGTCCGTGCACTTTAGAAATATCTACCCTAACCAGTCTGATTTTCAATTAAACAAGGAAAACTGCAGAATAGTGATATTTTATGAAAGAAATGTTCAAATGTTCATACAAATGTTCATGTTCATTTTTTAAATAAAGAAGTAAATTACCAGTTTTGATAGATAGTTTTAAAGTGTGTGTGTGTTTACCAGTGTACTGTATTGCAGCGTATCGAAGTAGATCTATGGGGTGACAGGTTAAATATCATAATGAATAAAAAATGGACTAAAGTAAAACTGTACCAGGAGAGCGCTGGTAACATCCGCAGTCACTCAAAATAAATATATTATTCTTTGAATTAAAACATGCATGTACCTATTAGACTGTGATCTTCTCTGCGTTCCAGACAGTCAACACTCCAGTGACAACACTGCGATGCCCTGAGAGAGACCTACAGCTGACTCTTAAAAAAAAAAACAAATGGTTTATATTAAGTCCCTCTAGCAAACTGTTTCAGTACAGCTTGTTGTATGTCTGACTATTTTAAATATAAGATCCTTGTAGTATTTTTGAATACATGAATAAATCCTCTTATCAATGATTTCCAGTGTTGTGAAGGAATTAACCACCTCTTGTGTGGAGCCGTAATACTGACAAAATGTAGTATAACCGTTATTAGACAAGTCAGAATTAAAGCGAATACATTAATAAATAATATAATTTTTTACCTTTACCATGCATTAGATGATACGTTAATATAAGTTCTGTATTTGTCTTTAAGCAGCTCATTTACTTTGAACAATTTACAACCTTCTTGGTTCTTTTTATTTATTTATCGATTCCCTTTTTTAAATTAAACATTGGTTTCCCCAATTTGTTTTTGTGCCTAAACTGAATCTTAACAGTCAGGGCATCAGATTAGAAAACACTACAATTTGGAGACTTGTTGAAAATACTGAAAATACTGTTGCTGAACACACTGAGCACCAGCCTTCGCAGCAAATAACTGCTAGCTAAAGCTAACTTAAATCATAAATCTAAAGCAGCTGGTCCACATACTGCTGTAACATTGCTGTATAAAGTCTTAAAAGTTACTCATAAAGGTTACTTAGAAGTTCACACATACAGTGCTTATTATCTCTATGTTCAGTTGCATGTCCTCATAAAGAACCAGCAGATCAGAGGTTACAGTATAGTATATCTGTGTTTTTGATTCAGTCTTTTACTACATTTTGTCAGTCTCGGAGCTCTAGTCACACTGTAAATCACTCAGAAGAGACCTTCAGCTCTGCAGTGTGTGTGGAAATATTCAATTACAGATGCTTAGAGAGGAGATCAGAAATATCAAAGTAGATTCATGAGGAACATCATATATGTGGTATACATATAGTTCAGCAGTGGAAGAAATAAACAAGTGGAGCAGAGCAGGTGGAAGTAAAAGCCCTCATATGCAAATTTCACTCAAGCATTAAAGTTCAGAGCTAGAAGTGCTTCATCTTGTCTTCCATAAACCTTTATAGGATTAACTTAAAATGTTCAGCGTTCCCGCTGTTCCCTCTGATCGCCTCTTCTTTAAGTTGGCTCACTCAAAGTCAAAAAAGTATCACTTTTATGTGCTGATCACATATTTTGTGAGACATGCTTCAAGGTAAAAAGGAGAAGCTGTCAGATATTAGTCACTCACGAAATGCTGAATTATTAGCTCTGAAACAAGGTGAACCAAAAGCATAAAGATCTCTGGACTTGGTGTATCTAACAAATGTGCTACTGAAATCTATTTAAGATTAGTATTTAAGAAAAGATCTAGGAAGAAATTATTCATTTGTCTGCAGTCAATTTTGAGGCATCTCTCTGAAGGTTCGATTTATGCACTAGGCAAAATAAATACATAAGTATAATGATAAATCAAATTGTAACCTTCAGATCAGATGTGTGTGCAGTGGAATAAGCTTGGTAAAACCCTGCCATCTGGCTCACATATGGTTGAAAAGCCCATTTCATTTTGGGGTTCCTGTGTAAATCCAGCCATTGATCTAATGGCAAATGATCTGCACCCATGTCTTAATGAGAATCCTCCGTAACTCCTTACGCTGGTGCACCAAATGGTGTCAGTGTAGAGCTGGCCAGGCCTCTGTCAACAGCCAGACAGACAGACGGATGAAGAGGGGGGAATTAGCATGCAGCTTTCCAAATGAGCAGACCTGAGAGTTCATCATGAAGCTAAAAGGGCCCTCTTATAAGACAGGCAGCTTCCAAAGAGCTTCTGCCACACAGATTAGGACAAGGATACGTCAGCATTTCCGGTAGGGGTTGTTTTTGTGTGTGCAGAAGACAGCACTAAGGATAATAGCAGGCTGTAGCTCTTTCTCTTCAGCCACCCCTCCCCAAAAACACATCCCGAATTATGATTTGCAAATGACAAATGGATCGCTAATACAATTCATGAATTATGTAGTTGTCATGGTGACATTAATCAAAAAGCAGACCCCTTCTCTTGGCTCCGAACATTGTGTTTGTGGAATTGAGATGCATGACGGGGGCTGCACAGCGAGCCGCCTGAGTGAGCGCAGGGCAATGCGATAGCAAGATATTGGTTCTGCCAGTCACTCAGAGGCTTATTATGAGTGCAATGCAACAATCACACGGCCTCAGGCACAAAGACAGACAGCGCCCACAGACAAACAGTGAAGGGTAAGGCTTTAAATTCTCAACGGAGGTGCCTTGTGGTTGTGCACGCAGCGAGAGTGTTCACAAGTTATTTCTCCCCCTTTTATAAACCTCTGCACATTATCAGTAAATTCTTAAAGAGGAGCACTCGAAAAGGAGGATGAATAATATCTTGCTGAAATAAACTACTATTTTGAAGGATGGCATTGTTCCTGCGAGCATAACAAGCAGCAGTAACATAAAATCAGTCTAAATAAATAAATAAATAAATGAAAGCCTTGAAGGTTAAAAAAAAATAGTTGGAGAAAACTCTTGGCACAAAGTGAGTGATTAAGTGCCATCTCCACACCTGATTCCTGAAGCGATGAATGATGGATGGCTGCCTCGGTCAACATCACGGTTGGATCTCAAGAGTCTGCGCAGCTGCTTTGTTATTGAGCACCTGAGGGGTGTAACACTATCTGTGAGAATCACTTTCTCGACCCTCCTTTTCAGTGTTTTTGGCCTTCTTCCTCTTGTAAAGACTGCCTTGTTCTCTCTCTCTCTCTCTGAAGACTTCTCTCTCTCTTTTCCTGTTTCTCAATGAAACCTTTTCCGTCTATTTTCTAGCCAAGAAGGTTCTCTCTACCTCTGTGGTCCTGTATATCTTTCCTCATCACCCCCTCAGCCCGTTTACCTCCATTCCTTGCCTGAGCTATCAAATTTTAATGACTATGTCTTACTAAAGAGCCTCCAGTGACCAAAAACCCCACTTAAACCACTTAGTCCACTAACTGAACAGACTGGGCATCCTAAGTACTTAGAGGTGCATTAGATTTTTGTCCAGTCCTGGTGCTTGGTTCTGAGATGAATCTGTGCAACTATCAACTGAATCCAAATCAAGTTGTTTTTCAGCTCTTCCCAGGCTCGTTTCTGCAGTCTGGCTGATTTAGAATCAGCTCACACCACTGCAGCTTCACTTGGGGTTAATAAAAAGTTGTAATTTGTGTATTGTTGTTAGGCCTTTTCTCCCAGCGGAGGCCCCCGTTGGGGCAGGCACCGAGACAAGAGAGTGGTGAGGTGATCTTTGATCAAGAAGTGGTGGTGTAATTCAATTAATTATATTTTGCTCTAGGCAACAGAATTCTGGGAGGGGATCATTGAGAGGGAACACAATACAACTAGGTGGAAAAATAACAAGTGGAGTGTGTGTGCGCGCGTACACCGGCTGACCCTGTAACCTCGCCTCCTCACAAAACTGTCAAAATCTCTGTGCTTTCACCGGGCTTTTACTCAATGAGGTTAGCCCAAAGGTGAGTCTGTTCATCTATAACTTCCCTCCCTCTGCCTCCATCCATCTCTCCATCCCTTCCTCTTTACCCCACACTCCCCCCTCTCTTCTATTTCATCATCCTCCTCCTCTCTCTCTGTGCTTCGTTCAGGTTTGTTCTTCCTCTCCTAACAGTTTGTCCCTGCAGCTCCCATCCCTCCTCCTCCTCCTCCTCCTCCTCCCTCATGCACTCCCTTTCTCTCCCCTAGTGTATTAAGGGGCTTTGACGCTCTCAGTAAAAGCTGATTTATTCTCTGGGTGGTATCGATCGGTTTCTGCATTAAAGATTATAATTCATTACCCCGGCCCCTTTTAATACATTAAACACTCAAAATAAAAATAAAATAACCCCCACCCACCCAGACTGCCTGTGTCCTGAGGGTGCGGGAAAACACTCTTGTCGAGACGTCCGGCCTGTCGTCCTGGGCCCCAGCGCTCCACCCGTGTCTGTGTGTATGTGTGTCACTGACTCAGGCATTGAGACACTCAAAGGAACACACTCACACAGTCGGATACAGCTTAGATGCATCAAACACAGGCAAAAGCACACATGGTGTCACAAACACACAAAGAGAAAATAGTGAACAATAGATAGACAGATTTGCAACAAGTAACTGCTTAACTGATAAGCAGAAAATCAATTGTTTTAGTGACGTGTAAAACACCAAACATTTTCTGCTTCCAGTTCCTCAAATGTCAGGATTTATATCATGGTTGACAGAGCATCTTTGGGTTTTGTGGGGTTGGTCAGGCAAGATAAGGCATTTAAAGATGCCATTTTCGGGACCTTGGGTGACCCCCTGACTTTGACTATAATGCCACCAGCAGGTTGAGAATTTTGGATCAGAGTCAAACATCTCAACAGCTTTTTCAATGGATTTCCATGAAATCTGCAAAAGAGATTCATGTTCCCCTGAGGATGAATTGTAATAAGTACCATTAAGTACTATCATCTCATCCAGTTAAAATTGGAATTTTCTATGCTTCATGTCCAAATACCTGCAAAAGTAATGACATTCCCATCATCCTAATGAGCACTAATGACTTTGTGCTTAGTATTAGTTAGCAAATGTTAGCATGCCAACATGCTAAACTAAGATGATTAACATCATATGAATAACCTGGTGAACATCCTTTTTAGCATTTAGTTCAAACCAGCATCGTGCCCAAGTACAGTCTGACACAGCAGGCAGCTTAGCTGTAAACTCATAGTCTTATTTAACATTTCTTAGACTGGACGATTACTTGAGAAACTAATCTGCAGACTTTTTGATCACAAAACCATCAGTTGCAGGCCTGATACATAGTTAGACTCAACCAGTGCTTTGGCCACCAACAGAATATAGATTCTTTCCAGACAGGTCAAGTTAAGGATTTGTGTACTGGCTACGTACACTCCCCTGTTTGTCAATACAGCTAGCCTCTGTGGGATAGTAAGGATTTAAGGAGCACCATGTGTCCCATATTGATTTTACCCCAAATGGCTGCACCAATTCCCCGCACAAAACAAGATTGCCCTTCCCCATTGACTTGACAGATTGATTTTGTATCTCAGCTGTTAGGACTTGAGGAGCAATCCCTCTGATTCTGCCTCCTTGCACTGTCACTCTGACGGACAATTTCCCTCTTCATCCTTACCTCTCCCTGTCTCTCCTCTTTTTCCTTCCATTAAAGGACTCTTCTACCTCTAAGCTCTAACTTCTCTCTGTCCGGCCTCCCCCCTCCTCCTGCCTCTGACTCCCCCCTTCTGCCTCTCTTTCCCTCTGACAGGCTTTCAGACAGTAAATCAGAGACATTGATCCAGCGCAGCGCCCAAGTGTCCTGGATTCTGCTAAAGAGCCATTTTCATTTCACAAGCAGTTTACTGGCCTGGCTGCCCCCCACCCGTAAACATCACCCTCCTCCCTCTTCTCTCGCTCTCTCCATCATGGCCTCATCCATACACATTACCCATCTCACCTAACTGCCAGATCCTGATCCTCTCTGAGTGCCTGCTGCTATTTTTCCCCCACTTTTTGCTGCCGACTCTCAATTTTCTTAGAGGAGAAATACCTTGAAAGACTTGAAATATTTTACTAATACATACTGACTGGGCAGACACTCTTATAAACTGTACCTACGTCCTTCCATAACCAGGGTCCAGAGCTCAGCTGGGCTCCTTGAATTGGTTCCAAGAGGTCTGACTCCAGCAGAATCAGGACTAATTTACCTTCTCAATAATTTCTTTGACATCAGCACAATGAAGAAATGCGTGGGGTTACTTTGTTAACAGCTTTCTCTGTTCCCCAGCATGATCGCTATACAGCTCTATAAGGTAGTTTTTTAAATCTAAGTCTATTTAATACTAAAGAAAAGGCAGCCCACAGTTGCTGTTGTATTCCAAAATAGCTATATATCATACAAACAGAAGAAATCTTTTTCTCTAGGCTCTGGAAGGGAAGTGTATACTTTACAGTGTATTTACATATAAATGTAACATGGCATTGGTAGCAAGTTTCTATAGCTGTGGTCGTGCGAGATAACTTTCTGTCTGCATTCAAACATCTGCTGCTGTTTGTGGGATACACAGTGCAGACTGTGGACAGAGACACATCTTCTATTGTTTTGTCTCCTTATAAGCTCATTTGATGTGAAACAGAGACTGAAGGTGTTGAACGGTGTAGGAATCAATCCACACCGTACAACAAAAAATACAACTAACATAAGCTAATGTAGGATGTGTAGACAGAGACATTTACATTCATACCCTTTACAGACACACCTTTGTACACTCACATGAATACAAAGTAATAAATAAACAAAAGCCTGTGCAGCAGGGGTAGGAAGATGAAAGACCTTAAGTCAGGACTTAAACTTCATCATCATTGTTTCATTTCATAGCCAGTATACTGGAGGACAGAGCCAAAGCAACCAAAGATGAGCCACTGTTCAAACACTTACAGATGGCAACAGATCCCGCCGCTTATTTGAGAACTGATAGGTCTATCTGTATTGAAGTAGCACTGGATGATGTGTTGTGATGTAAAGGCAATATTTTTTGGGATGAGGAAACTGTGGCAAAAGATTGTGAACTTTGAACCTGAAATTTTAAGCCAACATGGATGAGGAGTCCTTAAAGTGATCAGAGGTAAATGGAAATTTGAACAAATGGTCAACTCCTACTGGTAAATATCACATGATATGACTGAAGCTCAAGAACAATGGACCTCAGTTTACAGAGAGTTGTTAGTTTTGTTAGTTTTTTTTTCAAGCCCTATGACCAACAGCAGAACAGACTGATAAAAAAACAACTTCCTTAAAAACAACTTTTACTTTGAATTACATGATTGAAAACACTGCCACAAAGATGGGTCATATTAGTTCAAATACCCAATACCAACCCTTGCAAAGACCACTGATTGCGTGATCATATCTGTCAGTAATTTCAAATTAATGTCTGTTTAGGATATGCTGTTACGATTTTTCCAGACGTTTAAAGATAAAACCCTGGAGCTCCATAAATTTTCTCATGTGGCTTATAATGATCACAGCCCACAGTGGTGATTGTCACTGCTAGGCATTTAGTCTAACATACCACCTTAGTAGCAGTGTTTATATGTTGCACATGCCCATACAATGCTGAAAGGAGAGCTGTGTCTGAAATCACTTCTCCTTAAATAACAAAACACTCATTACTTTACTCTGTAGTAAGCAGGACACTGAGATTTTGGGCTCTTACTGTATTATTTTGCTATTTAACTGACACAACACATTTAACTGTACAGCCCATTCCATTGTGGGATTGTTAGCAGAAAGTAGTGAACGTGTCACAAGCACTATTCTTTCTGTGGGGTATTTTTAGGTTACCATAGAGCATGAATTGCACAAGTGGGACGCTTAATTAAAATGGCATACAGTAAACACAGCACAAATAGACAGTGATTTCAGCCCTTAAGAAGGCAAGATGTGCCAAAACATGTCTTTAAAGTAAAAAGGCTGCATCAGAGCTATTACAACGTGCAGCTCTCCCCCTCCTTTCTTTCTGTCTATAATTTTAGCCCAACAAGAGTTAGGAGAGTGACAATCTTCCCACCACTGAGTGATTACAACGGCTGCTGTCAGGTAGGACCAAATTTTATCAAGACAAATACATTTAGTGTGAAGCACTTTGTAAGTTTCATTTTGAAAAATGTTAGATAAATAAATCTTGATTTCACCAACGACACACACTAAGAGAGAGATTTGTGAGGCCTTATGTGATACACATTACTGTATTTGACAAAACCTGTATATAAATAAATTAGCTTATCACGCTGCAATTAACTGCGCTACCCAGGCCTGCAACAACAACACAATGAACAGCTGAGACACAGCATAATGAAAACCACATTCAGAGAGCTTGCTACAATAAAAGCCATTCAGCGAAATTGCAAAACCACCAATTTCCCTCATTTTATATGTTAGAGCATTTCAGCCAAACCAGAAACAGTACGATGGCAGAGAAATACAGGCCCCGAATAAGAGCCACTTAGATTAAAATGACACAATGCAAAAGCAATAAACAAACAGGCACACTAACAATTTGAAGTTTATTCCGCGTCTCCCTGCTGGAAGAAACTCAAGCCGAAAAGCAACAAATACATTTAAGTGCCAAGAAAATGTTGACAAGGCAGTAACCTATTACACTGCAACGAACAAAGCCGGCAACAGCAGTCATCAGCCTGAAATAATTCTTCATCAAACACCTGAGAGTTCACTGCCTTCAGATACTGTTAACTCAACAAGCAGCTGACATTTTTCAACACACACACACATACACACTCTTCCACAGCCTTTTGCACATAAAGTCTTTGCCATTGAAGGTATTAAAGGTACACACACACACAGGTGCGTTGGCGGGCCATGAGCGGCGAGTAATTTCCAGGGCCAACAGGATTATCAGTGTATGTTCAGGAAGATGGCAGGGAATCAGCCTTCAAGTTAACGAAACAGTTAGCGTAATTGGTCTTCATCTGTCATCTCAAACAGAGCTGTGGACTGTTTGAGGACGAGGGAGAAAGAAAGAGAGAGGGAGGGAGAGATTACTGACGGGACAGTGATGAAAATTGGTCGGAGGATAATGAGTCTCGTTGTCTTTTCATCCTCCCATCCTCTGTCTCTCTCTCTCCCCATCTCTCATTATTCAGAGTGACTAGTCGGAGAGTAGCTTCACAGTCTGCTGCTTATTAAAAAACCCAGAGCGCCTTTAGATGAGTTCATCAGGCTCTCCATCCCTCTTTTCCCTCCATCTCTTCATCCTCCCGCCAGCTCTGCATCCTCTCATCCCTTCATCCCCACCTTTTTTCCTCCCCCTCTCTCAGTTTGAACTCCTACATCCTTCCTCTCTCTGCCTCTTTATCCCTCCCTCTTCCATCTGTTTATTTTTTCCACCATCCTGTAGCGTAAAACAGCGAGAAAGAGAGATGAGGATGAGGAGGAGCAGGAGGAGGAGGAGGAAGGAGACGAAACAGAGGAGGCCCAGACACGGAGAGAATCAAAGAGCTCAGGAGAGGAAAAGACAATCCCCTGTGTGACAGATGAAGCTTTTATACAAAAAGGGGACTTCTCCCAATTTCCTGTTGATATTCTTTGTAGTCTATTTTTCCCCCCTACATCCCCTCTCCTTCCTCCGACCCAACACTCCACCTCCCTCCTCCCTGTGCGTCTGTGCCACTGTGGCAGATTGTTTGGAATCAATAAAGATGGTTGTTGGCAGATGAAAGTCGCGGGGCGGGACGGTGGCTCGCTAAACACTCATTTCGCTTCACACAAATCACCGCCTGCGTCCCGCCGACACGTGACGGCTACATCCTGCAACAAACGATTAAAAACTCATACAGATGCGCTGTGGGGAGAAGCACGGTGGCGCGTGCATGGATACACATATGGTGTGTTGTGACAGGTAGACAGGCAGCCACGGTGGATGGGATTTGGACAGCATGGAGACAAAACAAAAAACAAGGAAATCAAGGAATTAAAAAAAAAAAAAAAAAAAAGGGTGAGATTGATGATTGTTGTTCAAAAGGAACAGGTGCTGCAGCCACCCCCAACAAGAGAGCAAACAACAGAAGCAGGCAGCAGAAATAGTCAGATCCTTTACTCACAGATCCTTATTATCAGCAAAATGTACTTAAAGCAGTTATAATCAACAATTTTATAATAATGTGTCAAATTACAAAAAGTCACTTGTAGTGATAAATTTAGAGAATTATCACCTGAATCCGCAGCTTCCTTTGGCTTTACAGAGAATTACAGTGAGTTTCATCTCATCAGGTCCAGTCGCAGACTTCACTGGGTTGGTTTCGCTCTCTCCGCTCTCATAGTTGTTTTCAGTGGCAGCAGGCAGCTGTACACAACATGCTCAGCGTCAGACAGCAGACAGACACAGTTAGTGACCAGCTGGTGAACATAGAGAATTTAGCAGCTAAAGAGCTAGATATTTTCCCCAGGGGGTGGTAGAGACCAAAAACAGAGCTACAAGAGAGGCAATATTGGATTTCCCAACAAATGCTAATGTTGCTCTGTAACTGCTGGATGTGTAAATAAGCAACTGTTTGCTAACAAGTTTGTCATATTAACTTAAAAGTGATAAGACATCAGGGCTGAGTTCAAAACTTGTTTCTGCTGCCCCCAAGTGGCCAAATGACAAAACTGTTATTGCAGGTTTTATATTAAAAGTAAAAGTACTTTTGACACCTTTCAGAGTGATACCTGTATTACAACTGTATGTTGTATTTTTGTCAAATCATTACCTGTTAGTTATCAAAAGCAGTCACTGAAGTTCTTGATTTACATGGTTGAAGAGTTTTGTCTTATGTCTCTTATTTTGTTATATTTCTCATTATAGGAAAAACAATTAACATGTTATAAATATTATATTGATATTAACCTGTAATTAACATCAATATAATATTTATAACCCATCTTTACTGATGTTACTACTGGCTGTTGCTATGCAGATTAATCTAACAAATATGACTCTTCAAAGTAACCAGTACCTGTAGGGGTCAAATAAACATAGAGCATTCACTATTTCAAATGTAGAGGAGTAGAAGAGTAAAGCAGCATAAAATAGAAATACTCAAGTAAAGTACAGCTACTTGTGCTTACAGTGCAAGTACAGTACTTGAGTAAATTTACTTTCCACCACTGCAGACAGATAAACAGTCCCTCTCTCTATCTCCTTCACATACAGACAAGAGAAAACGAGGTAGGAAATATTCATGTGAAGTGTTCCCTTGTGACCCTCAGCTCACTGACTCGCATTGCGTCCCGAGAAATAATCAATTCACACACACCAGAAGCCCGTGTGATTCGTTTTAATAAGCTTTTGTCATTGTCTCACACGCATGCACACCCAGTGAAATCCCAATACTCACAAAGCACACAGGAACCATAACTCAGAGGAGATTGTGAGCTTGATGCAAAGCTATCACTGGATCACAGACAATAAAGGTCAAGTTAGAGTGCAGCTTGAGGTACACACAGTCCATTTTTCAAGAAAATTATCAACATCATTTCACACTTTCATCTTGACACCTCTCTTAATCTCAACCATTAGTGAGAAGAGAAACTAATCAACATCTGCAGAAGGGCAAGTGTGCACTTCAAAAAAAAAAAAAAAAAAAAGAAGCAATCATCCATTTGGGAGTTATCTTCCAGCTGAAGAAGGTCTTGATCTGCGTCGACAGCGAGTGGGAGGAATCTGGATGCTGAGCATAGCGGTGTGTATCCACAGCAACAAAATCTGACAGATCCACTCTCTTAGAGTTTACTCTTGACAGTGGATTCTGTGGGAGCTGAGCGAGAGAGAGAGAAAAAAAAATAAAACAAGAGAAGAGAGCATTTTACCTTGGTCATGCAGCGGTTAATAGCATTTTGGCTTTTGGAGCGTCTGGTTGCTTCAGAGGGATCTGTTAGTGAGGATTAGTCACCCTCAGTCCAACATGGCTAAAGACACGCTCAAAACATGCAAACACACGCACATACACATCAAACAGACAGCCAGTGTGGGTAGTGCCAGGTGTTGGAGACACATAAGGTTTATAGTGGAGACTTGGAGGCCTGCCTGCAGCAGCTCTGTCACACAGACAGACAGTTCCGGTCCATCTAGCAGCCAAGCACCGCTACTGCTCGCTCACTGCTGCTACAAAATCTGCTGCACATCCATTAGAGGAGAAAGACACCAACAGCTAGCACAGACTTTTTTAAAGGGACACACCTGCATTTTTGGGAAATAACCTCTTTTTAGCCAGTGTGAAGATGTGAAAGTGCTGATTTTATGCTTCAAGTGAAAAATTGATGCCGAAACTTTAGTACACTGAATGGAAGCTAAGATTTTGCCTTATCACGGAGGTAATAAAATAGACCATCCAACTCTAAGTCTGTTCATTATATAAAATAACTTTACAACCTGACCAAGAAAGCAGCATCAATAGATTTTTGAAGTATAAGCTCTTAAACTGATATATTATGATATCATAAAATCACTGAGGCAAACATGTTAGAAAACAGTTGCCTATGTACACATAGACAAACTTTCACATGGAGTCTAGTAATATCTAATAAAATATTAATATTCTCTCTTTTTTTTTTTTTGCTAAAACTGCTGCCTATATGCACACAACAAAACCAAAACAATGATCTGTGGGGCAGATGATAATTCTCCATTTTCAGTCTGTGTGAACATTTGGTGTAACCACTCAGGGAGAGCATGTTTGGAGACTGGGATTGATGGCAAACTTTCTCTCCAACCACATCCTGAAAACAAACTGAAGTTCTGCTTCTCTACTCTACTTTACTCTGAGGCCAAACAGAAATCAGCTACTGGTCTATTTTTATTTTAACTAGAGTACGAGTGTTAAGGATTACCTTTTCCTAATTTTGTGGTTCTGTGTAGCACAGGGAACCAAGATTTATTTCAAACTGTAAACTTATGCACACAATTGCACATTATATCTTAGTGTGGGGTTAGTACATTTTTTTGGTCAGTGTTACATTTTTATCTGCGAAACACTCCTTGGTAAACCCCCGACATACTCTATTTAAGTTATTGTTTAAAGCAGAGAGTACAAGGGCATCACAGTTTGAGATCATCTCATAATTTTTAGCCACTGATCTTCCCTGAGGCCCACATTGAAATGAGAGAGAAATCCTTCCTGGGCATCAGCCAGTACTGTCTGCAAAAAGATCAAAAATTTAAGACTCTTAACCCAGTGTCTGAGTTTAAAGCTTATGTGAGAGATACGGCTGCAAAATTGATTGGATTCTGCTCTTACTTTTAATAGGGTGCTCCTCTTTTCTCTCTTACTCTTCTTTGTCTTTCAGGGCATTCATAAGGGAAATACTTTAAAACCTCAGTTTGTGATACGTGTGTAAATATACATAAAGACACACATGTCACATCCTGCACTGACATTCTCAGTCACCTGAGGAGGGGCTGCTCTTTGGGTTTTCTTTACATACCACGCTAATACACATCAAATGTGCACTATCGACAGCTTTGCCATAGATCCAAATGCAGAAGTCACTGTTCCTATTGAAACACCATCCAGCTGAGCAGTCCTGACTGAAGTTCCTGCCATCCGTGCCCCAACAATGAACCCTCTGCCAAAGTCATAGTCTTTTCCTCTTGCCATCTTGATACAGGACCAACTTGGCCTGCTCAGCATTTTTACACATGCCACAGAGCATGACATGATGTAGTGCAGTGGAAGCATCTGCATTTGTTATGCTCCTCCACTTATTTATTCAGGTTTTTCCTTTAATTTGTCACCCATCTATATAACTGTACACACACACACACACATATGTATATATATATAACTGTTGAGCTGTCTGCATATTAATGTTATACTCAGTGATATATTCAACCCTAGGGGCATTTCTCTGTTGCATTTAGTGCCACTGAGACCATGAAATTTCTCCTTTCATTTAAAATTTAACACAACACTCTCTGCTTTGGTTTCACTTCACTTTTTCTTTGTGTGTGTGTGTGTGTGTTGTTGTCAGTAGAGTGTTTGTCCATTTGTTGGTTAATGTTTCGTGTTAACGAATCTCATCTCGGTTAATTTATTGCTACTATTATTTGTCACATAACTCTGGAAAGTGGAATTATTAAAATTAATAAAGCCTGATTGTTGCATTTGCTTGGTAAGGTCTAAAAAGACAAACATAAGAAGGTTGTAAAGGCACTAATTGAGGTTTACACTGCCAAATTCTGATTTTGTACTGAGAATATGAGATTGAGTGACCCTGCTCCGTAATTCAGGTAAATGTAAGATTTTACCCAAAGTAGATGTGTGGCCATACAAAACTTGTGGAGCCAGGAGGTGGTTGAGACCTCTCAAAGAGGCGAGAGGTGAGTTTGATTTATAGCAGTGGTAAAGCAAGACATTAGAGGTTATGGCTGCAGTTGTAATACCAATGCTTAATTTGAATAATTGAGTGAATGACTGATCATGCTTAGGAGCCCAGACTGCTTGGCATTATAACACTATCAATCATGAGTGTAATCAAAACAAATGGGTTAAGTCATCATGTCGCAGCTCGAGCCAACATAAAATTTACGTATTTACCAAACTTCATTTAACCACACACATCAATTTGCAATGATGGCACACTACTTTCATTTTAGTCTATTTTGTAAAGCAGGTGAGACAGGACTCACAGATGCAAAGAAGAACCTTGGAGGCTTAAAATGCGGCTGGTTTTTTTTTCTTTGTCATTTAAACCAGACACTTTTCACCTTCAGAGAAAAACACTTTTAACATTTTGTTCCTCAGAAAAAGTTTGTAAACTAGCTTGCTTGAGGCCAGCAGTGCTCATTACTTTCATTCAGGAATGCAGAGAATGCAAAAAGCCATTTTCATTTAACTGAGGTGCATAAACAGGGAATTTATTCTCAAAATGTGACAAGTGCTGGTTGGAGGAAATGTCAGGGTTTCCCTCTATGACAAACAACTTACATTTCACACAGGGGTTAAGGCTGCCCGTCTACAAACAGACTAAATAGCTATTTCTCTTAAAAGAGCAAACTACGTATGTTCACACACGCTGTGTTGGTTACCTGAACAATAAGCTGCTGTCACTGGTCAAGCTGAAGGGATGGACACAGAAATGAAGGCAAAACACAGATGACTAAGTAAGAATCAACTTTCCAACATCAAACTTGGAACAATCAAAGACACACACACACAAACACACAAACACACAAACACTGACCATATTTGGTCACTCAGTGCTTCCAACAAGGTCCAGACAGCTTGAAAAGAATATTTCAGCATCTAGGAAACACACTTTTTTGCTCTTGTCCTGAGAGTGAGATGTTAAGAACAACAGCAGCATTTAGTGATTGTGTGAAGCTTCCTTTATTCTGGTCCTCACAGTATCCCCATTTACACTTTGCCACATATGTATACACTGATGAGCCAAAACATTAGGACCACCTGTCTAATACGCCGTTGGCCCTCTGTATACCACTAAAATGGCCTCGACCTGCCAAGGCACGGACTCTATGGTATCTGGCACCCAGAAGTTTGCAGCAGATCCTTTAAATCCTGGAAGTTGTGAAGTGGCTATTGTCAAAGTCGCCAAGGTCTTTACACCTGCTCATTTCTCCCACATTCAATACATTGACTACAAGGACAGACTGTTCACTCACGGTCTAATATATCTTAGACCCCGACATGTGCCATTGTTATGAGATAACCAATATTATTTACTTCATCAGTGAGTGGACACAGTGTTTTGGCTCCAGTGTATGTCTCTCTCTTTTCGACATTTGTTTTTGTCAATGCATGAAAAAAGAAAACGTGATCCAACATTTTAGTTAACGAGCTTTAAAAGTGCGGATGGATTTCTTTTAAAGTAGGCTATTAGTCCAGCTCGGGACTTAACACTGACATGAGGTTGCTGTCAAAGCAAATTAGTGTATTTTGCAAAATGTTCAACTACTCCTTTAAATCTTTTTCTTGTAATGTCCTTTTAGTGTTTGAATCACTAACAGGCTGCTGCTGATTATCAATATGTTTTAAGTCTTAAGCTGGTTATGTAGACTGTACTTAGTCTTGTTCTCGTTCTTGCATCTCATGAAATAGGTGCTATTTTACAGATCACATCTTATGTCTCTCACCAAAACTTACATGACATATAATGTGTAACACAGATCAATATTTGCATTTGATACAGTGTCTTAACTGACCAGAGTAAATGTCTGACTCATATACAATTATTATTATCAATCACTGTTTCTGTTCTGATGAACTAAACTGAATGAAAAAATAAATGAATTTGTGAGTGAAACAACAAAGTGTGTGTGTGTTTTTTTTAACTGTAATTAAACACAATTAAGCGCGCCACATATACACATAGTATTATGTGTCTAATGGTCTCGTATGTGTGAATGTACTGAATGTGCAAATAGCCCACAGTGGATGATGCAGAGTATTTATCACACCACTGTGTAGGTCTCTGTTAGTGTGTGTAGCTAAATTGAGCTGGGCTGAGCTGTCATCACTGTATATAGCTGAGTGTGAGCGTGTGCGTGTTGTGTGAGTGTGTGAGTGTGTATGTGTATGAGAGGCAGAGAGAGAGAGGGAGAGAGACAACTCACCAGCAGGGAAGTAGAGCGGGAGGTTCTGCAGATACAGCTCCTCATCCTTCGGCAAGAACACACAGAAGATGACTCTGTCCAGCTGACACACACACACACACACACACACACACACACACACACACACACACACACACACACACACACACACACACACACACACACACACACAGACACAATGACCTTTATCACAAGCATATGCAATAACCTTCAATAGCAGGGGGGGAACAATGTAACAGTGTGTGACATTGTGCGGCGGCGATATCAGGAGAATGCAGCTAATGCATCAGTCCATTACTCCCCTATTAGCTCCCTATTATGATCATGGCACAACACAGAGCTTATTACACTGCGTGCTCAGGACAGAGTGCTGGAGAGAGAGAGAGAGAGAGAGAGAGAGAGAGAGAGAGAGAGAGAGAGAGAGAGAGAGAGAGAGAGTGTGTGTGTTTGAGAGTGAATGACAGAGACAGAACAAGAGAAAGGAGAAGGGATTTCTGTGTAGATCTATAAGTACTTGTCAGTGTGTGTGCCTTTGGATGTGTGTACAGTGGAGAGAAATGTAACTTTGTGTGTTTTTGTGCATGCCCCTGAGTGTTAAGCTGTGTGTGTTTGTATTTGGCACTGGCTGCTCAGTTTCTCTCATTAGTGTGTGAGAAACAAACAGCAGTCCACTCAATCCAGGCTCCAAAGGCACCAAACTCTGTTCACCACTGAACACACACACACACACACACACACACATACATACACACATAAACATAAAGCTATAAACATAATAGCTTTCAAATACTATTAAGACACTGGTCGAGTGAGTGCAGCTATTTTACAACAATAAACAATCTTTATGCTCTGTGCTCTTGTGTTCTTTAGATCCTGGCTCTGCAGTCTATAATATTTACATCATGTTGTGTATATCTGAACATACAGTACAATACACAACACAATACGCAGCCTGATGATTAAAGTTACTGTAGCTACAGTAAAAAAAAAAAAATGCTTCCAGGGATATAAACTCCACTGTACGCTCTTATTTTCTCAGACTCTGACAAACATTATTACCAGACTAATGTCTCTACAAAGGTTTTGAGTTTCCTTTTCTGGGCGAGGTAGTGCAATTTATAGCCAGGCTGTTTCTATCACTTTCTGCTTGGCGTGGGAGTTTATGTCTCATTGCTTTCAAAGACATTTCAGCAGCCTGCTAGCCCGCAGCCCGTGTTTTTCAGTCCCAGCTTGTTGCACAATTACCATCACTCGCCAGGATTTGAATGGAGGCTAAAAGGGAAGATATGGAAATGTGTGGTAAGTAACTACATCCCCTGGGCGAAGGTTCGAAATCTCTAACCTCCACACCGAGTTGCCTCCACTTGCGCTACTTTGCAGCCTCCCTCATTCAAATTAAGGCAAATGCTTGTGAGGAGAGATGCAAAATGGCCTCCAGAAAATGGTAGCAGTGGGGAGCTCATTTTGATACTATTGCAACAGAGACCCTGGAGATGCTAAAGCTAACAATAACATCAAGTGAATGTAATGGGCTCTCTCAGAACCGCTTGTCTTTAAAGGAAGCACAGAGCCTGTAAATATACCCTTTCTCAGACAGAAAATCTGTCTGCAGCAAAGTTGATTTTTCACATCTTGCACGGTTCACTTTGTCCTCACTGACCTGCGGTGGAGCAGCAGACTTTACACACATTAAGTCCTATGAAAACTTACGCAACCTTCCTGACATGCAATACTGTATTTTATGAGCTTTTAGTTTTTGTTTAATAACTGTAAATTAAAATTATTCTCAAACTTACTTAGACCAACTAAGGCTCAAAGTTAATTCTTGATCTAGGAAAAGGCAGCTGAGAAAACTATCTCACCACAAGGTCCATTTAAGAGCTGTTCTGGAGCTTTCAATCATATCACAGGATCTTCTTTAGCAAATGAGCCCTTTCAGGACTTATAGATCAAAGGTCATTATAGATCAAATGTCAGTTTGAACATCTACAATTGACAGTAAGCTCCTCCCCTGAACAGCTATTGTCCAGTCACAGCTTAGCAATCATGATCAACATTTAAAGAGTTTCGAGGGTGGTGTCATTTTTTGCCTTTCAAGACCAAATGTGTATAGAATGAATGTCAGTATAACAATGTGTTTATCAAGGCTAACTGAGATACTGTAACATGACAGATACTGTCAGATTAAAACCTTTTCTCTTTTAAATTAAAAGTAAAAAGACACTGGTTGAAAATATAAAAAAGTATGTAAGCTTTGACTTCATTTCCTTTATCTTCTAAATGGGGTTGATAGTGCTGACTTTTTGCCTAGGACCCTCTTTGCACAATATCATATATGCAACCGTCAAGTACATATTTATGACCCTTTTACAAGGTAACTGTAGCTATTAGTAACAGTGGTTTCTTCAGCGGACAACATCAATGGCTGCCTACCACAGTCTGAAATCAAGGACTCCTTATTTAAAAAAAATGACTAAGGGTTTTGACAGTACTCTTATCATTATTATCGTGATAACAATTATAACAATAAACTGCAATTGTGCTGTGAAAGAACAGAAAGCTTCATAGGTGTAGCAACAGTAACTTGGGGCCATGTGATGTGATTAAGATGTGATTGAGATCACCGCAACAGTTAGTAAACAGACCTTATTGTAAAACAGTTTTCTCAGATGTCATACACCACTTTTGTTGAATCTTTCTGGATAACTGTGACTCTAATGTGTAAAATATAACAAAAATGAAACTTATGAACTACCGTAGTTATCACTTTTCTTGCAGCATTTTTGTAACAGCTTTGTATGGTGTTACAAATGAATGACCCATGTTTTTATTATTACACTTGATGCAGCATGGGGCAATGTTCCAACATTGCCCCATGTCTTGAGTCCATTTTCTGTCTTAGTGTGTCTGCAATTTTCCATTTCATTTTCTACATTACAGCACTCCAAGCCAGAGCAAGGCCAACAAAAAACACTGTGAAAAATGTAAAATGGAGGCAGTTCAATTAAAGAGTAAGCTCAATTTCCTCTGGTGAACATTCTTGCTTTATATGTATGCAAATAAACTGGGTCTCACAATCTAATTTGTTTACAATGAAACTTTTTTTTTTCTCCTTGAAACAGTGGAACTATTTCTGGGCAGAATGTAAATAACCTTCTCATTGATTTGGCTTTCTGGTCTTATTTTCAAGGCGTTTAAGGCTTGTTGACAGTTGTCCTCTACGGTGAGACGTGTAATGTTTAATGTTTGTGTGTTGAGCTCGTAGCGGCTGACGGCATCGGTTGACTGGTATTGCTGCAGAGGCTCTGGAGACACCAGCACTAACAATAACATCGTCAACACCCTCTCTGGGAGGTGATACAGCACGGTGGTTAAAGAGAGGGAGAACGATTGAAAAGAGGGGTGGGAGGAGACCTAAGAAGGGAAGGAGGAAGAGGGGAGGAGAGTTTAGAGCATGTAAACGACTGATTGGAAAGTTTCCTCTTTGTTCCAATCTCCCATCACCCCCCTCCTCCCTCTGTCCCTCCCCTCCAGTCATCTATTCCATCATTTTGTCTTTTCTCTGCTTGCCATTTCCCCGGAGAGAAAGTGTGTGCGCGTGTGTGTGTATGTGTTTGTGTTAGTCGGCTTTAGTCCCGCAAGGAGCTAATTAAAACGCAGACTTTGCCATGAGCATGAGAGCCAGAACTTGGGACTGTGTGTTTAAATGTATGTTTGTGTGTGTGTGTGTGTGTGTGTGTGTGTCTTTCACTGTGTATGTGTGTGTGTATGTGTTTTCTCAATACACCCTTCCCCTCACTCTCACCAGAAAACAAAAACAACAGCTGTGAAAGGAATAATACCTAGAGGAAATGGTAGGGAAAAATTGCCAATCATGCAGACACAAACACACAGACGCACACGCATACGCACCTTGTCATGATGTTCATCCAGATACTCCCTCACAGTTGCTAACGCCTCATGGACAGCCTGTTTAGGTGGATATCCTACACCAACACACACACACACACACATCAAAAAATATGCACACAATTTGCAGGAACAGGTGCAGTGACAGATCTGTGTGTTTGCGTGAGGTCGTTGTCTGCACTGCTTTTTTTTTTCCCAGACAGGTATCTGTTCTTCTTTCCACTATTCTAATAGTCTATATTCTGTGTTTTATCACTTCTTCTCATCCCGACTCGCCTATTCCAGCGAGATGCAGACACAACACACTTGTTGGTTACGAGGAGACAGATGGAGAAAGACTACAGTGCTTCTTCTATGTTCACTCAGCTGTCGAGACCTTTCACTGCTAGAAAATGATCCCCACTGCAGGAAAAGCAACACAAAGGCAGTGAAAATTCATCATCTGGTCAAAATGCTCTGGCCAAACAAACACAGTGTGATTATTCAGTAATTATTCCACACATCAAGGGAGAGGGTTTAGCACCAGAACATAGGGGAATATTCAGGGCTCAAATTAGCACTAAACAATGTATTGTTTCAGAGGAGCATCAAAATAAACACACAAAGTATTCACACAGCAAGGGATGTAATATAATATGTCAAATTGGGCCCACTAGAGTTATATAAATCATTTTACTGCTTGATGGGAAAAAAGTTGGTCTTTCTATGTCTAATATTTAAATCAAATGGTCTGGTTGGTCGAATAAATAAGCATGAATTTTAAAGCCTCTGCACAGCCATGGTCCACCCACACAGGTGTTTTCACATATTTACCCATTCTCAGGACTGTGTGTGTGTGTATTGACGGTGCTTGATTGACATCCACTTCACTCTTCTTTTAGATTTTTCAACCTCACCTCCTAAAAATTGTATTCATAGACTACAATTCCAACAGCAAATATATTTTGAATGAAATATCAAGTTTAATCAACATTAAAGAACAAAATGGCAAAATGTTTTTGATGATTGTATTTGCAAAATTGCAAAACTGCAAAATGCTAGTAACGAGTAAATCAGCCAAATGTTAACTGTCATCATATTTCATTTGTTTAACTACAATTTCGACACTTTGCAGCTAAAGCATGATGGATGTTTTTTTTTTTTTTCATGGTCATGTTGAGGTAGCTCAATGTTCAGTGTTAAGGAAAGATCATGGTCTTGGTTAAATATTTAAAAAGTCAATGGTTTCTTGAGGCACAAGATCGAACGTGGTTACTTTTTAAATATTTAATCAAAACCATGATCTTTCCCTAACCTTAACCAAAGTGTTTTAGTAGTCCATACTTAACTAAACGTATGATACAAGATGCAAACCCCAGTGTCAAAATCCTGCAATTTGTACTCCCACTATCCTCCCTGACCACCTTCTGCACCTCCTGAGTAGCACAACAACATAACCCTTCCTGGACTGGAGAAAAAAAAAGTCGCTACTGAAAGTAATCAAGGCAGCAATTACATTCCCACCAAAACATATTTGCTATTCTTATTAGTAAAATAAGGGACCTCACATAATTCTCAGCATAGGCCTTCCCACCTGAACTGTAACAAGGTCTAATCAGGTAGAATGATTGAAATCGCCCATGTGGCTGCGCAAGGACTTAAAGAGCAGGTACTTTTTTTATTCAGTGAGAAATTGGCAGGACCACCGTCTGTCTGTGAAGTCGTATACATTGGTGACATTTTTTCTTCCCCACTGAAAATTGCTCAATTTCCTCAAAATATATCTGGTTTTCAGTGCTACAAATCCAGCTTAAACCAAACAGGTCTTCTGAAGCATTATTCAAAAACTACCACTGTGACTGGCTGGAAGTCATTTTGGCACCACTGCTACCTTATTTTTCATTTTCATCACATCCTAAAATGAGTGAAACAGATGAGTACCAGCTCTGTGCTTTAGAAGTAGTTAAGTCGCAGCTCTACCTGTAAAACCCAAAACAATTCTTTTGTCTTTTCCTCTTTCAAAAAGATTAAAAAAAGACGTTTTCTGAAAACAGTCTTAAAAAGAAAAATGAGCAAAGCAGGTTTGCCTTCTTTCTTTTCATCCAACTGCAGCTACAGAGTTTGAAACCTGCTAATATCTGGTAAAAATTAGTCAACCTTGTGTTATTCTTCCATCTCCCTTACAAAACTACTCAAGAGGAAAGATATTGAGTCAATCAGAACTTTGCCCTTTTCCTCTTTCTAGCTAAGGGATAGAAGTGTCAACAACCGGCCCTCACACTTAAACCCACCCCGGGGAGTGTTTAAGCACTATCCTTAACTCTCTCTCCTGCCAGTGTGAAGGGGGATTACAGTCAATCTGACACAATCTCCGGCCTAATCTATCTTAATCTGCCAGTCTTAATCCAAGGCCTTAATCTGAGAACCACCTCTGGGCTGCAGGAGATAATGTGACAAGTGGCACCGGGTGGTGCAGCACTCTGTTTAAACAGAAAGATTGATACTGGAAACAAGCACGTGATGGAAAACACAGCCAGCGCGTACAGTGTACACACATAGACAAGCCGATATGCTGTTGTTGCCGTCAGATGAAAATTGATTTTCTCCCACTCACTCCAATTAAAAAAAAAAAAAAAAAAAACTAAAAAAGAGACTATAAAACTTAAAGCAACCAATAAACATTTGAAGTAAAGAAAACACAATGGATGAAAATGTCATGCATTTGTTCTGGTTCGAGGAGGAGACACAACACATGAACACAGGCACTGACCGTAGATTCCAGTGGAGATGCAAGGGAAAGCCTGCAAAGTGGAGATGACAAACAAAGCGGTTACAGTCTGTTGCTGATCAAATAACAGCCAGCTTTATTCTCTCTCTCTCACACACACACACACACACACACCAATGCACAGAAATCACACTCTGCTGGATCTTGATGGCGTCTTTCTCCTGATTGTTTTTTATGGGAGCCTTTTTTCCTCCGTCTGACTTTCATATCTATTTAAAGTCCAACCTGTTGATTATGCTTTGTTGGCGAGGCCCGGCATGGAAGGACATTCTTCCTCTGTTACAGCAGTGCCAGCAGCGCTAACCAGGCATTCTTAAAGTGGGTATGGTGACCATTACAGAGGAAACTATCATTTATATAATGTAAATTATTATTTTTATGTGGCAAAAAAGGTGGCGTTACAATCCATAACATTTCTGGTTGAATTGGTGACACTGGTGGTTTCTACTGGTAACAGGACGTGTGTATTAACAATACAGGTCCCAGTTTTACGTTCAAAATGCAACATATGACAGAAAAAACAACTGTGATATTTGTTTACAGTGAGGCCAAACTTCTCAGGCTGAGAAGACTGATTCTGTCATCTTTTAATAAAGTATAAATAACTGAATGGCTATACACTATCAAAATCAGGCTTTACATAATAAAAATCTTCAGGCTTGTAACTTTAAGTTATTGAAATCCATGTCAGGCAGGTTCATGCCACATCCCTGGTTCTGAGTCGAGTCAAGCAGCCAGTAAACGTCATCTAAATCAAGTCTGGCACATTCTCAACCTGCTGTCAAACACAGAAGCACGAGCAGATGCCAGGATGCTCCCAGCATCTCCAGATCTGTTCGATTAACCAGGCTGTGGAGCTGGCAACTCAGGGTGAGAGCAGACGTGACTCACAAGTTTTCTCAAGACGAGAGGTAAACATATACATTTATGGAAGTGAACTAAGGGCTTAATTTAAACACACACACACACACACACACACACACACACACACACACACACACACACACAGACACACACACACACACACAAATCTCATTTTGTTTTAAATTTTACTCCTGAAAATAGAAACTCTAAATATTCAGCGTTTATCGTCCCACAGCCTCAACGAGTCTTTTCTTCTACTGTACCTCTGACTTTATTTTCATGCTGCTTTGGTGTTTTTCTTTGGCTTCAACACCTCGTTCTGTTGTGAAACCTCCTGCCTGGTGTGTTTCATAAAACCTTCTTACAAGTCAGCACTCCTACCTGCAGCTCCTTCTTCCCTCCCTTCATCTATCTCAGTTTGAATGTAGTTTCCTTTGAAAAATCTTTATTTGATAACTCCTCTCTCTTAGCTCAGATTTCTTTCTTAACTTTAGAATCTCGTCACATAGTCCTGGCTGCAGTCCTTCTCTCTTCCACTTATCCTTGCCTCCTTTCTGTCTTTTTTTTTTGCATCCCAGTCTTCAGCAGTTCCCTACCTTTAACCTTCTCTCTCTTTTACTATAAATCTCTCAGGTTTCTCCTTTGTTCTCCCTGCACTATGTCTTCACTCTCAGTTTTTGTCCCTTCCTTTGTGTCCTAAAAATCATCTCCAGCTCCTACCGTCCCTTCATGTCATCACTCTGTTCTCACCACAGTACGTGCAGCATTTTCAGTGGCTTTTTTCAGGCTGTTCTTGTAGCACAACCTCAGAGCTTTCCTCTCTTCCTCTCCAACTCCTCCTTGTGCAATTGGCCCCACAGTGTGGATCACATCTACAGAGAGACAGAGATGAGAAGATGAAGCAACTCTTAACATAGTGTGAGTAAAATATAAGTGTTTATTATGGCAGCCACATTACATGTAATCCCATTTCTCAATAATCCATAATGAAAAAGTGAAAACAATTTTTTAAATGTTTGCTAATTTATTCAAATCAAAAATTGAAATCCGCCATTTTAAAAAAGTATTCACAACTTTTATTAAGCACTTTGTAGAAGCCTCTTTGGCAGCAATTAAAGCTTGGAGTCTTCCTGGTTAAGCTTTGTACACCTGGATCTGGGCAGTTTATCCCAGTCTTCCTTTCAGATCCTCTAAAGCTTTGTCAGATTGGATGGGAAGTGTCTGAGAACTGCCATCTTTATGTCTCTCCACAGATGTTCTATTCTAGCCATTTGAGGACAGTCAGAGACCTGAGGCCACTCCAGTGCTGTCTTGGCTCTGTGCTTTGGGTCATTGTTGTGCTGAAAGGTGAACTGTCACTCCAGTCTCAGGTCATGTGAACTCTGGAGCAGGTTTTCTTCAAGGACCTCTCTGTATTTTGGCTGCATTCATTGTTTCTATCCCTGCTGCTGCTGAGAAGCCCTCCCCCACACCTCTGCACCTCTGTGCTTCACTGTAGGGTAATATTAACCAGGTAATAAGCATTGCCTGATCAAAGAGTTTAATTTTTGTCCCATCAAACCAAAGAATCTTTTCCCTCATGCTCCAAGAGTTCTTTAAACACAAACGCCAGACAAGCTGTCGCATGACTCCGACCGGCTTCCATCTAGCCTCTCATGAACCGTGAAGGCCTGACTGATGGGCTGCTGACTTCTGAAGTTCTGTTAGAGTGACCGGTGTATTCTTGGTCACCTTCCTGACCAAAGCCCTTCCTGCCCAGTTACTTCGTTTGGCCAGATGGCCAACTCTAGGAGGAGTCCTGGTGGTTCTAAACTCCTTCCATTTCACGATTATTGAGGCCACTGCACTCCTGGGAACACTTGAAGCTTTTTATATCCTTGCCCTGAGCTATGCCTCACCACAATTCTAACATAGAGGTCTACAGAGAGTTTCTTGGACTTCATGGCTTGGTTTTTGTCCTGACATGCAGTTTGAAATGTGGGACCTTATCTACACTGGGGTGTGCCCTCACATCAAAACTGCAGACCAGGCTCTTAGGTTGTGAGCATATTAGGTGGAGGGTAAGCCATGTTTTTCACATTCCACATTAACATTTCACCCGATAACAGATTGATTTTGAATCCCATTTTCACGTCATTATTCATCCTCATTTGAATAGCTGAAAAAAGTTGAGTTGTGGGCAGCGATTCAGAAGTCTGGGCTCAAGCTGCAGAAACTGCTCCCATATACAGTATACTACTGTAGTATTATTTAATGTTGGATTTTAACAGCACACCTGTGCAGCCATAAATGCGCTGCTGTCGCTGGTTTAAATGCTGCATGCAAATAATTGTCCTGGGTGTTTGTCCTTAATTAAAAAGTCAACCGTTGGATAAAGTAGATTTGAGTCCAAACTGAGAAATCTGCTGGTTTGTTTGATGTTGTTAGCCAATTAGCCTGCAAGCTACCTGACCAAACAGGACTATGAGCTGCCACTGTTTCCAAGAGCTGATGACCTCCAGTGTGGCTGCCAGAGGATGCATCACACCACCAAGAAAGCTCTTTCTACATGCTGATTTTAAATGATTCACACATGAATGCTTTACTAAGAGTTTGTCTGGTACAACACAAATTGAAAAGAGTTTTCTTTGTCTCTCTCAGCAAGTTCAAGGCAATAATGTCTGACTGTTTCTAATTGCTTTGTGCAATATATTTTTCACGTTTTTCTGTCACGTAGCAGCTGGAGCACTTGGCTAATTCCTACTGTGTTTCTTTGTCAAGTTAATGATTGGTTTTTTGTCTCAAAAAAAAAATATTTCAGTTTGGCTAATTAACTTAAAAAAGGCTAAATGAAGTGAAGTGTATTGAGCTGATGACAGAGAGAGGGAGGGGAGGGAAACAGAAAACCTAGCAAACAGAGGCTGAGTGAGGAACAGAGAGAGCTGCAGTCGAGATGTGGTTCAACCAGCCTCTACACGCCTATGCCAACACCACCACACATTCTGATGAGGCTCAGCATGTTGCTCTCAGCGTGAATCCCAGCGCTGCGATAAAACCTAGCCGGACCACCGCCTCTGCACACACAGAAAAAACTCCATTTCAACAATGCATTTAATCTACTGTCGAGACTTCATTTTATTTCCTAACAGGATCCCATGGAGTGAAATAATTTCTGTTTTTTTTCCTTTACAGTTCAGTCTTGACACTTCAGTCTTGAATCAAGTGTCAGTCTAGTGATACCACTGCACTGACGGGATTTGACTGGCACCAAATGGCCCAATCAGAGCCTCAAACATGTCCTATTATCATAAAAGCGGTCTGATTTTTAACTTTTTTTGTCATTCAGTAAACATGTAAACTCACTGACAGTGTTACATATTAAAAGTAAAGGCTACAATTAGTGGGCAAGTTCTCAAGTTACTAGGAGTTTCTTTTTTTCTATAATTTTTCATGGGTTTATGGAGAATTGTTTGTGATGTACATAAGAGATAATCATACATGCGTTCAGATTTGATGGAGCTGTGACTGCTAAATGGCAGTAATTGGCCACTTTAAAGTACCTTAACTGCCACCATGAGCTGTGTGTCACTGCCACAGCTGCAGCTGTTGACTGTTGATAAACCGGCCACATCAGTAGGCCAAACTACAACAACTAACTTCCTGTTTTCTTCCTGGCATGCACCTGTTTCATTCACCTGAGTGAGTATTGTTGCCTCACGTCTCTCAGCCATTCATTGGAACATAGCCTAACTTTTCAGTGGCCACCCAGACCCATTTTTAACCACCCAATCAAATAAAAAATTGGCCTGCTGGTAGGAAAACCACCCAATTTGGCAACACTGCCGATCTGGCAACAGCTTCTATGTTTCAATATATTGACCTTATTTCCAAAATGTTCATAAAACGAACTGAATAATATTGAAAAAAATGAGAAAGAAACAGAATTAGTTCAGCCTCGTGGGCAAGATTTATCTCATTTACAATTCAAAACAATGTGAGCCTAATTATTAATTATATTAAGATGGCCATTAATATAGCACTCTCCCTCTCTCTCTCACACACACACACACACACACACACACGCACACACACACCACACACACACACACACACACACAATTAACAAGCTGCACAGCACAGAAGAAGCCCGTGCAAGCTCTCTAATCCAACCCTCGGAGGATCGGAGGCCATTAGGCAGAAAGATTTAACACAGTGTTTGGGACGTTGTGAAATATGATCTGGTCATCCTATTTCAGAACTAGAAATTCATAACAGAAGCATAATATGCGCTCTCATGTCCACTTTCCCAATACCTTTTACAGGCTCGTTTGTTGTTAGAAATTGTTGTAGTAGTATCCATTGACAAGGAAATTCTGCCAGCTAACCACAATCAATGTAAGATATTTGGTTAGCGATGCAGGATCTGCTCATTACGCCCAGCCGGTGGAACAGAGCTCCTGCTGTCAAAAGACTATTGTACTGTGCTTTTTCTTTATGACAAAATATTTGAGACACAAAGAGGAAAGAGAGGAAACTCTTAGGGGAAAAAAAGGAAACCTGGTTAAAGCCAACTTAAATCACAGCTTCAACCCAAAACCACTTCTTGTTAAATCTTCTTAGAGATGAGTGTGGTAGCAAATATTCTGATAAGACGTAATAGAGGTTTTACACAAAACTTTCTTTGAAACACACTTTATATAAAAACCTTTCATTGTCACAGGTTTTTCTAAAATTTGATCATTCTGATCACTCTTCTTAATACAATCTGAATACAACGCAATATACCGGTAACTCAATAGAACATCAAATTAAATACAAAAGGATTTTCGTGCCCATAAAAATAACACTAAGGGTCACAAAAGGATAATTTTTTCCCATTTATTATTGGCCATCTTGGCATATGTTTGGTTCTATTCCACAAAGTAGAAAAACAGCCTAAAATGAATGCTGATCAGGAAGGGCAACTTGCTGAAAACTTCCTGAAATGCAAGAACGTGCAGGGAACATGGTGCAAAATCTGACTGCGAGACAACAGTTACCCATTTACACACCAGGCAGACATAGAGCAACATTAGCATTTATTAGGAGTCATATTTCTGAACACCTTATAAATACAAATCTAATATTCACTCTCTTGTCAGCTCTGTTTTGAGGGAAACCAACTTCTGAGGGAAATATCTGGCTTTTTAGCAGCTAAATGTTCCACTTTACACCAGCTAGTCTCTAACTTTGTCTGTCTGCTGTCTGGTTCTGTTTTTGGTTTTTTTTTTTTTTTTTTTTGCCTTTACACAGAAAACTGCCTGCTATGTTTGAAAACTGCGCTGGTGACAGCGGTGCAAGTAAACTTATCAAAAACTATATGCCGTGATGCCTCAGTGTCCCCCAAAGACCAGAAGAATGTACATGAAAGCCTGCGTCACAGAATGGTATGAGAGAGTACTGCTTACAGTGGAGTCCACAGATATGGACTCAAAGAAGCTTTGTGTGAATAACATGACAGTCCTTCTTCAAACTGCTCGCTGATGAAGGAGAGTGCAGTCCCTGAGAAATCACTTAGTGCATGAACCCACACAGAAAGAACAGTGACTGCTACAATCAAAGTCTGTTTGGGCATTGACATTACTATGAGGCACTAACATACTCCTATGGCATAGATTATCAAATGTTCATTCTATATTATTTCTTTCATATCACATGAAATGGGAGGTGGATATCTAGAACACTGACGGCAGAACATTTTATTGATGGCTTCCTGACATCAAGCTGAAGTATGATTCAAATCTCAGTCATGTCAAAGTGTAAAAAAATCTTCTTTAACTCATGTTAAAGCTCCTACTTTTTGACCGGTGTAGATTTTTCCCTGGATTTGCCTTATGAATAGTCCATATTCATTGTACTTACATGAGGCTGTGTAGTTTTTTTTGGGAGGGGGCCATAGTGATGCAACAATTGGCTCTGTGTAAGAACAAAAGTGAGAGTGTTTTCTGTCTGTATGTGAGAGACGAACCATTACTACAGCCTCTCGTCAGCGATGATCCTTCTGGAGGTGTCATGGGGCTAATGCAGACAAACATCTGTAATCAGCAATGGGAGGAACACACTTGATAACCCTTATGGCTCCGTCCCTCCTGCCCGACTCTCCTCTCAATCCACATTTGTGCAGACGCTCATTCCAGCTAAAGTGTTAATCCTCCACCAGAAGCTGTTTGCAGTCTTCTCAATGAGCACCGGCAGCAGGTCTATTAGGCGTTAAGTGCCACAACATCAACCAGCTACATTCTGTTTTCTCTTGCGCCTACAACAATGTGTTCTGTCGACTCTGGCTCTTCTATACTCTGTCTTAATTATAGCTTCACTTGTCTGTGCACCAGCCCAGAGAGTAAGTGCAAAAAGGGGATCAACCATTTAATTTTGTTCATCCACAATTTATTTGCTTGCGGATCAACCTCTTAAAAACAATGAAGAAGAAGCATCTGTAAACAAAAGCTGCTCTGAGGCACCACACATCTAAACAGTCATCATAAGGTTTATCATTATTACTTGTTTGAATTCTTCCATTGTAATGTTTAAGTAAGTATGTATTCATAACAACATGGTCGAAACTATTATTGTGATATTAATCTGGATATTTTCCAATATTAAGACATACTGTGACGTGGCACATGCATACAAAATCAAATAAAACAATAGAACTGATATTCAAAGCAGTGACCTGTGATGCACTATCAGGAATCACATTCATGAGTTAAGCAAAACTAGGGCTGTACTAACCATTATTTTCACTATCTCCTGATAATTTCCTCTAATTAATTCTATGAGTTCATTGTTTAGTTCCTTAAATGTGAAAAAAAAAAAAAAAAACAGTGAAAATGTCCATTTAATTTTTTTTTCGGTGCCCAAAATAACAGCTGCATGTTGCTTGAATTGTCTGATCAACAACTCAAAATGTATTAATACAATTTATTTTAATATAAGACCAACAAAACCAAAAATATAAGGATTCAATTTTTAGATGCTGAAAGCGGAGAATTTTTGGCGTTTTTGCTTGATAGTTGACTTAATGAACTATCAAAATAGTTACACATATTTGAGTATCTATTTCTACTCCACAAAACTTATTACCCAGCTCTAGCTGATGATAATTAGATTTTTTTAAGCTTTGTCTTAAGTTTTGTTTATCAGTGAAATGATCTGATGCAAAACTAATCAGAATTCTCAGTTTATTACAGACACTGGCCCAAACAACCTCACATCCACATACCTGAAAATACCTTAAAATTTAATGCTGCATTTTGCACAATCCTGAAGCTGCGGAGAAAACCCTCCATTCTGCTGCCAGGTCAGAAAAAGCAGTCGTTTAACACTGCAAATTTAACAGCTTCAAAGAACTTGGCTATAGGGTGAATCACTATTGTGATTCATCACTCGGTGAGCAGCAGCAATTTTATTTATAGTGTATGAGAATGCTGCAGATGATTCTCTAAATAGCAGCAGAGACAGATTAGAACATGTAAATTAGTTAAAATACACAGCAGATGAAACACTCACGGACATATGAGTTTAATTACCGTGGTCAAACATGCAGTCACGCATGAAGGAACCACAAAGAGAAAAAAAAGAAAAGTACAAACCCAGAGGAGCAGAGTGGCATCATAAAAAAGACAGTTTGGCACATATTTGCTCTCCATGTGTGTTTGTCTGTGAGTTGTGTGATTGTTTATGTTGTCACGTGGGTTTTTACTCTCCACTCAGTCTGAACTACTCCAGTAGTGAAGTAGCCCAGAGTGAGTGTGTGCTCTCAAAAAGTCGTTCAGCCATGCCAATGCATCAACGGAGCACTCAGCGGTGGCCAGGTTCACAACTCGGCCGTGTGTGTGTGTGTTAATGTGTGTGTGTGAGTGCAGTACTGTATGTGTCGCGCTGGTTCGGTTCAGCAGTGGGTCACTTGGTGGTCATTCATCTGCATGTCATCTGCTAAATGTCACTGCTACACACACACAGACACACACACACACACACAAATATATGCACTGTTTCTGCTAAAATTGAATTGTAATCTATAATTGCCATGGTGATTTTTCCTCATTGCCAACCCAATCATCTGTTGTTTTGCCCTCTATTTTTTGTTTACCAGGGCCATTTCCTCTTTCTCCTTACTTCCTCTCCATCATCTTCTAGTCTCCTCGCTCATCTCTCTTTCTCTTCCCGCTTCTCCTTCCTCTCACTCCATCTTCATTTCACGTTGTCGCCACCCTCCTCCCTCCCTCCATCACATTACCTCATCAAGTCATCCCACCTCTCCTTTTGCCCCCATTACCCTCTCCTCTGTCCCTCTATCGCCTTCTTTCCACCCCTTCTTTCATTTTCTCATCCCTCCCCCTCGTTCCCCTTTTTCTCTTCTGTTTGTCCATCCCACTCCGACTTTGTCCCTCTCATCCTTCCATTATCCTCCTTACCCCAGCATTATTGTCTTTCCCTTCCTTCCTTCCTTCCCCAATTAGATATTCCCCTCACCCTCCTCTTCCTTACTTCTCTCTCTTTCTCCGTCACCTGAGGTAGACGGTTCTGTCAGGAGTCGGCCTTATTTACCGCCTCTCTTCACTCCTGTTTACATTATCGATCGGCAGGGTTGCTTTAGTTCCACCATACATCAACACACACCCCCTCCTCCTCCTCCTCCTCCTCCTCACCCCAATGTTACGGCTGCTGGCTCACATTACCCTGAAACACAGAGGGGGGAGGGAGAGGGGGCTCGATGGGGAGATGGAAAGCTAGCAGAGCATGTTAGGATGTGTGAGGGATTTATGTGTGAAGGAGAATGTGTTGTGGATAGTGTGTTATAGAGCAGTGCTAAAGGGAGAAAGTGGATGTGTGTCTCCTGAAAGTGTGTGTGACTGACAGAAAGAGCGTGTGTATGTGTGTATATTTAAAATGCTGAAAACATACACAGTCACCCTGGGCAATTACAAGAGGCTATTGTTTGGTTTTGTAAATGAGGAATCTTCTTTTTGCCATTTTTAAATTTACACAGTGTAAACTACATACATACAAAAGTATGCGGACACCAACACTTTATACCAGCATGTGATTACTGAAGATTTTGTTATTAAAATTGTCTGTCAGCCACTGATGCTGGGTGTTAAGTCCTGGCTAACAGTTGGCATTTCAGTTCATCTCAAAGGAGTTAGATGGGGTTGAGGTCAGGGCTCTGTACAGCCGCACCCAACTAAGATAACCATGTCTTTATGGACCTGGCTTTGTGCACAGGAGCATTGTCATGCTGAAACAGGAAAGGCCCTTCACCACAAACCCAGGAGCTCACTGCCGTCTAAAATATCACTTAATCCTATTCGTCCCCTGTAAGAAAAAAGGCCACATTGAGTTCCCTCCATCGTTCCCTTTCCTTGGCAACTCATTTGAAGATAAGTTCATCTTTGCTAACTCGTCCTTCACAGCTTTGCATCAGGCCATTTTTGGTCTTCAAGATTTTCTTTTGCCTGAAGGAGTCCATATCAGGACAGACTTAAGGGTTTTGTTTCCTCTTCTGTGCCCCACTGTCCTTGCTGGTAAGGCTGCTAAAGTTTTCCACAAACTCAAGAGGCTCACCACGTATGTTGTGAGTTTTGCATGTGCTAATGTTGAGACGTGTTCACTTGACAAAAATGTCAAGCCTTGGTGGTAAGGATGGTAGGGCAAATCTTCTAGCTGCCTGAACAAGCTCCACTGAATGCCTCTGAGTTTATGTGTTTATGGTGAGGACAAGAGAACCGGTGTGCTGATGGAACCTTGTCTGACTCCAAACTTAACAAAGAACTCAGAAAAAAAATTGTACGCAATATAAATGTTTACAGAACACTTGGATGATAGATCTAGATGTTGGTCAGATCCGTCAGACAACAAAGGAGTCCACATACTTTTGTCCATACAGTGTACATTTGTGCAGAGTGAAATATAAAAAGTCATAAGACTGTTATATGCTGGAAATATAAATAATATTTCTCCATACATAAATGTTCCAAGGACAGGTGCTCACAGGTCTGAGTACAGGCATTCAACTATTCAACTGAAAGGAAGAAAATATTTCACACTCTAGCTGATGCTGGTTTACTGTTATGACCTTCAACAGGTTTTATCCCAATAAATGGGAAACCATCTCATAAGTTAGGTGGATACTCATGCAGCAATCAAATTGCACCTATACCTCATCAGATCAGGATTTCAAAAATCTCTGCTCTGGCCTTTTTCCTATAGTGTTTTTCCGTTTCTGGCTGTGTTTGTTGATTAATGAGGGAGAAACTTAACGGACCAGCTTGTTCATGCTGATTTTGCACAAGCATTTTTTTCCCCAACAAGCAGTTTTATACTGTCTACCTAACAGCAGCTATCATTGTGGTAGTCGCATACAGTGCAAAAATATGCATGTAACGGCCATATTTTGTCATCCTGCTAGAGGTTAAATATTTCCAAATAATCATTACATGAACATGTGCACATGTTGAGCGTGTGACACGTTAGTTTATGATATGAAGAGAAGAAATTTAAAATTGCCTGCAGACGAACATTAGCGTGCAACGTGAATTAATGGCTGTCATTATCCTGCGACTGTGCATTTCAGTGACGCATTGTGTCTTTGCTTCCGTGGAGGCAGAAAAGGTCGAACATCCACACAGAGGAGGGAACCATGACCTATTGTTAAACAGATGTGAGGCCTTTTGATTTTTACCCTGCAGACTGTTTTTCCTAAAGCTCTGAATAAGAGGCTTCATCGAATCGTAATAAGATATTCTGAGCAATGATTCGGCTGTGCACTTCTCTCATTGAAGGTCCAATTTCTCTTCCCTCCTCCTCTTCTTTTGCTCTTTTGCTTACAGACTTGTTTAAGGCAACAGTTCTTTAAAGCTCCCACCAGGTCTGGATGTTCTATTGATTTCTGTCCTTTTGTCCAATTAAGAAATCTTTTCATTTAGCACATCTAGTTACGCGATCAGCATTGTAATAATGTGTGTAAATGTATGATGCTCAATTTAATATTTATATAATGCCCCAGGTATCTTTTCTATTTCTGTTTCTTCAAACATTGTCTCAGAGAAAAGTATTATGAATAATTACAAAACAAGAATGCATCATCATACCTTTGATTTATTTATACTTATTGACCATGAACTTGTAAAGTAAAAGTATAGAGAGATATCATCTAAATGTACTTAAATTATCAAAAGTAAAAGTACTTGTGGACGCAAATTGGCCCCTGTCGGTTATTTTCTTATATATCACTGGATTAAATTGCATTAGTCATACTTTAATATCTAAGCAGCATTTTAAGGTTGGTTGAGGTGGGGCTCACTTTACCTCCTGTTTAGTTTTATGTGAAACAAAACATCTGGTAAATCTTATAAGTACCTAGCATCACAGTGGTCAGATAAGTGGAGTAAAAAGTACAATATTATGATTTAGAACTTGAAGTACAAAGCAGCATACAATGAAAATATGAAAATGATTATCAAACAGCTTCCACTCGTACTCAAGCACAGTATATCATTGCACTCATGTAATGTTACTTTCCACCACTGGCTTGAATGTGAACTTCCTAATGAAGGAGAGGGATAAAATCAAAACTTGTAATAAGTGCATGCATGAAAAATAAAACTTGATGTAAGGTGTAAAGTGTGCAAGGCTTCTTCCTTTCAGTTTTCTGACTACTTCAACCAGTCTCATCTGAAACCTCCACCACTGTCAGATAGTCCCTTTCCTGTGCTGATGTCCTCAGTGGTTTTGTCCTGTTTTCCACCTGAGAATTCTGTAGTGCTTATCAGATCAATTCGAATATGATGCTAAGAAGCTTCTTTCATCAATGTGTAAAACCACAAATCAGTCTGACTAACAGAGGATATCAAGGCATTTTTTAAAAACATATTGACTTGACATGTTTTGTTAGGGTCCCATCACATGGTATGATGGTCTTGCAAAAGAAACAATAATCACACTGAAGAACATGATGAAAGAAAACAAAGTGAAGGTAAAAATAATGACACAGCCATGCAGACAAGAAAGAGAAACAGTAAGAAAAAGAAAAGCAAATTTGTTCTTGAGTGCAGCTCAAACTATATTTATCACAAACATGATTTGCCTTGCACATTCAGCCTGCAAAGAGGCAGCGAGACTGTGTGGGTGTGTGTGTTCTCTCTTATAAGTGGGCGTCACACTGGCATGAGCCTTAAGAGAACTTGACTGAGTGCCATCCGGTGACACCCGCCCAGTCTTTTCTCTTTGTATGCCATTCCAGCCTTTTTTCCCTGCTTATTATCATTATCCCTCTTTTTTGGTGCTTCCCCCAACTCCCCCTTCCTCCCGTTGTTACTCTCCCTCTCCTCCCTCTGTGGCCTCTCACCATTCTTACCTGGGAGGCCACGAGTCGCTGCTCCTGCTTTTCATACTCAACGGCCATCCATCCGTCCATACTCTCCCCTCCCCTTTCCCCTTTCTCTCGCTCTCTCTTCTCATACCTCCATCTGTCCCTCGCCTTTCTTTATCTGCCTTTAAAGCAGGAGGCAGGAAAAAGGCTAGCTGGTCCTTTGTGTGCTCGGCCTCAGTTTATGCTCAGCCAAGCGGACACAGCTCTTAAATCCAGGCCCGGGCTTTGGCACAAAAGGAAGGCTCGGGTCTTGTAAAAGGCCCCTATGGCTCTCCCTATCTCTTTCCACCTTTCTCTGAAAGACAGAGGGGCAGTTATTCTAAACAGGAGGACAAGAGTAGACGGAGAACAGGGGGGAACAAGATGCCGATGCTAAAAGGAGCGGACATAATTCTTTTCATCTGAGAGCAGCAGCAAAGACGTTCTTTACTCCCTCTCACTCCCGCTCTCCAACTCTCTTTCCCTGAGCCAAGCAACACTGGAGATTTTTTTTTTTAGCCCTTTTTTCTCCTTCGAGGCGAATGAATTAACTGAATGAATTAACACCAGGGCTGCTGCCGCTATGATCATCATCATCACGCTCCTCCTCATCAGCAGCAGCAGCTTTGACGAAGCTTTTTAACACCTAGAAGGATCGCACTGCTGACGCCGAGGCAGGAAGAAGCAAAGATGTCGACAACCTTGTCAAAAAAAAAAGAAATAAAAGAGGGGGAAAAAAGTCTTTAGCCCAGAGCCTTGTCAAGTCTCTTGGCACTACTAAGGAAACCTTACTGCTGCTGATGATAGGAACAAAGGAGGAGGGGGAAGGAGGTGAGATGGGGAGGGAAAGGCGGGAAGAGGATGGGAGTGAGATGCGAGGGAGAAAGAAGGAACCAAATGTAGGAGTGAGGACGAGAAAAAGAGGGGGGGCAGAAGAGGTAGAAAGGTGAAAAAGTGTATGAGAGAAACAGGAGGAAGCAAGGTGTTTAAGTTGGTGATTGCGACGGGCAGAAACACCACGTCTTCAAAGAAAGAGAAACAGACAAGAGAGAGCGACAGGGTGACAGGCGAGGCAGAGAGATGGAGGTCTTGGAGGAGAGGAAGAGGGGGAGTCTGGAAGAGTTGCAGTGAGGATTTTAATTAGCGGTAATTGGCCACCGAGGGAACAGAAACTGGGAGATGGGAGGCAGGGAGGGAAGAGACGGGAGCATAACAGCCAGTTTTTGACAGAGTGATATCTCTCTTGCTTTGTACCTCTCTATTTCCTTCAGCACTTTTTGTATTCATGCCTTTCCATTTCCATGTTGTTTTCACTCCATCATTTTCCACCTCCAACTGTGTTACTACCACTCTCGGCCAATTTCTACCTAAATGCAGTAAACTGCAAATAAGCTATAAGGTGTTTGGCACATGATATAAAGATAAAGCAATGTGTACAGTTGTGTTGTGATGTGATGTGATCTTTATGGAGCTTTACACAGAGTTTCAACTCACTGGTTTTTCCAGCCACTGTTTTTGTTCACTCACACTGTTTTCATGGCATCATTTTTCCATCTCACCAGCACCAAACAGATATTTTTCTAAGGAGTCAGAAACACATCTCCAAGTGAATGACAACGTTGCTCTGTGTCTGCCTAGCAAACACTGAGCAGACGTTTTCAAGCAAGTTTGAAAAAGATCAACTTAAAAGGTGATAATATGTCACAACTCACATTTTGCAAACAGTTGTGGCTTGAAAGCACTTGAACTCTTAAAGGATCAGTTTTGTGCTGTATTCAGCAAAGTGGCTGCTGAGGTCTAGCAACGCAGGTAACAAATGTGAGCGGTCAGACAATTATACAGGCTGGGCACATATAACATATACCAACACAGTGAGTATGATGTGTCAGTTGATCACTAAAGCAAGATCTAACGGTGTCTGTATGTCTGCAAGCACTGACGTCACTAAAGCAGAGTGCTGGCTTTACTGGATGTGAATGTGATCATGGTTCTGACCTCATGTTGTCAATCTCTCTCTCTCTCTCTCTCTCTCTCTCTCTCTCTCTCTCTCTCTCTCTCTCTCTTTCATTCTCATTGGACCCGCCCCCTGCTCCTTCCTTCCCCAGTGTGTCTTGATGTTGTATCACAGTGCTTTTGGCAGGGGAGCGAGGGCCAACTGGGGAACAGGTTAGTAAGGTTACAGCAGTGTTTATCGGTACACAGGTGAGCTCTGGGGCGCTGGGTTGTCTGGGCAACACGTTCAGCCCACGCTCCCTTGTCTGGCAACTGCAAAACACACACAAACACACACCTACACAAGTGCAAAAAGCTCACAAGTGAGCAACACACTAATTTCATGCACACACAAAGTTTTGGTCGAAATGTGAATTGAGGCAGGGCCTGCTTTAAATTTTCCAGCTGTCATTTACCAACATCCCAAATTGCACGTGACACTTGCTAAACAGCAGCAGTAGTGTGCCATGCACTCCGGGTGTTGCTAGGTTACGGTACTGGGATGCTGCCGTCTAAGTGGCTGCGGGATCGTCGACGGACACTCTGCATGGGAAGGCTGACAGCAGGTCCTCTGGACCATTTGGCGACTCGTGAGTCAGACACTCCTGAAATCCCACATCTGGTGGCAAGCCCATACAAATCAAGATCAAAGTGTTGGCTTTGAGATTGGACCTGTCTCTCAACCTCTCTGTCTCTCCCCTGTCGAGTTTCATTTTCATTTCTCGCTCTTTTCCACATTCCACATTTTCTCACATAGTCCTCTGCCTGCTTTGTTATCTCTCCTTTGCTTTCCCTCTGTTGTTGCTGTCTTGCCTCTCTCCCCCTCCTGCTGAGAGCTAATCAAGCCCTGTTGTGAGTGTTTAAGCATTGGGGCAGATGCATGTTGAATTATTCTTGGGACTTAATATTTTGTCTGGGAGGAAGACCCAGTCTCCAATCCACATGCTGGGTAACAGCCACACGAGCGAATGCAAGGCAGCAAGGCTCATGCATACACTTGCACACACACCCACACACCGTTAGTCAGTCAGTGAGTCAGAAAGATAGTCAGTCACACAGATACCACGCTGACAGATAGTTACAGGTAAGAGAGTGATAGGACCTGACAGGCAGCTCGAACTGTATACACTGATACACTGCACTTAATGCAACACAGGCCCGAGTAAACACAGGACAGTATGCATGTACACAGTATCATACTGTGCCAGCAAGGGAGAAATACTCATGCACATAATTACAAGCTCAAGCACACACAAATACACACGCAAGAGGACACACTGTGACAAGCAGCAGCATCCTCTCACACACATAAAAATTACAGCCAACATCTTCAAAGTTAAACAACAGAATCAACAAAGGAGAACAGACAATGTACGAACTCAACTCCTCCTAATTCCCTCCTGTCTTCAGCTCCCCTCACATCCGTCCCCTCCCCCACACTGCTTCGTTTTATTTCTATTTTTTTATCACTATCCCACTCCTTCCTTATCTATCTCTTCTACTCCTGCTCTCCATTCTGCCTTGAGCTCGCCTTTATTATCGCTTCTCTCTCCTTTTTTCTCTTCTCTTCCTCTGTGAACTTAAACTCTCCATGGAACCATAAGCTGATATCACACAGACTCAGTGCTCCTTTAATCTCTGTCTCACACGTTCAAACACATACGTTCACACACACCTGGGTGGTCATTATAATGTACAAAGCTTAGCTACTGCATTATTTTAATACCTACTAGCGTGATGCTGTGCATCAGCCATTACATACAACATCAAGTTCAAAATTGAAGGGGTGGAAACTGTCACACAGTGGCATGTGAATGGTCACACAGTGGCATGTGAATGCTTTCAACTTTGTATAACACTATACAAACAGTTTGAGACAATTAATACTCTGTGAGTAACTGATTCAAAGTTTGTTATGATGAATAATCTGTCACATTAACCCGGATGTTACAATAAGAGAATTTAAGTACAATGCTGAATGAGTCTGCACTGATTCCAAACAGTCAAATGGCTTGTCAGGAAAATAAATAAAATAAAATAAAAGCACTTGATTCTTTGGTTGAAATGGCCACCAAGCATAGACTTTTAATCTAGACAAAGCTTCAGGCTGAGAGCCATTGGATTAAATGACTACTTGACTAGCAGTTAATCACAAAAATGCCAAATTGTTTTCTGGTTCAAGCAACTCAAATGGGAGGACTTGCTTCTTTTCTGTGTTTTATGATTTTAAACTGAATACCTTCGAGTTGTTGTTGGTCAAACAAAACAAGTCATTTGAAGAAGTCACTCTTTCAGGGCTTTCAGAACTTGTACATTTTTGACTAATATTTAATTATTTCCAAGACTAAACAATTAATCAACTAATAAGACAAAAGAGCTCCAGATTAATCAATAATAAATATACTTGTTATAAACAGGAAGGAACTTTAATCTAATTTTGTAGTTTTCAGAGTGTTATTTTAATTGAAATTTAAACCTTAGTCACAAGTTTTGACCTGATGTCTCTTTTGACCTTTCAGAAACAAAGTGTAGTTATTACTGTTCAGTTCCTCTTAGTGTCTACATCGAGCATTGATTCTCTTCTCAGACTCACAAGTTGTGTTTTAGACGTAAGGAGAGCTGGAGGAGCTTTTTTTCTGAACTAAAAACACCTAGAAAAGCTTTTCCTGTCATGTTGAATCTACAGTTTCATCACATTATACACGCTGCAATGGAGTGCCACTTAATAATTGAGTGCCATTTACTTTGCTATAAATGGAAAGCAGCAAGTGACGTTATTATGGATACCTAGATGAGTTTCTGCTGGTTGTTGAGTTTGGGCTGAAAAGGAAAACTGATCTACTTTAAGGACTTACTGCCAAAAAAAAAGTTATTCATGAGGCTGTTTAACATTTATTTCTCTTGGGAAACTCAAATGTGCAGCTTGCTCTTTTTCCAGCAACACTTTGCATCTCTGTCGCACTTTCCCCACACTTTCACACCTGGAAGCAGTCCAGTACAACCGCCCTGAGCAGCCTCCCTGGAATAGCTGGAAGTTGCACAAACATTCACACACTTTATACTTACACTTTGCTGGAAGGCCGTAGCTGCAGGTGATCTTAGCCTCTCCAGTCTCGCACCCGTGGAGGGAAGCGCACTCCTTTTTTAGCAATGGACCTGCAGCGTGGTGGATCGCTCCGTCCACTGGAGAGGAGACAACAAGAGATTCAGAGAGTTGGCCTACTTATATGAATCCCCTGCAATCTGAGTACTTACAGAGAGTCAAAAGGTTGTTTGAAGTCCAGCAGACACATTTACAGGCGTCAAAGCTTAGTGCTGAAAGGACCTGGATAATGTCAGCATTAGTGCTGAACAGTAGAATTTCCTGTCTTCTGCAGGTTGTCAACTTTTCACCCCAAATTCTGGGTTTTTTCTTTTAATAGGTCAAAGCATCTGTCTGTGTGTGTGTCAGTCTATTTAATGGATTTTAAGGCTACTGCAGTAGTTAATTGCTCGATTTAATGTGTTATTAAGGACTCAGCTGACTCTGACTTTTTGGTCAATTAGTCTTTATTAATTACATTTTCATAAATCTACATAATATTCAGAAATGTGTATCTATCTTTGATCCACTCCACATCTAAAGACCGTGACTGTGTTCATTTCCAGAAGGGCAATGATGCAGGAAAAGCAATTTTACAGCTGTGCCGATTACAGTTTCAGTCAGAATCTTTGCACCCCTTGCAGTAGGATACATTTCCTCAAAGTTAATATTCATACAATCTTGATTACAACAGCTTTATTATTATGAATCTCTGCATTATGGATCCAAGAAAACAGCATTTAGCTTCAACTAAATCCAACTTGAAACAAAAAAAGATCAAGTGTGCTAAAGCAAAACAACAAAAAAACTAAAGAATCTCTCCAAAATGAATGATTCTTCAAAGCCAATATAGTTAGCATCAATCCAAGGAGGAGAAACCACACACATATGACACTTAACAAATTCTATAGTGTTATGGTACATCCAAAGAATGAGGTAATATATACAATTATCGCATCAGAGTTATGAATGAATCACACAGGCAGCCTGAAAAACATAAGTTCAGGCTGTGCTACTTTGTGTTGAGCAGTGTTATATGCAGCCAAAGTCATCGATTTGTTGTGATTTGATTGGCTTGATGGTGAGCAAAGTTACAGAAAAGGCACAAACAGGAGACCCAACCTTGTCTCCTGGAAATTATGTATATAAACTGCTAATTTACAAAAGTAAACATGTTTTGTAATGCTGTCCAATTTTAGGCTTTTATATGAAGGTTGAAAGTAGAAAAATTAAAGGAAATATAAGGAACAAGAGATGAGAAATGACATGTAACAATGATCAAGAACAAACTGGGGATGCTGTGGTTCATGGTTTTCGCCTTAAACCCCTGGGACACCAAAGCACCCAGAGGATATATTTTTAATGACAACATCTGCAAAATGTAGGCAGGGTGTGTACATCCAGACTCAGACTCCTTACGACTTGCATGCTGTTCATAATTGTAGAGCTTCATACATTTGAAAAAAATCTTAACGTAACCTGTCAATGTATTTAATTCATTTTCCCTGTAATATTCACTTTTGCAATACAATAGCAGAGCCAGCAGCTTAATGATTAATGTTTTTTTTACGGTTATCTTTGTGCACTCACAGTACTTGAGGAAAGATAGTCTTCTTGGTTAAATAATGAAAAAGTCAACAGTGACCTGGAGCGCAAGACTGGATGGATGTATTCACTTTATTAATATTTTAACCAAAATGACGATCTTTCCTTAAACTTAACTAAAGTACTTTTGTTTGTCTGAACCTAACCACACAACCAACCTCCAGTGTCAAAGTTGTGAGCTCTGTGCAAGTACACCCACTGTCGGCCCTGACCACCTCTCTACGCCTTGCGTGCAGCTTATAACTGCAGAGCTTCCTCCACTCTAAAACAATTTTGCCACTCAACAATTATGTTTCCCACAAAATGTCACCGGCAAAACAAATTCACATATACTACAGTATAAATGTCATCTCTACAAGACAGGGTAGAGACTCTGCGTATATTTAAAGATCCTTTTGTTTTGAAAGGATACTGAGGTCTAATGTAGAAGTCTGAGGTAAACAATTCATAATTAACCCAGAATCAAACACATCTGTCAGGAATGAGTTTGTCACAGCACTGTGAGACTTGTCAGCACTTTGTGAAAATAGTACAATAACACCCATCCATATGTCACAGCTCAGCATGTCGGCCTGTAGCTCTTATCTCTGTCTGACTGTATGCAGGAGCAGCTGTTACAGCGGTGTGATTTGCCAAACTGAGTAACTCCAGGCAGGGGTCTGGTGTTATCTGAACGTTATTGAGTTAAGTTGGCATATCACATGCGGTGCCGAGCTGTTGTGTGCCATGTCATGCTGTGCCATGTTGAACTAGGCCACATTGTGAGCTAAGCACAAGTGTGAAGGTGTGAAAGGCGAGCTCTGAACACTGGCTACCTCCTAAGGGTGCACAGAGAAGGAGGTTTAGATACCATACTCAAGCTGTGTGTGTGTGTGTGTGTGTGTGTGTGAGAAATATTACTGGTGTGCACAGCCTTGTCAAAGCATACATGTTACTGTAAACAGATGTATTTTAGTGTGTATTTTTATGGGTGCAGTGTGTGTGTCTGTGAGTGAAGAGTCCTTGAGGTGACATGCACTCAAACTGCACACACTAAGTTTGAAGCAGCCCAACTCTGAAATAGAGAACAAGTGTGATAAGACGGAGAGATGGAAAAGAGAAGGAGGGAAGATGGGAGGGGAATAAGGGAGAGCAGCAGATGTAAAAATAGTCTAAGGGGAGATAAGGAAACAGGATAGAAAAAGGGCCAAGAGAAGCACAATCAAAAGAAAAAGGAATTGAACTGAAATGTAAATCAACAATATGTTTTGTAAGGTATGTTTCTGCGTGTGTGTATTCGTGTGTATTAATGGTGACAACTGCCCATTTCCCTCAGTCTTCATGGATGGACTGCAGAGCCTTGAGACACAGAAATGCTTTTGAACCTGTCTACTGCTATGCTCTCAGTCCCACGCATACACAACTGTACGTGTGGGACTGAAAGTGTGGGACTGCAATGTGCGGTTGCAAATGCGGCTGAAAAACACGCACAACACACGTACACAACAATACACACAAGCGCACGTATGCGTGTGTGCACATACAGCTGTAAATACAACTTATCGCCCAGATTAAGTAACACGTGTCCTAGCATAGTGAAGACGGTTAATTTAGGAGTTTAATGACGTGTACGGGCACTTGATCATAAAGATGTCTAACCACTAATCCCTGCGTGTTACTATAACCCTCAGAAACCTGAGTAATTCATTGTATGTGCACTTTAAGGCATATGTCCCCTTACTCTGGAATCAGGGAGGGATCCAGAGGGGTGGCCAAGGCTGGTGCCAAGGTGAGAGGTAGTTGGCTTGTTAGTGTCACTGATGGATTACTGAACAGGTCAAGTGAGGACAGATTCAGGCCCCTGGACCAGAGCCTATGTATGAAGTGACTGATAGCATTTGTTGTTGGGGGAAACGACCACAAAGAGGTCTAAAAAACGACTAAAAAGAGATGCAAAACATGACAAATTATCACAAAGTGACTCAAAACAACAACAAAGAGAGAAAAATTACCACACAGTGATGGAAAAAAAACTACAAAGAGATGCAAAATGGCAATAGGGACACACAAGACGACCACAAAGAGACACAGAGAATGCTTGGCATCTTCATTTCTCACACTCTTATGACAGTCTACTGAGAATCTTTCAACAAGTACTTTCCCTAAGATGTCCACAGTCTGGTTGGGGATGATGATGAAGACTCTTTCAGACTCTTTTTTTCTCTTTTCTTGTTGTTTTTGTGTTTTGTGTCCATTGTACTCTGCAGAGAGAACTCGGTGGGCCCCACGGCTGACTGCCCGCTGGGGTTACAATTGTCAAATTCAATGAACCCAAACTTCTAAATAATTTCTGCATTCGTGATCACCATGTTAATCGGTGGGTACATGGAAACATTACTGTAGTGTCCATGGTTTTTTTTTTTTTTCTTTTTAAATTTCAGGTGGTGAACAGCTCCAGACTGCAGCCAACACATCCTGTCCTTTTAGCTGCAAACAACATCATTTTGACAACACACTGCTACATTCACGTTCACATGAATTGCACTTTGCGCATTCAGCTGAAGAATCTTTTGATGTTCTCATGTTTAAGTTAGATCGCTCCTTGTCAACTGGAGATGAGAAGAGACGAAACAGAGCAGGCTGCTGTCTCCCTCTCTCTGTCTCTCATTGGACACTTACTCAAACCTGCTGAGCAGGGCAAATAAATATCCATACACCTACTCAGTCACTCTGTGACTCCGCTCTAATGTAGAGAGCTGTCCCTCTAACTACACTCACTGAAGACAGCCCAAGTTAGCTTTCTGTCAGACTGTGGTAACTTCTGACTCTGTGGGAGCTGGTGTAATAGCGCAGTATGAGGACTGTATGGTACAGAGTAGATTCAGACACTGTCCTGTCACTTCAATGCAGTCTGAAATGTGAAGGGGGAATTCATGAGCAGAGGGGAGTGCAAATGAAAGATGTGCTTGAAGGAAAGCTGCACCAGCAGTACTTCCCTATGCAGGTGTGTTACTGTCTGGGTTGGTCTGTGACTGAAAGTATCAGTATTATTTATTATTTCTACAGAACAATATCAACTGACTCCATCTGGAGAACCGTTCAAATTCAAACATTTATTTATTATTAAGATGTGCTCTGTATTGATATTGCCTGTTTTGTATTAGGGATACTCATACCTTATTTTGGCTCTTTTGTTTTTTCGGTAACATGCCACTGGTACGGTACTGGTAAAGGTGATGTGACTTGTGTTTTTAGCCACACTAGCATCATGGCTCAAGGGATGTTTGAAGGGTAGTCAACCTACCACAGGCTGTAATATCTCAACAAATATTTAAAGGATTGACATGAAATCTTTCACAGACATCCGTGCACCCCTCAGGATCCGTTATGACAAGATCAAGTGTCATAACTTTGGTGATCTCTTAACTTTTCCAGCACTATCATCACGCCACAACTTTAAATTTTCCAATTTTCCCATCAGCTGTAGTTTAGTGCTAATTAGCTGTTTTTTTTTCCAAATTGCATACCAACAAGCTAAACTAAGATGGAGAAAATGGTAAACACTGTCATTGTGAGCATCACCGTGAGGATGCTGATGCCTCAAACCTGTGCCAAAGCATAGAGCTGCTACACTGGCTGTTGTAGAATCACATAAAAGCAATTTTTGCTTCTTAAAATGCAAAACATTACTATTTGGAATTGTTAGCAGAGAGCAATATACAAGCTGGAGACACTTATTTTTCTATCCATTGAGTGAATCTTTAATCGTCTATTTAATGCAATAAGTAAACACTCAGAATGCAGGCATTCAGCTAAAAGGATTTCAGACAGAGCTTGTTTTCTGTGACAATCCATCGATACAGCTCTGATTTGCTTGTGACTTGTCACTGCAAATCAATTTCCCTTTGGAGATAATAAAGTCAAACTTATATCAGCTTAATATATAATACCACATATTGGTATTGATGTATCCCCTCATTTAACCGGTGCAGACAGGGGAAGCCCTAACCAAATTAGCATCACTGCAGTGTCAAAGGATACTTGTTCATACTCCACTGACTCCATTGCATGCAAATAGAGTACCTGAACTACTCAACAATCAGCCATAATTGGCTACACCTAATGCCACCAACAGGCATCAACAGATTATAATGAATTAGTCATGAATTTAATTTATATTACTCAACACAAAAAAAATCTTTTACGAAGTGTCAAACTAATTTCCATATAAAAAAAACGCATTCATTATTTAGCCTTCATTACCATACAAAATCGTATGATGGGACCCAAAGACGAGACAGAGATATGAAAAAGAATGGAGAGATGGAGACATATACAGACCGAGAAAGACAAGACGGGATTGAAGAAGAGAAGAGAGGGAGGGAGGCTAAAAACAAAAGGGGAAGAGATGAATATTAAACGGGGATTCAGAGAGGAGAAAGGATAAAAAGGATACAGTGGATGGATGGATGCAGGAAGGGGGGTAGAAATGAGTGCTTTGGCTTCTTTAGACCAGTCACCAGCCAGCTAAGCAGGTGGCTGACCAGTTTAGGTGCTATCACATCTCCCTCACAGGCTCTATATTGACTGACTCTGGGGGAGAGAGGGAGCCAGAGAAGTAGGGGGACTGGGAGGTGATAATTGGCGATATGCTTACCTGGCGAGGAGCCTGCAACCCCCAGCAGGGCACACAAACAAACACAGACGCACGCACGCACGCACGCACACACACACACACACACACTTCTGCCTGCAATGTTATAAGCCAGGACAATCTTTACCTCCTGCAAACCCCCACCACTTACAAACACAACCACGCACACACAAGAAAACGCACAAACACACACATACAGGTAGATTGACATTAGGGGAAAACCAATCCTGAGGTCTCTCCTATGGAATACTAATATGGCTGCCCTTGCCAGCCGACCTCTTATAGGCCAAACAGGCTGTCCGTCAAACTAATGGGGCGGAACGCTGGCATATTGCTTTCCCACAATCCCTCAGCAGAGCCAGGACACTCATTTACTTCAGTCAGCTTGTTGCCAAGGCAACATTTAGGATGGGTCTGGTGGTGGATGCACGCATGCACATGCACACTGCTTCACACACAGTTGTATATATGCACTTGCATACACAGAAACGTAAACATGTATGCACATAAACACAGAGCAACCTGTTAAATGCTACTATTATGAACTTATCCGTGCGCGTGCACACACACACACACACACACAAACACACACAAACATGACTGTTGCTAATAGCAATGAAAGAGGCAAATTTATGTATGCAGCTGAGACACTGACAGTACTGTCTGCATGTGGAAGGTACACTAAGTGCTCTTTGCCGCTTGTCTCATCTCTGCGCTCCAAAACCAATCTTCTGCTCTCTCCCTTCATTCACAATACATGCTCTCTTGTTCATTTGTTCTCAAAGGCAAGCAGACAAGCCTATCCCGTGCCTGCATTTTTCTCTTCATCCAGACAAGGAGGAAGCAAAGAGCGCAGTGCAGACACACAGGGACCGCAGCCGGGAGTGTGCAGGGTATCAAACCCTATCCCCATCCTGGAGGATTGATTACAGATGTCAGCACACACAAACTCACCCCAGCTTTTTAGCTCTGCAAGAAATCCAGAGCAAGAGAGTTTTGCTGTTTTTTTTAGCCCCACTGAATCAAAAAATGCAAGTGGATGAAATTTTAATTGAGATTGTGCTCATCTATTGTGTGCTGGGTCTGGATGTCTTAAAACACCTAAGCCAATCATAAGCAGGCAGTGTCTTCGTGGCTGGTTCACATCCTGTGCGGTCTGTCCCCACAGACCCAGAGCAGGATCTCCGATGCCAGCTGCCTGTTTCTGTTTGTTCTGAGTTTTTAATCTTAATCTTAATACAATGCCTGCATGCCATATGTGCATTAAAAGACTTACTGGATGTGATATTCACTGCTGTTCAAGGCTAAACATCAACCATGCAGAACTGGCAACTACCACAGTATCCCAAAACCTCAAGCCTTGAGATATATTTGTAGTTATCAAAATTCAAAAATTGTGTCGTCTCCCTCAAGCTTCTGATGCCGGTGGCGACTGTTGACAATGAAGACAAAGTTAAAGAAGTTGAAAAACTAAGTAACACACATCTCACAAAGCCATCTGCCACTGCAAACCTTCCCCTAACTGCTAATACTGCTCTGTAACAGTGAATGAATGAACTTGAAGGCAGAGATTGCACTGTGGTAGTTTCTTATTAAGAAATTAGACAAGGCAAAATAAAAGTTACATGGATGTAACTCCAGTTATATAAGCACAGCGGAGTGCACCAACATTGCTCAGCATTACAATGTAAATGAAAAAATGTGAATAAATACTTGGGGGAACATAATTAAAGCATGATACAGCCTGTTTATGAACAATACACCCGTGTAGCATTGCAGCAGTGATTTCAACAGAATATTGGATTAATGTTGACCTGATAGGGACCTCCCACTTACACACAAAATATATCCAAAACCAAGCAAATGCTAGTGAAGTGTGAGTATGTCTAGAATGCTAATTCATGTACAAATCAAAATATCTTATGACTCACCAGCTTTCTGTGGCTTGAAATGTGGTAAATGGGTTTAGCCTGTTTGGTGTTTTGATGATGGTGGTGGAGAGCGCTTTGGAACATGTCGGTCCAAAATCTCCCATAGGTGTTCAATTGGGTTGAGATACAGTGGCTGTGAAGGCCACAGCATTTGATTCACATCATTCTCACACTCATCAAACTATTCAGTGACTCCCCCTCGGCCTGCCCACGCCACACAGCTGGATTGGATTTGCTGTGTTTCTCCACTCATTTATTTTTTAATTTCCTTTAATTTCTCACCCATCACTATATATATATATATATATTTTTTTTTTTTTTTTTTTTTTATATTTATTGATTTATTTATTTATTTTTTGTAAAGCTCATGGCAACTGGCTGACTGAACCTCCAAAAATCATCTGGGTTTTCTTTTCTATTTGGAAAAATCAATCAAAGCAGTGAAAAGTTGAAATTGCAGATAAGCTCTGGAATAAATGAGCAACTGCAGCCAGTGGACATAAAAAAAAGGTTAATTTCCTGCCCTTGAGTTTGTTGTTGATGCGCTGCCTGAGCTCAGCACTCCTCCAGATTGAAGTGAGAAAACAATGTCGGCAGGTGTGCGTTTGATCTAACTGAATGACATTTACCCAGGTACCCTTGAGACTGAGTAGTAAAGCACTGTAAAGACCTTTTGTTGCCTCTCCTCTGATGAAAAAAAAAACACTCACTAAAGCTGAATGAACGTTTGGTTATTCAGTACAGTGTGTGATCTCGGCAAATGGAGATGTATACCCAATGATTTTTGTGTGTTTTTCCACTTGGCTCTCTTTTTTGCATCTGGCTGTCCCCAGTGACTGCCTTCCAAAAACTATTGGACCTTCACTGCTTTCTCTTTCTTGTCTTCCCACTCTAAACATCATCTCCCTCCCATCTCTGGTTTGTTCCATTCTTCTCCACGTCTCTACCCTTAACTCTCTCTCTAATTAACACCTACTGTAGGCTCTATCTGCCTTAGAAAATCCCCAAGGACAGAGCTGGAAAGAGAGACAGTGAGAGGGAAATAAATACAATAAGAAAGAGATGAAGCCAGTCAACTTAGCAAGAGAGACACTTGCAAAGAGTGACAGAGAAACAGACAAAAAAGACAGATGTAGATGGTCGTTGTTGGATATGTAGCCTCCTCCAGTCAGTAGGTGGAAATTTAATCTTTAAAATTAAAACAGATGTGGTTAAATTCGGCTAAATAAATGAAAAAATTAAAATAACTAAACAGGGTCAAACAACATGAACACATTTTACATAGGCACAAATGCCAACAGTTTGATGCATACACACACTCATGGCCTCTCTAGAAACCATCTGTCTTTGTAGAGCCATCAGAGACTTCAGGACAACATCAAACGATCTAGATCTCGAGATGCTTGACTGCATGTATGTGTGTGTGGAGCTACAGGACACAAGTGTGTGCAGTCCATGGCTTGAGGCTCAGCTGGTGTATTTCAGTAAGGATGGAGCCCGCCTGTGTGTGTGTGTGTGTGTGTGTGTGTGTGTGTGTGTGTGTGTGTGTGTGTGTGTGTGTGTGTGTGTGTATGCTAAGGACTTACAGCTTCAACAGAACACTTGAGGCAAGCAAATGTACTGCTATGAATTGACATGTGAAGGCACAAGCACATTTACCTACACACATACAGGTGTGCCGCTAGATACATCACCATGGAGACTGGAAAGTAAAAACGCATGCATGCACACACACATACACACACATACACACAGGCATACAAAGTGGAAGGTTAAAAATGGCAGTGCAAGTGAGATGGTCTGAAAGGCTAAAGCTGTTTGCCCAAATGAAGGAAAAGAAAACATCCGCAGGCAAAAGCACCAGCACCCAGATTTGCAACCATTAACAAGTACACACACAGAGGTTGGCTTAGAGTGTGTGTGTGTGTGCATGTTTGAGAAAATGTGGCTGCGGCATTAGTAGTACAGATTTATTACAAGTATCGATTAACCGTGGACGTCCAACATCGCACGCACGCAAGCAAAGCACTGAGTCAACAATACACTGAAAAATGACTGTTTATATCCACAGAGCTCGACACCCATAAATTATGAACTATCGACTTCGCACCTGCACGCACACACAAACACACAGAGAACATGGGCACACAGACACACCGCGCAGCATGCAAACGCACCTTGAACACCTGCCACAACAAAGAGCTACCTGCTACCAAACAAAGAAAATACAGAGAGACCGACCACACATGGAACATAAAACACTCACACATACACACACTTTCTGGCTGGTACATTGCACTGCATCATCTGATTAAAAGAAATACGACATTTCCAATTATTTTGTGCCCAGAGAGGACTATTTGCACCACAAAGCTGTGTTATTAATAACAGCTGAGGTCTACAAGCATCTTGGCAAGCACAAGCACACACAACCAATGGATCAGACAGGTTGTGACTTACCTCCACCTCCACCGAGCAGAGTCTTGTTGGCTGAAAGAAAAACAAGAAAGGAGAAATATTCATGAAAATAACGTCTGAAAGCATTACAACTACAGCTGAAATAATTAAACAAGGAATCAACTGGTGGAGGTGCAGAAAATTAATCATTTAGGAAAGCAAAAATGGCCATATACTGTATATGGCTATATGATAATCTCAGGTCCCAGCATCTCTGATACTGCTTTACATTCACTGAATAGCTCTGGGTTTTTGGACAAACAAGACACTGAGCTCAGAACATGACATTTTTCACTAATGAATTGAATAAATCCTCAACAGATTAATCAGTTATAAAAATAACTGTTAGTTGCAGCCCTAATTACAACTAACACAAAATGTAACACTAACCACTGATGAAGTCAAGGTTACATTAGTAGTTTTAATTACTGGTTTGCAACAGAAAAATCCCTTTTTCACTCAGTCAGTGTAAAACCCAATTAGCTGATTAACTGATCAGCCAACCATCAGAGAATTAATTGGCAACAATTTTGATAATCAATTATTCATTTTCTAATTTTTCAAGCAAAAATACCAAACATCCCCTGGCTCCAGATTTTCTGCTTTTCTGTTTTGTCTCATAGTAAATTTATTGTATTTAGGTTTTGGACTGTTGGTCAGACAAAACAAGACATTTGAAGATGTTAATTATAATGAACATTTTTGAAGATTTTTTAAAAAGAATCATTAATCAACAGATTACTTGACAATGAAAATAATTAGCTGCAGCCTAAATAATACAAAATGCAGCACTAACCACTGCTGAATTCACTTTGGTAGTTCTGATTGCTTGTTTGCAACAGAGACCATGAATTCCTCTGTTTTGTGGTCATGGATGACCTTTCCCCACAGTGTTAAAAAACATTACAATACTTCATCACTACATTTATTAAAAGCACATTCCTTCATTTGTGTTTTGTGTATGTGTGCTGGTCAAACTCTCCCAAGACTTAATTGTGTTTTATATCTAATTGGGTGAACTTTTGTGTGTATAAGAAAATAACTTGAGGCTTTTGCTTATATTTACTTACTGGGGGGATAAACATGCTCCACATTTGTCCTTCAGAACATAATTTGTTATTGCTGTCAGCATTTCTCAACAAGAATGGTTCTCAATCCAAGTCCTCAGGGCTCACAGTACTGCTGGTTTTGCCAACCAGCGAGTTAATTGCATTCACCTGGCATTGCAGGTGTAACTCAGTCCCTGATGGATAGATGGACAGAATGGGAACCAGCAGGCTCTGAGCCCCATCAATGAGAGCTGAGAAGCACTGCACAATAAGAACAAGTAGCTTCACTGCCGGCAAGACTAATGAATAAACTCATGCTGAGGCTACAGTCCAAAGGAAAATAAACAAGTCTGTGATAAGAAACCGACAAGGCAATATGGTTCAATTTGTCTTTCAGTTATGAAAAAAGTCAATCATACAGCAATTTTCTACCTGGATAACAAGTGGGCGACTGTAGCTTAAATAAAATAACAATATAATGAGCTCTTTTTCCCACCAAAGAAAGCAGTGAATTAATGCTAGCAGCCTGACTGACCAGTGTGCCCCAAATCATTACCTTCCCAGTTTGAATCAAGTCACCGCACATGTTTAAAGACTGTAAATTGCTGGCAGGATGATAAGGCTGGCTGCGGCTGACATATGCGATATCCAAGAGTTTTTCTCACCCACATATCCATAAACGTGTGGAGTCAGCAGCGCTAGCCCGGGGACATCTGCAGCGCGTTCAGAAAACTGAAACCTGACCACAAACTCATAAAAATCATGTTTTTCTATTGTTTCTCTGCTCATGGATCAAATTTTGGTTGCTGGGACCATGTTAGGAAAATCTGATAAGCACATAATCTCTTTGCAAGGGAGAGTTACCAAGTTACGTCAGAACACACAGGGGACGTCTCTCATTTTAGTTACTCTTTGCCAGCAGGCATTGTGCCAATTGGGTACGCACTCAGATAGTGTATCAGGCAAGTTGGTTTTAGAGAGGGAGGCAGTGAGTCTAAATCCCACAGCTGTCTTTCTCTCTTAAGATTCCTCCACTCTTCAGTATCTTCACCATCCCTCATTGCCTCATTAATGGTAAATCTCACTTAATTCCACCCTTTAAACACACTATACTTCTCTGTATATGTGAATCACAGTTTCACTACCATCTCCCAAAGTGAATATCTCCACTCTCTAATTTGAAAATGTGCAGCTCCATCCAGCGTGAACTGGAAAAAAAAAGGAAGTTATTTAATGTGACAGTGTGAGACTATTTCAGGTGCACAGCTTGTTTGAGAGCTGATAGATCTTATGATGAACTGAAATAAAACTCATTCGGGTGTAAAAGCGCAGACAAATAAAATGTCTCCATTACAGTAAGTCTCCCATTTATCCTCCAATGATTAACTGCAGGCTGTACATAAGAGTAATATCACATACTGGGTCTTGTTAATACTCGTCCATGCTGACTAACATGCCCTAGGCCATGTGAAGTACATCTGAACTCCTTACTGGTGAAAGGTTTTCTACTTAAAGAAAGATCCTGCACCCAAACCACACTTGTGAACTGGTGAGCCTGCCTGAGAGACCAGGACAGGGTTGTCCAGGCTATTCATAAACCCATCACTACATTTGTGTGCAAAAGTCTGAGCATTAGCTAATTTCAAACTAACTGGTTGCTAAGAGACACCATCCAACCAAGTAACTATTTTTTAGTTTTTATAACAAAGTAAGACTGGTTTTAACTTTGCAATGGTACATTTTGACGGACATCATAGGAGACCAGCCTCACACTCAGAGACCAGACTAACAGGTTGTCACAGCTTAACTACCTACACCCGGTGGATAAATCCCGCCCAGGTTATCAGTGAAAAAAAAAAAAAAACACTAAGGCTTTATCCTTTGCTGCACTTCAAATGAAAAATATGGCCCTGAATGCTTTTACTGTTATGTATCAGTTTATGATGTTAAATGCATTTCAGGACTTATCTTCTGATGTAGTGTTGAAATGTTTTTTTTTCCCACTCACTTTCCTACTACCTGCCTTGTCTACATATGTCAGTTGATTTTCCCATAATGTTATCGCAATAAAACCCAGAGAACACACTCACAGTGACAGTGAAATTTCTCCAGCGGAGGAAAAGAAAATGCTACTCAGAAAACAACATGTTTTATAGCTGCATCACCTTCTGGATTACCAAGGCTGCCATCAGTGTATAAATCTGTATCTCCAGCTCCTCTGCAATGGGTTTCCCCCCATTAAAACTGATGAACGCCTGCTGCAAAATGGTGTGTAAAAAGAGGTTCCTCTCTTTCTTTCTGATGGACTGACACCGAAAATCTGGCGGTAACTGATGTTTTTAGATTGCTGATTTTTTTTTTTTTCTGCAATCACACTCCATTGTAGCGGCTGGAAATGTCTCTGTGAGAGCTGAGACTGTCTGTGTTTGGACAGCTATCATCATAAATAAGAAAAATATACTTCCAAATGCTAGCAAAATGGCCCCAGAATTGAAGGGTACACTGTTCGCGGCATTGCATGGATTTTTGTAATTTGAAGATTTCCACACTCATTTATCTATTGAAACAAATAAAAGAAATATCAGTATGAATAACAGTAACCTCCAGGACGGCCCGTGTCATGTGATCCTGTAACGGCCTGAACGCTTAAAACAAAATGTGTGTTGGATCATCTAACCAAAAACAACTCATTAAATTAATAATTTAAAAAATCAAGACAGTGTGTTGGTGAGGCTGTGGTGCTTCAGGTATCGGTGAGACAGTGAAATATGATCCAGGAAGTCCAGTTAGTATAAAAGATCAATGGGTCTGATGGCGAATCAGTGCCAAAACTCATGCACTGTGGTTTAAAGTATTATGAGAAAGGGTTTTACTGCTCTGGAAAGTTATTATGGTGGCAATAATTTTCTCTTTCATTGCAGCAATGAAGGTGTAAAACAGTAGAAATACAGCTCACTTTACAAAGTAATCTACCAGGAATGTGGGCATAGATGCATTCGATAAGCCAACGCAGCACCTTTTTGGATGAAGCTGAAAAATAAGCCAGGTTCAAATGTTTTGCCGGATCCCTACGCATCTCTTTCAGATGAATAAATGGAATGTTTTGCTGTTTTTTTTCCCCCACATAGGACTAATGTTGGTCTCAACACAGCCTAACAGCATCTGAAACCCTCTTTTCCCACGCCTTTCCAACATTGGCCTGAGGCAGCTGTGTCCAACACCCTCATCATGTTTATAACCTTAGGAAACACCATGAATACCTTCAAGACAAGACTGAGAGTGAGCACCAGTATCCCTACTTGTTCAGTCTAATGGATCAAGACAAAGACATGCAGAAGACACATAATTCTTGGACAGAGATCAGGGAAGCAGTCAGGAGGAAACTTTGACAATCTGATTTTCACCACACTTCCACCTTTAGATGTGGTCAGACAGCATGTGTAGTTTGTTCCAGAACACTCTTAACACTGCTTGTCTCCCTGCTCTATGTTTCACTGCCATCTAAAAAAAAATGTATCACACATCAGCGTAGTGTAGACTGCTTAAATTCTTGAAGTGTTACAGTATACATTTTCTGAAAACACAGTAGATGTTTACTGAGTTCATAATCACTTCCCTTGTTGGCTGCACAGGCAGTTCCAAAGCTATAATCCCACAACCTATTTTCTATTTTGCCTTTCAGACAAGGAGCGCTAGGTTCAAATTCAGGTTTAACCATGTTACAAGTGCAGAGTTCATTTTTATTTTATCTCCCCATTTTATATTCACCTTGCGTGTAATCTTTATTCATGGGATTATATAATTATTAAGATTGTCTTATGTAAGGCACAATAGACCTATGATAAATTATCAATGATCCCGTGTAATACTGCTGTTCTCTGTGTAGATACATAGGTGCTAGAGAGAAAAAAAACTGACTGGGAGCCCCTGTGGGGAAACAAAAGCATCAAAGCAACGAAAATACTCATGTGTATGCACAATCACGCAGTTGCAGAGATGTGGACACACGCAGACACACACATGCTCGCATACATGGAAACATACAAGTGCACGCACACACACACACGCACAGAGGAGTGTGAACACTAAGACGTGCACACACCTACACTACACTTGTCAGCAGCTACACATATATATATATATACACACACACACACACACACACACACACATACAAATGCAGACAGTGGCTTTTCGGTGTTTGCGTAACCATGGCGACGGCAAAGCCCAAAGGTTTGTTACTGAAACCTAGTTAATTAGAGAGAGGGAGAGAGGGAGAGAGAGTAATGTCGATACTCGAGGGAAAGTGTTTCACCATCTGTTAAAACCCACATGTACCCTCTACACGGTCGAGTGTGGATTGAGTGTAACTGCGTGTGCGTGCGTGTCAGAGTGTTTGAGGAGCGCACACGCGCTGGCCACAGTTGCTGCATGGGCAAAAACAAACACACGTAACTCTTCTCCCATGGCGCTGAATACATAGAGGCTAACAGTTTCTTTCTCTTATTGGTATTAGATGACTAATTGGAATAGCTAATACTGAAAAGCTAAATAAAGCGTGCTAGCATCTGCTGCCGAGACACACCAATTATCGGAGCGGGGAAGGGATGAGGGTGATAAGTTATACAACTACACACAGAGCGAGAGAGAGGGAGGGCAAGTTGACAGGGAGGGAGTGGAGGAGGAGGAAGAGAGTGCTAGGTGTCGGGGGACGGAGGAAGGGCTCTGGAGGGGGGGGGGGGCGAGGGAGGGAGGGGTGATGGAGAGCGAGTGAGTGAGTGAGACAGAGACGAAGTGAAAGAGAGTTGAGGGTGGAGAAGGGAGACGCAGGACTAAATTTTCTGGGAACATAAAACAACAAGATGGAGTGTACTTCTTTCTTGGGAGGTAAGTAATCACACTGAGGGGAAGAAAGGGAGAGAGAGAGAGGGGGGGGGGGGGGGGGGGGGGAGGATGGAGGGTTGGATAGATTGATGCATCACTGAAGGACAAGAGTTAAAAGCTTAAAATCAGGCCAAACAGAGGAGGAAGAGGAGCAAGAAGTTGGCTGTGACAGAGAGAATACAGACTGCGGTTTGACTCAGAGTAAAAATTAGGTTTTAATCACCTATGTGTTGGTGTGTGTGTGTGATTATGTGAGAGGTAAGGAGCAATGATGATTATGATCATGGTGATGATGAAAACAGGCACAAATATCCTTTAGGTGAAGCTCAGAGTTAAACCAGTCTTCTGTCTTTGCTTTGTGGCCCTCCATCTTATTTTTCTTTCCCTCTGCTCTCCGCACCCTCTCCCCCTTATTCCCCAGGCCCCAGTGCAACCTGTTTGTGTATTCCTCCCTCTCCCGCTCCCCCTCTCCATCCCTCTCTCTCCTCTACCCACTTGTCCTAACCACCATTATACCTCTTTCAGTCATTTAATTTCTAGCCATCATTTAGTTGGTCCACTTGAGAATGCCAATCAATTTGCTGGTGTCCTTATGGAAAAAAAAGGGCAAATCTACTGATACATGCGCAGGATAAATACAGACACGGTTCGACACCTTGATCTGAGATTAAATAAGATTATACTACGGCTAAACTGATCCCTAGGATGAAATAAAACATCACTTTTTCAGCAGAGGAAGGCATTAAGATCAAGAGAGGAAAGTGAGCTTACAAGAATAAAGAAAATACCAAGATAGATCCTTTGCTTTTAGTAACAAATCATTCTATAATTGATTAATTATATAATGACATAGCATTCGGATTAGCGATCGGCTGACCCACCCTCTGTGCTAAAAAACAAACAGTGCAGCTGGACCAATATAGTGCTGCATAATTAAATGATGATTGTAAAAATTTACCAAGTCTTTTAGTTTCTTTGAAGATAAATGCATTTAATTGCACTTCCTTTTGTTTGCATCTGTGTTTACAGGGTTTTTATTGGATTTCCTTGGCCCTTCAGCAAATGTAGCTCACTGTGAATGTGTTTTCAAGCTTCCTGCAGTCTTATTCACACCTTGATAAAAAAAAAAAAAAAGAGCTGTGTTCCACCTCAAGGTTGTGATTTTGACATACAAAGACCATGCAGTGAACAGAGAGAAACACTGTTTCATCTTTCAGCAACACAGACATATCACCGTATTAGAATTTGTACTGCTGCTTTCCAAAAATCTACATTTGATGTGTGACAAAAAAAACCCTACAGCAAAGCTTGTATTTGTTTGATCTAATTTGGTGTGAAAGTAGATTTATAAGTGACGTGTTGAACCAAACATTGCTAATTGCCTATAGCTTCTTACCATGCTTTCACACCTGCAGCAGCAAAACGACACCAAGCAGCTGACAGTCACTCATCATGACAATGAGTGACAAAGGCAGAGATATCTCAAACAAATTAGAAATGGGAGAAAGTTGACCAGGGTTCATCTTTATGCAAATAAGCAGTGATGCAGTGGTGAAATGACGGGTAGATATATTCACTTTATGTCTTCCGCATTAAACCCTGTGAATTCAGTTACTACAACAGCTGGCTACAGTTTAAGTACTTCCTCTACAACTTCACAGTTCAGAAACACTCACAACAGCGGGCACACTGGCTGCAAGAGGCACACAGCAACTTGGCACCAAACAACAAGTCAGTCAGAGTGTATAAAGCAAAATCAGTCAATTTTAACATTATCAATAATTATTTGAAAGAAACAGCCTTGGACAACTGATTGACAGCAAGTGAAGAGAAATTGCACCACAGTGAAAGCTGCATTTTTTTCTGTGCAGATTGCATTGTGTATTTGCCCAATCCAAGATTGATTCCAGTTGATTACAGATTTGTTTTTGTCTTTTTAGCTGTGGATGAGACCATGCCAACAACTGAACAACATAAATTTGGTCTCTGATGATTTGTGATTGGCATTTGTCATTATCTTTAATGTTTTATACAGTAAACGATTAATTAGTCATTTTAATCTAATGAATAGTTGTTCCCCAAGTTCTTAAAGTTGTACTCAAGTTGGTTGTAAATATTTTTTCACCTTGCTGGGGGCTTTTTTTCCCTAACATTTTCTAACATTTTGTTCTGTTCTACATAGGACTGTCTAGTAAGTTGTTGCATCTTTGTTTTGATAATTGTTTTAGGCTGTCTGTTAGCTTGACTCCCAGTGCGTCCCAGTGGGAGTTATTTTTTAAATACTGAACCATCTTCCCTCTATAATCCTAGACACAAAAAAGGAAGTAAGTCAGTGACAGTAGCAATTTTCTTTCTTTGTTGAACGAGTCTCAAAGATTCAACATTGCATGCATGTCATACATAAAACCCCCTCACTGGTGAACAACTGATTGAACTGTTTCAGATTCTGTTTAAATTCACTAAATATGGCAGTACATGATGTCTGCACTGGCATACAGTAAGCATCTCAATGTAACACAATGGCAGGTGATATCAGACTGTTGCCTGACAGTATTAAAGCTTATTTGGCTCATTTTGTATTTAAAAACATAAAGGGACAAAAAAAAAAAAGACCTTGAAGCTGCATCACTACAAACATACTGTAACAAACTAGCTCGCTCAGACAGACATCTTCCAGATGTTTAGCAGATTAGATCTCCTTCTAAACTAACACCATCAAGAGCAACGTTTAAAGGCTGTGTCTGTCATGACACGCTGACATCTTCAGCAAACGCTCTCAGAAAATGATTGAGTTTGTTGTTTGCTGTTATTAGCGTGGATATACAGGATGCTGCTGGAGAATATGACCAAGATGCAAATATGTCAGAGGAAGGTGGGAAGGAAGCTGCGTGCAGAGGATGAGGACAGCTTAGAGAGAAAGGCTTTATATTGCCTTCTCTGGTCTGACTAGTTTAGCAATTAGAGGTGAACTTCCAGGTGGTGTTTGGTCAGGTCAGTGCAATGTAACCACACTATTTTACTAAACAAACTTACACTCAGAGCAAAAGATGAATGAAATATTATTATTATTTATGTTTCTGAACAACTTTGTTTGTTGAAACATTCTTATATGAAGAACTGAGTAGGAAATAAGGACACAATCAAATCAAGAGAAATCTCATCAACATCACAGCAGACCAATATTTGAAGAGCTGTGAGCCTGTGAGTCCAAATCATATTGAATCGTGAGGATCCACCCATATAACAACCTATTCTTTCAAACTCTCATTGGTACCATTAGACTATTTTCTTTTTAGTTGCTATTTATATGAATGTTTATTTTTTTCCAGGGATTTTAAAAGGATTGTGCAGCTAACATGCTTTAACCTACTTTTACTTAAGACAATAATGGCCTGCACAGGGCTATTAAACTGATACCGTGAGGGACAACTAGACCATAAATTACAGTAATTTACTGCAGATGCACTAATAGTTCCTGCAGGAATATGACTGCCATTTTTCATTAAAGAAACTGTAAAACAAAATGAAAAACCAAAACAAACTGATAAACTGTAAAATGATCCTCTCTCCATTTAACAACAGACAATTTGCAGCAACACTATCTGTTTTTGTAAGATGGGCAAAAGATATTATGATATGCAAAACAACAACACTGCAATCAATGAACTCAGAAGCATGCATTACTGTAGAGATGACTGAACACTTCCATAATATTAAAACTGACTATGAGAGGTAGCATAGCATTATAGCTATATTGGATTGCATTGCATTATACTGTATTGTTCAGATGTTTGCTTTAGTGTCCACCTTCATTTGTGTGTTACAATATGAAACTGGTTACATACAGAGCAGTATTATTTGAGCAATTTCTCGTGGAACTTGAATGATAAGTCAGCCAATATTACCTCATTATATCATATCAGTGTACATTTACATTACGTCAGCTTATTAGTAACAAGAAATTGTAGTGTAGACACGTCAAAGATCCCGTGTGCTTGAGGTCATTTAGTTTATCCATCAGAACACAATAACAACCTTATTTTTTAACTGTATAATTTCCCTCTCAGTACACATCTTGGCCCCATGTCAAACAACTTTAGGTGATCTTTATCAAAAATGTTATATGTTCATGTAAAACATGAATATTGCCCATTCACCTTTTTTTTTTTTTTTTTAATTTTCAAATACCAGAACAGGAATCTAGAATTCGCTATCAGCCAAGTTCTAGATTCTACTGTCTGCAGTAATATCGTCTCATTCTGACTGTGGCTGTGAGTCTGACTGTAGGAGTCACTTGAACTAAATCAGATTAAATCCTGGGAAGCGATCTCTGGAAGAGCGCCAGAGGGTGCTGGTGGTGCAGCTGCACCCGGACCCAGGGCCCCAAGTGGCCCAGACGGGCCCTCTACAGATGCTCTCTGTGTTGATGAGCCATGCACATAAAGCAGTGTGTGTGTGTGTGTGTGTGTGTGTTCGGACAGAATAGGGGTGTGCCCACTTTTTGTACCCACGTCTGCCATGACCACGTTCTTGCAGCCAAAAAAGTATCTAATACTGCTGTGTACTCAGCACCCAAAGGGCTAAACTGTGGTTCCTCTTTTGTGGGAGAATAGCCCACATGTAATAAATGCAAATTAATTGTGAAGTATTCCTCTTTGGCAAATAAAAACCATTGGTCACAGAGTCTGAACTAAATCACATCAGTATCAACATAACCAGTGTTGTCTCCCAGTCATTAGCGGAGAGCAGACTGTCAGTCCTGAAGAAGTAGAGGACCCTTGTGTTTAATGTCCCAGTCTTCCTGACACCGTTTGATGTCTGTGACAGTATTCGAGTTACATTGGCCTGTATGTATTAATTAAAACTCAAACTGACTCTGACATATGGTACGAAGCTCCTTTTCTATATTACTGCCAAGTGTGAGAAAAATTTCTCCTTCCTTCCCTCGTGGACTGAAATCCACTCATTCTCCATCTAAAGGCTCTCAGAACGTGCTGCATGTGGGCGGCCCCTGAGCTCCACCAGCTACAGTCTATGGCGCTTTGTGTGTGTGTATGTGTGGTGTATATGTGTGAGCGCGTGCAAGTGTGTGTGCACCTGTCAGTCTAATTCTCGGTGAGTTGTTGGTAATTGCTGGACCGTGGTGACCTGTTGAACCCTTGTAAGGGAGCTCAGAGAACCACTGTAAAGAGTACCCCCCTCCAACACAGACACAGACACACACACACACACACACACACACACACACACACACACACACACACACACACACACAGAGCAGGAGGAGTAAAAGTACTGTTACTTCAAAGAAATTTTATCCAAGTAGAAGTTAAATTTCTTAAAATGTAGTCAGATAAAAGTACAGTGTGAGTCAGTTAAATTGCGCTCTGAGTAAACATTACTGTGCTATTTTTTTAAAAGGCAGAAGTAAAAATATTATATGGTGATAATAATATATGATAAAACTATTAATGAAGCATCTTTAGGCTAGCAGGAACATATGCAAGCATACAGGCTATGCATTGGTATTTCAATAAATATGCTGTTCCCAGGTCAGAAAGCAACTAAAGCAACCAGTAAATTCCAGTCAGGCACTTTACAGCCTGCAAGTACAACTGGGAATTACAAATATAATCTGAGCTGGCAGGTTTTTGGGTAGACTTGGCTAAAACTAATACAGTTTAATACAACAGTTATAAGGTTCAAGGTTTTTTTACTAAAAGTATTTTAAAGTTCAAATAATTTAGCCTACCTTCACTGATATCAATAGGGTGGACTAAATAACAGAAACACCTGGACACCACGGCGGGTGTCCATAGACTTTTATAGACCTTTATGTAGTCCCATTAAGCCTCCCACCTCTTGTAGAAACAAAAACAGAGTAAAGCAACAGAAAAGGCGGAGATGTATAAACAACACAAACTCCACAGCGGCTGCAGCCGAGAGAAACAGACCTAACGCGTTGCTAGGCAACGCAGTAGTTGTTGATGCTCTCCTCTGTGCAAGTTGCGACTATCAGTCAGTTGTTGCGCACATCTGTCTGAACGTCTCTCTGTGAGTCTTGTGCACCGTGAAGTCCTCCACAAACAGCTCTAAATCCGACTTCTCTCTTTGTTCGTTCGTTCCCAGTGCAAAATATAACCAGTCCGTCTCAGCCTCTGTGGCCTCACTCCGATCCTCCAAGTTCTCAAACACTGAGCTGAATCGAGCTCTGCAGCCACAACAAGGATGATCACAAAACAGCAGAAAGGTGGTGCGCACCTCAATGACAGCAGAAGTGAACGTAGGAGTCACAGCAGAAGGACAGACCGTCAGTATCTGGCTTTCTAGCGTTTAGGCAGGCCCAGCATGCACCTGTTGGTCACGCAGCATGGCAGGTGTGTTTGATTTGGGACACTTGCCGTGTTCGCCGGGTGGTGCATTAAATTAGCAGCAGCTCCTTCTCTGCTGCAGCTGCTGCTGCTGTTTTGGCTCTTTTCATTTTTTTTTTTTTTTGCGTCCTCACACGCTTAATCAAAACTTCATCATGTGACTGTTTTTCTTTTTTTTTCACTCTGAAACGATGTCGACTTTAAATTAAGCGCCGTGAAATACGTCGAAAGAGCGAGTGAAATGACTGATTTAAAAAATACTCCAAAAAGTGCAACTTGAGAAAAACAAACTCGAGCTTATTGCAGTAACGAGAGTAAATGTATCTCATTACTTCCACCACTGACACACACACACACATACACACACAGACACACACACATACATAGACGGAAAACAGCCCCGCGCGCAGCCTCGGCGCGAGACGAAGACGAGGAGGAAGAGGAGGATAGAGCGTGCGCTGGAGGCGACACCTGTCAAGCCGCTACTAAACACAGTTGGTTTATTTATAACAGACTGAGATGCCCTGAAGACTTGGGGGAATAAACCGAGGTGGAAATAAAGATTAGTCGCACCTATTGCCGTTGTTTTGCGCGTAGGGGAGAGACGCGGAGCCCTTTGAGGGGAGAAAAAAAAAGGAGTATGTAGTATTAACGTTATGACAAGCCGTTTTGGAGTTGAAGTAGCGAAGTTGACGCAGGTTAGATGTCGGCTGAGGGGTGCTGACTGACAGCGGCAACCGGGAGCAAAAAGACGTGGGAGAGAAAAAAAACGTGACTTTATTGGAGGTTAGTCTCTCTCGCTCTCTCTCATTCACACGCACTCTCTCTCTCTCTCTCTCTCTCTCTCTCTCTCTCTCTCTCTCTCTCTCTCTCTCTCTCTCGCTCGCTCGCTCCAAACACATTAACCCACAGTGGAGCCCAGGGTGAAACAACAGGGTGGGAGATAACTAGTGCACATCGCGGAGCTTCGGTGCGGGCAGACCGTACATCCTCCCCGTCCCTCCGCGGCGCGTTCGGTCCGCCGTAGAGGCTCGCTGACCGGGACGTAACGGACCCGCACAAATACCCATTAACTTGAGAGGATGATTTGACAAGGGTGCCTCGAGGGAAGCGAGCGGGAGAGAGGCGGAAAATGGATAACAAAGGTATGATCTGTTTCGGGTTGATGACTGCGCATTCGTAGGGAAAAGACCACATCCAGGTTTGGCTGAGAGGCTGTCACTGTGTTACACAGCGCATGGTGGTGGCATGTTAGATCTAACAGGCTTTTACTCCGTTTGAAAAATGTGCATGTGTGTGCTCGTGTATATGGATGTGCGTTCATTTGTGGAGCTACCTGCTGGACCAGCTTTTAAACAGTGAAATGGAACAAATAAAAAAAGTCTGAGGTTTAAAAAGCCGGGCTTCAGAGAGTTACAGGCAGAGGGAGATTAAAGTGAGAGATTATACTTTGTAAAGAGACAGAATTCCCACTTGCATGTTTTCTCTCATCTCTCCCATCGCTCGTCCCTGCTCCCTCCCTGCATCCCTTGTGTGAGCAGTAGTGTGTGTTTTTCATGTGTATAATTGCGTGTGGTCTTTGTGTGTGTGTGTGTGTGTGTGTGTGTTTGCATTCGTTAGAAGGGCCAAGACTGTCACCCAATGGACATGTCCTTCTTACATGACAATGCCTGCACCCCTTCCTTTTCCCCACCACCTCAACTCACACATACATAAGGGCCTATGTGCTTTGATGCTCCATGCTGTGCAGGACACCAGCTACACTAAGAACACACAAACAAAATGTTGCGTCATCCTACTCTTCTCAGCAAAACTGCCCAACATCTCTCACAGGATGTAAACGCAAACACACATCTACACACAAGCACACATATGTATATACAAGCAGAGGATTAGCAGCCATACAGGGCCATATTGAGACAGCAGATTAGAATGAGATTCTGGGGGTCAAAGCAGTACAGAACATGGGATTAAAGAAGAAAGACAGCGATGGATGGAGTGATGGATGGAGAACAAGGGAAGAGAGTGAGCCGCGAAGAGACCAAAAGGGGGGCAAGAGAGAAAAAGGGAGAGAGCAGCACAGAACATGAGATTAAAGTGTAATGTCCTACAGAGGCAGAGAGAAAGAGCGAATCCAGGGCAAGTCATGCAGTCAGAGGGAACTGCACATTGGCAGAATGTGGTGAGAATAAAGAAGAGGAGAAGGCAGCAGACACTCTTTCTCTATCGCCTCCCTTTTGATCTTCTCTTATTCACCCATCCGACAGCAGGAGAGGAGCGCTGCTTATATAACTCTACAGCTGAAACACAATAAACCGAGGAGGGTTTGTGGAAAAAAGAAACACAACAGGCACCTTACAGATTGTAATTTTGCCAAACTAAATTTTTTAGAAAATCAAATCAGGGAACAAACTGTGCCTGAATGGTGATATTTGCAGTTTCCTAGAATCTGTTACACGAATCATTCACCCTAAAAGGGGCCCTGCAGAGACATTAAAAGTAAACTTGACTGTTGGAAATCTTCAATACCTGCATGAAGCTCAGCCGTCCGAGCTTCTGTTCAGTTTTGAGCAGCATGTGCATTAAAAGACATGTTAGTCCCGATGTGTTCAGCACAGCATGTGTCTATACCCTAAGTGTGTGGTCCTTATTTGAATTCAGAGAATTATTTCTGACAGATTAATCTCATCTTAAAAGCAGCTTTTAGTCTTTTTGTATAAGGACTGTTGACTTAGCTGTGCAATCAGAATGCTGATGAAATTATGAGGCCAATATCAGGCTAATGAAATATGATCCAAGAGCTGGATTTTCCGCTTTTTTTTTTTGTCTTTTTTTAAAATTACAAATAAGGTATTAGATCTTCCTCATCAGAGTATAATCTTCCAAAGCAACAGCTACATTTGATACTGTTCTGTAGAAATACTAGACTCACTCTCTGTGCAGACTATATGATATTGAGGCTCAGTACTGAATCTGTAATGACAGTGAAAGGTGGCACAGATAGATGAAGCTGATGAGATTTACTGGACACTTAATTCAACATCACATGAAAGAAAATCTTTGTTTTGACATCCTGCTGGTTCGTAAACCTACATGAACAGTGTTTTTTTGGCCACTTAGAAGCAGTGCAACAAGCTAAAAACAACACTGACATATTACGATTTTGTAAAGCTGATATCGTGAACGTGAACAAACAGTTGCTCATTTGTGCATCTAGCAGACACAGAGCAACATTAGCATTTGTCTGTGGTGTTTTTTTTCTTGCCAACAGACTAATGCAAGTCCAATATTCACTCTCCTTTTAGCTATGTTTTGGTCTCCACCAACTCCTAAGGGAAATATCAGACAGCCTAGTTGCAAAATACTTCACTATGTTGACCGGTTAGTTGCTAATTTTGTCTCTCAGTGGGTTTATCAGAGCTTTTCTGCTGAAAATAGTAAACCCGTGGGCCAGAAGACTGCAGAATCGTGATAATTTTCGTTTGGTTTGCTTCCACTATGATCCCAGGAGTTAAAACTACCTCCAGTTTTCTTTGGTAGTCGGGGTAGTTTTCCCTGGCGGCGGTTTGTTCAGTTTGTTCAGTGGTGAGCAGTGTTCAAGACTCTGGGTCAGCGCCCTGTGGCAGAAAGTGCAGGTGTCAAGAGGAAGAGATGACTCTCTGTGCTTCATGTGTTTAAGCAGCATGTCTGCTGTCCTGAGGCAATTCAGCCTTCTTATATAATGTGCCTACCTGAATGATGTCTGATTCTATTCATCTAATAATTCATTATTTCACCAAATCCACCCTCATCATCTTTATAATCTCACGCTGTAGCTAACAGCTATTAAAAATTAGGGATAGATTCATATTACAAGACTGTCCTCTGTTTTATTTTCATGCCTACAGTCATGACACTCAGTATTAATATTTCACTGAAAAATGTAAATAATTGAGCAGGATGAAACCAGCACTGGACTGTTACTAAGCATATCAATGCTTGTCGACTTTGGCATGCTGTTAACATTTCCTTTTATTAATGATTCAATATTTAAATTGTTACCCGTCCAAATACCGATACCAGATTGTAACAAATGGATGATGTCCATGCTACCCTCAACTGGCCTGTGGCCTTTTCAGTGTGGTTGTTAAGAATAAAGTTTGTACCTTATTGGGAAGGGAAATGGTTAAGTCCACATGAATTGAACCAGTTCGGGTGGTTTATTGATCAATAAGAGAGGAAACTGTCTTGTCATCTTCGTCATCATGGCAAAGATTTAAAAAGAAAAAATCGGAAAACACGTAGTATACAGAGCTTGATTTTATGTGAAGGTACTCTGTGGTTTAAAAAAATCTTGTATTCCCTCCTCAGAAAGAGAGGAGTGCCTGTTACACACATATATATATGGGTCTCCAGATATACCTGGGCAGTAATGTTTCCAGGTACCCCACCCTATTAAGGCCAGTGCGTGGGAAACACTGCACATTTGGAGTTCAACCCGCCCCCGAAACAGTGATTTCATAACCGTGTCCTGAACAGCTTTACAGAGACTCAGACTTAGACAGCACCCAGGATGATTTACTGAGGATTACGGCACATTTTCACAAATTCTAGTGGAACACAAAGCTCATTTAAATGTAAACACTCAAACTGACAGTGACTGAATCTATAGTCAGTCAACATCTCCACTCTGAACTTGCTTTTTACATGTTAGTTATATTAGTATTCAGATTCATAGTTTTTGTCATGCTAGAAACATGTCTGAAGAAAACACAGATAAATAAATGCAGCTCTATGCTTTATACAAACAATAGAAAACCGTAACATATATGGTGGGTTTGCAGGCTGAGGCACTCCTGTGCTCTTAATATGTAATGGATTTCAATCCTTCTCACCTCTCAGATCTGTTTCTTTATACAATATCAGTTGGAAAAGAAATAATTGAAAATCTGTGGAAGAAACAATCCTATCTGCAAATGGAAAACAGGCAGGCTCACTAAATGACATAGGGCCCATTTACACCTGTTATTACCATGCGATCTACATCTAGATAATGATATCCGATCCACATGCCTTTGCATTCACACCTGCTATTAATAAGTGTGATCTCAATTCTGCCCGCACTGTGATTGAATCTTAATATGCATATTAGCTAGGCAGGAAACTTGCTAGATACTGCTACTTCTTGTAGCTCTTGTCAGGCTTTTTTGAGCTGCTACAAGGAGGACGGAGTAATCTTTCAATTTGGCAGTTGATGTTTTATGTAAAGCAGCTATAATCTATACTTCCTACTCTACCAATTTTGAATAACAATGTAAAAATGACAATGTGAAAGGGAATTACTTGTAGTGACTAACCTACAGAGAATTATCACCTGAATCTGTAGCTCCTCTTGGCTTTATAGCGAGTTTTGGCTGATTTTTTTTTTTTAGGTGTCCATCCCACAACTTTACTGTTTTGGTTCACTCACTGCTCACATAGCATCATTTTTGGCCACAGCAAGCAGCTGTTTTCAGCAAAGATGCTGTAAAAACCCATTGTACACTACCCGCTCAGCACCAAATGGCAGACAGACACAGACTTGCTGGTGAATGTAGTGGAGCATTTAGCAACTAAAGCAGCAGATATTTCCCTCAAGAGGGGGTACAAACCAGTGGCAGAGCTAAAAGAGAGTGAAATTTGGATTTACATTAGCCAGGTGGCAAAACATACAACTCCTAATGAGTGATAATGTTGCATTTACCCCTTGCATTAAAATGCACTCTCCTTATCCTTATGTGTCAAGTTTGTTAAAGACTGAAAATCTTTTCCCTTTTGCTTTTCTTTTGTTAGAAGAATCAAACAATTTGCAGCGCCCAAGATAAGAGGACCAAAAGATGAATTCAGACAACATTACAAAATGGATTCTATGTAGGCCCAGTTACTGTCTTAGTTTATGTCTTATGCAATCTATTGTAGGAGGCAGTATGGCACTGAAACAACCTGCTTTTATGTAATTGAGGTTATGCCATGTTTTGGCTGAGACTGTCCCGAAAAGGCACAATAAATACGATCCCCGAAAACCTGAAATAAAAATGTCAGAAACTAGATGCCAGATAAGAGAAGGGAAGGTTTTAACAATTTAGGAAGCTTTCTCACACACAGACATGAACACACACAAACATACACACACACAACAATGACAAACAGGATGGCCTTGCATTAGGCTGACTTATATTGCATTATAGCTTTGTGTCTGAGTATGTGTGTGAGTGTGTGTGTGTGTGTTTGTGTGTCAGTCCATTTGCTGGTGCAGAGGAATAGTGTGGGAGATGCAGGAAGGTCGCAGAGAGTAGGAGTCTCACACACACAAACACACACACACATTCAGAGATTCAGTTCAGAGAGCCTTACCTAGCTTTAACCCAGCCACAGACGCCTCCGGAAATACTGGCCCCTTTGATTAAATAGTACCAGTTAAAATGAGCTGAATAACTGTAAAAACAAGAAATTAGCTATGTTCTGTTGAACTAAAATTGAGGAGATTATTCTCACTCATGCAAAAAGAGAATGTGGTACAGATTTCACAGGAGTATACCAATAGACCCAGATTGTTTCCAGAAGTGTATTATTTAAGTGATGATTTCCATAAGAAACATATGGTAGACACTCAGAGGATGTTTAAATGGGTAGCAAATGGTTGGGTGTCATGTCATGTCTTCTGTTGATGAGGGTTTTCAGACCGCTGATTTAAGTAGGTAAAATGTTTTACACACGGTTCATACAGTATGTAACTATAATATCAAGATATGCTTAAAAGAAACAAGGGCAAGGTCTGGTTATCAAACACAAATGTCTTTCTCCACACATGGCATTAATGTAAAAGAATTAGGGCCTTCATTATTGATTAATCAGCCATTTTCTTGATCAATTAATTATTAATCTCATCTATCATCTGTCAGACGTTTCCCAGAGATAAGGTGACATCTTCAGATTGTTTGTCAGGTTCAACTAACAGTTCGAAAATATTTTTATTCATTAAAAAAAAATAACATAAGCAAATCCTCACATTTGAGCCAGAAAATCACAACTGAAGCAGTTTAAATTTCATATCACAATTACTGCTCATCATTTGTTGTCCATTGACTAATTTACTAACCAACTGCTATTTCACCTTGTGAAAGAATAAACTGTTTTAACTGTTAAACACATCTAGAAAGACAACAGACACAAGTGTCATTAATCCCTCAGACTGAAGAAAAACACACAAATGAACTGTTGTCATTAAGCTTTTATACTGCAGGTTAATGAAAGATAGTTAGAAATTATCAATCCTAAGCACTGACTGATTTGTGCCAAATTGCAGTTGTTACTGTGGAGAAACATAAACCCAGTGATAAACGGAAAGAAAAGACCAAAGATGTGATCTTCTGCATGAGGAGTTCATTTGAGGCAAAGAGTGATTTCTTTTTGATCCTACATGGATCAAAGACCGACAAGGCTAATGGAGAGGGACAAGTATGAAAGTTTTAATGAATAAATCAATCACCTACAGCCAGGGGTTACTGATTATTTTGGTAATAATGTCCATTTTTTATTTGTGTTTATTTGTATCGTAACTGCTCAGAACATGGAAAAAAAAGATAAAAACATGAAAGAGTTCATGTTTCCCCCAGCAATAAGAATTCAGGACTTGTTAAGAGTTGCATTTGATATGCAGAATCAGAAACAGAATAATTAAAAAAACAAAAAAAACAATTGCCTAATCCTATTTACAGGCACATAGTTTAAATCTCTCATATTTGCCCCAAAATGCGGAACATTTGTAATGGCATCAGTGTGCCACAAGCTCCAGATTGTCTACATTTTCCAATTTTGTATCAGTTGCACCACAGTTCACATCTGTTGCAGCAGTCTGAGTGCATTGCCTGCAGCAAAAATTAGTGTTGCAGTGACAAGTGATGCATATAATTCATTTGGAACTCGTGTTTTTTTTTTTGTTTTTTTTTTTTTTAAAAAGCTCAGTTTATAGATTTTGGGACTTGCACCAACTGTGACACTGACTTATCCCACTGCTTATGACAAACAGTGGGTGTTCAAATGTGATGTTTCTGTGTCTACTGAAAAGCTTATATGTAGGATAGCGTCCAATTTCTGCTTTACATGTTTGTTGGTTTATGCTGCTAAGTTCATTCTTCATTTTTAAACTTTAGTTTACTAGATAGCTTAAAGCTTTTCTAAGATCTGCTGTATTTTCTGTAGTTGTCTGAGCTTCTTGTTGATTCCATGTTCAAATGTCTTCAAAACCAGTTAACCACTATGGCAAGAAAACACTGACTTTATATACCAACACTAGATTTAGCAGTTAAATATAATAACATAACTGTTTTCCAAAGCTATAACCTCCAAAGGAACTAAAATCTTTATATCTTCACCAAAACAAGCATCTAAGTAGAACCAAATATTAAATTACCACCAACTACCATGGCAACTAAGAGTGAAAGGCAAACACAGCCACACTAACTGGGCTGATCAAAGAACGAAATAAACATGTACACAGTCAATTACTGAGCCATGTTTAGAAAGTACTTCACTCTAACTGGAAGGCAACTGGCAGGAATATGTGTTTGACCTGATGTATTGAATTCCAATAGATCTCTCAGGTATGCAGGGATTGTGCCTGACTCTGTGCTTGAATAAGCTTTGATAATCACCCTATAGCCTTTTCTGGAGTGAGCTCATTGTCTCTTTGTAATGAAGAACAAAGGTAAACACAGCAAAAAGGGAACGACGGCTGACTGACAGGCTGCAAGGAGTTGCATCGTTTTTTTTTTTAGTTCTCTCACTGTACTCAGCAACAGCACATTTCACACAGAACTCTTTTTTCCTTTTTTTTTTTTTTTTAAAGTTAAGCTCCAGTGTAATTTTTTTTCTTCCCAAGATAATAATGAAATGGAGACTGACGGGAAATAATAAAGAGAGAGAGATAAAGTGTTGGTGGATGAAAGGTAACAAAGCTTGTCAGCTGGATTCGAACCTTCGGTAATGTGCTTTATCCTGCTACCAGGAGGCCACACGTACTTCATATCTTATTGGATTTAAAATTACTTGTTTTGTCATCACACACACATATATACATACACACAAAAAGACACACACTCATATATACACAGGACTCCAGGGATTCTGCTCCGAACGCATAAGTGCCAAGTTCAACCTAGCGAGAGTTATTGTAACCTATCTAAGAGTGCCTTCTGGTGGACTGTTGTGTGTGCGTGTGTGTATGTTTAAGAGTGTGTGAGAGTGTCCGGCCCATAAATTGCCTGTCTGTGGATACTTCTTGTGCATACCTCATTCAGAGTGAGACCCAGAGAGAGGGAGAGAAAAGAGATGGAGAGAGAGTGTAAATGCTTTGAGCCGGAAAAACCCTCAATCATATTTAATGGGATTATTTATCCACATACTGTCATGAGACGACGTGTATGCATGCTGGGCTGTGTGTGGAAATGTGTGTTTTGCTGAGAGATGGGGTATATCATAGCATCTCCTGGTACATAATATTGCAGGCAGATGGGTGTGTAGTGGGGTTTTTGTGTGTGTGTGTGTGTGTGTATGCTGATAAATTTAATGCTTTCTTCCAGTGTTACACTGATATAACAAGCCGACATTAAAGCTGTTTATGTTTCATTCAGACACTGGCCAGGTCACATCGTCCATTGCTGATGTTACCGCAGCTACTGAATGTTTTTATAAATACTGTCTCTATATCGCAGATGGCTAAGTAGAGAAGTCATTCTAGCAAGGTGTGGGAGGATTTTACTCACAGCTTCAGGGGTGTCAGTCTGTAAAACCTGCAGTGAAACCTGCCTCAACCTGCCTCAAGGAGCTGCCAACCCACCTGAAAGCTTTCATCTGTGAGAGTTTTGCTGGCTTTTCAGTGTCCCATGGTCTAATTGCCATTGCAGAAGGCTTTTCTGTCCTGCCAAGAATAACGCGCAGGGAGAAACAGTGAATCATTTTAAATGCGAGTTTCTGTTTGCCATTAAAATGGTCAAATTTTAATTGAAAGACATGGAATTCTTAGTTAGCCACTGCTTCAGTCAGAAAGCGTGAATACTCATCATTAAGCCTGCATATTTGTCTCACCCTAATTGGAGGTGAAGCGAGTGGGTGATGTACCTGGACTCACACTCACAGCGCTGTGAATATATTGTCAGCACCCAAGGCTGCAGCCCTCAGAGAGCCTCCTGAGAAATAATACAGTTTATTTACCGCTTATGCATAAAAATCTGTGAGCTGTCTCCCCACAGTGTGAGATCTGACTGTTTTAATTATTAGCTGCTGTGTTTAAAATAAAGCCGCCAGCATTTTCATTATTCGCACCATATTTATGCAGAGCACCTTCACTCTGGGTGTCGCGTGCGTCTATCTGTGTGTGTGTGTGTGTGTGTGTGTGTGTGTGTGTGTGTGTGTGTGTGTGTGTGTGTGTGTGACAGCATCTCTGCCTCATCCACCCTCATTTCTTTCTCCTTCCCCATGACTACCTCTCCCTCTTTCTCTCTCATCCCCAATGGTGCCCTCCCTTTTCACCTCTTCGCCTCCACACTTTAGTCTGTCCCCACTGCACCACCTCCTCCTCCTCCTCCTCTCCCCCTGCTCTCTTTTCCTCTCTCCAGCAGCGCTCTCTCTCAAAGTCTCGTTTACTCCCTCCTCTGCTGTTCACTCCCTCTTTGGAAACCGGCTTCCTCCAGGGCAAAAACTCTACAGCTCATTTTGTCTCCCTGTCCGCCTCCATCTATGCTCCCCTCCTTCCATCTTTCTTCTTTATCCTCTCTCTTTCACTCCTTTTCACTTCTTTTTCATCTTCTCTCTACCTCTGACAATAGGTTTCAGGACCCATCTATTGAAAATTCCCATTTGCACTGCTTGCCTCTCAGTAGCTACCTCTCATCTTATCACTGTTGGAGTTTTGTCCTGGCTTTACTGTTCAGAGGAAGTAGAGGAGAGAGATGTGGAGAAAAATAAAGGAAACACAGAAAGGAACACTCCCAAGACACACGTACACACATAGATACGGTAGTAGGGAAGGATTTAATGTAAAAGCTTATCTGTGATTTTCATGCTTTGCAAAGATTCCCTCCAATACACCAGAACTGAACTGAAATAAACTGAATCTACATGTAAAAGGCAGGGCTGCATGATGGCGATGATGAAATTATTTTAACACTGAGAGCAATAGAAAAGTTCCACAATAAGAAAATAAGAAACAGTCCATAAGTTGCATTGCTTGACAAAGCAAAGATAACCCAATCCCAACAAAGACACCGTATAGAGTCACACATTCTGAGAAAACTTTTTCAAGTCGGCACAGAAGCCACAGATGAACAGTTACAACAACTTCAATGTAAAGAGCTGCTGTTGAGAAACAGGACGTCAGTGGTGTGACGATACTTGTGTGGTGGTTTAAAGTGATCAAGACAGTCCCAAATTGGACGTGGCTGACTTTACTTAAAGTCCGATACAAAACACATGTATACCGTTAATCACGCTGAAAACCTGCTCCGGCAAAGAGGAGAAATAGCAGAAAAATCATTTGAAGGTGAAGGTGACCTGAAGTTGCAACCGCTTGCGCTCACCAGTAATTAGACCCAAACCCAGGAACAAGAAGCACTAAGCAGCAGGCTCTCAGGGAAAAACACAACAAACCGTAACATTACTGTGTACTTTCCCCTCGTTTGTACATCTAATACTGTTATTTATTTATTTTTCAATAGCAAGACATGGTGCTGAGAGGTACGGCTGAAAATGAAGGATTTTAAGCGATATAATTTAAGATATGAGATCCCTTGCTGTAAATATTAGAATTTCAAGAATTTCACAGGACTGAATTTTTTTGTTTATTTTTGTCCAATTTATTTATTTAAATAGATTCTCTGACAGCACTTCACACAATTCTTAAAATTCTGAATTTGCTTCCAGGGAATCTTAGAATATTCGTAAGCTAAACAGAAATACAGACTTCATTTATATAATGACAAATCAGCATCAACTGACATGAAATTAAACCTCTACTTTTTTGCCATTTTGCAGACATCTTGTAAAAAGCAATACCAAGAGAGGTAAAAAGAATTAAAAAGTGAGAAAACAGAGAATCTAACATGAAAAAAGACAGAAAAGAAAACCCAGATGCCAAGGAAAGAAGAAAGACAACTAGAAGAAGGGCCAGCAAAGAGAGGAGGACGCCAGAAAAAGGAGGCAGAAAAAAAAACAGAATCTAAATAGAAAAAGAAGAATAGCAAAGAAGGCGTTGAAGGAGGGTGAATGTCAGAAAAAAAAACATGCCAAAAAGCTTCTAAATAATCTACACATGCTACTTAACACCTTTGAGCAGCCTGAAGTAGTCGGCCCACTGTATAAGCAAATTCAGAGATAACTGACCTCAACACTGTTCAGAGTGAGAGGGGAGAAATGGAGGGAAGCAGGGAGAGACAGAGGCAGAGATTGTACCATGGTGTGAACTGCCATAGAGAGTAAGTAAGTGGGAGGTAGTGTTGTCACAGTGCATAATGGTGTTGCTATCATTATCACTGGCTTGAAGAACAAAGAAGAAAGAGCTGGTGTGTTTGTGTGTGTGCGTGTCAGTGAGAAAAAGAGAAAGTCACAGGGAGTTCACAGGTCAAAAGAGCAAGAAAGTGTCTCTGTGTGCAAGAGTAAGAGAGACTGTGAGGGTGGCTGTGTCGCTGTGCACTTCTGCTAGTGTGGCAAAGATCTGGAGAACTTTGCATGTGTGCGTATTTGTGAGTGAGAGGTGTCCATTTTATGGGAGCAGCTGCTGATTGAGACTGGTGGCGTGCAAACCACGCAGGCACAGATCTGCGTTATGAAGCTGATAATACCAAAATGTTACTGACTGTGTTGTCTTGACATTTATCAACATGGTGGCATTTTTTTCCTCTCCTCCTGTTGTGCGCAGCAACAAGAATGCTGTCATTTTCGGTGCGCTTCCTCAAATTCCCACAATCATACTTTAAGGAATTTTGGTGCTTAGTTTTAATCGAAAAAGAAAACAGCACCACAAAGGGAGGACATTTCACCGTGGATTAGACTTTACAACTGTAATAAAGCCTCAAAAAACAAGGTTCTGTCACATCAAATGGATCAAATATAGGATAAAGATAAGGTAAGAACATTAGTATATCACTGCCACTTATAAGCTACTTTGTTGCTGTGCTAAATCAGTGCACTTACATCTCTCTAAATACATTTGTTCCATTTCTGAGTGACTGAGAGTCAGGGGCAGATTATTATTCAACTTAGTGAAGGGGTGTTGTAAGGCTTGTTGTGCATGATTTTTTTTCTCCTCCAAATCTGGCTGGGTGATGCACTAAGCAGCTCCAGTTTAGGCAGCACGAGTGTCCACGTTATCTGGGACAGCCACCTTGTTTTGACTGTAGCCAATCGTGGACTTCAAATATCACCTTTTGCAGAGGAGGCTCTTGCTGAGCTGGGAGCAGGAAAAGGTCAGAAATCATTACAATGTCCATAGTTTGAGGGATAAGGCTGCCAATATTCTATACTGCTTTTTAGGGTCGACACAAATCCCTTGAAGCTTCGAAGCTTCTACCGTTGCCATCGACGTCCAAATCCGTATTCAAATGTTTTATTTTTTTTCTTTTTATTATCATCTCTATTATTATATATGCATTACCACAAAAACACTGAATAGCCCATGAAATAAGGGAGGCCTTTTCTTTTTTCTATTATGCACGGTACTGCGACCTTTACATTCAATTACATTTATTTTGGAGGCATTTATATCTAGAATAACTGAAAAAGTTCATTCAGCCTCCACAGGAACAAGCGCTAGATGTCAAAACTTGCATGAGCTACACTATTATTAAAAACACTAGTTTTGTTTTTTGATTTTTTTGAGAATGAATATACTGGAGTTTATTTTGAGTCAGTGCCACATACACCATCCTGCTGCCATAAATACTCACTAACTAATCCCCCCTCCCCAGCAAATCCATTATTTAGAAACTGTTTTTAAAGACAAACGGGCTTAGGAGCCACAGACAGGTTAGACAGGTCAGAAAATGCTGAGAGACTAACACATTCTTAGTTGCTGTCTTTTCTTTAGAAGCTATTAACTATTAAAAAAATATCCTTTGATGAGCAGTCTGAGTAGAAATCAGCAGCCACAGTAAAGCCAACCGCCAGTGTGTGCGTGTCTGTGTGTACTTGTAGATCTATCATTGTGAGGACCAATTTGAGCATAGACCTTATGGAGTGAGGACATTTTATTTGGTCCTCGCAACTTTAAAAGGTTGTTTGAGGGTGAAGACATGGTTCTACGTTAAAGGTTAGAAATGGTTTTTGGTCAGGGTAAGGGTTAGGGAATGCATTACGTCAATGATTGTCCTCACAAAGATATCAGTACAAGTGTGTGTCTGTGTGTGTGTTTTACAGCCAAGTGTCAAAGTGATGCTCGAAGTGATTGAAAAGCACACTGTACTGAGCCTTTCCCTCCCTTCAGATCTTTGCTGATTGTCCCTGCTCCATCGCTTCCCTCATCTCTCTCTCCTTCTCTGCCCCTCCCTCTCATGCTAAATGGAAGCTGTGTGCTGCTGTGTTAGAAAGCTAGTCACATCCCTCTCACTCTTCTTTTTAGCCCCTCTTAGAGTCCCTCCCTCGCTCTTTTTGATTTCCCACCTCTACCTTTCTCTCTCTCTCTCTCTCTCTCTCTCTCTATCCTTGACACTTTCTCTCTGTCTTTTTCTCACCCACTCCGCTCCCCTCCAGCCTTCGCTCTGTCCACGCCGACACCCTCGACTGATTCTGCCAGAGTCACGGCCTTCAGAGCCTGACAAGAATTCAGTGCCTGCGCCCGTGTGTGTGCAATTGTGTGTGTGTGTGTATCTGTGTCTTCGAGCATAGATGAAATATGAGCTGTTAAATATGAATGCTGGGTTATGTTCTGATGCCAAGTAGTCACATCACTCATGCATGGTGGAGTAGTAAAAATGTGCATGCACATATCCACACACACGGCGTTCAGTGTGTATGACAAGTAACTGCAGAGCTTCTGTGGTATTATTCTGCATCACATTTGCTATCCATTTGTCTCTGATACTTGCCACACACACACACACACATACACACACACGCATACACAAATACACATGCACACAGAGGCAGGCCCTGGATTCAGGCTTCACTGACTTTAAACCTTGCTCAGGCTGACAGTAATTTCTGCCTCCAAATTACATTCCAATGGCTTCATAAATCTGCTGCCTCCTCCTCTGCCTCTTTCTCTTTCCCCCCGTCTTCCTGCCTCTGCTTCTCTATCTTCCCCTCTTCTTTGCCGTCCCACCTCTCTTCCTCTCTCCCTTTTTACTCCAGCCTCACTTCATTTTTCCTGTATAAACCTCTACCCTCCTCCCACCCTCCCTGCCCCTATTTCACCATCTCTCTTTCTCCTTCCCCCTATCACTTGTTTTCTCGTTTCCTCACACTCCTTCTCTCTGGCGCTGGCTCAGTAAATGAGAAACAGGGAGGCAGAGATGGGGAGGTTACGTGTGTGGGGTAGTTAAACAGTCACACTCAGACACACACACACATAAATCCATACAGATACATATGAACTCCTGCACAAACACAGATGTACACACTCACACCCACAGATGTTCTCACATACACAAAGAAACGTGTAAATACACACATGAGTACACATCCACAGTCAAACATCATAAACAGCACATTACACTTTGATTGAAAGACAAGCATTTGTGCTGCCATATATTTGCCGTGCCTCGAAATTGACTTGAGCGAGCGTACTTGTGCACACACACACACATTTACATGCATACACATGTGCACACTCTTTGCCATTTTAATGAGAGTGTTCATTTTACAGATAGCGCCTCTAGGTGAAATAATTGCCAATGTTGGGCCCTGATGGCTGGTCCAAGTGTTCTCAGGCCAGTTGACTTTATGGGCCAGGGTGGGCCGCAAACGCACCCCTCATCTCCCTCACTGCCGCTTTAACTGCTGCTCTGGTGCAGCCGAGACACACACACGCGATGAAGACATGGGCAAAATATGCATAAGCACACAATGTAGACACCAACTTACGCATTAATACTAAACACACACATACACACTCGCCGAAGCAGAGGCCAGCAGAGAACAATAGGGCCGTCTGACAATGGGGCTCAGAGGAATTCTCTCCTCCATATTAATATTCAGTAGAGTGGATATTCAGAGAGTGTGTGTCAGCAGGGACGCATGCTCATCAACCTCACTAACACTGGGGTTAGGCAGCCACATGATTACAAAGTACTCAGACTTTGGTCCCCAGCCCCGTAACTATTAATCCCTAGCTCCTACTCCCTCACTTCCTAGCTCCTAGCTCCCTACAGTGTACAGAGTGAGCGCGCTGCCAAGTATCACATCTGTCGCTTTGCTTTGCATTTTATGAAATATTCTGAACAGCCTGATGGAGCAATGGGTGGATGGAAATGGAGATTTGATATTGTCAATTTCCTGCCATCGCCCACAACACTGTTTCAAATTTGAGGTAATGCAGCTAGAAGGTCATCTGGAGGAGAATTTGGAAAAACAAAATATTTAATTTTTCCCTGTAATTACTGATGAAAATGGTAAGAACACTTGAGTGTGCACTCTTAAGTTTGCTGGTTCTTCAACTACATGCTTCTTAGCCTCATTCCTATTATTTACTTGTATACAAAGACGTATTCAAGTAAACACACTTGTAGTACCAGACTGTCCTCTGTGTATCTTACTTCCATCTGCAAATTGTGCAAGGTGACCACTAACAAAGTGTACATGAATGCTCTGGCCATCTTTCTGTACATATGTTACCTCCATATGTATATCTGTAAGAACATGAATCACTTGCAGTACATATTTGCACATCTGTACACCTTTCGTGGACAGATGTTTTGCATAAAGAATGAGCAGCACAAAGCCAGTATTCTATTGTTATACTGCAGCCATCAGCAGCCCCGAGCTCAGATGCAGATACATTACCTTTACACGTTTTTATCTGTAAATATTTGTTCTGATATTCACGGTTTATTCAGTTGTATTATCACCGCCCTTCTCTACTGGTCTCGCCATCAAGCAAAGAAAAAAAAATGCTAATATCTGATTGTTACTGTACAAAGGGAAGAGGAAAACATAACAGCGAGAGCATTTTGACGGCACAGAAGCCACAGTGAAAGTCACATAATGTAGCATGCCTGTAGGCTACGTATAGTTGTCATTGACTCGCTCACAAGAGCAGAGTGATTTCTGTCCCCCTGAGGAATGAGACATTCTCTGTGCTCTGTGTTATGTAGAAAAAATACGTACACAGAAAAGACGCACAGTGGAGGGTCAGTCAGAAATGTTTGTGACCTCAACACTATATGGGTCATCCGCTCAAAGTGAGAGAATTGCTCTCTTTGTTTCTGCTTGTGCTTGTGCTTCTGTTTCCTCACTAATCGTGTGAGAGATATGAAAAAGTAGGAAGTAATAAAATATTAATTTAAAAAAAATATGCTGGACTTTTTGTAGGAAAAAAAAAGTTTTACCTGTTCAGTGGAAAATACGTAAATATTTTATACTTTATTACTGAACTGAACTCTTTCTTAATGTCTGAATGTTCCCTTTCTTAATGTCTGAGCAGTTAGTCATTTGTCTGTCCTCCGTAAGGACCTGTCTTTAGAATATATGGATACCTTACATCAACTAAACAAATTTTATACATGAAAAAAGTAAACGCATTGTGACCTGAACACCCAAAATCTACAGATATTCAACTTGCTGTCACGGAAAACAAAATAAATAAATAAATAAAATATTCCCATTTTAGAAGATGGAACCTGTGAATTTTAGGAATATTTTGAAATCGCATATCAAACTTGTTGATCATTCAACTAATCGCCTGAGCACTGGTACATTCTCATCTCTTGCATTTATTCTGAATACAGAGAAACACTGACTTCCTCTTTGATTATGTAATTTTATAGCCAGATAATGGAGTTCTAATGCTACTTTATAACTTGCAGTAGTTGACCTATCATTGACATCAGCTGCCTACATTTACCACCTGAATTAAAGAGTTTTTCTGTGTTGGTTTAATTTAAATATAAATGAAGGTGCTGTTACGTGAATGAGTGTGCTGCTCAAACACTTGTTAGAAATTTCTAATGAGTGTGCTTTTAAAAAGCGCACCTATTAACATCAAAGGGATGAAAATTGTATAAAAGATGCAATAAACTCAAAGAGCACTCAAAGCTCTTTGTTATCCAGTGAAAGACAGTTGGCTACATGTAGAGGTATATCCATTCACCTTCAACAGATGTTGCTTGGCCTCCTTCCTAGAGGTTAACAGGTATATTCAGATGTTGGATAAATGTTGGTCAATAATAAGGGAGATAGGTAAGCACAATTGTTGCAACGATGAACATGAAACCTTTTGGTTCCTAAACCCCTTCTCTGGTACACGCTCCCTGTTTCCTCCCTCTGCTCCTTGGAGTCACACTCCCCCCACCCCCATCCCCCAGCTAAGCTTGCTTCTGAAAGTCCATCACAAAAAGTTTTAAGGACAGCTGCGACGTTATACAGAGAGAGCTTCACATATTGATGTCTAATGGGCAATGGCAGTGAGCTGTGGAAATGCTGCTGATGTTCAATATTCACGTAGTTCAATGCAGGCAGACATTTTGCCTGTGGTAGGCAAAGATTAGTGCAGAGTGTAAGGGGTAGCTTTGGACCAGACATTGCAACCAATTAAGGGGACGTGTTTTAAAACGACAGTTACTGTTATTAAAGGTGACATCTACAGTTAATACATGACTGATGGCATCCAATTAAAAGTCTTCACTTGAATTATGATTTGACTTCTAAGCCACTTAAAAGCTTTGGCCTCCAAAATACTAACACGAGAGGGTTTAATTATTTTGAAGTATTAGACATCAGTCAATGGATTACAGTTGAAAGGAATGATAATGGGCATAGCACTTAATGATAATGTCCATACAGCACCAAACATAAAGCTCCCTATACATCTACCTTGTTCTTGAATGGACCATTATCTCATTTCTCCTTAAATGCCAAACACAAAGTCGACACATTTTGCAAACAATGTCCGTTTAGCATTCTGAGCCACATCGAGCTGTTTTCATTACGCATGTCAGCCGCACTCTGCACATATAAATCAGTTTACTATGCCACAAACCGGATATCAGTCTGGAGCTGGTTTATAAGGAGGACAATTTATCTCACCACACACTGCCAAACTTCATCCCACCGCAACCACATAACTACCCCACTAAACTGCACACCCAGTTAAACAGAGTCATTTCCATTTGTGGAACCAGTTAAAAACACTGAACACACACACACCTCAGTCTGAGTTTAGGATGTGTGGTGCACAATTTACAGCCTTTTTAAATACCTTCCAAGGATGCAAACAAGCACAGGCATCAGCCTGTTGACCAAGTTCTTCCCAGCTACAGCATGTGTTCTTTGAAAATGAAAATGAGGACGGCTTTATTTGTCTCTATTTGTGTTTAAGCAAACTGCATGATAATTTCCCAGTTGGCTATGTAGTCTACTTACTCTGGGATGAAGTGAAAAGGCGAATGTGAGCAGCGGAGCAGTTAATGGCCTTGATGAATCTGTCTCTGTACACTCAGTATGCCTGATGAAAACCTTACATTTCTAAAGCCGGTGTTCACTGGGGGGTTTGATTCTGCACACAAGATACAGGCACTTAGCGCGTGGTGGTTAATGAAAGCTCCAAAGCTTTGTGTGAAGAAAAAAAAACACAGATATAAAACATGGAGGTACCTTAATGGGAGGTTTGTGTCCGGTGGGAGCTTAGTGTTGCGTATATGCAGCGTTGACCTTCAGGAAGTATTTTCACGAGGTACTTAATTTTAAAAGGTATAACCGTTCTGATGGGGATAATTATTTAGTCCGTACTTTTTAGTATTCCATATTGTGCCAACGTTTGGAACACAACATTACATCTTGGAGCCATTTAAAGAAAGCTAGTTAAAAAAAAAAAAAACTAAGACAGGAAAGCATTTAATTTATGCATACCCTTAAAAGTAGATTAAAACTACCTACGAAGATTGTCTTACAAATTGATGTTGTAATCAACATGACATATATGTGTGATTACTGAACTACTCATTAGGCATTTCTTTCCATTCATCCCCTAAAATTTGGTTTGAATTAATAGTAGAGAAAACTCATTTTGAAAAACAGTTTGAAAAAAATAATTGACTTTACTGACCCCAAGGCCCATGACACAGTTCTTTCCTTACTGTTAATGGCTAAACAAATCAGTAAACTCTTTTCTAGAGAGAATAACCAGTTGGAGATACAGTGAGATTTTGTCTAGACTTTTGTCACTGTTTCTTCTAACCGCTTCAAGTTCTCAAACTGGACTCAGCACCCACCGTGAGACTGTTTTAGGTGTCCCCAGACAATTCATGGCATAGAAAAACATGTATATTGAGCTCTTAATCTATAGATATTGTGCTTAATTGTTTACAGTGAAGTGCTGTAACTAAGGATCAGCGTTATGAAAAAACATTCTTTGGTTAAATGTTTACGATGCTGTGTGATGTATTCAGCCGTTGATGCAGAGACACAAGTGGGCGGTGATGAGCCTGAACTGTTGAGAGCGCCTGCAGTAAGACAGGCGACATCTGACAGTTTGTGTTTAATCCTCCCCTAAACTGGAGAAGTTGATAAACTGACCCGGGACTGACACAATGGATGATTTTCATGCATCCTCATCATGCAGTTCAGTAACTCTGTTTAAAGCGTAGTTACTGTGCTATGTTTATAGGCAGTCTATTTGCATGTTAAACAGTGAAACAATTACAGACAGCGCTTTCACTCCAGTAAAATAGTCCTGCTAGATTTTTACAACAAGGTAAAAACAGTAATCATCAAATCTTCAGAAACAGAAAAACAAAATTGGCTCCAAGTGCCACGAGCTTAAAAAAATCTTCTTTTCCACTGTATACACCAACTGATTCCCATTACAAATCCATTACTTTTAGTGGACAACATACAGCCATACAAAAAAAATCGCTGACCTTCAATCCCACACAAATGCCAAATGAAATTTCTGAGATTGTTCTTGTCTGTTCTCTTTTTTCAGGTTGGAGCTGGCTAACATTCAGGCAGAAGTCCTGCTGAAGCAAACACCACTGAAGCCCACCTTTAGGATAACAGACGGGATAACAGAGTCCATTTCTACCGACCAGTGGGAGAACTTTTCACACTGAGCTACGTGACTGGCCATCACAGCGCTCCTTAGAGTGGACTACATACAGCACACATCTGGCTTTGCTGCCTCTGAGGATGATCTGTGTGAACTGAAAGGGAAGCGATCAAACATTTAACAGAGGAGAGAGAGGCTGAAACTGAGAGGGAGGCCAACTCTTACAGCCTGTATTCTGCATCAGGTCAGCCTGTCCATCACTGCCTCCGAACATGCTCATTACCATCACTGAAGTGTGAAATTTTTTTGTTGTAGTAATTGTTATAATAGAACCAATAATAACAGATCAGATTTTCCTGAGGACTTTTTTGCTGGATTTTTCTGCGCTGTTGAAATCTCACTTACTCTCATCCCCTTGCTCATTAATTAAGACCACTACCTGGCAATTCAAAGCAAGTGTAGGACGGCACTGTACTATTTTTGCTTGACCCACTGCTTGCATGAATATCCAGGGTTGCTTTTGACTTCTAAGAAGGACCCTTGAGCCCTCAACCATCTTCTGACTGTCTGCCAAACTGTAGCATTTGGGTGTGGAGGGGTTGTTTCAGAATTAGGCCTCTGGACTCTCGTTGAAGATGACTTGAGTTGGCAGGCCTAAAAGCCCCTTACCCAGAGAGAGAGAGAGAGAGAGGGGGAGAGAGAGAGAGAGAGAGAGAGAGAGAGAGAGAGAGAGAGAGAGAGAGAGAGAGAGAGAGAGAGAGAGAGAGAGCGAGCTTGGCAACAGGACGCACACACACACACACACACACACGCAAAACACAAATGTGGGTGCAGAGGTGGCTTTGAGCCATGCTGGTGTTGTTACTCGTGGAGCCCTGGAGTACAGGCTATCATCATCCTTATCATCATTCACCCAAGCCGAGGAAGATTCAACAGCCCAGAGGAACGAGGTTACACTTCTGAATGATTCAAATAACACTGGGAAACTGCACTTACACACACAGATATCCACAGTGACGTCCTCAATCACACATATAGACACGCTAATATTCTTCTTCACCAATCCTTGATTGAGGAAAAACAAAGCTGCAGCGGACGTGTAAGGCACAGAGACTGAACAGGTTAGCAAGCTCTCGGCAATCACACCCTGGGTTGATCAGACCTTTTACACACACATACTTATTTACTGCATTCACTACAATGAAGAACACCACACTTACATTTTGCTTTCAGCTACATGATAGGAAAAAAAAACAAAAAAACAAACACACACGGGCTCTGTGCTCCAACAAAGCCTTTTATTTCAGAACATGATTGAAATGTTAGGGGAAAAAAAATGCCACAAAGGGAGAGGAAGGCGAATGCAGAGGCGAGAAAGCTGAGGCCGAGAGGGAGCAGGAAAGGAGGTGGGGGGTGCCTGCTGCATCTAAATGAAAAAGAAAACTAAGGAGAGGAGAGGAGAGAGGAGGTCGGAGCAGGAGGACTGAACCAGCGCTGATTGATCCAATCTCAATGTGCAGGAATCAACGAATGACTGGAGAGAAACAATAAAAGAGGATTAGGAAAGAGACAGAGACAGGGGAGGAGAGGAGGAGGATGACTGCATGGACACTTCTGTAAACAAACCTGAGAGTGGATATAATGAAAGATTATGAAGAGGAGGAGGTGATGGTGGGCGGATGGGAGAGGTAGATGGCGTGAAAGATAAAGATTCAGAGAGAGGAAAGCGCCGTAAGAGAGAGGGACAGTTGGAAAGAGTGGGGAGGGGAGAAGACAGAAAAGCTAAGGATGATTAGGAGGACGTGTGGATAGGAAGCCTTGGCATGTAGGAAAAAACACACATAAAAGTTTGTGCCAAGAGGATATTTATGAAAGGGAAGCGGGGATAGTGTGGCACCGAAGCATATGCTGGTTGATATTCATAGAGCATTCCCAATATGGTCTCAGCTCCTACCTTGACACTCCCTCTTGTGTGCATGTGTTCCTTTCCCTTACTTTTTCTGTCTCTCAAACGCTTGTAATGCTTGGAAATAGTCTGATTTAAGCTTAAAAAAAATTACCAATAAGAAAAGAGGAAAATATTCTGGGCCCATGCCGAATTGCATGGCACACACGCTCTTTCTCAACCTTATATATCAAATACTGCCTGTGTCAAGCTGAGACCAGAGCTGGTTGTTGTTGATACAGATCTCTTTTCACTTACATACACACAAGCATGAACAGGTACACAAAGTGTAGCTATTTTTACACTTCTTACAGAAAAAAAACAACACTCAACCAATCTTTGCAACTACTCTTCTTTTTGCAGCACACTCAGCTGATACCGACTTCACCGTCTTCACTGCCAAGGACTCTTTTCCCCTCTTTTTCTCTGACTGACTGTCCAACTCCCCATCTGTCTCCTCGCCTCCATCCCTCCCTCTCCTCTTCCCTCCTCCCTCTATGTCTTCTATTGTTGCCATCTCTTGTTTGCTTTGCATGGATTTTGACTGCAGCCAAGGGGCAATTTTGCATCTAGCACCAAGTTCACATACGAACACAAACACACACACATGCATGCGTGTACAGAAGGGGAGAAAAAAAAACTTGCCTTTAGAGGATTTGTTTATCAAATGTGCTGTCAAATCATGTCAGGCATTTCATGTCAGGGCACATTTTCCAGCCTGAGGCTACCCAAAAGAAAGGTTTCAAACAAGAGTGTGCCACAATGTAATTTCCACAACTTTCACCACTGTATATTATTCATATTCTGTAAATAGTGCTCTGTGAATGTGAGTGCACAGAGATCATTTTATCTGAATTGTAAATTTATGTTATTGACGTTGGTGTCAGGGATTTGCTAGGAGACAAGTCATAAAACATCGACTGAGGAATGTATTAATGTTGCAGAAAAATGCTTCTCTGTAAAACATCTCGCTAAAACATTTCCTGGGATTTCAGGACCACTTTCGTGAATAATTTATAGAAATTTCACGAACAATAACAACCAAGAGGAAACATGCATTATACATGTTAGCTTGTACTGAGGCTCTGCTCTGTATGTGGATGCTCTGTGCTCTATATGTTTACTTTTTTGCGTGCGTATCTCTCTGTGTGCGCTTTGGTCATAACCTCAGACACCTTGTGTATCTGAAATATACAGTCAGAAACCTATGAATTTCTGCTTTTCTATTTCTCCACTCACATGTATTTTCTTTATTATTTCACTTGAGGGTTAGATATATTGCACTCACAACAAGTTTAGTATATCTGTTGTCTTCAAAGCTATCAACAGCACTGAGGGCAATTAATCTGATTTCCTTCTCCCTGATCTCGCCTCCATTTTAGTTTCATGTCACTCACTTCATTTCAGTTAATCTCCCCGGAAAAAAATCTTCCTCACTTATTTTCATTCCCTGCAACTGTCACTGTCCAATTTTCTCCATCTCTGTTGTCCGTTTGCCTTCTCTGATTCTTGTAATCTTTCTTGCCCATTCACTCCACCCCTCATCGCCCTCTCTGCCTCTAAATGTCCATTTGTCTTCTGCTTGGTCGCTCTGACCCATATAATATTGGACAGGCCTTATAAATTACATCTGACTTTTCAATCCGCAAATCTTCTCCACTTTTGGGATAAAAATAACTTTACTTTTAACAACAGTTAGAAAATACAGGATGAACGAGGTTAAGTGTGCGCTTTGTCCTGCACTATATTTATCTAAAACTTCTGTGGTTTTGTCAACAACTCTTTCTACTTTCTCTTTTGAATGTAATGAGTTACTGCTCCTTTGATTTTGAATCAGTGAATTACAGGCTTTGTACTGGTATTAATCCAGTTTTCCATTTCTTCTCTTCTCTTTCAGTCAGGAGCTGTGCACCAACATGGCAGCTGAGAGTCTTGCTGAGCTCCGCGATTGGCTCTTTCTGCTCCTCCTGTGCCTCACCCTATTGGCTGAGGTGCTGGAACTGGCGGCAGCGGCAATTGCCATGGAGACGGGCGAGGGAGATGAGGGCATTGTTTGTCCCTCAGTGTGCCGCTGTGATGAGGGTTTTGTCTACTGCAATGACCGTGGCCTCAGCTTAATTCCTCCACTACCGTTAACGGCTGCAATCCTCTACTTGCAGAGCAACCGGCTGAGTAACGCGGGGCTGCCTCCGTCACTGGAACGCAGCACTTCCATACGAGTGATTTACCTGTATGCCAACCAGTTGGATGAATTCCCTATACACCTCCCGCCTTCGTTACGGGAGCTCCATTTGCAGGATAATAATATACGAACGTTACCCCGGTCAGCTCTGGCCAAGTTACCATTACTAGAACGTTTGCACCTGGATGATAACTCAATATCAACAGTTAGCATCCAGGAGAGAGCTTTTTCTGGGACTCCACGGCTTCGACTGCTGTTTCTGTCTCGGAACCACCTGTCCAGCATACCCGCAGGCTTGCCATCTTCCTTGGAGGAGTTGCGACTGGACGACAACAGAATCAGCACCATCCCCACGCATGCCTTCCGGGGGCTCTCATCGCTGCGACGCTTGGTCCTGGATGGGAACCTGTTGGCCAACACGCGCATTGCAGATGACACCTTTTCCCGTCTCTCCAACCTGACTGAGCTGTCACTGGTGAGGAACGCTCTGCAGTCACCACCTGTCAACCTGCCTTCAGCTCACCTGGTACGACTCCATTTGCAAGACAATGGAATGACCCACATACCGAGGGGGGCGCTGGATGGGATGCGGCGGCTACAGAGGCTCGACCTGTCAGGGAACAATCTGACCAGTCTCCCCCGAGGACTTCTGAAGGACACAGAAAGCCTGGAGATGCTACTGCTGCGAGGAAACCCCTGGTACTGCGGCTGCAACCTTCGCTGGCTCCACATCTGGCTGCACGGCCGGGGGGCAGCAGTGACAGTCAGAGGTCTGACCTGTCAGGGGCCTGAGCCTGTAAGGGGCCAGACCCTGAGAGACCTAACCTCCCTGATGGAGCAGTGCGAAGGCCCCCCTGCTGGTCCCAGTACTGGAGTTGGAGGGAACCCAGCAGAAAAAGATGGTGGAGGTGAAGATGGTGTTGGAGGGGGGCAAGCAGTGGCTTCAGTCCCCCATGTCAGCACCACCACTACCTCTCTGCTGGTCCCCACACAAGGTTCCCTCTTTACCCTGAGAGCCAAGCGGCCAGGCCTTGTTATGCCGCTGCCTCCCAGTGAAGGAGGGCAGGTATCTGGAGAGGCCTTGGAGCTGACTGTAAAACCTCTCTCTTCAGACAGTGTACTGGTCAGTTGGTTGTGCCCACAGCCAGCACCCTCCTTCCGCTTGTCGTGGCTGAGGTTGGGTAGCAGTGCAGCTCTTGGTTCAATAACAGAGACTTTGGTTCCTGGAGAGAGGAGACAGTACCTCCTTACCCAGCTCACCCCACGCTCACATTACCTCATCTGCCTGCTGCCACTACGACAGGAGCCCTCCTTTGGGGGTTCCAGCATGGGTTCATCTCGAGCTGGCAGCATGGACACAGACAGTAAAGACTCGGCTCCGGCCTGTGCTCAGATAGAGACTGGAGAGGCTCTGGTCAGCTCAGGAGGGGAGGGGTCAGATAAAGAGGGACAGGACTCAGAGCTAACAGCCCTGCCACTGGCTGGGATCATAGGGGGTGCCACAGCATTGGTAAGCCTACTGTTAATATTTGGCATCTTCTGCTGGTACGGACAGAGGGCAGGTTACATGTCCGGGGACTCAGGCTCATACAGCAGGGGCCGGGGTGGAAAACATTATGATGACTATGTAGAGTCAGGCACCAAGAAAGACACTTCCATCTTAGAGATTAGGGCCCCTCCTGCAGGGTTTCAGATGACAGCTATGGCCCATCAGCCACTGCAGCCGAAGCTGGAGGATGTCACCTACATCCACACCATTTTCCCCTCCTCTTCCTCTTCCTCCCAAGCTAACGGGACCTACCGGAGCAGCCACGGGGCTGGCAGTCTCAACGGCACCATCCTCAGCCAAACCAGCCACCATCATGTCACTTATGGCACCAACCGTGGCTACAGAGAGGGTGGCATCCCCGACATAGATTATGCCTACACGTGATGATACAGGGACACACTCCCTGAGCCATGAACGCCAGGCGCCATTTCTAAGGATGACGACCCTTGGCTAGTGGCCATTTTGTCCTTGGTTTCCAAAGTACCCTCTGTGCCTCTGCTGGTTCAATTCTGATTGGTTTGCTAAGTAGAAAAGACTGATTTCAGCTATGTTGATTGGACATTGCTACTGAGTGACAGAAGTAAGAGTCCTACTATACTCTGCTACTGTATACTACATTATACAGTAGGCCCTTCTTTCAGCGCTACTTATAGTTATAAATGGTTTTCTCTTTTGGATATCTCAGTGTCTTTCAAACCTACTGTTCTTCTCAGCTCATAATAATACACAGTAACTTATTTGAGGTTGATATACTAGGCTTAGCTGATTTAGCAGGAGATATATTTATAATAAGAGGAAAAGGCACTTGATGTGTATAGAGATAGCTCTCATATCTTCCTACCAACTGTAAGCTCTGTGCTGTATAGATAAAAGGAATGACAGAAGGAGAAATCAATGGTTGTTATAACCCACAGATGACAATGCATCATGGTTGACATGAAAAGATGTGTTCCTAGCCCCCTCCTTTCCTCTGGTTTACTCCCCTGCTTTTTAATTTTTCCTCCTTTCCGCCTGTTTTTTTTTTTTGGCTGAGGCTCTTTCCTTTTATTTCTCTCATGTCTTTTGTGGTGCCGTGAGCAGAGGACGACTTTGTTCTCGTCAAGGGAGCTGACAGCAGTGATAACAGTTCTGACAGAGACGGGAGACACAAACCACTGCATGGGGAGACTAATGAGAGGGAGAGAGTGAGAGGGAGAGAGTGTGAGGGGGTGATGGATAGATGGATGGATAGTAGGGGAGAACATAAAAGAAGACAAGAGGAGAGAGAGAAGGGTGCTGTTTTTGGGCAAAGAGATGCTGAGAAAAGTGTGTTGGCTTAAGGCAGAGAGTGAGGACAGAAAAGGAGACGAAAAAGGAAGATAAGTGAAAAAAGGGCGTGCGACAAATGCAGCGGCAGGAGGTAAAAAAGCAGACAAAGAGAAAAGAGGATGGGGGATCGAGAAGAGCGCAAGAGGGGTAAAGAAGAGAGGTGACAACTAGAGTAATGTACCATCATCCAAAAAATGGCTCAAGTTTTATGAGCAGTGTATCCACTACTGCACTTAGAAAATAACTGAGTGACACTTCCCTCAAGGAGCGATGTTTTCAGTTCCCTGTGATCATCATAAATCAAAAAAAAAAATCAGAGAATCTTTTTGGGCAGCTTCCATCTCATGTATCATGAATCTTCATCAAAACACGGACTCCATTATGTGCCACATTTTATGACTTCAGACATGTTGGTTAAACAACATGAGGAAAAAATCCATGGTGAGAAAAACATTAAAAAGTAAAATGATTGCCAAGACCACAGGACAAATGACCAGCTTGAGAAGAACGACCATTAAAAATATTCCTCTCAGAATTTAAAAAAGGTCCTGCATGTACCCAGTTTCTATTGTGGTCTGGTCTCATTATTAAATTACTGCCAATGAAGAGAGAGAAACTTAATCTAATAATAGTAACCCATTATCTAGAGGCTGGTTAAAATTCTTTAAATGAAAATGAAATTTTAAATTTAGCAGCTAATAATCTTTTGGTGGAAAGAAATACAGTGGTCTATAAACTGTTTGCTAACATTCACACACGTCTTTTCAATATTGTTACTGTTTTTATTGGTATTTAAGGGAAAACTCAAAATACAAGAGGGTAAGAGTGGGCAAAATGGGATTATCTATCCCCGTAGGTGTACTTTTATATTGGAATATTTATATTGGAATATAATGCATGGGATATATTGATTGGGTAACTGATTAAAATTACCGTACAAGAATGTGTGCTTTTGGATAATCCAGTAAATTAAACATCTGAAAATTACTGTACTTCATCACATTGATGTAAAAATCATCTGAAATTCCAGTGTTGCCATAAAGTACCTGTGGTTGTTTATTGTTTACACCCCCCCCCCCCCCCCGCCCAAAAAAAAAGAAAAAAAAAATCAGAAATATTCAAGAGAGAGCTTCCACAGTATAAACGGTACAGCTACATATCTGCTGTCTGACAGATTTGTAGAGCTGAACTGATTAGTCGTTTGAATGAATCAACAGAAATTCAGTCTGCAACAATGTTGATAATCAGTTGTCCTTTCCTAAGCAAAAATGCTGAATTTTTCCTTGTTTCAGCCTCCTAATCCAGAGTCTTTGCTGCTTTTCTTAGTGACTGTATAATGATTTTGTTTTTTGACTGATTGGGCAGAAAATTGTGATATTTAAACTGTGACATTTTTCACCATTTCACAACATTTTATAGACCAAATGATTCATCGATAAATTGGAAAAATTAAAGTGGCAGATGATTCACTACTGCCTCCTCACACAATTGGATCCTCTCATGGTATCTCACACTGGAAGAGGGTATGTTAAATTTTTGTATTTAAAGTTGAAGTCAAAGTAAAATGTATTTAAAACTACTGAAATGTCCAACTCGATGTGATGCATTCTGTGAGGCAAAGTACATTTATAGATTGTTTGTCCAGTTTTATAAACCTTGGTAGAGCATAGACACAGTTCTGTTAACAGGGATCACAGTCTGACCACTACACTGTGCAGTTCTACACACAAATACACACACCAACCAGACGGTACCTGCTTACTGACTGCCTCTCACTGACCCCACTAATATACTTTAAGGGAAAAGGAACTTCAAAGGAAAACACTAACAAACAGCCAGAGATTAAAAGAGGAAGAGGAGAGGGTAGAGAGAGAAAAATAAAGAGCGAGGCTGTAGAGGGGAGGACGGGGAGGCGTGATTTAGATAGAGCCTGTAAGTGTTGAAACCCATTCTTACTTTCAGTGGCTCTCTTTCTCTTTTCCAGCCTGTGTTACTGTGCACTGTCATACTGGAAGAGCTCCGATGTGTGTTTTTAGTTTTTTATGTCTGCATTTGTTTTTTTGTTTTTTTTTTTGTTTTTTTTTTTTAAAGAGCACTGACGCTTCCTTTCATTCTGTGTAGAAATCCTTTTCCTTTAAAAACGCCACCCTCAGATGTGATAATGAAAACACTCTTATGTATAAACATAAAAATGGGTGCAAAACGCTATTCCATTTATTGGTCTGTCGTCTTCTTTTCTACGCAGATGAATAAAGACTTCTAAAAGGAAAAGCAGCTTCATGACTTCTCTTTGTGTGTCTGTCTGTGTGGGGTTCATTAAATCAAAAACAAAGGCAGGAGATATCCAATAATCCACTGGGATGTCTTAAAAAATGAAAATAAAAATCAATGGCAAGCTCAGATTATTAATATGATTTATGATGAGATGGAGCAGACCTCGTTAAATCACACACACTGGATGAATACATCAGCTGCTACACGCTCCGATTCAGTTTGGAAGAATTTGTCAGCCAAAAGCAGATGCATGTGTTTTTATCCCGAGAAGTTTGTGCGTTAGTGTTCAATTGTGTGTGCATTTGTATGGCTCTGTTGATTCTCTGTGCTTCTGTGTTTGGGTGAAGACAAGCCTCTCATTCTAAGTGAGTGCTAATGCTTGTGTAAGCATGGATCAATATAACGAACGGGGGAGTGTATAAGTGTCCATCTTGGAGTAACTGCTTGTGAAGGGTGTTTGTGAAGGAGGGAGAAATATACCGTATGTAGATAAAAGTGGTTTGCTGTACAATGTGTGCTGTCTGTGCCTGAGAGAGAGATTAAGACTTTATATGAATATTTATCAAAAGGATCTATGATCACGTCTGTGTCTGTGTGGGTGGGCCAATGTATACCGTCAATGTGATGCAGCTGTATCTCCACGTCTGTGCCCTTAACAACAATGCCCCGAGTTCTCATCAGTCATTATGGAGGCCTTTCGCTGTCACAGTCCATTATCTAGCGTCTAGCCTTCAAGCTTAATTATTCTAACTCACATTACACCCAACAAAAAGATGTATACTCAGACTCTTGGACGCGTCTGCTGAGTCAGAATTTTATTTTTGCTCAGTAACAAATGGGGCCAAAGTGGATTTTTCAGATATGCGTCCATTAAGTTACATCTACCTCTGCAAACATCTATCCAAAAATTCAATACTCTGGGAGAAAAAAAACAGTAGTCTATGAGACAGTATTAGACAGCAGTGTCTTCAGTTTCTTTTAATTATAATTCAGTGCATTTTTAAAGACTTGACCTCTGTGTTTTTAACTGAATGAGATCAACCCACTGATGTGCAATTAAATGGCCAGCTGCATTTTGATCTCCGTGCTCAGAAGTTCTTCACCACAGTGCTGTCTAGAATGATGGAAAGCTGCATCACATGGTCTTCCAGTGTTTCCATGCATTATAAGCTCCTTTAGCAAAAGGTCAGTGTGCTCCTATAAATGCATGCATTTGGGAATATGTATGCCTACATGCATATACACATTTCCCCAGCTATGTACAATCAACAGAGTGCATTTCAACACCACTGTGTTTTTGCACTGTTTGTTTGGATACAAGTGTTCCTACAAATTTCAGGTGCTCACTGAAGGCAAGCTAAAATTAGAGCTCACATCAGTCAGGGGCACAGCAGAAAAACACCTAAACAGATGCAATATACCAACATGGGAGCTCAGGGACAGACTCACTTGAAAGTACACAAAAAATAGGTACATTGTACATAAAACATATACCAGCAGTCAAAAGGTCCAAACACACATACACATACACAAACTAAGTACTGCTACACTTGAAATAATATTCCACATATACAAACATCTGACCCCAATCCTCACTTCAACTGAAAAATCCAACTCAAGACAAACATATACATGAATTTTAAATTCATTTTAAAAGTCACTGTTGTTTGACACACACCTGTGCACCTTTGAGTGACAGGGGACCTGTGGTCCCGAAGGACCACAACGGAGCCGGATAACAAGCACTGACATGTTTCTCCTCACACAGACACACAGCAAAGAAAGCAGTGAAATACCTCAGAGGTATGAAGTGATCCAACAACAACAACAACACCAACAAAACATTAAGCTGTGGTGGTCTGGGCTTCTTTGTAGCAATGGATAGAGAGGACGTCACTGGAATAAACAAGGCAGAGAGCAAACTAAGACATTCTCCCGGGGATTATAACAACACCAACTGTATGAATTAGGCTGTCTATCAGAGAGAGAGAGAGAGAGAGAGAGAGAGAGAGAGAGAGAGAGAGAGAGAGAGAGAGAGAGAGAGAGAGAGAGAGAGAGAGAGACACTTTGGTGCCACTGCAAGATGCCTCTAGTGAGAGGAAAGAAAAAAAAAAACAAACCTTCCAAAAGAACTTCTGCCATAACCACACTGAAAGCATGTACAAAAAGATAACTAAATTGCCCTTGTACTGCAATTGTCCTCTATTCAATTTCCCAGCCTTGTGTGCTTTATCTTTTAATTTGCGTAATTATGAGCCTGTATACCACTGGATCTTTATTTGTAACCTTGCTGTTAGGAAAAGAGCATCTGAAATAGAAGACAATTAAAAACATTTATAACCTTAAGAAGTCTTTGTGTTGTTTCCCCCATTCTATCCTGGACTGACATTAAGTGAATAATTGATGGATTCTGTTGTTTCATATGATAAACCATCAGGCATTCAGTTTCATCCTCTGCCTACATGAGCAAACTGTGAGGAGAAACAACTCTGGCTGAGGAGCGCTTCAGGCGGTCGGCTCATGCTGGATGTGGTCTTCCCAGAGCTCTCAGCCTTCACTCATGGTCGGCTTACTGCCCACCTCTCCGGGGCTACACTCTGGACCGCACAGAGACCTCAGCACTTGTAGTTATGGCAACTTGTGATTTCTCTGGAGTACTGACTCTCAGCCTTTCTTCAGCACAGGCAGACACACTGCAGCCAAAAAATAAATGAATTCCAGGAGCACAGTAAATTATTCATTACTTAGTTGAAAATGCCACAGAGTGGATTATGATCATACCAGAGGTCCAGCACACCCAATGTGCCGCTGGACATTTCATTCATTCAAAGGTAACAGCCTGGTTCAAGGCTTAAGAAACTGAAAGTAAAAATTATCAGTAAATATGTAGCACAATAATGGAATCACAGCATTAATCAAAACCTTTAATTGACTGTAAATGAAGGATAAAAATGATTTGACTGCTCTCTATAAGGCAGGTGATATATTTTCCTTTTTGTCAATAAATCCAGTGAAAACGCCAACTATGGTCCTGGTCTTGTTTCTGTCTAGACCTCCATTGCTGTGCAAAAGCTATTACAAATACAATAAATCAGGGCACCCTGGTGGCCCAGCGGTTAAGGCCTGACCATGAACCGCAACTGAAACAATTAGATGATTCACTGATTAGTCGATGGACAGAAAATTCATCTGAAACTATTTTGATACTCAGTCAAAAAAAAAAAAAAAATCAATCAAAAATGCCAAGCATTTTTTATATCCAGATCCTGAAAAAAAAAACCATATTTTTCAGGCTCCAGTACATGTTTGTTAAAGAACCAAATATGTGTAAGTCCACAGCTCAAAAAAGTCTCCTATGAACTACTATGTACTCTTGTTTGAGTAAACTTTGCTTAAATCCACAGTTCCCAGCAGTTTTGGAAAATCACTTAACCCCTTAAAAAAAATCTATATATGTGATCCATTTGCATCCAGTTTAGCATTTGAGCAAAATCTTGAGGCATACACACACCCACAAAATAATGTGCAAAAATGATTGTTGATCTTGCCGAAGACACAGGAAGTACAGGGTGCCATAAACCTTTTCACTGCTTGACATTTCTGTGATTCAGGCATCCAATTGTATCATTGTATACATCATAATGTCCTTGACTTTTTTTTTTTTAATGAAAGACAAATTTGTAGTTTGCTTTCCATTTACTTGATGCACATCAAGACCCACACATCAAACCGTAATTTCAGGGTAGAATATTTTCTTTCACTTCCACCAAGGAGGTCATGTTTTCACCCATGTCTGTTTGTTAGTTTGTTCACAGGTTTGTTTTCTTATTTGTCAGCAGGATTATGCAAAAAATTATTTGCACCAAACTCGGTGGCGAGACGGGGCATGGACCAGGTAAGAACCCATTAAATTTTGGTGTGGGTCTGGTTAAAGTGATCCAGGAATTTTATATAACTATATATATATATATCACTTTCCTTAACTAAAATCAGATGTAGGTCTTCAAATCTTAAAAACCAAAAAGTTATGATTTAATTAACTGGAAAAATTAAAATAAAAATGCCACAAGTTGAACAGATTACCACTTACAAAGCTCAATTAACTGTGTAACAGCAAGGATTATACAAGTCAGCTAAATCAGTGACATTAAAACGCTCTGTGCATAAAGGCTCCATCAAAATATTCATTCTCTCTCTTCTGAATTTACATCATCATTAGAAAGTGCACAGGTTTGATTTAAAAACTCACTACCTTCTTCTTATCTTTTGATCTGTGAAAGCTCACTGTATGCAACCATAACTGTACGCAACTAAGTCCACCGCCTCATGTTCCATTTTCAGCAAACATCATATACTGTACAAGCTGATGCACTGATTGATCAACCTGTGTCAGACAAGACCTAACCAGGGCTGCCCGTTCCATCCATTGACAAAGGCAACAACAGGATAAGTGGATAAATAGCTCCTATAAATAGTCTTGTCATTTCCTAAGCTCTGATAATGCAGCAGGGCTGACAGAATGCGCATCGGGCACCACTTCACAACAACGCCTGATAGATAATTACAAGACAGTAATTGTGTGCAGTATGTGCTATGTGTACTCCCCGTACTGTCTGCATATCTGTGTGTGATTATGTGACAAAAGCATCGTCTGTGATGAGGACATGTGAGCAGACAATGAGGGCACCTTGTATTTGCTGGTGGAGAGAGGGGAAGAGGACTCGGGGTTAGTTTAAAGCCCATTTTGGAGGTTACAATGATACATCCTTTGTACTTTGTTCTCTAAGCTATGATTACAAAGATGAGAGAAAATGGAGGCTTATTGTCAGGCTGCATTATACTTTATTATTCAAATAACGCTGCCTACAATGAGGATAATCTTCCCCCAATGTGCTTTTAATTTCCATATCTAATTTTTTCTCATTCCGTTTTGTGTGTCTCAGTTCTAGTCAAAATTATTTGCACAACTGGTTCAGTGGAACTGGGTTGAATTCAAATGTCAAAAGTCTAAATGAAAAACATCAATCATCAAAGGTTGATAAACTCATTAAAAAAAGCCATTTATCAGGTGATTGTGGCCGTATTTAATGTGTTCTTTCTTTAGAACTGCTCAAGTATTCGACCTGAGCAGCCAAGGAGAGGAGAGAAGGACTTTGGATGCACAGCCAAAGCCCTGATGCTAGACTGATTACTTGTCTGGCACTAAAACCAATATTTGAAAAAAAGGGCAGGCGGTACACTATTATTATCATAAAGAACTGGGAATGCAAACGATAATGGCTATACTAAGGAGTGCATTAAGTGAGACAGCACAGAAAATTGAACTCTGCCCTACACAAGGAAAGACATACAGGTTTGACAGCTGGCTGCTTTACAATCTGCACATTACTGTGACACTGGCAGAACCTCAGAGGACTCGCTTTATACAATATCAATAGCCCTGTTCGCATTTAGTCGGCCATCTTGGATGTGAAGTGACCTCAGAATTTTTCAAACAAAGCACTTGTCAGATCAGCTAGCAGCATCTGAAAGTCCCTGATTTTAAGATTCTTTTGTTTTTAAGACATTGCATGGACTGTCACCAGCTTTCATCTATAGTCTCCTCAGATCAGTTACTCAGTACCATCCCATGTTCCCTGTCTTTTCCATTCCCTGTCCCTGTCTTTTCCATTGCTGCTCCCAAACTGTAGAACATTTTGTCGGCTTGTTTATTTGCAAGCAGGATGACGCAAAAAGTACCGAACCGATGAGGCACGAGCCCATTAAATTTTGGGGCAGATCATTTCCTTTTGGATTTGATTTTTTTTTCTCTGAAGTCTGGTGTATGTTGTTTGACACTGGCCTTCGCGGAGGTCTGTGCTCTCCGATTGCCCTTCCACTTGTTAATATAACAACATTACTGCTTTAATGTCAAGCTTTGATTTATGTTTATTTTTAAATGTGCCCTAAAAATTGCTCTAATAACTCACTCAACTCTCCAACTTAACTGACCGGGTGTGCAGAGGACAGAAACTAAGACTTGATCTTCTCTTAAGCTCTTTCTCCATTCTCCACACAACAACTTCCATCACTTTCCTCGTGTGCAACCAAATGCTGTCAAGGCTCAACTGTCTGAAAGTGCACACACTGTACACCATTTGTGTTTATTTATTCATAGAGTTGAGATAATAAAGACAGGATATAAGGTCAGATTTACTAAGCTTTTTGTGCCAGTTTTTCAGGTACAGATGAGATGCATTCTGGACAAAACACACCTGCTGTATTTATAAAAAAGACATAGCTGGAGTGGCATGTTGTTTCTGCTAGTGTTTGCAAGGCACATCTTGCACATCTCCCCTCATTGCATGTATTTATGGGAGGAACGTATAGATAACAAGAGGATACAAATACAAGGATACTTGAATTTGAACGCGTTTATAGCCTGCTAATGTACTGATAATTATGTATGCTAAAGATTAGGACATCATAATTTAAAAACTAATATTTTCAGTTAATAAGTTTAATAAGGAGTTTTCAGTAATAATAACAATTACAAAGCTTTAACTTTGTAATTGAGAACCAGGCTATTATTTCTTTTCTGAGCTTGCTGGCCGCTTAGAAACACCACTGCTGAACTGCTTTTCTTCTCCAGCGGTGTGCATCTTGAAGGTCAGTCCCAGGTGCAGCTGGGAGCTGAACTGAAATCCAAAGCACACATGAGTACAACACCATTGTCTGGCCCAACAAGTTCTTGGACAGAGGTCAAGTAGGCAGAGGAGTGCAGCCATTGAGAGGATGAGATGGCATTGAGAGTGGCCATTAAGAGTAGGTATTCACACCTTTGCTTTTAAACATAATCAGATGACATGTTGCACAACCTAGCTTGTGTGACGCTTACTAAACCCTTTGACCTTCAGTCAGTCTTGTGAAATTCTCCCTCCATGCATCAGCTTTGATACCGGCGATTTTTCACTTCACGGCATAAAAAAAAAAACCAACTAACTCCATCACTACCCTCGCCTTCAGCCCAGGTACCATCAGAGGATCATCTCCAAGCCCACCAGGAGTCACAACTCTGCACAACACACCAACACATTTGAACACAGCACTTGCCTTGATGACAGAAGCTCTGATGGGCCAAGTGCTGATGATCTAGCTGACTCCTTTTCTCTTTTACTCCCTCATTCACTCCATCTCTTTCCATCTCCCACATTGGCCCAATCAGACTAATGAGGCTCGCACTTCCTCCATCCCTTCCTGCTCGCTAAAGTGGCGATTGATTGGAGGGGTGGGAAAGCTTTTAACAGGGGAGGGGTGGGAGAGAAATAATTAGCATGAATGAGCTTTTCTGCAAACTCCTTCAGTCTGGCTTTTCTTTTTCCGTTTATTTACTGACCCGGACAACATTAGGGATTAACTCTCCAAGGGTATGTTAACTTCTCAGTGTCAGGGTGTAAATCAATCTGAAGCCGTAAACTGAGGCCCGTTTGTCTAATGCCAATGTCTCGCTCCTCTCAGGTCACAGCCCTGCGATGATGTCTAAATGGAAGAGAGCGAAGGAAGGGGGGAGGGAGAGAACGAAACTCTGGAGATGCACAAACCAGCAGTGAAGCTTTTCTTCCTTCTTCCCACTCAAATTGAGACACAAACTGGACATCGGAGCATCCCGCGGAAACCCGAGGCACTGAACCTTGAAAGCTCAAAATTTTCAGTACACAGAGAGCATTAATGTCGCTGCCCAAATGACCAGTAAAGTGCTCTTTCTGACAGTTGTACCGTAATTAACTCGGACAGATCTGAACTGGAAAAAACTAGAGCAGCACCACTGTCTAAATTCATGCTGCAGCCAATTCACAGAGTCACTGCAGCCTCGAAACTTTGCCCATGGCAAAGACACAGATACAAGACGACAGAGTGGACATAACAACACAACTTTAGTGCTGTGATGAAAAGTATGAGATACAAGCATCAAGCTAGGGGAAGACAAGGGTCAGCAGAGTGCGTGTAAGCAAGCCTTATAGAAGTACAGAGACTAGAAAAAAAAAACTGGGAAAAATCTACAGCTGAACATAAAACAAAATGTCAGCCACAAACACAGTTTAAAAGCAACTTTAAAAGTGAATTTGCAGCATGTAGACTGATTGCTCCCAGTGGTGGGGCTCACATCATCTAAGGCCTTACACATATGAAATACGCCTACATCCTTTCAGTTACTTACGAGCTACTTCAAGAGAGTGTGTTAGAGTAATTTCCTATTCATCTGATATGTACTGTATTTTTAAGTCATAAGGAAGATTTATTGAAAATATTCAAAACAAATACAGAGAGAAACCAGTTTAAATATTAGCTCTCTCCTAAAGCAATATTACTGTACAGGGACCATGATAATCACAGCAACCATGTCTCCTTAGTGACAGACTACTCTACAAACATTTAAGATCTAAATTTATTTTTTAATTTCACACTAACATCTCTCTAAACAAACTTTTAATATACACTGCTTCCATTAAGTACAGTTTTCACCTACAGAAGAAAAATATATATTAAAAAACATTTATTCTTAAGACTGTAGCAGCTGTGTTTACACTTTTAACCCAGTAATTTAAAAGGTCCACAGATGCGTTTGTCACTGCTCTCTGTGGCTGTGAATCAAAGATGACACCCACTGTTTCTGCACTAATGCTTAAATCCATCCTGAAGCATTTTCAAGCTTGAAAATTTTGGACTCGATCAAATGGATGAAATGAGCGACTACAGGCTAGAAATGCATGTATTAGTCAATTTTTTTATTCGACTGACAGAAAATGAATTAGCAGCAATTTTGATAATCAATTAATCGTGTAAGTAATTTTCAAGCAAAAATAGCCAAAAGTTCACTGGTTCCAGGCTCTGGAATGTGAAATTTCCTGTTTTTTTTGTTTTGTTTTTTTTGGTCTGATATGACAGTAAATTGAATATTTGTCCCATTTTTTTCCCACATAGCTGCTTGTTGTGCCATTTGCTGCTCTTTTTGGAGCCTGTTGCCTGCCTACCTTTTTACTCAAGTAAAAGATCTCAGGGAACATGTGATGGTTATTTTTCACTATTTTCTGACATTTTTTTCAACTCAACGCGTCATCAATTAATCAACAGGGCACTCTGCGGATTAATCAATAATGAAAATAACTGTTAGCTGCAGTCCTACTATAAGCTAATGAAAATGTTATCAATCGGAGAATGGCCTAATTCAGCACTATGAAAAAAAACAGCCGTTCCATTCAACAAAAACATTTGCCAGCACAGTATAATGGGATTTTGTTAGGTCAGTGTAAACTCTTCAGTATTGTTTGTGGTACACAACATATACATTGCCCTGCCTTCAACCCTGCCTATCACTATCCTTACTTACTGTTGACCTCACTGATTAAAATCCATACAGATCAGACTTAGATGGATTTGCCCCTCACATTCTTTTATTGGCTTTTGCACAGCAAATCCTCTTTCTACTAAAAAAAAAACAAAAAAAAAAACAAAAAAAAAAACAGGTTAACGTCTCCATTTGGCACAATCTGCCTAAAGCTCAATGCAGTAATTTTGTCCTGGTTTAGTATCCAGTGGAGTGAAGAGGTGGTCATGGCAGGGCAAAGTTTTGACAGCACATCATATTTACTCTGAAACTGAAGCAGCATCAGCGATGCCAATTTGCCTCTGTAAGTGCTTGTGTGTACTGACAGATGACAGGCATATTGTGAGAACGTGTCCATTAGCACTGCTTCACAAAACACAAAGTCAGCGCAGTGGGGATACTGCTATAGGAACTAGAGCTACGGAAGTACAGTTACTACAGCAGGGAGAAAGAGTGCAGTTCATGAGGGATCTGTAACCTGTTCTGCTTCGTAAGAGCAGCATAGGAGCGGATTTTATGTTTGAGTAAACAATACTACTCTGGCTAAATTAATTTTTACTGAGGTTGAAAGGTAGGCTGAGAGGCATTTTAATTTAAGCACCCCTAATGCATCAAAACACACTCACTTCGAATAGACTCAGGCCCATTTCATAGTATCCGTTTTGAGGTTTTCTTAGAGCACGCACACATGTAAAATATTTGTCTGCAATAGCAAACTTGGTGTGACGTTTTGCATCTTGCAACATGAGCCCGTCCTAAGAGGAGCTGACAAGAGCTCTGGGGTAGATGTATGGTAAGTACAGCATGGGGGGAGATAGAGAGCACACAGTGTGGAACCTGTGGGACCTCAGCAGCACGAGAAGTCTCTGTTCTGGGCTTTCCATCACCTCCTTAGACCCCTGGTACAACCAGGGAGGCTGGGTGGATCACAACAACTTGCCTCCCCTGATTAAAACCTTGTAACTTGATGACAAAGTGGCAGTCATCTACGGACAAACTGCTGCCTTGAAAACACGAATTCCTCAAGCGGAAAAAAAAAGCCGCTGGCAGCTGGCTGCAACTTGATTATCCTCTAATAACTGCTACATGATGTACATACTTAAAACAAACAGACTATCAACAGCTTAAGTACTAAAGACTGGAGTTGATGCTGTGGCATTCAAAGTAGATCTGAGAAAAAAATCACATAATCCTTGGCCTGATGCTGGAAAATCCCTTATAAAATGGTTAAGCATGCAAATATATCTGTTGTAGGTCCCCTATAACTCCAGTCAAATGAGGAAAATGCAGCTCAGGTGAAATCTAAAAAACAATTTTAGCCGCTCTGAAGCAATTTAGAACAACAAGTCAGGCCTGACAATCTCTCATACACACTCTAACGGCGTGGCGAAAGCAGGGATGTCTGCCAGGCCGATTTTGGCGCTAAGCACAGCGCTAAGCCCCATTGACAAAGCCTGCTAAGAATCAGTGAAGCCTTGCAGAAGGAGTGTGATGCTGTGCCACTGTAGGGTAATGCTCTTGTAAGGGGCTCTACCTGCAAAGCTGAGGGTTCGCTTATTTTATCCTCTTGAAATCACCAAACAGGATCACTGAGCACAACCCACTCACCCTTCTCCTCCAGCTGTTCTAGTTGATGTCCTGCTGCCTGCCTGCCTGTCTGTCTGTCTGAGTCAGTCATCCATGCCTTCCCAACACCCCGGTCACTTCATCCTCCATAACCCACAAGCCCCACAGCCTTCCCGACTACAGCTACCGGCCATCATCAGCCACGGACTTCACTGGAATCAATAAAAGATGCTCCAGCGCCGGGTTGAATTTATATTGCACCCAATGGAAGCATCCAAGCTCAAAAAACATTGATGTTCAATTATTGATGACTAACCCCATGCCTCCATCCTCATGCATTGTAATAATGAAAAATTAAGTTGATATTGGATGGTTTCTGCTGTGCTGATGCATATGATCCAAGATGATGCTTTTTTTTTTTTTAATTAAACTAAGAAATGTATTAATCACTTACATCTTTCAGATCAGTTTATCTTCACATTTTACACAAAGTACGATAACACCATAGATTTGATGACTGTATCAGGCTTCCCCACAGTGCAGTATAGCGAGGGTGTGCCACCTTACATGAAAGAGAGACCATCTCCACTACCATCATTAGAAAAAAAAAAATATGGCAGCAACTAACAATTTTCTCATTGCTGATCAATTTGCCAATTGACTGGTGAACATTCACCATCTCTGATAGTGAATGATGGCTTCAATTTGCTTGTATCGCCCAACCAACAGTCCAAAAGCTGAGGACATTCAAGTGAACATTATATATGACAAAGAAAATTAGTAAATCCTCACATTTAAGATGCTAGTTCCAGAGAATGTTTGTCATTTTTGCTGTTGTTTTGATTGTCCTCTTAAATTGATCACAAGACAAGTTGTCTTTTGACTTTGCTGTCATTTGACTTTGAGCTGAGTCTGCTCCTGACTTTTATATCGACTACACATCCAAACTTTTATTATTATTCCAGATGAGTCAAGCTTCAGGCTGATCAGCATCTCGGGTTAACTCTGTGAATATCACTCTGCCTTTCAAGCCTGTCATTAGCCATAACAGGCTTGTTTGTGCTCGCATATTCCAGACATCTCTGAGGAAATGGTTGTCCTTTGAACCCACTATGCTCCTTTTTAAAAACCTATGTCACTTTGACGCCACGCTGACAGTAACATGACATATTTTGTGGAATTCACAGGTGAGACATGAACGTGACGTGTTGTTGCCCTTCACCTGCTTTGTGAAGCCCCCCCTTTACTGTCAACTCGCGGTCCTTGCTATCCATCTCATCCATTCATCCATCCATCAGTACTTTCTCTCTAGGTTTCTTATCTCTGAGGAAGTTACAGTATAATCTATGGATGCTCTCGTTTTCTCTTTCTCATCCTGTCTGTCACCTGCAGGCCAGGAAAACTATTGGCTCTAATCTTGTATCTCTCAGCTGTTGCCACAGTGAGTGGGTTTCCAGTGGCAACCAACAGCTTTATCTCTGACCTGCAGAGAAAAACCTGGGAGACCCTATCTCATGCACACACACACACACACGACAGGACACCTGCACACAAAACATGCACAAACATACACCACTCATGCACCACCCCGCCAGACATCATACTGAGCACACACACACACTCATAGAGCCAGGATTATGTATGTTCATTTCAGGCACAAGCAGGTGCAGCTGTGCACAGGTGTACACATGCAGACCTATAGATGTATATAATCTTGTCAATGCATCTAAACACATGTGCAACGGTGTTACAGGCACACGTAGTCTTGTATAAACACACACACTCCCACAGACCATACTCTCAGCAAGCATGTGACGTTGTGACGAAGACAAGTGGTTCAGCTCTAAAGACTGAGATAGGACCAGAATATTCTTTATCACTTGACGGTGCACGGCTTAATTTTAGGGACTGTTTTTTATAGTCTAGCCTGAAAGATTTATCAGCCTACTCCGCCGCTGCATTTACTCTCACTGTCACGGGTGGTGGAAGCAGCACAGGCAGGGAGGACCCAAATGCAGACACACAGGAGATAAGGCTTACAGGCAGACAGGTGGACAAGCAGGCAGGCAGACAGACAGACAGACAAGCGGGGGGGGCGCAGACAACAGGATACCACATGCAGGTAGCAGGTACATAGGGAAACACAGTGACACAAAACAAGTGATCTGACAAGGAGCTGGTGGCAGTGTCAAGTTTAAATTCTGGCTGGAGCGATGAGGAAACTGGGAACAGGTGCGTGAGTGGGCAGGGAAGCTCAGGTGATTGGGAATAGAAAAGAGGTGAGCAGGTGGATATGGAGACAGACAGAAAGTCTGGGGACATCTGGTGGGCGGACAGAGTATGATAGACGACAGAGGCCAAGATAAACAGGGCAGAGGCAGGAATAATAAGAGCAAGGATGATAAGTCCAAGGGAGAGAACGAGAGAAACCAGAGATGAATCGTGACACTCACACATGGAGTTAGCTCCGATGAAAAAAAAACACATTACACAAAAATACTGAGAGGACTTATCAGCCCAGTTTTTAAATCTTTTCAATTAAATTTCAATTCAATGCAGAGAAAAAGGTAGGCCAAAATAAATGGCATTTAATGTCAAACACGATACAAGCTACAGCGGCTGAAAGCAAAGTGCTGGAATGGAAATGAGGAATAAAACTTTTTGCGAGTGAAAATGCAGCTCAGTAGAGCTAAGCAAATTTGCATTTAATCAATTTGAAAAAGGGTTTTAATGCAAAGTTAGTTGCCGAGACGTCGTATCCACACACACACACACTCCAAGAACTCATCACTCCAACGATATTTCATTGTGCAATCCATCTTAATCAGCTAGCCCATCAGAGACAATATATCCTCCCCTCCATCTCTCTCTCCTTCTCCGGACGGAGTGATTGAGGGGTGTAAAGAGGAGGATGTTTCTGCCCCCCGTACTCCCCCCTCTCTCCCGTACCCCCCTCTCCTCACCAGGACGGCTCTTAAGTGCTTGTGGGTTTTTATGTTTGTAGTGTTTTATAGGAGTGGGCAGGAGCCAGGGGCTGTAAAAGTGTGGAAAGAAGGAGGGAAAGAGGCGGAGGGGGAGGAGGAGAAGGAGGAGGAGTGGAGAGTTACTGTAAATTCAATCTTTATTGAGAGCGACACAAACGACAAACAGCGCCCGTCCTGCCTCCCTGCAACGCCCCTGCTCGCCTGATCAATGAGTTCTGACTGAGGAAAGGCAAGAAGGAAGGAAGGGAGGACAAAGCAGCAGGGAGGACAGAGCAGCACAGAACCAGGTTTCCACCTGTTAATTCACAGGTCTCTGGTGCTTCTGTATCTACATGTATCCTCACATATAAGAGTGTGTGCGTCTCTGCACGCGTCCGTGTGTGTGTTTGTGTGTCTGTAGTCAATTGCCCACCACCAGCCAGGCCAGGAACCCCCCCCCCCCGGGACCACCACCGCCGCCACCTCCCCCGCCAACCTGCCACCCAGTCTGCCAGTATAGCGTATAATTGGCCACAGTTGGCTTCAATTGAATGTTTGCTGCCTTAGGGGCTAAATGATGCTTCAAGGCCTTTCAGAGCAGCCAGAAAAATTCTGCAGCACTCCCCTCCACATGTCAAAAACCACAGGCGCTGGTTTGGCTGCTCTGTAAAGCTGGAGCTTGGCTGTTAGATCTGCAACAGGAGAATAAGTTTGCGAGCCATTTTCTAAATGAGCATAACTAACGGCTCTTTCACAATTCCTCTCTTGTCCCTCGATGGCTGTTTGCTGCTCTCTTTTATTTTAACGTCATATCTCTTTAAGTGCGACTGACATCTCTCAGAGGCCTCTTAGTCATTCAGTAAGTTCAGTTAGTCATCGAATGAAAAGGTCAGCCGCTTAGTCAACAAAATGACCACGGAGACAGTCAGCTGGCCAGCCAATCAGTCCGACAGAAAAGGATGATCCAACTCTGCCGCCCAAAACTCCTTTGTGGGTATCCTGTACCTGCTTGTTGCCATGGCAATGCAGTCCCAAGATTTAAATACTAGTCTGTGTCCTCTCCCTGCCTCTCTTTTATCTTCTCCTTTTCACTCATCCAGACGCTTCCCTCGCTTTTTGTCAGCCGGTGTGCTGACTCTCTCACGCTCCATCTCTCAGTCATGTTTCCTCTGGCGCTGTTGCGTTTTTCAGCCTCCCTCCCTCACCTTGCCTCGTCCTCTCAGCTAAATGACACTTTACTAGCTGTTTCCTCTTGTTAATTCCATGCTACTTTGCATCGTGCGACTCTGTAAAATCTCTTGTAAAATGCACAAGCACCCAATGACAAAGTTGCCTCCACAGACACACACAGACAGATTACAACTACTTACTGCATATACACACATAATTACTTAAACATTTGTAGGCAGGTGCCTGCATGGATGCTTGCAAACGCACACACACAAGCAATAATGTCATAAATGAGTATACGATCAACATATTCACTGGATGCTGGCGCAGCATACACCTGCTGACAGTCAGCTGCCAGTGAAAATCAATCATTTTCTGCTCAAGCCTCATCATCAAGCATCATTTAGGCGTGCTGGCCTGCCTCACTCTCCCCTGATGCAGTGTCTGTGCCAAGACACCGATTAAATTTCCCCCAAATGTCCAAACAACCCTGTGGGAAAAGGTCTTCAGTGAATGAACTGGCTTCTGGCTCCATCTAATGGTCAACAGAAAGACTCTAACCTTACTTGTACCTGCTGGAAAACAACAACTTATTGGAGGAAACAAGTAATGTGAGTTTCTAACAAGCAGGCAGTTTACAAGAAGACAGTTTCTATTATGATTACATGACTCCTTGAATATTATTGAATATCTTTGGGTTTTGGACTTCCTACACAAAAAAAGTGTTTGGTGTGACTCCGAACAAGCCTTTTGTGGATATATATACTACTGTATGTCCAAATCATTTATTTTTTGTTTTTATTTTGTGTAGTACAGTAAATTACACCTGATGTGTTCACTGACACCTGATTTTCCAAACAAGTCTGTTAATGATGTTTTTAGTACTGAAATTTCACATAAACACTAGCTCTGCTTTTGTGCTGTTTTGCCTACTTTTGACAGCAGTCCTTTTGATTCTCACCTGTTCTGTTGTTCCTTTATTCTTCTGTGCTGTATGTACACTAGTCTAGTAGTTCAAAGAAAACATCACAAGATACCGGTAAATCTATAAAAGCTTGTGGCTGCCCTTCCCACACACTGAGAAAATATAATCATAGCACACACCACCCTCCTAGGTGTTTTGTGTCAAATTTATGTAGAATACATGCACATTGCTGCACAAACAGACTGGAGTCCAAGCTCAGTCTAGCACCAAGTTTTTAAATCCCTGATGATTTCTCATATTTCCAGCTGGATGGCTTTTCTTCTTACTATTACTCTTGTGTGAAAGTTTCTTTTTTCCCCTGCTGAACACATTTGTTGCAAAACGCTCAGTCATTTACACACGTACCTGCATTAACAATAGCATCAATCTCCAGCTTAGTGATGTCGCCTCTGTAGAGGGAAATTTTCCGGTCCAACTTTTCATTCCTCTGATAGCGGCTTGGCTCAGAACCACCTGATCATGAGAGACGCACATTATTCCCATATTTAACATTAAAAGAGTAAAAAAGTTGAAAACGCACATTAATTAAATTCTGATTCCAGTATATAAGAGGCAACTACATTGTTCCATAATATTTGAATTTAAATTGTGATTCAATATATCTAATTCATATATGTGAGCCCTTTTATAAGTGTAAAATATTCTGTTATTTTGTGTGCATGTATACGTATTCATGTATAAGTTTCGATGCTGCTTATAATTTGGAAATGCTCATGGTGTGCAAATTTATAAGCTGTTTGATGTGATGTGGCTAAATGTCTGATAGCACTAGTATTAAAATCTTCACATCACTCCCCAAAAGTCTCACCACCACAACTACCCGACTGACTAAACTTGACAGTGACTTTGAGTGATGTTAGGTGTCTGACCTGCAGTGGGAGTCCACGGCGGGATTTTGTCCAGTGGCACGAATCCAGACACCTTGTAGTACTGACGCCTGTCTTTCACTGACAGAGACAGTAAGAAGTCTGAGGGAGAGGATGAAGAAAGAGACCAGACAGTAAATAACGTGTTAGCTAGATATAAAATAGATATTTTGTTACATATTTATTTCTGATAAAGAACAGGGAAACACTGTACTTTTGACATACCAGACTAAAGAAAGCTTATACATAATATCAAAAACAATGTAATTTAGGGTCAAAGTGTCAAGTCAATTAAGCAAGTCAATTGATTATGATTTCTGATTTACTGAGTAATTCAGTCGATGAGTGAAAAATGCTAATGACGCTTTTTTTTTTTTTTTTGCATTATTCTTAAAATGACATTTATTGGTTTTCAATCTGTGAGTCGACTAAAATGATCAGTAGTTGCAGTCACTCACATAGTGTCGTACATTGTACTCATTATATTTTATGCAAATATATCATGAGATTTTAACTGTACTCTGATATTACAGCAGACCAAATATTACAAGTAATTTTACTCTTTCGGGTTTCATATGCTTATATGAACTAACCTCGTTGATGTGATAACTGTTTTTATCAACACCATCCATTTTAACAGCATGGGTTGCTAGTTTTATTCTTGTGATAACTGGCAGGTAACTAGGCTACATAGTGACAACTGGACAGGTGTTTTGGCCATGTGACAACACTTCAGCCTGCAGTGGGAAGCCCTCTTTACATAAAATCAAAATGTTCTCGGGTTTACTGCACAGTCTCACCCTTTGTTTCCTTCCAGTCTCCCCCAGTAGAGTTCAGGTTAACTTTGAAGGCCATGGCGGCCAGGGTCCCGGTGTGGAGAGACCGGACCAGCGCGACTGTGCTCACTCCAAGGGCTGCACCGAGGGCGACTTTGCCCAACCAGCCTCTCCTCCCCCGGGTTAAGAAGGAACCACTCCCCTGACTGGACTTCCAAAGTGCTGCTGCTGTTGTTGAAAACTTCTCAGCTCGGAAAGCAGCGTTAATATGGCCGCGGACAGGACTTGTTGCTGGCTTCCCTCCCAGCTGGAAGCTTCCAGGAGCTACAATGTGTCCGAACTTGACAGCGGCTCTTTGGAAGTCAGCACGGACACGGGACGGAAGGCCGGTGGCGCAGGGAAGGGCTCTGACATGTGAAAATAGAGCTGACATTTGAAGTGCCATGCCTGAGGGACACCGTGGGGGGGGGCTGACGGTTTGTGTTACAGAAGCCTTCCCAGTTAATAATGTCGGCTCCACCGTGGTTAGGTTTCGTTTTCGACACGAACGCACCTAACTTCTTCAACGTCAAACTGTTAGACCTCACCTACCATTTAGAGTTTTGGATTTTCACGTGTGGATTGTACCATTTTCAAGGGGTGATTGTTTACAGTCGCTAAACGTCTAACTTTAAAAATAGTTAATAAGTTTCACTGTGCGGTCTAGTGCCGGCATTTATGGTGTACTATTCTTACCAGTGAAAACGGTATGCGACAATATGAGCAGTGCTTTTTCTCTTTTTCAATTTAACACCGAGCGTAAAACACTCACTCAGCCGACATGGGAGAGCCGAAGCCAACGACCAAAATCTTAGGCCTCATTCAAGAACAACGGAAAAATTGGAATTACTAGAGGTCAACATAAAAGCGACATTTGTACAATTACTGTACCGAGAAGAAACGTTTTTTAAACTATATATGCTATGTAAACTATATATAGCTATATGAACTGGACAGCTGTCTTGTAATAGTAATTACACACTAAATTACATTATATATCTCGTGAAGGAGGCAGGACGTTCACGGGGGGGGAATAAATACGAGTTACGTTCTCAATACAAGTTTTTCGGAATGTAAACATAATTGCACAACAAGACAGTCTATTTAATGAGTTTTATATATAATCTTGTGGTAGGATAGACTGATGCCGTGTTCTCCTCTCACTGTTTGACTGTTTTCCTGCTGCAGCCTGATCAGTATAGGCTCTAACAAAAAGCTCCTGAAGGCAACATCAAGTTAACCCCCCAATATAAATATTGTTGCCCCCTAGCGGATTGTACAACTGAGTACCAGTAAATTTTGTCCATGGTTGTAGTTTCATCAAGGTTAATTATTTGAGAGTATTAATTTCCCGTAACGGGCAAACTCAGAATTAATCTGTGATTATATATCACAATAACCTGAACTTACTGCATAGGTAATGTACGGGAGACCACCTATGTTTTTTCTTCTATTTAAACCAAATTATTGTCAGGCTTTAGGACAGTACATTCTTTCAGTTTTAGCAGCAAATTAGCAAGTTTATGGTTCAAATTTTTAAGCTTTTGCCTAATCAATCTTCTTTACAATGTATGCTTATACATTTATGCTTGTGAATTTCCCTTGGAGATGAATAAAGTACCTATCTATCTATCTATCTATCTATCTAGAACACAAAATGTGATCACTGATCTACCATGAGTTGTAGGTATATTTTCTATTTTGAAGAAAAGGGAGACAAATGGAGGAGAGTGTCCATTTAATATCTCATGTCTTGTCATTATGCATAATGCACATTCACATTGCCTTATATGTGAAACTCATACTGCCTGTCAGTCAAAAACTGAGTCCTTTTCACGTTTCCGCCTGGCGGAAGCTGACAAAAAAGGAACAAGCCTTTCTTGACAGAAGTGACAAAGGCACTACAGACATTGCTGCACAGACCACAACCCGCCCAACAGAGGCAAAAGCTACTGCACAAAATTTTCGCAGAAAACCTGGGATACTTCTTCAGAGATCTGACACAGGCGCAAGCCCAGTTTCAATTTCTCAAAACCCTGGACAGAGGAGACTGACGGTATTGTCTTTCAAAGAGTGTATGTGTGTGTGTGTGTTTGTGTGAATGACAGCAAGAGAGAAAGTATAAGGACAGAAAGAAAGTTAGGACAGGGTGTGTTTGTGGGAGGTTTCTGTATTTTAAAAATGCAGATCTAGGGTAATTTATTAGGTTACATCACTCTCTAAAATATAGTCTAATAGGTGAAGTGGTAACAGGTCAGAACTTATAGTTCAAAATATGGAGATGAAGAAAGTTTAGGCCTCCAGAGGAGCTGAGGAGCAGCGCAGGCATGCCATCTGTTTTTTGTCATGGCATTTTTTTTTTTATGATAAACATGGTTACATGGACCAAAAACACACTTTTTAATTTTCTTCAAGACGGGCTGTCACTTTCACACACATGTAGTAAATACTGTACTGGCACTGGATGCATATCACACCTTGGGTGGGTCAAAAAGAGGAAGTGTGCGTCCATGGTGATAGTTCAAGGCAGAAACAGGAAGTGCTCCTCAAACTGGACATGTCAGAATAAAGTCACCCTTCCAATTTGTATGTGTGTGCGTCTGTTACTCAGTATCATGTGATATTGAACCCTGAAGTTTGATCGGTAGGTCATCCATCCTCTTTGTGTCTCATTTAATATCTTTAAATCGTGGAAAACCGAAGCAGGTTTTGTATTATCAAATCTATCAAGTTATGTCTCATTTTTTAAAAATGCAGCCCTCTTACAATCCCAGCATACGTAACTCACACTTTTACAGCAGTTTTATGCTTTTTGAAAATGAATTATAAATGCATGTGTTAGCCATTTTTACACACTGATATGAAATTATGCAGACAATATTAATATATAGTAGGATTGAAATGGTCTTTAATATTTTGGAGATGTAATGTTATGATCTTATTTCACAGAGTTTTAAACTGTTTTCTTCAGGCATTGTAACAATTTCTTCAGCGCATAATTTCTCACTCCTGACATTGGACTCTAAAACCGTAATGGTTAAAACACTCAGTTTGGAATGAAGAGACATCTGACCATTTTTCATGTCAGACCTGAAGAGATGGTGTTGGCAGTTTAATCAGTGTGGCGGAAAAAAACACATCACTGAAGTGATTAATTATCAGTCTCGTTCATCTTCCTCTTGTCCTTGACTGCTTTGTCTGAGCTGTCATGTTTCCTCGAGACAAAAACACAAAACATTACATTTGTTGCACATAACAGATCATTTAAAGAGCATTTGCTGAGCAGCCTTATGTAAAAACTTGTTATGAGTTTGACACTGTTGCTAAATCTATCATCTCTTTCATTCTTCCAATCTCTCCATGTTTGTCTCTCCTCCTTTTGTCTCCCCTCCTGGTATCTGTCTTTTCTACTCTGTCAGACCTGTCTCCTTCATTTCTCTCTCTCTCTTGCTTCCTCACTTTCTCCCAGTATGGCGGCGTGGGACCTGTCAGTCTCAGTGGAGGACCTGGGGCCTGAAGCCCCACCTGTCACCATCAGCGTGACCTCTGACCTCCATGTCGGAGGAGTCATCCTCAAGCTGGTGGAAAAGACACGTAGGTCACTGTCTGTCTGCCTCTGTTTGTCTCTGTGTCACAGTGCACAGACCAAAAACTGTTGCGAGATTTGCACAGACACGCAAGTATTGTACAGATAATACTTTCTAGCACGGTTACAAAACAAATGCCACAATCCTCGACTAGTGATGATTTAATGCATTGATCAGTGCAGGATTTCCTCTTACCATTAAGAGATGATGGAGTAAACAGAAATCTAATCTCCAGCAATACTGACAAGTCAAAATCAGGTTTCTGACACATGTATCACTATAGTATATATTCAGGACATAGTACAGCTATGAGTCTGTCTTTAGTCTCTGTTTTTTTTTCTCTCTGTTTATTTGTATTTATGCAATTTTATACTGTATTTATATGTATCAGTACCACAATGTAAAAATGTTTGACTACAAGTAAAAGTCCTGCATTCAAAAGCCTACAAGTACAAAATAATCATCAGCAAAATTAAATAAGGTAGCAAAGTGATATATTTTTACATATTATAAGTGGACAAATTGTTCAGCTGGACTTTTTCTTTATCATGTGTAACATATCACATCTGTTATATGTTAGGTTAATACTAAACTAAGACAAGCAAAAAGCACTTGACAAATCAATTTCAAGGAGACATTTAAAAGTGTGTGTTTACTTATTTACCTCACCCTTAATCTGTTGTTTTACGTTGGCAGTATTTCGTTCTAATTGTCCCTTTAATTGCTAGTTGAATAATTTAGTTGCCCATCAATTCAGAAGCCCCCTTCCCAATTCATGAGGTGAAAATATTCACAGTTTGATGAGCTTGGTTCGTTAAAGACACGGATCCATAACGCATACGTTTTGACGCAGTTCACGAAAAATTACCTCGGGACGCAGAAATATTTGACCCTGACGTGATTTGAACACGCAACCTTCTGATCTGGAGTCAGACGCGCTACCGTTGCGCCACAGAGTCTGATGCAGGTACATGGAGTCCGGTATTCAGTGAACCGTTAAACTATGCAGGTGGTGAAATATCTATTAACTAGCCTTACCAGTCAGCTAAAAGTTTGTTTTAGAATAAACCGAGTCGCTGAAGATGAAGACCTCACTAAACACCATGTAAGACAGCGAATAAGGATTGTTGGTTGAAGTAACGTTACTGAGACTTGTCACTGTAAGAAACTAAAAAAATAACGGTACTAAGAAATGTGTTTGCGGAAAAAAGCGTTGTTACCTGTGGGAACAGTTTACGCTCACTGACCGCTGTATTAGGCACATCTGTACAGTCTAATGAAATCCTGTGGATACTACGGAAGAGGATTAGGGCCATGTGGGGGGAAAAAGAAATTAAAACTCTGAATTTAAAGGCAGAATTCTATTTTTTTTTCCCCAAGTCTGCTTAAGAACATATAACAACACCCACTCTAAACTCAATAAACATAAAGTACAGCTATCACCTCTTTCTGACTGTGTCAACTGATAAATGATAGCATTAATGAACTGTTTTTTCAGACTGGACAATGTCTATGTATCTACAGTAGCTTTGTTGTTCACTTACTGCACAGAATGGATATTGTATGTACATGTGATTCCCAGACATTAAGGTATTAGGAAAAGCACTCATGAAAAAGGAGATATATTGACCCTGATGTTACTTTAAACATTAAGCCTTCAGAGCTGGAGTCAGATGTGCTACCATAGCACCACAGGTTCTTTGAACTTATCCTTAAACTAATGACAAGCCGAATACTGGTGGGAATTTTCTTTCTATTTGTCACTTTAATGGTCAGATTAATAATTCATGTTAACATGTCCAGTTCTTGAGGTGAAAAAAAAATTTATGGACCTTGAAGGAGAAAATTCACCACATGGCTTTTGTTCAGTGATTAAAGAAGTCAGCGACAGGTTTCACACATCCATGCTTGAAATGACTGAATGTTATCTGTGTTTAAGTTTTTAGTGACATCTGTTCTGTGCCTGTCCTCTGCAGAGATTCAACGTGACTGGTCGGACCACGCACTGTGGTGGGAGCAGAAGCAGAAGTGGCTGCTGCGAACAGCCTGGTCTCTGGAGAAATATGGCATCCACGCTGACGCTCGCCTGTTCTTCATGCCCCAGCACAAGCCCCTGAAGCTGGGTCTGCCCAACGGCATTACTCTGAGGCTCCGTGCCTGCTTCTCCAGCCCAGTCTTCCAGACTGTGATGGGCATCTGTAGAATGCTCAGTAAGTCTTTTTCTTTCTTTCCATCCTTCGGGCATGAAAACAAAAAATATGAGGTATACTTTAACTAAACCATTACTTAAAACTGTAATTTATGATTTAAAAAATGCATTAACTCTATTTCCTAACAGTGGGTTAACTCAGTTTTCTATCCACACTGACAGTTCCCTTAGTTCCTTTTCTTCTGTTCTCCTCTTACTGATCATAAGTACTAACACTGTAATAGCTGTTCACAACCTAAATACTCTTCGAGATGTGTAAAAGTGTCTCATTAATATGTTACAGTCTAACTGGATGCAACAACACACACAAGCACCGTTGCCAGAAAACAAGACCTTCACCATCTGCTTCATGCTTTCATTTAGTCTAATTTTGGCACGTCTTGGTCTCAATTCCTCACCAGAAATCCCCAGGAGGTGACAGCAGACTGGAAAGGTTTTGAAAAGCGGCAGGCAGCTCAGAAGGAGCAGAGATCCAGATTAAGAAAGCTCTGATTTGTATCAAGTTTACCAAGCAGCAAGTAGTTCAAATGTGAAGAGGAGGAACAGACACACAGAGATAAACCTCTGCTCAATCCTTTAGTGGATAAAAACAAAAGAGGCTCTTCTACTGAAGAGCAGAATAAAATAGAAGCTCTGACCAATACTTGTTACTTAAAAACAAAAAGCTATTGATTCCTTGAGAAAGTGAGTAATTGTATTAGACCATTATTCACTTTGGATTTACCATGTATTCCAGGGTTTTCAGTCTAACAGGAAGCTCATTACTGGCAGAAGCATCCTTACAGAATAGAGGCTGTTCCCTACGATGATTATGTGCCTCTCTGATTCATGGAAAGTACTCACTGAGATATAGTAATTAGAAGCAAGAAAATCTAAGAATCTCCCATTCAGAATGAAAGTTACATCTAATAATCATCACCTTCATTTTTCCAGTGGTGCTTTCAGCCAAAGTTTTGAAGTGAATCCACAAATGGATTGATAAAAAGAGGTGATAGGTGCACGTTAAGCTTGAATGATACATGTTTTGACCCTTCAAAACATGTATCATTCAACACAGCACCATGCTTCTATTCTATTTGTATGTAAATCTATTTTTTTTTATGGAACTTCTAAGTATATAATGAACCCTGATGTGATTTGAACATACAAATCTCTTATGTGATGCTACAACTGTACCACGGAGTTTCTTCAGGTCTTCCACTGACAAATCAAACACTGGTGAGGGTTGATAGATGGGTTGATAGATGATGAAATTTAAATAAGACAGCATTTGACCTCAGACGCACTACCATTGCACCACAGAGTCTGATAAAATACACATCTAAGAATGAGTTCAGACCTTAACAGTACTCAACAAAATACCCTCTATTGTAAATCCAACTTTAGGCTTTTGAAAACTGAATAGCAGCCAGTGTTTTTTTTAAACAGTACAGCATGGTGAGTAGGCCACTCATGACCAAGAAAATGTGACCCTGACGTGATTTGAACACGCAACCTTCTGATCTGGAGTCAGACGCACTACCGTTGCGCCACAGAGTCTGACAACATGCAGTTATAGGAATCACCTCAGACTTTAACAGTACTGACCAAAACCTCTTCTATTGTAAATCCAGCTTTAGGCTCTTGAAAACTGAATAGCAGCCACTGTTTTTTTAAACAGTACAGCATGGTACCTGTACAAAATTGAGTGTGTGTATCTGAAAACATGGTAAAGATATCTGCAGCACTTATATTATTCATCACTTGGACAGTGTAGACATTACTTGTGCATTTCTGAGATTCAAACGCACTGAGTAGGCTACTCATGACCAAGAAAATGTGACCCTGACGTGATTTGAACACGCAACCTTCTGATCTGGAGTCAGACGCGCTACCGTTGCGCCACAGAGTCTGACAAGCAAGCACCCCAGCTCCATGAATGAGCTCAGAGCAAAAACTTTTAAAAACAAGTTTTATATGTTGTTAATCTAGGTACCACACAGTGTTACAATACATGTGCAGTTGTTTAGAACCATAAGAAGGGTAATAGTTGAAAGACAGGGATTTGCTGTCCAGTTTAAAGCAAAAATATTAACACTGATTTCATCACACAAACTTGTGATCTGGAGTCAGACTAATTACCATTACATGACAGAGTCTATTTAACATTGCTGACTGGTCCAGTGGATAGTGGTCAGTGCACCATTTCCATAGCTGTCCGTTCTCTACATAATTAATTTCATATAATTTCATATTTCTTGTCAGTACAGCTGAGATGCACACAGATGTATATTTAATGAATTAATTTAAATCCATTTCCTCTCTTTTACCTTTACAGACATCCGTCACCCCGAGGAGCTCTCCCTCCTTCGGCCCGTAGAGGAGAAAAAGAAGAAGAAAGATAAAGACTCGACAGAGGAGATCTACGACCTGACCGAGGTGCCCCTCTCCTCGGGTACACTCATTACACTTCATTCACCCTCCAGACGTGCACTCATATTAAATATTAAAAGTGGTGTATCTTACCAAAAATATTTAAAGGCATGAAGCAGATGCAGAAGGTGTAAAATCCAGTTTTAAAAAACCTGCCAAGATCTAAGATTTTATTTACTGCTGCCAACTTCACCAGTTCCTTTGTTAAAAATCCAAATGTTTTACACATTTGTCCTTTGACTTTAAAGAAATCCTCCCTTTACTACTTTACCATCAGTACAGGAAATGTCATAATCCTTTTTTTTTTTTCACTGTAGTCTTAACAAATAAGGTGGTAACAATAATCACAGACAAATCTTGCTCTCTAGAGTTAGTTGTGCCTCTGTGAAGCAATTTGGATATTTGGGATGATAAGGTCTGAGATCTGTAATCCTCAAAAAGCTTTATATACACAGACTCTTAAATTATCTAAATGATCCACACATAAACCTGAAGCACAGTGGAAAAGATTTACCATGGTGTCTAAAAAACACCTAACAGTAATTTTCATCTGACAGCCATGACTGTTTTCTTAAGCAGCTAGACTGTTTTGTTTTGTTTTTTTTGTTTTTGGAAGTCTGCAAAGGTAGCTCCCTGGAAAATGTAACTGTAACCCTCCTACTCCCTCCTGCTTTGCAGTGTCCCGGCCCTGTCTGTATAACGGCATGCCAGCTCACTTTGCTGACTCACCTGAGATGGAGGCCATCTACAAGATGCTGTCAGTTACTCAGCCTCCCCCCGCCCCAGAGGTCATAGCCAAGCAGTACCGCCCAGCCAGTGTGGTGGACAAGGCCCACATCAATGGCAGGTACTGAAGCAGCTTAAGTAGCCACTGCATTATTATTTACACCAGTGCTTTTCCTACTGTGACATGTCAAAATGTCTTCAGTATTTACATTTATTTTACATATAAAGTTATGAACTTATATACTTATATACTTCTTTTTTCTCAGATGGTTGGACTCATCCCGTTGTCTTATGCAGCAAGGCGTTCAAGAAAATGACCGACTCTGGCTTCGCTTCAAATACTTTGCCTTCTATGACATAGATCCCAAGGTGCGTGCATGTGTGTGTGTGTACATGTTCTCTTAATAGACACAGTATGTGTGTGTTTCTGCGTTTGGCAGTACATTTCCTCTTTGACGTCTACCTTCTCCTTCCTGTCCCTCTCTGGCCCTGCAGTACGACATGGTGCGTCTGACCCAGCTGTACGAACAGGCTCGCTGGGCCATCCTGCTGGAGGACATCGACTGCACTGAGGAGGAGATGATGCTCTTTGGAGCTCTACAGGTATAAAACACTGAATACTGGTGAAATGGGTGTATCAATAGGAATGGAAACATTATGTAACCAAAAAAGCTCTATAGGAAGTGGACTGTTCCGTCATGAAAATTATAAATATCACATATTACAGGAATTCAAAAGTTCCACTATTTATAAACAAATATGGTCAAAGACCTAATGTAGACACCAGTCAGAATCCAACATTAAGAAGAGTCTGTCTTCATATTTTGTCAATAAAAGTTGCTTTAAGTAAACTACACATTCATTAATAAATAAATACACAAAAACTTCTAATCTGAGCCACAATCTGACAGCACAACCTTGAAAAACTGGATCAAAATAGAACATTTAAAAGAAGAATAACATCTATCTGCCAATTTGAATAACACATTTTAATGTTTTGGTTTTTCTTTGGCTTTTGCAAAAAATGTTACAGGTAAAACAAGAAAAAAATACACATTTTCTCCTTGAACTTATAGTACCTGATCATAAGTTTGTCTCTCTCCTCTCTTATATTCCAACTCATGCAGTACCACATCAGTAAGGTGTCTCAGTCAGAGCCCCAAATGCTGAGCTCCAGTGCAGCCATGGACGACCTGGAGTCAGCCCTGCTGTCCCTGGAGGTCAAGATGGAGGGAGAGAGCAGCTCTGCATCTGAGATGCTGGTCAGACATATTGGAATTAATTATTTGCCAATAAGAGCAGGCTACTGTCTGGCTTGTCTCAGCTGTTTAACTTCATCCTGGCTTAAATAGTTGACAGTAGACGCAAGTCTGAGGTCAGCAGAAATGGTAAGAGAAATGAAGAAATCGGAGAAATGGCAGCTGTATTCTTAATAGTGTCTAGAATGATTAAAACAGCTTGGAGCTGGAGTTATAAGAGAAAGTATCTTGAAAAGTATCTCTAAAACTATTTATTCATTTGTGTTAAAACTTCAACAGCAATAACATTGTTTAAGGCATTTAAGCATTTTACATTGCTGTTGATTGAAATATGATGGTGAAAAGGGGAATTAATTTATCCACTGGAAAAAATCTTTGTCATCCAGGAAAACATGACTGCACCAGAACTCAACGACTATCTGAAGATATTCAGGTGAGATTCTTTTTCTATCCACTCAGTACTCTCAGGTACACATGAAATGCTGAGCCATTTTTTTCCTACTATGTATGAACAGGTAATATCTTGGGGAAAAAAGGCTCTAAGTGTTTTGATGAAACTGAACCATGTGCCCCCATGTTTTAGACCAAAGAGGCTGACACTGAAGGGATACAAGCAGTACTGGTTCAAGTTCCAGGATACCTCCATCTCTTATTTCAAGAGCAAAGAGGAGAGCATCGGAGAGCCCATTCAACAGATAAACCTAAAAGGTACTGAATAGACTACTGTACTTTTTATTATTAGGATATTTTCCTGTTAATTCACCTATAATGTCCTCGGTTCATCTCTGTGTCTAAGCTGTAAATGTCACATTTCAGTATTAAATGTTGCTTTGATATTCATCCTGCACACAGGATGTGAAGTGGCTCCGGACGTTAACATGGCCGCACAGAAGTTCCTTATCAGACTCCTGATACCAGCGCCTGAGGGTATGAATGAGGTCTATCTGCGCTGTGAAAACGTGAGACCACACACTCTCACACACACCTGACATCCTGTCATTTCTACCACGTCTCTTTCAACACCCCTGAACTTTGTATCACTATCTCACATCTCTCACAGTCCCACCGCTCTTTTTCTAACACTCTGTCTTTACACCTGCACGGTGGCTTTGTCTCTCACCCTCCAGGAGCAGCAGTATGCTCAGTGGATGGCTGCGTGTCGGCTGGCCTCCAAAGGCAAGAGCCTCGCAGACAGCAGTTTCCAGAGTGAAATACAGAGCATCCACTCTTTCCTGGCAATGCAGAAGACCAAGTCCGGTTCCAGTGCACCTGCCAATGATGAAAGCATCAATACCCACAGTCTGGTATCACCACGCTACCATAAGAAGTACAAAGCCAAGCAGGTACCGGACCCACAGACGAGAAACAATCTGTACACAGACACACAATAAAAGATGGATAATAGTAGATGTGATATCTCACATTTCCAGGAGACATCTAGCGCAGAGTACAGGACTACTAGATCACACAATCTCTTATTTATTGAGACTATATTTGATATATGACATTTAACAATGGGCAGAATTACCAATGGAAATGAACATTTTTCTGGACAGCAGTACAGTGATTTTGCACAGTTGAGCTAATTGAACAGTTTTGCAACTGAAAAACCCCTACCCAGAAAACATATAATTACGTCTGACTTTTGCCCTGCGCCTGTTCCCCCAGCTGACTCCTCGTATCCTGGACGCATACCAGAACGTGGCTCAGCTCTCACTGACTGATGCACTGATGCGCTTCCTGCAGATCTGGCAGGCCCTGCCTGACTTTGGCCTCTCATATGTCGTTGTGAGGTGAAGTTTAATTTAAAGCTTGAATAACTACATGAGAAGTGGAAAAAACTAGAACTATCAAAGTTAAATTTTAGCGTAACTGGGTTAAAGTTTTGAGTCTTTTCAGAAAAGAAGAAAACTCACTAGCACTCATTAGCAAACACACAGTTTAAAACTGCATTGAAAGCCAAAAAAACCTTCAACAATCCACAGGCAAAAATTTCAATTCTTTAAAAATGCAAAAAAAAAAAAACCTGAATTGTTACTGTGCTATTCACTAGCCTCTAGTAAGCACTGATAGGAAAACAAGAGTTATTCAGTTCAGCAAGAATATAATGTCAGTGAGTTGTCACAAAGTCTTGGAGAGTTGAAGAGTGACTTTTGCCTCAGCAAGAATTTGAAACACTAGAAGCTGAAAGACATTTCTGACCAACAGGTTCAAGGGTAGCCGAAAAGACGAGGTTCTGGGCATTGCCCCAAACCGCCTGATCCGCATCGACCTGGGGGTGGGTGATGTGGTCAAGACCTGGCGCTACAACAACATGAAGCAGTGGAACGTCAACTGGGACATACGACAGGTCAGACTCATACTGTAATCAGGCCTCTGTCAGGGAGGACAGTTTGCATCAGGAATGTGTCACTGAATTAGCTCAAGAAACGTTGCAGTGTTTCTAGTGGTCATGTAATATACAAAATCTCATGTCGCTATGCTGTGTGTGGCAGCATGAGTGGCAATAAAACTACAGAAATAGGAGTAAGGGAAGTGCCCTCATTAACACTATCCATAAAAAGTTATGGCTCTTATAAGGATGAGCTGAACTTTTAAAAAGAACCCCTAATGTAACATCATCATTCTATTTTGTCGATGTGTGTAATTTCACTAGTATAACAAATTTCCACCCCTAATTTTATGCCTTTATCTTAAAATAATTTACTTCACTTCATCGTGTGTGTATTTCTGATCCCTCCAGATGGCCATTGAGTTTGAAGGTAATGTCAACATTGCTTTTGGCTGCGTGACTGCCGACTGCAAAATTGTTCACGAGTTTATCGGAGGCTACATTTTCATGTCAACGCGCAGTCGTGAGAAGAGCGACAAGCTCAATGAAGAACTCTTCCACAAGCTGACTGGTGGCCATGAAGCTCTCTGAGACTAAAGCTCACAAACAGATGCCCTCGTGAGAACGTCTGTGTATCTAAACAATGGAAAACAACGTGGAATGGGACTTTTTATGATGCATTTAGGTAACCACAAAAGAACAGAAGAGAATAACAAAGGGTCAAAATAAGATATCCTGTTAATGTGTAAATGTGTAAACCAACCTGGTCAGTCCAGTTGTTATCTAGCCTTTGTTCCACACACACACTGTTGTTTGTAAGCTACATCAGTGGATGGAAGACTTTTACATGTTCAGACAGTTCAAGACTCTAGAGTTCCTCATACTGACTTCCACTTTCCTTCATGATGGACTGCTGCTGAGCCAAACTACTGGTCATCTGGTTCAGCATCAGCAGCCCTTAATCAAACTCATAGAGATGTAAAATCAGCACTTGGATGCCTTTACTTTTTCAGCTCCTAGACTTATAATCAGTATTGTTCAGGATGCAAATCCTCACTTTGTCCAGAGCTGCAGTCTTATTGTCACTTAGACTTGTTTTAGAAATGAATGGCTCATTACAGCAGCTACATTATTAATGCCAAGAATTAAAAACAATGAGAGTATGAAACGCATGCCAATATTAAATGTTTACCACATAAACCTATAAATAAATAACCATTTATTAAAATAACGACAGCAATTCACATTTCATTCTCTGTTGTTTTCACACCTTATGGTCATGACATATGGTGGTAACTTCTGTTGTTTCTTACACAGGAAGCTTCTAACCAATTATCTCCTCTCACATGCTGAGAGCATGTCCATATCTCATAAGAAACTGTTAAGGCAGTCCGTTAACTAAAACCACAGAGTCTGTATCCTCTGCTTTCCCATGCTTGGTCACGTGACTAACCACACATGCGGTATGTCTTCAAATGTTTCTCCATTTAAAGGCCTGGCTGGTTGTTGCCAGAAGTTAGTGTTTCTGTTTGTAACCAGTGTTATATATTTTAAGTGCTTGGTGAAATTGTGGTTGTTAGTCAGTGTGTGCCACAGTTTATTTAGCACTAACAATAGAAAAGAGAAAACAAAGACTCAATACTTCTGATATTTGCCAGCATAGGCTGGGTAAATCATCATTTAAATATAAAGGATTCTTTCCTAAAGCCATCTTGATCCTTTAAATAATGATGCAAAAGTGACATTTTTTTTCCAATTAAGTCCCAAATTTAGGATAAATTTTGAACGGGCTCTCCTGTTCTTGACCAAAATCGCCTCACTAGAATGCTCCTGCCAAACAACACGTGTTACCAAGGGAACTAGGATAAGCATCAACCAACCATGGGATGCTAACACAGTCAGGTGAGCTTTCGTGCGACCAATGACAAACAAGTGTTCCCTGCTGCTACTGCAGTGGCAGGATACTCCCTGAAACACAGGAGAACAGTGAGATCAGTAATCAAGTAGTTGTGAGCCCTCAATCCATGTTGTACAACAAAGTCTTAACTGAGTGAATCCATGTGATAATTTTTCTTACTTGTAGGTCTCAGTCTTAAGGCCCGGCTGAAATATTTTGGGAGAAGTTTTCCCTCTGCATCGCCTGCAGTCAACAACACACCATTCTCTGACCAGAAGAACTCAATACCGTCTGTACAGATATACACATAAAACACACGTAAGAGAGATTCTTGCCTAAACACATAGACCGAATTGAGCATACTGGGCAGCAGTCAATAGTGGCTAAACTTACCAGCAAGAGCTTTGTGCACATCGATAAACACAGCAAGATCACAGTCTTTCCTCATGCCTGGAGGGAAAATGAATTAACTCTGTATGACCAGTTTATCTTAATGTTCACCAGACATGCTTGTGAGTCTCTTTTTCTGTTATATGGACACACACACACACACACCTTACCGCTGATAACGCCATCCTCCCCTGGGAGGCCTGACGCCAGGTGGATGTGTGTCCTCTTCATGCAGCTCAGGCCTTGTTGCTGAATGGAGCTCCATTTGCAGAGGTAGGAGCCATGAACTGCCTCAGCAGGGCAGTCTGGAGAATCAATCAGGACCGGTTTCAGCTCCAAATCCTTTACCTGGCCACAGCAATGGAACCAGCATTGACATAGCACTTAATGGGGGTACACTGGAGTTTTTTTTGACCAGATTAGGATTCCTAAAAAATGCCTGGTATGACAGTTTTGTGGCATAATTAGTTTCTTAGTGTGAAACTGAAGTGTTATTAGAGCATGATTAGGGGAAAAACTGAGTAAAGGATTAAAATCCAAAGCCAGTGACTGTTTGTATTTGCCCTGTGTTCAGCTGACATGTCGGTTTTTACAATAAATACCTGTCAACAACTCAAGCAGAGAAAATCACATAACTATGGAAAGGTTACATCAAATCAAACTAAAAGATCCACTTTTGCACCAGAGTTGGTGCTGTACTTCTTCTAAAACATATTACTCTGCAGACCTGCACTGAATGGCCCTGATTGGCTCGAATCTGCAAACGTCCATTTTCTGGGTGGGAACGGAGCTTGAAGCGCTGCTTGTCATTTGTGGCCACCACTCTCTCAACATCTCCCAATGAGTATGAGCGGAACTGCGGATGAGTCAGGAGTTCTTCCACAAACAGGAAGCCATCTGTGAGCATGAGAGATGTTACAGCTATGTTCACATTTCCACAACTGTACAGAACACTGCCCTGGAATAAATGTACAATCATTATGTGAAACTGAAAATACAGATGATAGTGTTTTGAATGACGGGAAAAAAGCCCCTGCTATTCTGAGACCTGTAGCTATTGGTAACAATGCTAACATCACATGGTCAATGTAAGTTTTGCTGGAGCCCAAACAGGTAATGCTACCTCACCTGGATTTTATTAGGCACTTTGACTATGGTGGATGATCTGAATGGTACAAGTCTTTTGACTGAGAGTGATTCAGGCACAGACCAAAATAAATAACTTCAAATAAAACTTTGTTCAGATTTAAAGCATTTGTGAAACACCTGTGTTTCACCTGTCAAAGTTCTGTCAGAAACTGTGACAGTATCAGTGAAGGCACACTTGTGTTACCTGTACCAGACAGTGAGCAGCTCACCTGTACCCATGTGAAGCCCCATCTGTTTGGCTCCATGGCGAAGGGCATAAGATAAGGATTTGGACAGGCGGACATCTCTGTCCTGGTAGGAAATGACAGACAGACACACTCTCAAATTCAGCTCTAATTATAGCTGTGGTATAAAAATAGGGCCTAGACTCTCCCATACCAAACAATTCATACTGCCTGCCTTGATAGCCAGTCACAAGCATGCCATGGTCAGAAATCAGTCTTTGAACTATTAAAGAGAAGGGGGCCTTTTCCAGTTCATGGGGCTGCAATCTCTCACCCACCTCTCCACCACGACTTCTTCTCCTCCCTCTGCCTCCTCTTCCTCCTCTGTTACTGTCCATTTAAATGCAGGAAGCTCAGTCATTCAGATCATGATTTGAAGCCGCTGGACGCTGTACCACATAGTGTAGCGAGTTTGATTCAGCGAAAACGTTTCACACGATCACACCTGGTCAACAAACTGCTGTGAACAAAACGTGCAGTTTGCTCCCACTTCCTGTCTGTTACCCGCTTGTAGGTGGCAGTGTGGCGGTTGGAGCACTGGAGCTGCGGTAACCTGCCACCACAGAGGAAAAGCTTAGCTGCATTTTGTCTGGGAGGAAAACACTCCGCCAGTCAGCAGCTGCTGGTAAGAACATATTCACCGTATCCACCAAAGTATGAGGCACCCCAGATCAGAACCGGTGCTTTCTATTTCAGGGTAGCTCACGACTCATGCCGACAGATGCTAACAGAAAACTGCGCGCTGGGATTTTACACAGAGGTTGAGCTAACTTGGCTAACTAATGTTAGCATAGTTGAGCTGGAGCTGCTTGTTTTTCTTGTTGCACAACCTCGGCATTTAGGACAATATTTCTGTACGACATTTAATGTTGTTTGTCAGGTTTCTTCCTCACCTGTTTGCCGTTGGCTGTGTTGTTTGTATGTAGCGTTACAGTGGTCCTGTGCGAAGACCGTGCCAGTGGACTGAGGAATCCGGGCAGATCACCATGGAAACGTACCGTTAGCTACGTTAGAGGATGGCAGTTCTCCGGAGACTCGGCTGTCCATAAACAGTGTTTAAAGAGACAAACAGGCCGTACTTTCCGTGAGTATCCTCTTTAAAAAGAATTGTGTCCTATAAGTCTTTGTTGTTGTTGTTGTTGTTTTTTTTGTTACATGTCGATGTTGTTCCCGTATTTATTTTTGCTAAACAAACGGCGATAAATAGGTGGACTTAAATTACAATGTGACCTATGCTACTTTATGCTTCTACTCCACTACATTTTGGAGGCAGATGTTGTATTGTTCATGCCACTACATTTATTAGATAGTTTTAGTTACTTGTTATTTTGCAGATTTATATTTTTAATCCAAAATGTGATCATCTAAGTTAGCTATAATGTAATACTATAGATTAATCTTCCCGGCAATATAGCAAGTTAGCCCGAAGTTTACCAGCTGCAACATTAAAACGATGCTTACACACAAATGCATTTGTGGTTACATTCAAGTATATATTACTTGAAATGAGCCATTCCACATAATTAGTACTTTTACATTTGGAAATTTGGGTATATTTTGATGCTATTACTTACATACTTTAAATAAAATTATGGATGTAGGACTTTTACTTGTAATATAGCATTTCTACTCTGATCTACTGCTATTTTTACTTCTGAGGACTTCTACTCACTTCACTGTAGATTTTTCAGCAGGACTGTTTCTTCATTTTTTCTTTCAAGAAAAAAAAATCTGCAAATATAACTAAAACTGCTTGGTTTTATAGTGGGATGGGGTTTTTCTTTGTAATTTGGGTGAACTGACCCTTTATGGATATTTCCCCATGAGAGGTGACTGAAACTTAATTTTGTGCAAAGAACTTATCCAAAGAAATCACAAGAGAACCACCAAAAAATATTTTCAGCATCCTTTATGCAGGTGTAGTGATTTATTACAGTGATAACAGCATCACGTCTATATCTATATGTCTCTGCTTTCCCTCATGTTTATACTCTCTTTTGTTCAGGTGATGGAGTTCCCCCAGCATTCCCAGCAGCTACTGTCAGCTCTGCGTTCTCAGCGCCAGCGGGGCTTCCTCTGTGACTGCACCGTCCTGGTTGGCTCCTCGCGTTTCCTGGCTCACCGGGCTGTTTTGGCCTCCTGCTCGCCTTTCTTCCACATGTTTTACTCAGATTCCCCAGGGGCTAATGGTGGAAACGGACTCAACAGCTCTGTCACGCTCGACAGCGACATTGTCACAGCTGCTGCTTTTGGCTTGCTCTTGGACTTTGTCTATGAAGGTGTGCTGCAGCTGGAGGAGTCTCTACCAGTGGAGGACATATTGGCAGCGGCAAGCTTTCTGCACATGAACGAGGTGGTGAGAGTGTGCAAGAGACGACTGCAGAGACGAGGGCCTCTGGCTGAGGCTGACAGCACTCGCTCTGAAGAGAGCGCTGGTCTGAGGAAGGCAATAGAGACAGGAAGAGAAGCTGGGCACGACAGTGGAGCTGAGCCTGTGGTGGCTGTGGCAGGAGATCACTTGAACCCAGTCGCCATGGCAGTGCCACTCTCACCAGTGTCCGTAGTGGCTGAGAGGAGGCAGTTGGAGTCTGTGAAGTCTGAACGGAGAACTGGTGGGGGGTCATCAGAGGCACGAGTTCACACTCCTCTGAGCCCTGACCTCGCTGATACCACCCAGCCAGGCATGGATGTCCCTCCTCTGCCCCCAGGTGGAGAGCTGGTGCAGGGCCTTATTGCTGGCCAGTCAGTTCCTGCCTCTGAAGGTCACATCAGGTTGGGGACTGGAGGTCTTGGGGAGGGGTTGGCACTCTGCAGCCCTTGCAGCACCACAGAGACATATAGGTATGGGTCTGTTGTAAATTTTTACAATGTTTTACCAGGGAAATATAAAAACATGGACATTGCAATCACAATAGAACTTTTTTTACACTGTCCACTACATTGAAGATCTGTGACCAGTTGTTTTTTTAAGTTTAAGTTTATTTTAAGTCTGTTGGCAGCTTTTCCTGATAAACTGATCATTTATATCAGGAAATTGAACACTTAAAAAATCAAATAAAACAGAAGATGGCCATTTGAGAACTGAGGAAATATACAGAAACACAAAAACAAAACAATATATGTACTGAATTTACAGGGAAGTATAGTAATGTTGAATGGAGCAGCGGTTCAGTGGACTGATGCCAGACAGATGTTTTTATGAATTTTATATATTTTCCTGCCTTTACTAATTTCTTATTTTCTATCACTACAGCCTCGTCATTTTATTTTAAAACTTTGAATCTTCATATGCGTATTCTTACCTCAATGAAAAAAAGTAAAGTAACTTACTAAACACTTGAGCCTAAACAGATATCATGATATACATTGCACAGAAAAATGGAATTTGCCTCAGCCACTACAGAAAAGAATTATGGGCCAATACTGAAAAAAAAAGTTGTATTCCTTTAAGTGCATTCTCCTATGCATACACTTAATTGTTCCCCCATGTACTGATGAGCCTTCTTACTATATGTTGTTGCTAAAATGCTGTTTTTATCTTCCTGTCTCTCTTTCACCAGCCACAACAGCAACCAGCAGCCCTCTTCCTCGTCCTCTTCCTCCCTGGCCCCAGTGAGTCAAGCTGGTGGTCGGTCAGTGGTTGCTCTTTCAGAATCCAGCCTCTCCCCCAGCCCACATCCAGACATACCACAACTGCCCCGTGACAATGACCCTGTTAATAAAAGCTCAGACACTGACCACAGAAGCACATCAGGTGGAGGACAGCAGATGGTCGTGTTAATCCAAGCATCAGCACCCACCTCGCATTTACAAACCAACCTGACAAACTCACCAATTCAGCGTGCACCTCCCCAAATCCGAATCCAGAGCGCTGTGTCACTCCAACACCAAAGCATCCACTATCACTCTACTCGTCAGACACAAACACTTAAGGGACCTGAGGGGGATGCAGGAGCTTCACCCACCACTAGAAATATGGGCAGAGTGAGGACAGACAACAGTGATGGAGAGAATGTAAAAGTCAAAGTGGAGGCCATTGTTATATCTGATGAAGAGCTAGAGGAGGAGAAAGAGGAAAGCAGAGAGAGAGAACCAATGATGGAAATGGAAGATGAGTTTGAAGATGACATCCAAGAAGAGGAGCTGAACAGCCCTCACTTTCTCCACTCCCACCCACAGGGCCTCCTACAGATGACCTCCCAGTCAAATGACTATTCCTTCCCTCTGTCCCCCTCCTCCTCCTCCTCTGGTGCCGGCCCTTCCTCCCAGGAAACCTCCTCCTTTGCCCCCTCCCTCATTCCCCCGTCCACAGCCCAGCAGCATTCAGATCCTCCTGCATACTTCCAGGACTTCCAGGACTCAATGGGGAACTTTGTGGAGGATGTCCCCACATGTGGCGTCTGTGGGAAGACTTTCTCATGCACGTACACACTGAGGCGTCACGCCATTGTACACACACGCGAGCGCCCGTACGAGTGCCGCTACTGCTATCGGAGCTACACGCAATCAGGCGACCTGTACCGGCACATTCGCAAAGCTCATGACCACACACTGCCGGCCAAACGCAGTAAGGCAGATGTGGAGCCCTCCCTGCCACCACCACCCCTTAGCTAACACACAAACAGACACACAGTTGTATTTCTACCCTTATTCACTCTTACCAAACATTAACCCAATATCCTGATTCTAATTCCACCTTCAACCCTAAATCGAGTGGGTCTGTAATTAGCAATTTTCCCAATTAAGTAATGAATTGTTTTGTCTATAAAATATCATAAAATGGAGAAACATGTCCATCACAATTTCCCAAAACCCAAGACAGCTTCTTCAAATGCCCAACAGTGAAAAACTCAATTATTATAGCACTAAAATAATCAGAAAATATTCATTCATAAGAATTTGGCCTTTTTTCTTATTAAGTTATACAAAATGATAAATTAATTGTGAAAATAGTTGCTGAATAATTTTGGTCTGTAAGCTAATTAATTTTCTAGTCCTGGCAGCTCTAAAATTACAATTCCTTTACAGTAAATAAAGAGGACCGACAATGGACCGATAATGTCATCTCATAATATCATCACCTGGAAATATTTCCAGGGTAATCTCCTGAAATTAAATTTTGGGAATATAAGGAATTAATTTCTTAATTTCCTTTCCAGTATGCCAGCAAAGTTTGACTGACTGTAAATGTAGTAGCATTGTACCGTCTAGTGTTTTATTTACAGGTTTAACCTGTCAGAGTTGATCACATGGCAGCAAATATCTGCACAAACCCTAAAGTAAAAATAAGATTGTGCCATTATAGCTTATAAAGCTCCTTCCTTGCATCTATTTTGATATAGCTGCAGATGTATACAGTATGAAGTAGAAGATAAACAGTGCCAAATGGCCTTTTCTTTGCCTTGTTTCTTCATCTCCTTTAGCAATGCAGAAAAAATGAAATGTCTTTGCTTAGGAAGGTTCCTAAATGACCCAACTGACCCAGAAGTATCAAAGTGGCAGCTGTACAAACTGAATGAATCCTCTAAATGCTAAGAAAGGTGCTTCAATTTACTGTACGTACAAATTTACCAAGAAATTGCTGGTCCACAACTTTTCTGTTCTTTCAGGATTTAAATGATGAACAATACAGTAGCCTACTGTAAATTCAGCTGGATTCTCTTAGCACTGTGCCTGTCTTGTTCTGCTTTATGATTTCTCCATCACATATTTCACAGATTTTCCTTGACATTTCCCATCAGGGTCAATTAGAAGACGTTTGGGATGGAAAATGGGTTTAATTGTCCAAACCTACGTTCTTTGCTACGACAGCAGTGGAGGTGAGGGAGGAGGAGTCAATACCTTTTGGGATCCACCCTTTGTGTGTTTGGCTTTGCTTATTCTGTAGTGTTTCTCCTGTAGTAGAAGACCGAATATACAGTATGAACACACTTTTGACACATGCAGTAAATCTGCCTTCTCTTTAAATGTTTAAATTTAAATTTTAAATTGTGCCTCAATGACTGTTTGACAGTTTTGAATTTGTCCTTCTGCACCATTTTACATGTTTTTAGGAGCTGGTCTTATGAAAATTGATTACTATTTGTATTACCACACAAACCAGTCATAGAATTGATACTCTTAAGGAACAGTTCAATATTATTTAGAGAGTTTCATGGTAGCAAGTGTGCAAAATCTAAATGTTACCTTGTGAATAAAGACTGTTCAGACTGAACAATGTGTAAATATTTTAATGTTTCAGTGAATCACACAGTGCGCAGGTTGGTCAATCAACATTTGTCTTGTATTTTTCTTTATTTCACAATTAAAAAAACATATACAAAAATATAAACATTACACCTGTTACTTATTGCACTGCAAAAGTAACACTAAACTGGTTAGTATTTCTGGAGTCTCATCACTGGCTGTGGCCAGTAACCAGCCCACTGTACACTTCCTAACACAGTGAGGTGAAACCAACCTGCCTTGTTTTAGCAGTCTTCTACTGGTCCATGGATCTGTGAAGAGACAAAATATCAGCGTCCGCCTACAAACTCTGTGTCCTTGTATTTCCAACCAAATGGTATTCTAATTAAACACTGTTGTCAATATAACTGTTTTTGTCAACATTTGTTAAACTGAAGAGAAACAATAAAAAGGACGATGCCACAACACTGCTCCAACAGCAATTCTGCTGCCCAGAAATCCATTTTAATTCAACTATGTTGTATCTACTATAATACAGATTATTTGTTCTTGTAGAAGACACACAAAATGTTTGTAGGCTGTAGAAGTAATTTTAACAGAATTTATGCTTATGTGAGAGAAACTAATAGTTTGATTAAAACTACTGTTAGTAAATCAGTTTGCTGGATTAGGCTCTGATTATCCCCTCACAAGAAAATCATCTTTACGAAACATAAGTTATTCAGATAAATTTTAATTCTGCTTAATGATACAAGCCACTGATCATTTGTTGTCAAAAACTGAGAGTGAGATTTGAATTACTTAATTTCAATCAAAGGGTACATAGTGAATAAACAAACAATGTAATGTAAGATCAACATTCAACTACTAGATGACACAGGTGAGACCTGAACCAGCCTTTTCAAAGTCAGCCAACAAAAAAAATAAAGTAAAATAAAAAAATAATAAAAACAAAAAACAACTCACAGCTTCAGCCAGCTCTGGCCAATCCATCGCCATCACAACAGTGTCATCAGAATTTGGAGGAGTCTCCAGGTTCCAGTAAGTCAGCTTATCAAACACAGAGGACACCTTCACTGTCCTGTCCTGGACACACATACAAACAAATAATTTAGCATCATGTTTACATACAGTTGTATAGAAAAGTTTGGGCAACTGTGGGCAAACTTTGGTTGATTTCAGCAAACAGCAAAAATGAAAAATCAGTCTTTCTTAGCCTTTCTTCAATTGTTAATATACTCTTACTTTTTATTTTATTTCATGAATTTAAGAATTAGAACTAAAAATAAATGGTGGCAAAAGTTTGGCCAGTCCACTAAGTTAGACACCCCACCTTTAGCAGATATCACAGCAAAGAGTCTTTCTGTTCTTGCTTTGAGACTTTCTTCCCTTGCACAACAGCATGTCTGATTTTATGCCACATGCCACCAGTGCTTTGCCTAATGTTTGACTGACCCACACCTCTGGTCAGTGGTGTTTACCTCTTGGTCGGAGCCGGGCTTGTTGGTCTCTTTCAGCACCAGGCCAGTGTAGCCCTGAGGACAGCTGAGCTCCTGCCCCTTCAGCCCACGCCCTCTGAATGACACTGTCTTCTCTGTAATGGGAGAAATACACACAAGGACAGTTGTTAGAGACTCACCAGTGTGTCTTGCTGTGATTATTTTTTATGGGTTTTATCTCCACCACTGCAGAGAGGCTTTAAACTTTGTCAAAAAAAAAAAATTCTGACAGAGATTAAACATATTCTCAGTGTACCATATTTGCGGTCTTTTATGGTAGTAGTGAAGAACTGTGAGACCTGGGCCGGCCCGTTGTGTTCAATCTCACAGGGCATCAGGTGGACTGGAGCCCGCTGTGCCTGGCCCACCGATGACACGTGAACACGAGTGACACTGGTATTACAGGACATCCTGCCACCAGAGGACAGGAGAGGACAAAACACATGAAAGACAATAAATCACACTCAAATATTCTATTTAAACCAAACTGTTCCTTAAACAAACACATTGAGTTCAGCCTCAGCACCCTTAATTATGACTGAGAGTGTCTGTCTGTGAAGTATCCATTGGCTCCAACAGTGAAGTCTTTTGTATTTTATAATTAAAATAACTATGGTAACTTATTAATCTGTCACTATAGAGTAGTAGCTCTTTCTTTGAGCATGGCAAAGACTAATGCATGGTTTTATATTCTGAAGGCTTAACTATTTTTGGCTATGGAAACTTTTAATGGCCTTTTTTTTCTTTTTTGCTAAAACCGCTACACAAATACAGATTGATAGATTCACTGACCTACTGTGTCCATAGGCTTATTCTTTAGAGCTGCAGCAATTAATCTGTCAGTCGATCAAAAGGGAGATAATCAGTAACTATCTTAAGCCTCCCAGATATAAATATCTCTCCTTTTTGTATCATATTAAACTTAATATCTTTGAAGATGTCATCCTGGACTCTCAGAAACTAAACGATTCACCGAAAAATTACTCGGAAGAATAATCGAAAAAGGAAAATAATCCTTAATTGCAGTTCTAGTAATATTTCCAGCTATATTCACAGAACATGCAGTTTATAAGTATGTATAATTAAATCATATTTTGGGGCGAATCATTCCTATCTGTAGCTGTCCACGACAACAAACAGCGCAAACTTTCCCCAAAATAAACAGCACGCCTCCGACATTAAAGACATATTATCGTAATTTCTCAGTCCCTGTTAAACATTATTAAACATGTTGTTAACGATTTAAACGCCGATTTGAGGAAGATAACGCCAACATTACCTTTACGAAGACTTCTGGTTGCCGCCAGTTGCTGCGTGTTATGGTTGATGGGGAAGCGTCTTCTTCTACGCTGGAGGAAAACGTGGCGCGTTTTTTCTGTTCTAACAGGGGAGGTCGCCCCCTCTCGGTGAGAGATGATTTTACTCACTTTGCCTTTTCTCCTTTTCTTAAAACTATTGCCCTCTTTGTTCTTTGTGTATCACTTTCCTGTACATAGAGTGGTATTAGCTGTATTTCTCATTTTGCAGCGTTACTGGTTCAAAAGTATCATCAGCAAGAGAAAAACAAACGAACATGAACACAAGAAAATAAACAACTGAGCAACCAAACTTATACAGAAATGAGTATAGAGAGCAGTATGGATAAAAGTTTGGATGAGGCTTTAAAATACCATACGAATAAATGAGTGCTCTAAATATAGGCTGCCCTTCTGACACTGAAACAGACGGAAATAGGTTGATCAGTTTCTAACAATTGCCAAAACAAAATCAGAGGCAGATGTCAGCAGTCTTATTATATTCCTACAGAGAGTTATGGTCTCACACAAGAGTAGCCTTTTCAGTAAGTATGACGTTGTTGTCTGCCATGTAAATATGTTTATATGTATAAACTCAAGTCCTGAATACTCAGCCCTGTTGTCTGTGTCATATTCAGCACTAAGAACTCTGTTCCAGTTGGCAGCAGCATCTCTCTTCATGTGGGACTGACTAAACTCTGTCCAATGGCAGCTTTTTAAGAGCTAAGGATATATTATTGGGGGGTTTTCTGTTCTCAGCATTGAGACAGTGTCAAGCTGTGGACCAAGACACTTCAGGGAAAGGAGAAGTGATTTCCTAACAGCTCATACTTGACCAACTGAAACCAGAGGTGAGTTTTTTTAATAGCATGACAGAACGCTGTTACAGGCATGTTGCTCTCGGACACGACAGTTACTGTTCTCTTAAAGTTTTGATTTGGATATTGAGCTGCACTATATGCACTATCCCTGCACTATAACTGCTCAATTATGTGTTGAGCAAGTAACAACCCCTTCCTCTTTTAATATCAAACACATTCAGAAGTGTAGTTACTTGAAATGAGGAACTAAACAATTTAATTTCACAATTTTCAATTGACGTTCGATTTTTAGCAAGCAGCACTTTTAATTCTCTGGCATTTTTTGTTGTGCTAATGTAGTTTGGAGTCATCTGATGTGAGAGGCCTCTGCTTGTGACTGAGATTGGACTCAGTGGTTTTTCAGCTTTCAGTATTATGAATGTTATGGTTTGTGTTTTCAAATCTCAAGACATCATAATATCTTTTTTGAGGAAAATGTGGACCAAATAACTTTTCAGACACAGTCCAGGCTCAGTGATTGTGGAACTTAGCTTAAATGAGTCAGTATTCTTCTTTTATTTACATCTTTTCAGTCACTTTTTAAAACATGCTTGTCACATTTACCTTTTCAAAGTTATTTTTTAATTCCTTAATACACTATCTGCCTTTGTTTTGGAGCTGTTCCCTTTCAGAAAGTTCCATTACCTTCTTTGTCTGTTGGATTTTCAGATTTTATGGATCAAGAGATTCACTTGAGTTCAGGAGATGATGAAGAACCTTCAGTCCTCCTCGGTCGGGTGCTGCTGAGGCTGCAGGATGCTGTCGCCATGGCAATGTTCAGCATCCGTAGGAGAGTTATACAGGGCTTTGTTGTGTTTTCTGTCGTCTTGCTGCTCCTCTTGCTTGCTGCCTTTTTGTACGGGAGCTTCTACTACTCTTACATGCCCAGGGCAGCTTTTTCAACACCTGTTCACTATTACTACAGGTGAGTGAGTGAGTGTGTGTGTGTGAGTGTGTGTGTGTGTGTGTGTGTGTGTGTGTGTGTGTGTGTGTGTGTGTGTGTGTGTGTGTGTGTGTGTGTGTGTGTGTGTGTGTGTGTGTGAAGGACTGACCAGGTACATTAATAAATCATAAGCTGTATTTACTGTGTGTTTTATTCCCTCTTTCTTTTGCATTTTTGTGTGCAGGACAGATTGTGAATCGCCTGCCTCTTTTTTGTGCTCTTATCCAGTGGCCAACGTCTCTCTGATGAGAAACAAGAAACATGTATGTATGAACGTGTGTTTGTCTATCTGTGTATCTAGGCTATGCGTCTGTCGCCATGTGTCTCACAGGGCATCAGGTGTCCAAGCATTCATCTGTTCTATTCATGGTAGGGTGTGAACTTTCAAAAATCTGTGTTCAGGTGCTGACATTTGGTCAGGCTTATCGGATCACTCTGCAGCTGGAGATGCCTGAGTCCCCAGCCAATGAGGAGCTGGGGATGTTCATGATCAGGACAACCTGTTTCTCTCGGGATGGAGGCCACATTGCCTCCTCTTCTCGCTCTGTGAGTTGCACTGAAATTTGCTCAGCTCCTTTGTGGCCTCATGTGTACATACAATCAGATAGTGCTTCATTACTACTTCCTGCAAACTCCAGTGATTCACTGTTGCATTGCTGTGTGTTTCTCAGGCAAGACAACTGCTGTCCGCCTCCAGCTCTCGCTTTGTGAGTACAGCGCTGACGCACAATAACCTCTTAATCACACAACTTGGTCAGAGCCAGATTAGAGCTGCTTATGCGTGCTGCAGAGCTCTGCTGCAACAGAGACTGTGCTCAGCTGAATGAGCTAATGGGATGAATATGTGAAATAATGACTGATACAGATACATGGTGAATTTAGATGTGGAGGGGATGTCATTACTGGGTTCAATCACTTAAACATTGAGTGATCAGAAAACAGAGGCCCATGCAACTGAGTGCAGCCTCTCTATTATAATGTAAGAGGTATTATTTAAATACTTCCTATATTACAGTATATTGGAGAGGTGTTGTTATGGCCCATGCTCCTCCCGGAGGGATGCAATTTTACTGATTGGTCAACAGTCACACCCAGCGCTGTCTGATTGGTCTAATTCTATTTTTTTTTTTTTTTTGAGTCATCACTATAGAGGTTGCTAGGAAGATACCTGTTTATCTGAGCTGCTCATCCTTATCAGGAAAGTTCTCATCTGTGCACTGGCACAATAGTGTACCTGTTTCTACTCTCTCCCTCGCAGCCTTGAAAGATAACAAATTTGCTTCCTCAGGCCCTTGACAATCTGCAGCTCGAGGTGATCGCTTTCTCATCTCCACCACTCTGTGCACACCAGTGTACCATTTGTACATTTGAAATGTATCATTTCTGTCTAACTATGAGTAACGGGCCAATAGACCAACTACTGATTACATGAACACACCTATTCACTGAGTCATACAGAAGGTAAAGCTTCTGGGTCCATGTCAACATGAGTTGTTCCATCCTAAATAATCACCTTGCCATCACTGAAAACATCTTCTGGAGATATGGTATCATACATTTGTAGGGAAAGAAAAGATGAATTAATCCCCAGAGGACTAAAAAAAAATTCTAGTAGTGTGTCAGGGTGACTGTGTTGTCGTGTTGTGGCCAGAGCATGCTGCGATACCGCTCAGAACTGCTGAGGACCCTGGGAACGCTGCTGTTCCTCCCGGCCTTTTTGATCGGAGCCACTGAGCAGAAACAAGTGTTGGAGGTGGAGCTCTTCCCCGACTACACAGATGACCCTGTGAGTAGTACGCTGCCTTGTATGTGTGTGAGTGTTGCTTGACCGAAAAACGGGTGTGTAGTTACAGTATACCCACTGAGTTTTTCTTCATGTTCAGTATGCCCCCTCGAACACAGCCGTCATCGAGATCCTGTCCAATAAAGTGCAGATCTACTCGTCTCAGCTGTACATTCATGCTCATTTCACTGGCATAAGGTGAGAAACACTGACATTCTTCACAAACCTGCTCGACAGCACGAATTCACAAGCTGAAACAGAAAACTGAAACTGTGCACCATGCTGTATTGTAGATCTGATAGTTAGATTTCTCTGTTTATGTGAAACTGTGAAATTTCACATGTTCTTTCAACCTGAAGCTCAAAGCGAAGACACAATCGAAAGCTTGTGGGAGTTTTTTTCCAGTGGAAAACTGTCCAAATGTTGATTAGGTGTCATCACCTTAAGATATTTCAAGTACTTCAAGTATGATGAACAGAAAAATCTGTTGTGGAGGAGGAGCCGTAGCCTTGATCGACCAGAATGTAGAACAGGTACAACCACAAGACATTTTCTGTTCTGAGTAAAGGAGACTCACTTTTTCTTAAATGGAAAATGGGCCTTCAGCTGCAATCGCTCACATGCAGGAAGTTCAGATGAATTATTTATGGGTTACTCAAGATAATTACAAGAGATCATCTACAGAAGCTGAAACAAAGTACTTATCACACTATTTTCACTATTTATTTATTATTTATTTATATTTTTCTGTTTTCTCTGTGTTCCTTTTGCAGGTACTTGTTGTTCTACTTCCCTGTCTTGTCAGCCCTGGTGGGTGTGTCCAGTAACTTCATCTTCCTCAGTGTCCTCTTCATCCTCAGCTACATGAGGCTGCTGATGAGAGTGGAATGGAAACCAGAGCAGGTGAGAAGACAGGCCTGTTCCTGCAGACAACGCTGAATTTAGTGCACACAGCATCCTGTCTTTAGCTGCAGTTCGTGAGTTTAACCAAGTGCATTATTGCCAACAATCCTCTCAGGTGTTATAACAGCTCAGACTCAGCTGCCTCTGCATGCTTGTTTCCTTGTTGTTTACAGATCAGAACAGATGGACCGGTGTCAGAGAGGGAAAAGAACACAAACAACAACCAGCAAGAGGATGAAAATGATGTTGCTGCGGGTACAGAGAAATAACACAGACACACTCACAAAGGCACACAGACATTCAGTGTTATTTGAGCTATGGGCAGTAGTCACTTGGCACTGACAACATGAGTCTTGTAACGCGTTTGACTGCAGAAACTAATTCTTTGACAGGTACTGCAGAGCTGCTGGGCCCCCTCCAGAGAACCCCCACAAATCTGAGCTGGGAGAAGCCCCATTTGCATGTTGGCAACACCGTAGAGCTGCAGAACAGAAATACACTGGATCAGGTCGAAGTAAATGAATCAGAGGCAGGCTGAGAACTTTGAAAAAGGAGAGAGAGGAAGTGTAGAGAGCGTGATCTAGTGAGGAAGATTAAAGCAAGATATGTGGTTGAAAGGGCAATGACAGACATGCTGAGGGATGGGCTGAGTTGCTCTGTTTGAGCTGTAGAACTTCAACGTAGCCACTTCCACTTTAAAATCATGTACTCTGGGTCCTACTGGTGTTTTGCCTTTAATGGTAATACCTTGTGATTTGAGGTCAACACTTCTGAAACCCCATCACTTCATACAAATATCCCTTTGTCAGTTACTTTTTAATGCTAAGCACTTAATAGCCCTCACCCAGTGTTGTACTATCTATCTGAAATTTTACTTTAAAATGTTGTCAACCCATCTGTAACTTGAGTAAAGTGTAAAATTATGATTAAAGTGACCTCTGCATCTTTTTTTAATCCTACAAAAATATCTTAAATTGACTGAGTTGTAAGCCATAATGTATATTACTTGGCCATAAATCCATTCTAAAGTATACTCTGTTTAACTGCTGCAATAAAACCATTTAAAAATGTTCATCAGACTATTTGTTTGATCTTTTGCGTAGTCACAAAACACTGCCCTAAAACAGTTAACCCACAAAGTACACACTCATATTTGTTGGGAAGACACCTCACTCTATTTCCACCCAGCTATCTGACACAGGCGGGTGTCATTCCTGGATGTCCTTTTGGCCTGTGGCACTGTTAGCCACATTCCAGCAGCTGGCTCTGGACGAAGCTTTGGAAACTTAATGACATCACAGCATGCAAAATATGGCACCAGCAGACAGAATGAGAGAGATATGTAACTCACTGACAGGCGCAGAGCTTTCTTTCACTGAAAACTAACAGGTGGAAGACACAGGTAAGGTAAGGTAAGTTTATTTTTGTCATTTTTGAGCAAGCTTAAAAATATTTCTGAGGCTATGTTAGAGGGGCATTTATAGTTGTGAATGCACTTCATCAGACTTATTCAAAATTGTGCATCTCTTGTAAACATTTCCCATCTCTTTTGTACAAGCACATGTTGGACTCATGGAATAGATTCACCATCTATGCTCCAGAATGGATACAAAGATGGACGCAATAGATGATAACCACATGGAGGGAATGAAGGTAGAGGTAGAAAATAAGCAAAGGATGGACAATGACTTCTCTGCTGGACTATCGGACGAGACACATACACACCTGAAAATCAGTGAAGGGCCTTCCGGCAGTTGCAGGAAAGTCATGGTCAGACCCAGACCCAGACTCCAGTCAACAAAGAGCTTCCCCCCTTACAACCAGTGTATAGGTGGACTTGGAGAAGACGGAGAGTGGGACGATGAGCTCAGTTCAGAAACAAGCAACCCTTACCAGCAGCATCTCAGACGTGATGAGATGATAAATGAGGTTGCTCAAGGCACAGAAAGAAAAGAGGATGCAGAACTGACTCCAAGAGGTGCAAGGGATGACATGAGGGCAAAGTGGAGGGTGAGGAGGAGGGAGAGGTTAGGGGGGAGCTATGAAGGTGACACAGACAGATGGGACAGAGGAAGGTGGATTGGGAAAAGAAGAGTAGAAGAGACTGGAGGAGAAGGGGGGCTTGATGGTCAGGGAAAGAAAGGGGGGACAACACTGGAGAAGTGGAAACACTGGAGAAGTAGAAACTCAAACTTTGAGACAGAGATAGAACAAGAGGGGAGTGAGGAGAGGAAGAGATCTCCTGTTTCAGCAGTAGAGGGAGAGAACGAGGGGAGTGGGGAAACCCTCGAGGGGAAGGATGAAGAGTCTGCGGAGCTGCCGGGAAAGAGAGGGGGCTCCACAACACAACAGTGGTCTTCCCCTCATCCAATCCTCTCCAAACTTTTACACTCCTCCTCGTCCACCTCCTCCTGCTCGTCCATCAACCTCTCCTCGGCAGAGAGCGATGAGGTCTTCAGCGAAGGAGAGGATGTTGGCAAAAAGAGGAAGACTCTCAAGAAGGTGAGAATGGCTGAGATAAATACAGAATGAATGGATACAGTGTAAAACTACAGTCTAAGCACTGGTAGCTCTGGTTTTCCATGGAAGGCTCAAAACTACAGTATATTTCTCAACTGTTCTTTGCACCTGTGGTCCAGGTGATTTGCATAGGCTTGAAAGAGGACTTTGACAAGGTCAGATTTGAATGGTGTTTGCATGCCTAGCTGCTGCTGCTGCTACAGATATGGGAGTAGAGGAGAGCAGACAGTCGGAGGACGACTAGGGAGCAGATGCTCATTTTCTAAGTGTGCAATGTCTGTTTTCACTGACAGACACTGAACACTAATCATAACAACTGAATCAAAGGTGAAAACTTTTGTGCAAGAATGGGGAATCAGCTTCCCATGACCAATATGGTGATGGATGAAGTCCTGTAATCTAGACATTTTCTTCAAACTACAAATTTGTTATTTTGTAACACTGTCTCTACTGAGCATGCTCAGGTCTACTTAAGCTTCCCATGTTTTTTTTTTTTCGGTTTTTCAATGCCATGCCTGTGTTTAGTGGGAGCTGTTTTGTGTATATACAAAACAGCTCATAACGTTTGAGGAATATGGTGTTTGTAAACACCAAAAATACTGACACAGTTTGTTGACATACAGTGAACGTGTTTTACTGTTTTTATACGTGCCCAAACAAATGCCTCTCAGTCTCAGATGTATGATCAGAGTGTGACGCTATTTTTGTTCAAAGAAATGTACAAAGGAGGCACAGACCAGGCCATAAGATGCTCTAGCTTTAAAGATGACTGTGTGTGGCCTTGAGCTGTTACATAAGACTTTTTGTCACAAGGTCCTGGTTCAGCCCTGCTGGCAGGGTGAGGGATTTCCACTTGCAAAAAGGAAAATGAAGGTCCTTACGCTGTAGCTCCCTGCATTTAATGGGCTTCTACTTACAAACATGTAGACATTCAGGTTTAGGTTTAGGAAACAGCCCGCAGGTGAATGTGTTCATCTGCATGCTTTACATCTGTTAACTTATCAAAGATGTAACCTGACTCTTAAACAGTGCATGCAGGGACAAGCTCCAGGCCCTGTACACAATAAACCATGTGGACAATGGATGATGGGTAACTACTGAACAATCACAACTTCAGACTGTTGTGTAGTGGGCAGGAACACCAGGGAATGTTCTCTTTCCTTCTCAACATTTGCTTAGCATGCAGAAAACAACCTAATCTGCTCTTCTTTCTGTGCCTCAGTGCCGTTCCTGGAAAACCTACCTGACCATGATGCACTGGTCCCTGCGGCGGCAGAGCTCCTGGGTCCAGCTGGCTGGACATCAAGGCATGTGTATTACTCTTCATCCAAAACAAGTATTTGGACTTCTCAGAATAACATAAGTGTCACATTGATTTCTTTGAGTGCTCATTCCTTAACTTTCAAAGATTTTTGAAATTGGAAGATCATGTCCACATTCTGCCTCTTTGTTTTATTTACTGTATGGAACCATGATCATTTTACCCTTTGTATCTTTGCTGCTGGTGTCCCCAGGTAACTTCCAGCTGAGTGAAGGAGGGGAGGTTCTGAAACTGTACAGTGAAGGGGAGGCAAAGTGCCTAGACTGCCTGATGAGAGACCCACTGAGACCCTTTGTCCCACAGTACCATGGCATGGTCACCAGGGGGGAGCACAGCTACATCCGCCTGGAGGACCTGCTGAGTGGCCTGAGGAGACCCGTTATCATGGACTGCAAGATGGGAGTCAGGTATGAGGGCAGTTTTTCCTCTAGAGATGATTGATTGTAGAGAGTTTTGCATGTTCAGCCAGGTGGTTGTTGCTTTGTATTTGTGCTATATTGTAGTGCTCACAACTGAATGAACATTTTTGCAGTTAAGTTTTTCCTTAATAGGACAAGGTGTTCTGTTATTCATATGAATATTTAGATTCTCCATGAGCATCTCTGATTGTCATAGTCCTTTATGAATTTACCTTTGTGTCACTGTTTCACCTTACACACTTTTGCCCACAGTTTCTTAATAGCTGTTTTAAAGAATCTCACTGATTTTCCCTGATTATTTGGACTTTACAAGTGTTAACTGGAGTGGTTTCATGTATTTATAGAACCAATACACCTCCTGTGTGGCTACTCAAATTTTAAACAATATACTAACACTGTAAACACTGTTATTTCCATGTGGCTGTGTGTTTTTCTACACAACTGTACTAAACAGAAGTTTCCTTGTTAGGACATACCAGGAGGAGGAACTGGTCAAAGCTCGGACCAAAGCCACCCTGCGGAGCGATATGTACCAGAAGATGGTGAAAATAGACCCGTCAGCTCCGTCAGCAGAGGAACATGCACAGAAAGGTGTGACCAAGTTGCGCTACCTTCAGTGGAGGGATACGACCAGCTCTACATCCACACTGGGCTTCAGGATAGAAGGCATCATGGTAAGAGTAAAGGCCAGTAAGGTCACTGCACAACTTGTGTTACCCAAAATTTACATATTTACCTGACCTGCTGCTGTATTTCTGTCTACATGAGCCAGATGGAGGATGGCAGTGTGCAACGGGACTTCAGAAAAGTTCTGACGTTAGCTCAGGTCACAGAGGCATTGCTCTACTTCACCAGGAGTCAGCTGGACATCCTGGTCAGTTCTGTGTATCCTAGAAACGCTAGTTACATTACACTGCTCCTACTCCTCTGCCCGTTGTTTTTACATTTGATGTCGCATGAATGGTTAATGTTGCAAATGTTTCAGTCTCTTCTGTCTTTCCATCTCTGCTCTCAGAAAGCATACCACTCCCGACTCATGGCTCTGAGTGATGCATTGATGAATTCACCATTTTTCAAAACCCATGAGGTTCGTTCAGGGAGACAGTCTTCCCATTTTTTGGTGAAATTCTGCTTTGAATATTTCTGGAGGGAAGAATGTGGCTGGACCTGTAAAGAATTCAGTAGCCCATATTGAACCAAGAGGTCTTTTATTTATCCAGTTTATTTTCACCTCACTCACGTTCATTGTTGCTTCATAATCAATCTGTATGTATTTATATGTTTGATCTCATCAGGTGATCGGCAGCTCGCTTCTCTTTGTCCATGACCATAGCAGCAAGGCCAATGTATGGATGATAGACTTTGGAAAGACAACCCCCATACCTGACATGAGAAAGCTACAACACAACGTCCCCTGGAACGAGGGAACCAGTGAGGACGGCTACCTCATCGGCCTGACCTCCCTCATCACCTCTCTGAGCCAGGCCATCAATGTGGTTTCCTGGCAGCAAGAGGACAGTGGTGGAGAAGAAAAGAGAGTCACATGAAGCAGACTGTGGGCTCTGGTTGAGATACCACTTAAAGGACATTCAAATTCAGGATCAGGACAAAACGGGTGCTGTTACATTTTGTTGCCAACTGTTGCCTCACTTCATTAACTGGAAGAGAATAGAGGAGGATATGTTTGTGGGAAATCTGTCTTCACAGGCTGAGGAAGAACAAGAGAGTACAATATAGCTAATATCCATAGAAATGTGATGTGGTACATCTGGTATGTACATACTGTAAGAGTGGAGACAGTGTTGTAGTACCATACTCATTGGAATCATTGGAATTGGAAGACATTTTTCTGAGGTTTATTTCCTTTCTTTCATTTGTGAAGGACTAAAAATCCAAAGATGTACATTCTTTACTTGCTGATGCTTTCTTTTCGCAATGCTGATGATTTTTTTTTTTTTTTTAAATTGAGTTGGTCTCGAAAAATTATACTTTTAAATCTGAGAGGTGTTGATTCAGCTTTAAGGTCATTTTGGAGTCTGTAGTTTAATTTGTCCACAGGGTTTATACCAGTTAGAGTAGACTATATATTAGCAGTGGCAGCAGAAGTATTCAGATTCTACTGAACTGTGATTCCCAACCTAGGGGCTGGGCCCCTCCAAAAGGTCACATTGGGGTAATGAGATAATCAGTGGGAGAGAAAAGAAGAAATAACAAAGATCTGCTATAACATTTTTTAAAAAACTTTATCTAATCTTTATTTAAGTTTTATTTAAATAGCACTAGCTTAAAGGTTGAAAGGGGAAATGTCTTTTTGCTGTAACTGCTAACAACTTGTGCACATATCATCTTTTATTGTTTTGTAAGGGATCACAAGCCAGAAAGGTTGAAAACCACTGCTTTCATCTGTAATGATGCATTATATTTTAAAATTTCATGTTTTATGTTTTAAAATCTTAATCTGAAAAGTAACTTGTAACAACATCTGTCAAATAAATGAGTAACACTTTATTCTGCGGGCCCGTAAATTCCAGTTTAATTCCAAAGAATCTCCTAATCTCTTTCCTAGAAAGAATCCTAAAATTTGGTACCAGCTATAAATAAAGCAGAGAGTGATCAGTTAGTACACTTTTGAAATGTATGTTCAGACAACATACAAATCAGCATAAATGAACAAAGTTTCCAATAATAAAATGAATGAGCAACAGATATTCCCTGGAGGAATTTATTTCCTAGAAATTGATCTGAAACTCAAGACAACTAGTTGAACTAACTAAAATAAAAGTCTCACCACTTTTCCTGTAATTAGTACCAAACTGCATGGTCCTTTCCAGGAAACTAGAAGAAATTAGGAAATACAGGCCCTGTAAAATAAAGCATCATAACTAAATGTATGAGTAAAAGTGCTCAAATAAAATACAAGTACCTCAAAATTGTACTGAAGTACTTAAGTTACTTCCCAGCACTGAATATTAGAAACATTTTACAATGCAACAAAATTCGGCAGCGGAACAAGCTACAAATGACCATAAAGTTGAATAAACGCCTCTCTGGGAAAAAAACAGTTTCAACAAAACAGTTTCAACAAAACAGAGTCCTGGTGAGGGTTAAGAATTGTTTCAGCAGCGAATTTTCTGAAGTTCAAATGCTGCACCTCCTGGTTCCAGGCGGTTCAGTCTGTCCACCAGGTGGCGTCCTGTTGTTTTTGTTGTTCGCACTGGGGAAAAGTAAAGCGGGATGGACTGATTGACACCACCCAGGAGAGCAGACCACCGGCAGGCGCCCCATCTATCAGCACAAAATCATTAGGGGGTAAAAAAAAAAAAAAAAAAAGAAAGAAATTTATCGATAAATATTGCCGAGTTGTGTCTGCGTGTCCCGCGGGATGCTCCGCCGACATCAACAGCTAGCTAGCTAAGCTAACCCCAACGTAACTGCTCAACTGACTGAGGCGACGCTGTAAAACAAGCTAACAAAAAAACAGTTCAGATTCACAATTCTACTACAACGAAACCGATTCGGCATCTGGCAGTTTTGGCACTCCAGGTTTATGACAGTTTTTCTAAAAGCTAAGTTTGAAGACGTTTTCTGGATGGATTGTATGCCTTTTTTTCGAAGAAGCTACCCCAACCTTGTGGTGACACGTGTGCTGAATAACGGTAAGTTTGGTCCATTGATCATGTTCATTCATCCAGTCTCTGACTGACTTTAGACAGGTTCTCCTGGGCAGGTAAGTCACCTAGGTATGGTTGAAGCTCAGGACAGGATTAAGACTGATGGGGAAAATATAGCTCAGATGTTAAATATTTAAAAATAAACAAAGCTTAAATTGTGCATGAATTACTGTGCTGCAGACTATGAGCTTGTCAGAAATGTCAGATGGTTTAATGTTTGGACTAGAGAGAAAACGTGTAAGAGCATCATAGGGAAGTTAACTGTTTCAAATGGGAAGCTTAATCAGTTGGACTAATTGGAGGATTACCAACAGCTGGTCAGGACAGGGGTGGACAACATGCACACAACCAAAACAATTATTCAAAGGGACATCCTCAACTGTCTAGTGATGGATTAGTCCTCAGTAAACCAAGTAAACTTGGAAAAAACAAAACAAAACTAGAAATCTATTTTCCCACAATCAAACCAATACAGAAGTACTTTAGAAGTATTTAAAAACTAGTATCACAGTATATGTCAAGTAAATTAGGAAAAAATAAAACAAATTCAAAAACAATTTTATAAAGTGAAAAAGAACATTATCTTACTGGAGTATTTTTTTAATATTTCCTCAGTAAAATTAGACATGAATGCCTGTGTTATCATCTATAAACTTATGTTACTTAATGTGAATTCCAAATTGAAAGATCAGTATTTCAAAGTCTGATTTTGAGGCTGCAGTTTGTGCTGCTTTTGGACTCTATTGTATTACACACAATAACCTTTCTGTTATTGAGCCTACCCTCATTGACATAAGTAGGGTGGACAAAATAATAGAAACACCTTTCAGAACAATGCAGTGCAGTTTAACAGCACCACAAGCTGCATCCCCCAAAATGATCTTGAAGTTGATTCGACACTTTTTTTGTATAGTATGCTGTAGTATTGTTTGTTTGTTATCTAGACCTGGTATGATTAATTAGGATGTCAAACACATTTTTTACAATATGCGGAGCTAACGGCTAACTTCAGTATACATTAAGCTATACGTTAGCAAAGTCTTCAGTGGACTTTTATGTAGTGTTGTGTTACTTTTTTCCACAATGTTTTACATTTCGACTACAGACTCAGTTTATTCATATATTTTGGGTTTATTTCAATTGCCCGCGCCATTTTCTTGCCCCGGAAGGTGAACTTATGTAAAAGTAGTACTTCCTTTGTCTTCTCTTCACACCGCAGTCGGAGAAGCTAGCTAGGCTAACAGCTAGCTAAAGAGCACTCTCTGCGATCAGGTCGTGGTGGGCTTTGTCTTTGCCTCTGACCCACTCGGAATGTCGGAGTTCCTTCCAAAGCCCAGCTTTTGCGTTTCACGAAAGCGATAAAAACGAGTCCCTGCGGATACTACCATTTTTTTCCCAACCAGGGTTGTGTGCGTTTTATTTTTAATCTAACACTATCGAGAAATATGGCGGATGGCGGGCATTACTACAATGGTAAGAAAAGTTGTTCATTACAGCAGTAATCTTACACCTTCTCTGCTGCTTTCACAATTTTTCTTCAGACCGTGAGGACCGTATGGTGAGGAGAGAGGCCAGAAGCACTGGTTTCATGGTCATAGGAGGTAAAATTATATATAAGGCAACCCGGAGATGTAAATATGCCACTTTACAGACACAAGTATTTTTGCCCAGGGCGTTATTATTACTATACAATTTTTAAAATATTATTATTATTTCAATAATACACTATTGGTTATAGTCTGAAGATAGAATACACTAAACTCAGTTACGGCAGAGGTCCATAAGTCACGGTCCCATCCTGTTTGATAGCATGTGCTGTGGCATGGTCTGTTCCCAGTCTTAACACAGAGGACTTCTTTCAAGTTTAATATGTTCCAAATTTGGAAACATGTACATGCATGTAAGTTGGTTTCATTAAGATCCTCCAAAGATTCTGTTTCTAAAACAGTAGCATTTAAGATGTGTAGATTTCTTTCCAGTTTATACAATGCAAGTAATGAAAGACATTGTGGCTCCTTTTTTTAAAATTGTGAGTGTATCATCACTGCCATAATAGTGGATAATTTGATTTATTTAAATCTCATCTTGTGTTTTATGAGCTGACAGGATTTTAAAACTTTGGCTAGACTTGATGATTTGTATTAGCTTGTGTATGTTTGTGATGGTATATTTTAGTGAAGTTGACTAACTTTTGAATTCTGTTCCCTTTCTCAGAGCATGACGATAGAACCGCACCACAGTTCCGCAACCGCAAAGGCCGAGGCTCCCACAAGGGTCGGTCGTATGACAGGTCCCGCAGAGACCGCCAGCGGGGAGGCCACCCAGGTGGCTTTGGCGGCCCTGGACCACGGTCTAGGCTTGAAGATACTGATGGAGATGTAACTATGAGTGATAACTCTCAGGACAACAGCTCCCAGCACAGATTGTAAGTGTGGCTAACTGAATTACCACATTGTTAATAGTTTAACTCTGTCATCATATTTGTTATTGTGGGGCTCATTGATTGGCTCTACATCAAGAACGTCATGTTTAAAATGAAATGTTTCAACTACTGGGAGATAACCTTAATTTCACCCAGCTCAGAGAGTATTTGCTATGGTTTAGTTAGTCACAGAAAGAGAAAGTAGAACAAGTATGACCATTGTGATCTTTTGCATGCATACCTTGTACCATGCAGAAACCTCATTTAGTCATCTATCCACTCTAAAAGTACCTAGAAAACAAACAAAAGCGAAACTGTGAAAGTGAACTGAACGCAGTTAAAAGGTTTTGTTTGCCTGTTTTATCACTGTTATCTTAATGGTGTTTTATTTGAACTTCGTGGTAACTCTTACTCCATATGTGCGTTTTAGATACTGTCTTACTCTTTTTTATGGATCCCTACGTATTGCTTATTATGGAATTGTAATGGGATAGAAAAGGCCAGTAGATTTTAAACACATGCCAACTTATATCAGCTCCTGATGTGTAAATTTAATAAAGTTACTCTGTTGAGACTTTGTCTTCTAACAGAGCTGTAAAGCAGTGTTTTGAAGTCCCCCGTGTTGGCTGTACCAGGGGCTCTGCCAGCACATAAGGACACACCACAAACCCTGGTGTGGTGTGATAGCTTTTAATGCACCTTATAAAGCTAGCAAAAGTTATAGTCATAAAAGAGGAGGGAGAAAACATATGTTATCAGGTAGTATTATGTTCAAAATGGATGCAAACCCATAAGATCAGGTGAGAAACTTTAATGTATATGTAACTGTTGATAATTATGACAGGATTTTTTTTTCTCTATACACCTTTGAGACTTTTTGAGTGCTGCTGTGGTGAAGAGCTGTGGGAACTCTTCTCTCTGTGTAGCAAATAAAGAAGGTTTATTCTTAGGCCTTGCTAGTTGCATATAAATATGGAAACACCACAGGAAAGCCTGCTTCTTTTTTGTGTGTTTTTTGAAACTCGGGTGAAGTTTCAGAGTTCCCAAAAGGGTTTTTTTTAAAGTTCATTTGTTAGACACTGGCTAAAGGTGGATTGTTTCAATATATCTATGTTTTGTTTTCTTTAGCAATCCATATGGAAGACCTTTCCGGAAAGGAGATGGACGGTTTGATCGAGACAGGCGACAAGGCAAAGGGGGAGGAGGTGGTAGAGGAGGAGGCGGTGGCTTCAGAGGAGGAGACCGAGGTGGAGGAAGCAGCAGTGGTGCAGGGGGGAAAAACCAGTCAGGCTGGTCCAAAGTAACGGTGTGTATTATGAACAGTCCCCACACGACATAAGGGTAACCTTGTAACCCATTAAAGGTGATCATATTTTCCTTTCTTGCCTGTTTGACAGATACCACATGGAAGAAAATATGACAAGAAATGGTTATTGACAGCTCTTCAGAACATCTGCTCAGTTCCCTTCACACCTGTACAGGTGAGGTTCAGCACTCTCTAATTGTCATGAACTTCTATATTAATATTTACTAATTACCAGACTAATAGATTTTGAAAAAGGCTTTTGTGAAGTTCTCAATTTAGTACAAAAAAAGAAAACGGGAATGATTGGATCTGTCAAACTTGTGCTTTAATTTATAATGGATTGTGCCTTTTAAAGGGTGCTGTGAGTTCTGATAACAGAAATGGCAAGAGATCGTGTGTTTCCTTTTTATTTTCAACATTTTTGTCATCTTGTAATATCTTCTTGTAAAATCTTCGGTCATCATTTAGAGAAATGAGTAAACTGAAGATTAGGAAGGAGTTGTGTTTTGGACAGTGTCTTTGTGCCAATAGACCTTCCTCATGCTTTTCTCTCCCACATTTATCCAGTACCATGTTGACCACGACAGGGCCCATTTCTATGTGGATGATCCGTCTGTTGCTAATGCTTTACGCAAATGTTCTCACAAGATCACAGACACAGATGGTTATAAGGTATGTTGGTGATACTGGAAATCCCACTCAAGTCCAGTATTCTTAACAATTAGTTTTGTCATATGGATTTTCAGATTATGGTAACGTGCTACACTGTTACCTGCAGCTTGAAGTTCTTATGCTATCTACTTTGACACAGCCATAATTACATTTCATCTAAAACTCAACATGTGTATGGTATGTGTATGGTATGTCTCTGCTAATCTCGCTCATGCCACCTAATGTTTGTTTCCTGAAGGTGGAGGTGCACGTCAACTCCCACGCTCCACCATCCTTCCTCCAGTCCGACCTGAAGCCTGAACACTTGGATCACCTGAAGGTGAGGTGGAGGAAGTAATAACCTATCTGAAGGGTCTGAATAGGGCTGTGACAGTAATGGCATTTTGAGATGACAAAGTCTCACAAATACTGTGGTTAAAATGTGACATAGTCTCTCTAATGAGAGTAATACTTGAACTAAAAAGATCAACATCACTCAGATAAATATGCAGACTGAAAAATGATGTGTGGTTTCTGTAGTGAAATCCATCAGGTTCATTTACGTTTACTTAAGGAATCAGGATAGGGTCGACTTTGCACTGGATTTGACAGAAATGGAAAGATTTCTCAGTTGCAGACTTTTCAGGTGTTTTGGGAATTCAGTTGTAGGACACAGTGCTCATTCATGTTCTTTTTTTTAAGTTGAATCCCTTTAATGCCCCTTTAATCAAAAGGAACCAGTGGAAGTTTCTCTAATTTAATCTAATTTAGTTATTTTTGGTGTTTAAACCTGACTGTTGTGTTGTCTTTCATAGCAATGCATGGCAAAACGTTTTGATGGCTCCCAGCAAGCACTTGACTTAAACAACATCCGCACAGACCCAGGTAATTATACTTCTTTCTCATTACTGTATATTCTATGTAAATTATTACTGTGGCGTTGTTTTACATAGAAGATTCATGGTGATGGAAGTGAACCCACCAGAGCTTTATTTTATTACTTTACAATGACTGAAGATTATATTAAGTCATTTTCCAGTTTGGGGTATTTGTTGAGTATTTTGATTGCTAATTTTATTTTTTGTGACAGACCTGGTGTCCCAGAAAATTGAAGTTACCTTGAATCGGAGGACACACATGGAAGCTGTCATCAGGATCATTGAGGAAAACATTCCAGAGGTAACATTAACACAGTGGATGTTTTTTAATATTGTTTGCTGGAAAATGAGTGACATATTATTTGCTGTTGTCATAATGTAGGTGTATCCCGAAGCTGTTTTTTTTTTCTGATTAAGTGATGGGTCAAACTGAATGTGCTTACACATATTTCGTCTGTCTGTCTGTCTGTTGACAGCTGACTTGCTTGAACCTCAGCAACAACCGTATTCACAAACTGGATGAACTTGCTGAATTGGTTACCAAGGTGCCTAATCTGAAGACTCTGAACCTTTCACACAATGAGGTGAGACTGGCTCAGTCAATGTACAGTAAAAACCAGACATTTTCTTTTTTTTTTTAAGTCTGCTTCTCACGCCATCTTCTCTGTTTCTGTGGTGTCCTCCAGCTGAAGTCAGACCGGGAGCTGGACAAGGTGAAAGGCTTAAAGCTGGTGGAGCTGTGGCTGAACAGGAACCCCCTGTGTATCTACTTCAAGGATCAGGCTTCTTACATCAGGTCAGTCAGCGATTGCGGGGGGTGAGGTGAGAAGCTTTTGTGGAGGAGACATAGTTGTGTGACTGCTTGTGTGCAACTAGGGGTGTCCATGAGTCTTTCCTATATAACAAGAGTAAGCTGCAGTGCCTACAAAAGAAGATCAGGCAAGCCTTTGTGTTTGTGTGCTGAAGATGCCTGAACGATAACTGAAACAGCTTCCCCAACGGTCAAGGACAAACTTTAGGATCAAGCAGAGATAACCGACATTCACAATAACTCCCTCTACTTGTGTATATTGTATGTCTTTGTGAGTGAAACAAATGAAGAAGAGAAACACAAAATTAATTTGCAATTAGTTCAAATTATCTTTCTCTTTGGTTTTATTTTACATGTTTCTTCGCACTGGATGATTAATATTTACTTGCTTCAAACTAAACATTTCTTAATTCTGAAAGTTGCTGGGAGGACCATCTAACCATGATGCTGTCCTGCATTGTTTTCCTTTCAGCTTGCTTAAACTCTCGACAGTTCTAACAGCTATTGTCTTTGTGGGACATCCTTTCATTCTTTGGTCACCTTTATGGTACTCAGTGACGCTGTGCCCAGCACTCCTCTGCTGACATCCTGGTTAGTTATTCCATAAACTGCTGTAAAAATGCCATCACACTGCTGCTGATATATAACTCTTCAGAAGAAGCACTTTTTTTTAAAGAACACATTCAGCATGACAGTCCTCTAACAGTCTACTGTGAAATGCTTTCAGAGAAATGAATCAAAACAATCTCCTGAGCAGTACTGTATAACAGTGTAGGTTGTTTATTGGAGAGAGGGCAATCCACAGTTGTCTTGACAAATGTTTGGATGAGACAAAGAAAGTCCACAGCCAATGTTTACCATCCCCTCATAGCACCCTTGCCCACTCGGCCCCCTGTATCAGGCGAGTATGGAAGGCTGGATAGCCCATGACGGGTAAGATCCCACCTCAAAACCCTGGGACAACCTAAGGCAGGCACAGTCACGATTACTCGGCCTCAGTCCCCGTGAGCTCTGACTCACTACGAACGTGACGAGAAGAAATGAAGAAGATGGGACTCCACAGGAAAAGCCGTTGGGCTGACACAGAGGGAGATACGTGTCATTATCAATGACCAATGATGAGCCAAAGAGAAAAGGCAGTGTCTTTCTTCTCTTGGTTCTCTTTGGCCTAAAACAGGCCTCTACGGTTCAGTGAATGAAGTGGAGAGTCTGGCAAACACTCTTAACTAACTCCTGAGGGAAATACACGCTGAACTGGAAATTGATTGGTTCAGTTTTGCCTGCAGTAATTCAAAAGAGAAGTGAAAACCCTTCCTCTTCCAGTTTCTGATGGCTGTGACCAGTACAAAAAGCTCAAATACTAAGCAGAGAGAGCAGGGTAGAGAATTATCACGGTCGAGTTTTTGTTTCAGTCGAACGCCTAATGATATCCAAGTCCCTCTGTAACCATAGGTTTGGGGCCCAAATTAAGATAGAAAATTTAGTGCCCGTTTAATTTCTGGTGGCAGTAAGATTCTGATAACTTCTTTGCATATGCAGCAGGGGAAGGCTATAGGATGAGTGGTGGGATTGCTGGGTCCAGCTCAGTTTGAGGCCAGCTGTCCTTTTTGTTCAGCTCTGTTTTCAGATTGTCTTTCTTTGCTGATGATCATAGGCGCAGGCACCGACAAACTCGCTCACATGATGAATAGCAATTGGACTATTCGTGCTAGTGTTTGTGTGCATTTTACATTATAAATATACCTATATAAATCTTTAAAAATTTTAAATTTTTTTCTTTTTTTGCCCAGACCCTGTTTTGTTTTGTAGTGACATAGATTCATCTGCTTCCCAACATGTTTGCCAGAGTTTTGGGGGGAAGTTAACACGAGACTGGCGGCCACCAATCATAACCTCTTTATTTTACTAATTAAAAATGGATGTCTTTGCTGGTTTCCAGCGCTGTCTGGTAGATCGTGGGTCTCTGCATGTTTGTATGTGTGTACTCCAAGAAAAGTGTGCTTGTGTTGCCTCCCCATGTCAGATCTGTGTGTATCTCCATATTGGGGGAGAGGGTGAGTATACCTGCTGGTAAGTACACTTTGGGATGGGAGAACTGTCGAAGAGCACCGCATGAAACTGAAGGGAGGATGAGAGCATGTATTATAGTGCATTTGTTGATTTTTACTTGTATACAAAGAAGAATAAATCCCTTGAGAGTTACGCTCTTTTCATGTGTCTGTACATGACTGTATTCTCCCAAATGCTCCTGACAGTTTAACAGCTCAAAATTACAGCAACTGAAAGGCACAAAATGAAATAGGTGGGCCAGCAGGTGTGACTGACTGTGCTATCAAAGTGTTGAACATAATTTTTGTGTGTGTGTGTGTGTGCGCGGACGTACGTGTGCTTGTTTGTGTGTGCATGTGTGTGTGAGTTTCTTTGTGATGATAACTTTCCTGCTCTTGATTTTTGTTCCTGTACCAGTGCTGTGCGGCAGAGGTTTCCCCGGCTTCTCAAACTGGTAAGTCCACATGTTTATCTCACTTCCATCTTTTACCATCAGCCTCCTTTCTTGCGTGATACATTACATTGGTTTAAATAGAACCGCACTGAGCACAAGTAATGAAAAACTCATACCTAATGGTCATGGGGTCATTTAATATTTTTACTGCCTTTCTCCCCATCTCTTTGTGTCCTTACTGTTGTACATTTTCATTGATATTGATTACACTGCAATATTATACAGTTCACAGTTTTATTCAGACAATTTTACATATTTTGAAAGTTCGTGAGTTGTAGCAGTATCTTAATGCTGGGAGTTCTAAGAATAAATGGAGGAATCTCCCTCTGTCCTCTGATTTTCTTGAAAAGTCCTTATCTATCGACTTTAAATTTCATATGCATATTGTTAAAGATCCAAGGAAGTGCAGGGTTGCCTGTGAATGTTTTTGAATGAGCATTTTTTGAGAAAGGTTAAGAGAAGCATTGAACGACAGTTGGTTAGGGCTAGGTCGATGCATAAATGTGACCGAAGTAAATGGTTACGACAACAATGTAACTGTCTATAAGGAATTGAACACAGTGGCAGGGGGGTCTGCAAGTGCTGATTTCTCTCTCTCTCTATCTTCATGTGTGCTTTCCTTTTCTAGGATGGTCAAGACCTCCCCCCACCCATTGGATTTGATGTGGAAACACCCACTACTATCCCTCCCTGCAAGGTTACTTGTTTTTATCACTCGTTATTAATTGTATACTTAACTGACACATTCATGGTATGTACATGTAATCTTCAGTCTTTACGTACCTGACAAATGTTTTTCCATTTGTTAATCCAGGGCAGCTGTTTTGGCTCTGATGAAATCAAGGCTCTCATCCTTCGCTTCTTGCAACAGTGAGTTTCTACTTTTTCTTTCTTTTTTTTTTTTTTTTTAATAAATAATCAGTTGATTGGTGCCTGTTTTCAAGGGTTAGTGCACTGGTAATGTGACCCAACTAGTGGCTATTTAAACAGTACTGCTTTTTAGAAAAGAATCACAGGGACACACAGAAACAAACACAAGAAAACTAACTTGTGTTATCTGTGATTGTGTTGCAGGTACTACAGCATATATGACTCAGGGGACAGACAGCCGCTTCTGGATGCTTACCATGATGCAGCGTCATTATCCCTCACAACACCTTACTCCACCCAGAACCCGTCCAGGTAAGAACACACTCAAAGCCACACTCTTCTGCACACATTTAAGAGCATTGATTAACACATGACAGAATGAGATATATAATTTTTCAGTTTTTCCCACTGTTAGAATTTAATTAAGTCATTAATCTAAAAGATTTTACCATAGCTCCACCCATCATTGGCTGCGCTCTGATCCCACTCCTGGCACCTCCCTGTCTGAGTCTCGGCTTTATTCACATTGATTCTATCTGTCCCTCTCCTCTGGTGTTTAGGAGCAGTCTGGGGGAGTATCACAAAGACAGCCGAAATCTGAAGAGGATCAAAGACTCCAGTGAGTTTTCCCATCAGACCAATGACCTGTCATCATGTCTGAATTCTTGAGACTGAATATTTTTGTGATTTGATGGTTCCCCTCTCTGAATCTCGCCTCCTTTAGCAATGAGATTTCGACTGCTAAAACACACCCGACTGAATGTGGTGGCTTTCCTCAATGAGTTGCCCAAAACTCAGCATGACATCGCCTCCTTTACTGTTGACGTAAACACCTACACAGTGAGTTAATTTTTTTCCTGGTGGCCAGCCCTTGTCCTTAGCTTATTCCTCTCTATGTGTATTATTTCTCTGTTTTAATTCTGCAAAAATGTTTTCTGTTTGCAGAATACACTATTGTCATTCACGGTGAGCGGAGTCTTCAAAGAGGGTGAGTTGTTTGCTCATTGTGACTTTAAATGTAGCGTGCAAAGATGAGTGGTGTTGATTTTGTTACTCATTTGTGCTGTGTCTGTTTTTCAGTTGCTGTTGATGGTAAATCCAGAGACTCCACCATGGCTTTCTCTCGAGTTTTCATCACAGTCCCAGCAGGGGGTTCTGGGTAAGCTTACTGATCTCACAGTGGTTTCTGTCATCTTTCTGTTGTCCATGTTGTTTTTCCCTGAGGAACTGCCTGTTTCATAGTGACAACAGTTGTGGATCATCAAGAAAATTAACTGGACATAAGGACAAATGTCTCTTGTCTGCTTTAACAGCCATAAAAAAAAAAGCTCTGTGTGCTAAAATCACTGACTATATTACACTTTATAGTTTAGAGTGTCCCCCTCCTGATATACCTGTAACATTCAAGCTTCATTGTCTGCCTACTGTGTTTCTCCTACGCCACAGTTTGTGCATTGTGAACGACCAGCTTTTCATCCGAATGGCCACAACAGAGGAGATCCGCCGCGCCTTTGTGGCTCCCGCCCCAACTCCATCCTCCAGCCCTGTCCCTACCCTCACCGCACCGCAGCAGGAGATGCTTACAGCCTTCTCACAGAAGTCTGGCATGAACCTGGAGTGGTCCCAAAAGTAAGTTTTGTTTTTGTGCATGTAGTGTTGTCAGTGTTGCAATCCATTCACTTAATTTTAATTTAATTCACACTTGCTCTCCGTCACAGGTGTCTGCAAGACAATGAATGGGATTTCAACAGAGCGGCACAAATCTTCACTCAGTTAAAGGTAACATGAGTTCTGTTTATTTAACTTCCGTACGTGTGATTTTTGTTTTTTTTATAGCAAGGCACTAAAATGCATTTTTTTCTTTCTCTTTGCAGACGGAAGGTCAGATCCCTGACGTTGCATTCATAAAATGAAGAGTTGATTCATACATCTGTGAAATAAAATCCCCAGTAATTTTATTTATGGCTTTTGTTTTATGCTTCACTGTTGACTTTTTTGTTTTATTAAAAAAGTAATGTAGATCAAGTTCACTTTTTGTTTTAGCAGGCAAATGTCAACAGTCTGACCTGAAGACTGATGGTACAATCTTTGGTTGTCATTGTAACCTTAGTTTTTTGACCATTTGTATAGAAATCACTACGTTTTCATAGGAATAAAGACAGATGGCTAACTTTGTTCATTATGATTTGTTGTATTGTGTTTAACAATAAAAATATTTTGTCACACAACTGATACATTTCACTTCAGTCACAATAAGAGCATGGGATTTTATTCTTGAACTTGGAAACACTAAATACATGGGAGAAAATCCTAACTTCTGGCATTTTCTGGAGCTTTCAACCACTTCTCACAGTCTACATCACTAAACGTTCGTGAAAAGAAAATACTAATAAGTGGACAGAATTTTGACCATAACAACATAATTACTACATTGAAGATGTATTATAGACCAAAAAATAAATAAATCTGCGGTCGAGACCTGGGACCAACAAATACCATGAACAAATTCATTTCAGTAGCTGAAATGATGAGAAATTATAAATTAAGCCGTTATATTTAGCTTGTTGACCTGGTGTGATACAACAGAGCATCTGTATTTTCTGTACATACTGTCCTCAGAAGAAGCCATTGGACTCGAGACAAGTTTCTGACTGACTCATAATTTCGAGTCCTAGAGATGCCCGATTAATCTAGAAGATTGACCTTACAAAGATGGCGCCTGGGTCGAATCACGTCTCGTTTCCGGGTTTTGCCTTTCGTCGCGGTGACGCAGGACGTTCGTACGTTCACCATACCATCAGTTGGCGTATGATAACAATAAACAACCCTGAAACAAGAAATACGCACTAGCAGGACCTGTTCGCTCCGATTCGACTCAAACGTACCAAAATTATGAGCCGAGGCAGCAATAGACAGTTGGAGTAACGTCTCGTCAAGTTGTGAGGGAGCTTTGTCGGCCCTGACACAAAGGATTTTCTAGTTTTTGTTTCAAGCGTAGGGGAGAAGTAGAGTTACGTTTACCCCTTCCTTAGCCCCCTGTAGCTAGCTGTGGCTCATTCCTTGTTTTGCACACTTTGTGTTAAGTCTGTTATGCAGTTGCCAGAGGACTGTGGTCGCACTCGTTCTCCTTCGCCAGCTCTTCGCTCCCTCTCCCCGCTCTCTCTGGCCCTATGTCTCGCTGGCTTTTCCCCTGGTCAGGCTCAATCAAGAAGCGGGCCTGTCGGTACCTCTTGCAGCACTACCTCGGTCACTTTTTACAGGAACGACTGAGCCTGGACCAGCTGGGCTTGGATCTGTACAACGGCAGCGGTGTTATCAAGGAAATCAACCTCGATGTCTGGGTGAGTTTTGGCCAAAGAAAGGAGAGGGTGGCTGTCATCTTTACACCACCACCACAGCAGCAGTCACCGTGTGTTTTTGTCGAACTCATGCACCCTTGACTGTTTCGCAACTGCACTCGGGTTCAACAACAATCTCCAGCGTCACGTTCTTAGCCTAGCTCGCATTTCTTCGAGGAACAGCTCGTATGGGAAACACATCACCAGTCCACCAGATTAGCTGTATCTCTCATTAGTGTCTAAACACTCTGAGCAGATGGATTTCCCCCTGCCATGCTAACTGTGCTTTTCCTTTGCTGTATAAGGCCACATCCAGAGTGATGAGACAAATATGACGCCAGTGATTCTTATTGCTTTCACTTTGTATGTCTTTCCAATTCCTGACTTAGTGTTTCCTCTTTACTCTAGGCGGTCAATGAGCTTTTGGAGTCTCTGGGAGCTCCTCTGGAGATAGTGGATGGCTTTGTGAGCAGCATAGCAGTGACCATCCCCTGGCAAGCTCTCCTGACTGATCACTGCACCTTAGAAGTTTCTGGTCTTCAGATAACATGTCGACCCAAGTATCGGACCAGTAAGTTTGCTTAACAACAGCTTCTTGAGCCAGCCTGTGGGATTTTACCTTTTCGGTGTTCCACCAAAGACACAAAAGTCAGCTACAGTTTGAGTGTGAGGATCTTATAGGGTTTATCATCGTCTACCTATGCTGTCCCAATTTGAGGAATGTGCTCCAAGATCATGATTATTGTAAAGAGTAATCTGTCCCTGTTTTTATTACTGTTTTCCCTAAACTATTCCTGCTGTAGAACTCTTGTTACATGACATAAGTGTCCATGTGGAAAGATTTAATATTTAAGTGCAATAGAAAAAGAACTACACGTCAGTATGTGAAGGAGGACGTAGGGCACTGCGCATCACATTATCTGCATATTCTTTTCTCAGTCAAGGTCTGTTATGTTTACAGGAGCCCAGGCTGACATAGTCAGATTAGTTGTTTTGTCAGAGCAACCACCCAAAAACCCCAAAATAATCAGTTAACTGTCACATATGATGAAGAACAACAGCAAATCTCTTTAAAGTGTTTTCATAAAACAATTTTCTAAGCTGCACCGGTCTACAGATACCCCAGAGGTATCTACATGTGTAAATTGTTCATTTTTTGTCATAACTGTATGTCACATGCTATCAGTGTATGTATTGTCTCTCAAAAAGGTAGTGCAGAAGGTAGAAAGGTAGGGAGAAAATAGGTAAAAGAACATAAACGGCCCATGCCAATCTGATTTTGTACCTTCAGTAATAACAGCAGCCCTGAAGTACAGAAATCACTGAATCCCATGTGGTTTTGTTTGCACTCAGGTGGGGGTTGGGACTCCCAGGGCTGGTCATCCAGCATGACCTCCAGCATGCAGCTGGCTCAGGAGTGCCTGAAAGACCCCCCGGAGGCATCCGAGGAGCCGCCTGCCCCACTGGAAGGGCTGGAGATGTTTGCACAAACCATTGAGACGGGTGAGTCAAAGCTGTGTGTGTGTGTGTGTGTCCTCATTTTGTAAACAAGTGACACTGTCAAATAATAATGCGCAGTCTGACCCAGACTGAACACATGGCAAAGAATAGATGATTTGAAAGATCTGTAAAAGAAGTGTAAATGAAACTTGTCTCATCTCATCTGTGTGCGCAGTCCTTCGTCGTATTAAAGTCACCTTTCTAGACACTATTGTCCGTGTTGAGCACCAGCCCCAGGACCTGGAATCAAGCGTTGCCTTAGAGGTGCACATCAAACGGTAGGTTGGAGCTACTGTTTCAACATTCACTTAAAATGAAGAAAAACTAGCATTTTTTCCAGTGAAAGACCTTTTGATTACTGCCCCTCCTTCATGATTTTATGTCCCTTAATTTGTATTTTTAAAATTCTGTGCATTCTCTTTGTTAATACTACAGAAAGTGAAGGATTTATTTGTACTATAGTCAAATAATTTCCCTTACATTTTAAAATGTTAATTGAAACTTCCTCAGAAACAGAAATATATAATATTACTGGTGCTTCTGTTGTTACAGAAGCATGGTGAAAGAAAGCAGCATTTAGAAATGCAACTTCAAAGGTCACTTTTACTGTTCATTTGGCAATAACATATTTATAGAAAACCCTACCTGAGTTGCCTTTTAATGAATTACACTGCCCTAGAAATACAGAGGGGATCAGCACAGAAGACTCAGATGATTTATTCTAAAAAAGAACATAGTGCACACAAAGCTACTAAACATGTAATTTTCACTGTCACACTCTCAACACCAGCTATAGCTTTACCAGGACATGGGTGGAATTAGATAGAAATAGGCTTCCTGGAATAACTGTGAAACCAAAAAATCAGCATCTTTCATCCCAATTTCTCATGGCATTATAGCATATTTCTCAAATGAACAGTGTCTTTTTGGGCCCGATCAAAACAAAAAGCTGGTTGGGGTTTCAAATCAAAGAGGCTGAAAATTATATCAGTATAGCTTTTTGACTGTATTGAAATGAGTTCATCATTTAGCAAATCAAATATTTATATATTTTTAAATTGTAAGCTTTTTGCACAGATTTCGCGTGAGACTTCTTTGTAAACCAACAGTGCAGATTTTTTTTTGCACATTTTTGATTCCCTCCTCTGAGTTTGTCCAAAGGGCCTGTCTCACTTCACTGTCACAAGGTAACACAGTATTGTGGGCCTCAATAGTCAAAGTACATGTGTGAACAAGTGTTCTTATAAATGGGCCATGGTCATAAAGACATAAAAACACTCTGTAGCCCTTGTTGGGGGGAGGAGGGATACAAACTGAAACACAAAGTGGATCTGAAGCATTTCAGGCAACAAAAGCAAAGAACAAACTAGTGAGTCACTAGAGTGAGCTAAAACAGTGCTCAGTATTATTGTCTAGATATTTTCTGTCATATTAATATAATCATCAAGTTTTATACCCACAACCCCTTATTTTTGCTGTATTTCACTTTTTATCTCTTACACCAAGGTGTTAAAGTGTCTGTCTGTGATCAGTAATAATGTAACTCTCCCTCATCAGCACTTATATTACTGTTAGGGGAGAGGGAAAGCAAAATGAGAGCCAATCAAATCAAATGGCGTCCTAATAGTGCTCATGAGACAATATTCTTAATGCTCTGTTTACAAAGTGATCCTTAAATTGTTCATATTCTCGGCTATTTACTCTTGATTCACTACCAGGCAGCCACTGTTTGTTAGTTCCCTGTTTTCCCCATTTTCCGTTCATTGTCCTGCCTCCACAGTCCACATGAGAGACGACCTGAGTAGATAAAAATGTTGACACCCTCATCTTTAGTTATTACCATCCACTCAAAGCAGTTAGATGTTTTAGCTCCATCCAGGCTGCCCTACATTATTGGTTGGGGTTGTTGGGAGTGTATGCAGCCTGAAAGGAATACCTGCCGACAACAAAATTTTCAAAATGACATCCAACTTAATCCTAAAAAGACACTCAAATTTAGCATCTTTTAAAAAAGACAGGAAAACCCAGGGCTCTTACAATACAATGCCCGCATGTCTGAAACCAAACCTACGTCCTTGTATGTCCCACATGTTCCATGACTCTGTTGGCATTTTACTGTGACGCTGCTGAACCCTTTTTGTTTTCCTGGCTTATTGACAAAGCTTCTCAGGATGGCTGTGTTGATCTGGGGTCAGTGACCAGAAGGCCCTGGCATCTCAACAAATCTCCTGATTTTTAGCCTGAATAACCGAGTCTTGTGAGGCATGTTAGAGGCATTGACCTTGACTCAGTAAACAGAGGCAAAATATGAAGTGCTACTTGTACTGATCCGTAGGTCATTGTCAGGTATATTGATTTTAAAACTTGAGAGACTTGCATCATTGTTACTGTGAGCTTTTTTGTCAAAATGGAAATGACATGGCCTCAAACCAGTTTCCTTGCTGTGACAATACAAACCTCCAGGCTGGAGTACTTTGACGAGGCGGTGCGAGATCCAGCCAGCCAGACTGCCGTGCCTGTCGACATCCACCAGCCGCCCGCCTTCCTGCACAAGATCCTCCAGCTGAGTGCTGTTCAGCTGTTTTATGACAGCACCGGCACAGTACAGGTGATGGAGATGATCTTTTAACTTTATTTTTGGTGTTTTCTTTCATACTTATCTGTCATAATGTGTTCAGTTTACTTACTCACCCACTTACTAACAGTGTTAAAAACGACTGTAAACTAAATGAAAATGACAGAATGGGTGAAAACTGAAAAGGCGATCCAAAGGGATACTGGTCTTAGAATTTTTTTTTTTATTTGACTTCACGTTTCAGAGCCCTGCTGGGGAGGACCACCGAGATTCAGCCACAACAAGTGAAGGAGAAGAGGAGGAGGAGGAAGATGGGGAGGAAGAGGCAAAGCCCTTGGTAGCCCCTCCCTCTCTTCCATCTCAGCCACTACTCATAGGAAGCTGCTCCGGTTTTATCGAGACCACCGTCAAGATCAAACAGAACGACATGCTGCCTGGACCAAAGGTGTGAACACTTGTGTGTGTGCATAGTGTAATATACTAAAGGTTTAGTAAATGTTATGCCATATCTTTGACTTGTATCCTGTCTCTTTCTCTCTGTTCGTCAGTTGGAGTTGGATGGGAAGGTGGGCTGTGTCCACATGCTGCTGACTCCAGATCAAATAACCCATCTGACAGACCTGCTGGCAGCCCTCTGCATAGACACTGGTACACTAAAGCACTCAGATAGATTAACTGTGCACGAACCAGTGCAAAGGCAGGGCCTTCTTTTCCAGTTTAACTTTTGTGACTCCACGTTCCAGATCTAAAGAAAATTTTTAAGTCTGAATATGTGATCTTAATTGCCTTGTTTTCAGCACGTTTGATATATCATGTGCGTGTGTGATTTATAAGATGGTGATTTGGTCGGCTGAAGCTGGCTGAAAGGCATAGTCAGGCCTGTTATGATAACATGATCAAATGGTAATCAAAGGAACATTAGCCTTTAGAGTAATTTTCTGTCCACAGATATAATTGCTTTTAAATGAGAGAGCAAGGACAAACACTCATTTCTCCATCCATGGTGCTTATGATGAGTAATATGTACTGCTTACATTCATGCATTCGCTCATAAAATCAGACCACAATTTTCACTTCTAACAGATTACTTTTCATGTATTTAGAAACTCCATGAGCTTTAATAGTATATAATGTTAAACTTCTTCACAGATAATAAGCCTGTTCTGTTTCTTCTGTGGTTCTGAGCTAGACAGTAAGGTCACAGACCACAGTAAATGCCTCATAAACATGAGGTTGCACACTTGGTCTCTGTCTGGTTCTTTTCTGCGCATATATGAATCCATTTCTCTGTCCGCTCTCCCCCAGAGCCAGAAACTAAGTGTGGTGGAGTACACAGCCGCCCCTTAGACTCGGACGACCTGCGTATGATTGAGGAGGACCTCAGTAAGCAGCTGGGTTCCAGTCCGAGAGACAGGGAGTGGGATGCCGAGCCTGATCTGGAGCCCTATCTCACCAGTCTGGAGAATGGAGGTACACAGTACAGCAAAATAGTCCACTTATAAACTGTCAGTCTAAGAGACAACATAACCTCGGCAGGCCGGTGTTTGTGTACATTGTTGTGTTTCACTTGTCACTCTGTGTGTGTTCCTGCAGAAATGTTTTACTCTATGGGTCCTGCTGGGATGAGCAGTAGTGTGACGTCTGTGCGCTCTGGCAGCGAGTTGTCAGACAGTGATATGGAGTCCTCGACACACAGTCTAGCCAGCTTCACACAGCCTGCAGCACTGTCTGCACAGGTGCGGCCTGTGTGTTTTTGTGTTTGTGTGATTATAGTTTGAACGTTTAGCAGATGGCTATTGATGTAAGGCTGAAAAACAATGAGGAAAATGGAAGATCATATCTTTGATTTTTTCCCCTCGATTATATTGCTTTCATCTAGTACCAGTATTATCAAGCATAGTATTAGTATTTTTAATGTTAAGGTTGTGTTACTTTGTCCTCTTTCTTACCTTTCTTACAGAGAACAACAACAAACACAGAACTTGAACTTGTAAATGTACTTATCAAATCACAAGCAATCTGATTTCCACTTTAACTTTCCCTGCCAGGGCATGGTGAACTGCTCCAGGAGATATCCTGTAGCTGGCTGCCTGTCGAGTCTACCGCAGGCCAGCAGCCGGACCAGAGGTAAAATCAGTACTGAGGTTTTCTGAAAATTATACTCAGACTACAGACTGAAGGATTCTGCAGTTAATAGTTAAAAATGTTCCTCAACATAATTACGTCAAAAATTTCCTCACTTACTTCAATCTGAACTTTCGCCCTCGTCCTTGCAGGACGCTCACACAGTGGCCAGGCAGAGCAGCTGAAGCCCGATGCTTTGTTGCGTCTGACGCTTGGTGGTGTCACCCTGACCCTGCTGCAGGAGGACCCGCCCACTAACCTTGACGGTACCTCGTCATTGGTTCAGGTGTCTCAGGTGTTCTTCCGGGAGCTGGCCTTCTTCAAGGATAGCATGTTCAGCGAGAGAGACTTCCACCACCTGAGAAGCGGCTTTGCCAAGGCCTGTCCACACTCTCATCTCAGGTAGAAAAACACAGACACACATTTTGTCCCTGGTGGCAGTTAGAATACATGTGGACACATCTTTCCATTTAAATTGCTTTTTGCAGAACAGTTGCAGGTTTGAATGTATTTATTTGGACGTAGTACTTTAGGAAAATATAAAGGTGCTTTTGTGGAAGTTGAAAATGTGAAAAATGCTTCTCAGAAAACAAATGACTTGTAGAAATAGATATTTATTCATATTACTACAGACTCTGATGAAGTTAAATAGCCTTTATGTGTTGAGGAATGTGTTACATGACTGAAATGTTAACATGATTTCACATTATGTAAATTGCAGCACAACGTATTTAAACTGTGGTTGTTTTGGTCCTCGGCAGTCTTCTCTTAGCTGAGAGGGAATTTTGTCCCTCCCAGGTACACTATTTGTGTCCAGTTCTCCTCCTCATCTCATTTGTTGTCCTCTCTCCCAGGCTGACGGGAGCAGCAGTGCAGGTTGCTTGTGAGATGAGGAGCGGGAGACGCCACAGTCGAGCCGTGACCTCTGACCTTTCCTTCAGCCGACTGGAGCTGTTAGAGTGCCTCTGGCAGGACGGAAAGCCTCAGTACAGTGAGGTAGAGAATCTCTTCCTCTGTCTTAAACTGACTCTATAGCTGTGTTTGCACTGTAAGACTTAAAACTTCATTACACATTTGTGCCAAGATCTGTTCACAGTAGGTCATTAAATTTTCAATGTGGCCAATATCGATTGCAGTAGCAGCGATAAGTGATCACATAAGGTCACTGGAAGGTGTAGCGTTTTAATGTGGCTGTCACAGCTGTTCTTTATTTTTCTTTTGGCCAAGAACCAACATCGTTTGACTGCAAGCATGGAGTCATGATAAATGTCATGTTAGAGGGAAGAAAACAAACAAAAAAAATCACACAAAGGTACATCCGGGGGCCTAATGGTTAAGGCACATATCACATAACTGCAAAATTCATCTTGGGGACCTTTCTTTCATGTCATACCCCCCCCCCCCTTCTCTCTCTAGTTTCCTGTATCTGTTAAATAAACCACATGAATCTGGGTCATCTGTAAAATGACTGCCACAAAACAAATATGCATCAGATTTAAAACCACAAATGAAAATGACCCAAATAAAAGCTGGAAATGTCAAATGATGATATCGTATATAACCAAACTTTTACCTGTTGTGTGCAAGTAGTTTATGTTTGTTGTTCTCTTACAAAGCTGATAAGACAGACTTGAGAGTACAGTGTGTCCCTCTGTGTCTCTCTTCTAGTTGCTTCAGTTCCAGAAATCCAGTCTGTTCACCATTGGAGCTGCAGCCAAACCATGTGCCCAGCTACACTACAGCCTCAGTGAAAAACACCTGCGTAAGGTACACATTTCTACACACGCACATACCCTGAAAGTGCAAAACATTTCTTATCTCAAAGATAAAGTGTTTGATTTTGATTCCTTTTCTATCTGGTTTTGTGTAAAGTACCTTGTATTTCAATGTACACAATGTGCTGTACAAATATTGCTTGTGAGTAAAGCAGTTGAGTGTTAACAGTGTTAAAACCAGGCCCTGACAAGGATCAGTGTTTTGAGGTGTGAGAATTGTCAAAAGTAATGTTTCCCTTAGTGTATATTGATTAGTTCAACTAAAAATATGTAAATAAACAAACTATCTATAGTAGAGTATGTACAATAAGCAACTGGATTATAACAGGATGATAATTTATCGGATAATTGATTCATCAGTCTTTAACAATCTTTAACACGTGTCATGTGATTATATTTGTGTTTTTGTGTGTGTTTCCAGGGTAAACAGCGGGTGGTGCGGCGGGACAGTGTGGTGCGGGTGGAGCTGGCAGAGCTGAGTGCCGAGCTGGACCTGGACATCATCAGTCGCCTGGGGAGCCTGAGCAAAGCCTTCAGCCACTGTCCCACACAGACTGCTGGACCTGGAATCACACAGGTGGAACCACACAGAAGCAAAGAAACAAGCAGAAAGAAGCCTAAGAATTTAAACCTGTTATCAAATGAAATAATCAGTAAGCCAGGTAAAATACATGCCAAAAAACATGGCACACAGAGGACGTGGAATCAGATGAAAACACAAAATCCACAGTTTTTTGGCATAATTTTCTCATGGCAGTACATTTTGAGAGCACTTTTTGAAGACAGTCAACAAACAGAAATTGACTGAATCTTATGGAAATATTATAACATTATAACAAATGCACAAGCATAAAGAAATGTACCAGATTGTGTTTTATGTGCTGTTCACTGCACATAATTATGGTTTTTAGCTGTTTTTCTGTGCAGCAGCTTTTCTGTATTATTAACCAGGCTGCTCCTAGCTAAGCAGAAAAAACACATTGTCATTAAAGGTTTTTGGAAAAAGCTTATTTTTGCTGACACGGCGTGAATAAAACTGCCATGTGTAAGAGTAAATAAGCAGTTCTCTCCCACTCTGGCCAACTCTGTAGTAAACTCTGTAGTAAAGCTCGTCAGTGGTCAAAACTAACTATAGGTGTGAAGGTCTGTCGCTCCAAAACTCCATCTTCAGCTAACTTTCTTTTGATTAAATTTAATAAAGATTTAAAAAAGATATTTCTCACTCTCTTTCCCCTCAGACTCAGAGCAGTGAGCTGTGCTCCTCCTTCACCCTCCTCTCCCCGCACGCCGTCCTCAGGCTTCGCTTCCCAATACCCGACCTGCGGCCCCTCCCTAAGCGTCGGCCTCCGACTCAGAGGGCAGTGCGGCAGGAGACCTTGGTGCTGGAAATGATGGAGTTGGAACTGAGGCACCAGGAGGCCCCGGACCTCCAAGGTGGCCACACTGCCCCAGGACAGCCATGGGCTCCCTGCCTCACGCAGTTGCTGGAGGCCTCCTTCACTGACCTGCATGGTGGGAACACACTCTGCATATGTCACTGCAGTTGTTTGTACTGACCATGAAAAGCAGATGGACATGCGTTTAGACAGATAACAAATGACCACATAGATATAAATGTGTAATGTTATAAACTGTCTTTATATGAGAAGTGATTATTGCTGACAAATACTGTTGCATTAATAAATGTTAAATGTGAAATGCAGATCAGAGAACAGATGTGTTGTGTCTCACCAGGGTCATATGAGGGCTGGGAGGGCGGCTCTTTCCCCTGTATCAGAGTGAAGAAGAACCGTGATTCTCTACCCAGGTCAGTGGTGGTGATTAGGAGAATAATTATTTCATGAAAACATTTTTAGGCATTGATCTAAATTCTATAAGAAATCAGTACTGAAGCTCTCCAAGTGAAAGTTGGACTTTGGTTGAAATTTAGTCAATCTTGTTCATGAAATCAGACAGATAATATTGTTATAATGTTCTCTACCACAAACCAGTATCACCTTTCAAAATCAGTCTGAAGCCTGTGTCTGTGAACAGGATATCAGTGCATGTGCGTGGAGGTGAGGCTCAGGGCCCGGCAGCAGGTCTGAGCGGGATGAACCTGGACCTCGTCAGGGACCTGGGGGCCTTCTTTGAAAGTCACTGTGAACTTAACAACAAAACCAGCTCTCCGTTCTCCTCCAATCGCACCATGTTTGAGACTGAGGAGGTGTGCTGACACACAGAAGGAAAAAGACACTGATCATTCATTGACTCATTTATCAGCCATCTTATCAGCATTCCCGACCTAAAGAAACTCATTCCCCCTCTCCTCTTCTCTTCTCCCTCCTTGTTTCAGATGGTGATTCCAGCTGACCCAGAGGAGATGCGTCAGTTTCAAGCGCAGTGTGTCGCTCAGTGTCAGTGTGCTGTGGACATCAGCCTGCCTCTGGCCTACATCCTCCTACCCAGCAAACAGGCCTTCCAGAGCATCTACAACAGGTATGTCAAGAGTGTGACTGCTGTATATTGGTCTTAAATCCTGCATCTGGAGAAACGTTAATTTTCTTCACCCACCTTTTTCTTCTAAAGGATCAACAACGATCTGTTGATGTGGGAGCCTCCTCCCCCTCCTCCCCCCTCGGCCCACAGCCCCAACCGCAGCTACCATCATCACGACGAGTTCCAGCTCTGCAAGTCGGCCTTCAGACTGGGTGAGTTTGACATGTAGATCTATTAGATGTTAGCAAATAGCCCACCCACACATCTTTAATTAATCAAGCAGGTTTTGTATTATATTTGTTACCCATTGATGAATCAAATTAAACAGATAAAGTATCTCTATGTCTTCTCTGTCTGTGATGAAGACTCTGATTCGGAAGAGGACGAGCCTCCGTTCTTCTTGGCCAGTGAGTCAGATGGAAAGACGCAACAGTCAGCTCCCCGCCCCAACCACAACCTCAGCCTCCTCTCCCTCACTGTGACCATCAATAAAGGACGCCTCCAAGCCAGAACAGACAAAAAGGTTAGCAAAGTGGTGTCTTAATGATATTAGGAGGAAACTGAATTTAATGAGGGCATTGATGAATTTAACTTTTATCAAATAATTTCTGTTTCCATTGCATTTCATTGGTTCAGGAGGACCAGAGTCATGGGGAGATTGTGCTGGACCTGGAAGGGGGGAAGATATTCAGTGTAGCGCAGCACCAGAACGACCCTAATCTCAATTTCCTGTGTTTGGAGAGCAGACGAGTTGAGCTCTACCACAGAGGTTCACATTGTCATGCTGTTTGCAAACATTTAATTGCAACATAATTCATATTTTCCTCTTTAAATTATGTCAAAATAGATTTAATGCTTAGTAGAAAGTGTTAATAAGTTGATATGTCCTCCACACCATTGCAGCGGTGGTGAAAGACACCCCCATTCCACAACGGTTGGAGATGCCCAACTTCACTCCTCCAAAACACTTGGACCCTACCATCTACCCCTCAGAGGTGGGTGTTAGCAGCGTGAGCGGCAGGGAGGGGGAGATGCAGATGTTATCCACAGCCATCAAAATCACACTGGACCTCCAGAGGAATGTCAAGGTGCGTCCTCCTCATCTGCCTGATTTTGGTGTTGGTGCATGTTTGAAATCAATTCATGTTTGTTTCTGTGTCTTTTCGTAGGAGTTTGTAGTCGCCCTTCGACTTCAAGGTGCCACCATGCGGCATTACATGACACAGACCAATCAGAGCTGGCATGAGCAGGTGAGAAGCAGCACAGGGAAGCTAAAAACAAGTCGTGTTACAGATCATAGAGTCTTTTAAGCATTTTCTTGTCTCTTTTTTAAAGTTCACCTTTCTCCCAAAAACGTTAACTGTGTGATCCAGATGTTTGATTTAGGGGAGCTGAAAGTCATTTGGGAAGTGTTGTAAATCACTCATGTAGACGTGGCAGGTTTAGAGAAAGTGGGGACACAGAGAAAGGTAAATTACAGTTAATGACAGAATAACTCACAGGACATCACTGATTCTACAGAACAGACAAATAGCTTCTGAGGATTTTTCTATCCAGACAATAAAAAGTACGTTAAAAAAAAATCCAGAGAGGTAGGAGACAGATGACTTGACCAGGAACATTATCCTCTCTGTGCTGTTATTATCGTGCTTTCCCTCTCAGGACCAAACCAGTATTAAATCACCAGCTCTAATTTAAAAACAAAAATCATCCTTTCCTGCTCCCAGAGATAATAAGTATATACTATTACACTGTATCTAGTAAAGTTTGATTTAATACAACAAATTGCAAAACCAAATAGATCTGCAGACCTATGCTGTTATTACACCAAATGCAATTTGTTCTGGTTTATTTTCCAGTTAAACCCTTTGGGTTGAGCAGAAAAATGCAAACCACACTCCATATTGAATTCAAATCAGATGGATGGGTTTAAAAAGTTTTTCATGTGCTGTGTCTCCTGCCAAGTGAGTCAGTTTGTGTTTGTTTGTTACAGCTGGTTGACTTCCTGGATGTCATTGATGATCCCATCCTGGGATACACAGCACCTGCAGTCATCACTGTCCTCCACACACACCTCGCTACCTGTGCTGTCGACTACAGGTGTGTACCTAAAAAAAAAAAAAGTTTTTAGATTTAAAATGCAAGTGTAAACAATGTTCCTTTTTATTTATTTTTCTCACCGTCATCCTTTGCGTTTCTGTTTGCCAGACCTCTGTATCTGCCACTGCGAGTGTTGTTCACAGCAGAGTCCTTCTCTCTGTCCAGTAATATCATTGTCGACACTGCCACCTTCCACCTCAGGTACAGTTCACCACCAGATGAACACCAAGAATGTCCAGATTGAAAAACATTTCTGGATGATAATCAGCACAGTAAATTTTTTTTTAATGTTGTTGTCAGTTTGTATCACATTACATGAACTGATGACTCTGTGTAAGTTGTGTTGTTTTTACATTGTGATCAGATTCATCCTGGATGACTCTGCTCTCTACCTCTCTGACAAATGTGAGACTGACACCGTTGACTTGAGGAGAGGTAAGACACATGACTTGCGTGTGTGTGCTCTGTACACTTAGATAACAGCTTTGGAAAATACTGATGTTCTCTTTCAGCTGTGTAAGCTTTCCCAGTAGGATGAGTGTGATTGTTAGTAAAGTAGCAACAGAACGGCTGTATGGTGAAATAAAAGTACAATCTTTAGAGGCATCAAGAATTTGTGAAACTACAATATTTTTGGACTCTGGAGCCTCTGGACATGAAATATGTGTGTGTGAGTGTTTTGCACACTGATTACTCTAATGAAAATCACCATGTGTCTTGGTATCACACAGATTATGTGTGTGTTCTGGACATCGACCTCCTGGAGCTCGCCATCACCACATGGAAAGGCAGTGATACGGGCAAACTGGTGAGTTCTCGCCATCTGTTTTCATACCTGGTGTTTCCTTCACTTGCACTCTGCAGTTATGAAGCACTGCAGCAAAAGAAATGACTACCCCTGCCAGAGAAAATGGGGAACGTAAACAAAACATTATAATTTAGTTCTGTTTCCTTCAAAAACCACTAACAAGCACAGGCCCTGTTTATAAATATTTGTTTTACCATAATGAAGTTCCTCTATAATAATAGCTTCAGACTTGAGAGCTCCAATTTAAGACGAGGATCATTTTTCAGTTGGACATGGAAACAAAACCAACAAGGCGACAGTAAACACGTCGCCCCTCAACAATGATGCAGCCATGATTTTAGCCAATCAGTAGCAAGGTAAACAAATGTGAGAAAGGTCAATTTAAAGTCGGTTGTGTAACCGTCAAATATGCTTTGTAGGTCCATTTGAATCTTCTAGTCTAGTTCATTTTATGTTTACAGGGTTCAGGTGTATTTTTATGCTTTTTACTTTTATTTTTTGGTTTTCATTTTTAGTTTTTGTTTTCCCTCCTATTATTTTATATGTCTGTTAATTATTTACTCCTTGTCCTTTTTCTTCGTTTTCCACTAATCTGAATTCTCTGTCTCCTCCAGTCTCAGCCTCTCTTTGAACTCCGTTGCTCCAACAATGTGGTCCACCTGCACACCTGTGCTGATTCCTGCGCTGCCCTCGTCAATCTGCTGCAGTACCTGGTCTCCCAGGGTGACCTGCACCCCCCGCCACGACACACCTCACCCACTGAGATTGCTGGCCAAAAATTACCAGTAAGGAATGCTGGAGAATATAAATGATGGATAGATACGAATTAAATAATGTTCTTGTGTTAGATGAGTGCCACTCCATTAATTCATGAACATATACCAGATATCTTAGATGTTTGATATGAAATCTCTTGCATGTAATTTCCTACATAATGAAAAATGAATGGATGATCAATTTCAGATCAGAACCTTTGATAATATTTGAACATATCTGATGTTGCAAAATGGCTGAAAAGAATCACTGAGTAAAGATGCCATAAAATTGCCTGTGCTATACTCTGTCTTGCTAGCTGTCAGAAAGTCCTGCCTCTGTGCTGCCGTGCCCTCCAGCTGAAACCGCTGAGATCAACCAGTACGATCTGGCTGATGCCTTAATTGACACAGAGAGGAGCCACAGGGAAGAGAGTTTAGATCCAGGTACTGCAGAGTTTCTATGGTTTAGTAAAAGTCTGTAATGACAGCCAGTGTCCTTGTGTGAATGGACTGAATTTAGGAAAAAGAATGTGAATCTCAGATAGACTCTGCTGGATCCTCCAGGTTCACCCTCCGTGCCCAGAGGCTCTCCTGTCTCTGTCTACCTGTTCCCTGACGAAGCCCCGAAGCGCAGCCCCTCCCTGCAGCAGGGGGAGGACTCTGAGCTTGATGGACTGGTTGCCACAGCAACGGAGGCTCAGGCAGATATGATGTCAGATGAAGGTTCAGAGGGCTCCACCGACAACGACGACTTCTGCATCCTGGAGGCTCCTGGCATGGGCATTCCTGTGAGTCTCTCTCTACTTGCTTTTATGGTCCTTCTTTGTTTTTCTTATTAACCTTTTCTTCCCCATCAGACCCATAGAGTCATTTTTTTAAACAAAATGTCCACCCATGCGGTTTGTTACAGCCCAGGGACGGGGAGCCTGTGGTCACAGTGCTGTCCCAGGGGCCCATCAGGGTGAAGGACAGTCACTTCTCGAGGCCTCGAGGGAGCTCAGACCTGCTCCGAGCCCCCAGCCGCTTCCCGGTGCCTCAGAGCAGGGTGGTGCTGCGGGAGATCTCTGTGGTCTGGCATCTGTATGGGGGCAAGGACTTTGGTGGCAAGCCCATGTCCATACATGCTCAGCAGGCAAACAGGTGACACACACACACACAGGGCCCCATTTGGTTGATTTATATAATAATTATATATTATGTAATAATATAAATAATTATACAATAACACATAAAAGGTTGTCAAGCCACACCAAACTCATTTCCTCTGTCCTTCTCTCCTTGCAGAGGTCGTTCAGTCCCTGCAGGGGTTCGTGGGTCCCCGTCTCGCTCCGTCGGCTCCTCTCGTCCCCAGAACTCCTGGCGTTGGGCAGGAGGCAGTGGCCGTCAGCACACGTTGCTGATGGAGATCCAGCTCACCAAGGTACTGTGGTGGAATGAAAATAAGCACACTCACTGATCTTATTAGGTTAAACTGTTTATAACTCTTCCAGAAGGTCTACAGCTTTACCAGTACCCCAGTGTTTTTGTACAGCCGTCAAACATCATCATGCCCCTTGATTTTTCAGTGTAGTTCTGCTTACATTCCTCCTGTTTTGTCCTCCAGGTGTCTTTCCAGCATGAGTCCTACCCAGTGGCAGTAGTGGGGCAGGAGGGGGAGGGGTCAGTGGCAGCTGCGGTTGGAGTTGGTCCCGGAGGCGAGCAGCCCCTCTCCAGACAGGTGTTCATCGTCCAGGAGCTGGAGGTCCGAGACCGGCTGGCCTCCTCACAAATCAACAAATTCCTCTACCTCTACACCAGCGAGAGCATGCCCCGCCGAGCCCACTCCAACATGGTGAGACAGCGGAGAGGGTCAGAGGGTTTTCTTTTTATATCAGGATGACTTGATGTGTGATATATATGATATTGATTATGGTTTTTCTTTTTATAGCTGACAGTGAAGGCCCTGCAAGTGTGTCCTGAGTCTGGCCTTGGTGGTCCAGAGTGCTGTCTTCGCATCAGCCTGCTACCACTACGACTTAACATCGACCAGGTAACTCTAGCACCTGAAACTGAATATTAACAGCCTCTGTGTAATCTTATGCATCCAAAGTCAGTCTCAGTCAGAGAAACTGATTCCCACAAGCGTTTGAGTAGAGCTTCCAGATGTGTGGTGACATTTTGTTTTCATTTACTCCGTCCAGGAATTTTTCTTTATTTTCAGCTGTAATTGAATACAAGTGGAAAAATAGTTTAAAAACAGTAGTGTGCCACTGACATTAAGACCAGCATATGGATCAGTTCAGGAGCCGATATTTGGGGTTGCTCCAGTAAGCTCTCCACTTCTAACCAGCCTGTTTTTTCCCCATCTCCTGTCCAGGATGCACTTTTCTTCCTGAAGGACTTTTTCAGTAACCTAGCTTCCTCTGTTAACCCCTACCTGCCTGTTGACCCTGCAGCTGAAGGTGAGCTATGTCCGTCTTTTTTCTTTTTCTTTGCTCTTACTTGATGTGAAGGGATTTTGACATAAATATTGAGATTTTAAACAAGATCCGTCCTGCAAACTTCGCTCTTTTGCAAAGCTGCTTTTTGTGAAGTTAAGTAGATTAGAACTCCATATTGTCACTGTGGCATGATACAATTTCACTGGCTGCAGAACATGTTGAAATGATGTCTCAAGCAAATTTTGAGCATGTTTAACATTTGATTATTTGTTTTTCGACACATTGTGGTACACTATATTTCTCTCCACTCATTTTCAGTGAAAGCAGACCCCTCCCAGAAGGTGTCTGAGGAGGCGGAGGCAAGTGCTGGTCTGGGACCTGACCTCACAGCTTCTGTGGAAACTACCTACAGCGAGCAGAGCTCCTCCTCTGCCGGCTCCTCCTCCTCCTCTGACCAGCCAATCTACTTCCGGTATGTATATGTATATTTACCAGGAGGCATCAAGGGAGTTGCAATCAAAGGAGAAAGAGGCCTTTCTGTGCTGTGAAGACACTTGTGTTCAACGAGTTCAAAGGATAAGAAAGCAGAACATTGATAATTTCTCTTCTCCGTCCCTCTGTCCTTTTCAGGGAGTTTCGTTTCACCTCTGAAGTGCCTATCTGGCTGGACTATCATGGCAAGCATGTCGTCATTGAACAGGTGAGACAGTTCATCTGTAACCTGACCTGACCAAAAGAATCGTATCTTAAAGAAATCTACAGGATTCATGTGTATTTGATCAGGAAATAACTGTCCACTCCTTCCGTCCTGCTCTTTGTGTCACAGGGGACCTTTGCAGGGATTCTGATAGGCCTGGCCCAGTTAAACTGTTCTGAGTTGAAGCTGAAGAGGCTCTGCTGCAGACACGGGTAGAAACACACACCTCTCAGCTAAAACAAACATCTCGTCCCTTTGCAACTGGCCCAAATCTGTTTGGTGTTCAGTAGTTTGTGACCTTATGTGCTGAGATCATTATGTTTGACAAGCAGTAAAGTTTTCAGTTGTAAGTATCTCAATATGTCTTCTGCAACACTTCCTAGTCTCCTCGGTGTAGACAAAGTGATCCAGTACGCCGTCACAGAGTGGCTGACAGACATCAGGAAGAATCAGCTGCCAGGCATTCTGGGAGGTGTTGGCCCCATGCACTCAGTTGTCCAGCTGTGTGAGTTGATGCTGCTTGTGTCTGTTCCAAACACACTGTGAACTTAATATTTACATGTTCTTTATTCCGTTTTATCTCTTCGTTCCTCACCCTCTTTTCCATCTTTGTGCATTTCCCCAGTCCATGGAGTGAGAGATCTGTTCTGGTTGCCCATAGAGCAGTACAGGAAAGACGGACGCATTATTCGAGGCCTCCAGAGGGGGGCAGCGTCCTTTGGCACCTCAACAGCATCAGCTGCTCTGGAGCTCAGCAACAGGCTGGTTCAGGCCATACAGGTACTCAGTTTGTGAGGGATTTTCAGTTCACTGCAAGACTGGTGACTGTGAATTAAAGATGTGCTACATGGCTTCCATATGGGCCATTTGGGAATTCATTTTTCTCTGCAAATTTGAAAAAGGCAAACCAACTTGTGGTTTCTGTCTGCTGTTGTTACAGGCCACAGCAGAGACAGTATACGACATCCTTTCTCCAACGCCTCCCCTGAATCGCTACGCTATCACCGAGGGCCGGGCCACTTCCAGCCGCCCCCGCAGAGCTGCCCAGCCCGCAGACCTACGAGAAGGCGTGGCCAAGGCCTATGACACCGTCAGAGAGGTGCGTCCACAAACTTAACCACTCAAAACTGATTCGTACATAACCAGGTTTTTAATCTGAGCATGCTGTTCCTTCCCTACACTCTTCCAGGGAGTGATTGACACGGCTCAGACTCTGTGCGATGTAGCATCCCGTGGCCATGAACAGAAGGGTCTGCCCGGTGCTGTCGGCGGCGTCCTGCGACAGATCCCACCAACTGTAGTTCGACCTTTGATAGTGGCCTCTGAAGCCACCTCCAATCTGCTTGGTGGCATGAGGAATCAGATCAAGCCAGATGCCCGGAAGGAGGATTTCCTGAAGTGGCGCACGGAGGACGGCCAAGAATGATGATGGCTTTTTATGTCTGTATGAGAGAGGATCTGTGTGTGTGTGTGTGTGTGTGTGTGTGTGTGTGTGTGTGTGTGTGTATATATGTGTGTATGAGAGAGAGAGATTAGTGACATTATGATATGGGAAAGTCTCAACTAAGGGAGCGAATCCATGCTTTGAATGTGTATATGCATGTGTATGTATGTATGGACTAATGAGAGTCAGCGCGTGCTCCGATGCAAAAACAAAGCAACGACTAACTACTACTGCAGTTGCTGACACTCAGTGTTTTATGTGACTCCATCGTACATGGATGCACTAGATTTAATTCTTCTGCTCTGCATCCAGCAAGATCTCTCCTCATATTCCTCTTCTCAGTAATACACTAGTCTGCAGATTTTCTGTGCTGTCTGTGCAGCCATATCACCGTCACTCTCAAACGGCTTAATTTTCAATCCAACCAAGGGCAGGAAGGATCACTCTCAAGGTTTTCATTGTTCTTAAGAAAGACGCAGATTGTAGGCACTTCATGTACTCTGAATTGTGCTGCTTTAAACTGTTTGTACTCTAATTTAAAGTGGGGATTTTTGTCACAAGTTTACCTACTTCATGGGGAAGCAAAGTAGTCTTCGGGTGTCACAACTCCAGCAGCACTTAGCAGCAGTACAAAGAACAACTTAACTGTGAGACCAACCTGTTTCAGCTTTTGACTTTTTGTCAGACTATTTATTGAACCTTGAAAGTCGGTGAAGTAAGTGGCAGAAATCTCACATACATCTCACTATCAGTTCACCTTTTTTTGGGTGCGGTGTTGACAAGTAAGGTGACCCGAGTTTTGCTCTACTTGTTGTCCGGTGATGCTCATCATGGAAACGGGGAGATTATGTCAGTGAAGTGTCCTTTGCTAACACCCTCTAGATGTTGGCAGATAGTTTTCACCCTGATTTCACAACACCACGCTGTGTGACTGGTTCAGCTTTAGCCACCACTATGCACCCACTTCTCTCAGTGCTGTTATTTGTGCCATAAACCTTGCAGAGTGCCCTTTTTGGCTACTTTGTGTTGCCTTCCTCAGTCCTGTACCATCTCTACTACAAATATAACACACTGGCTCATACCTGACTGAATAGAAATACCTGATCACATGAAGCCTCCAAATTCTGTAGCACATTGGATTCTGTGAAAGCTTCATAAAGTCAAGTTGGACTGAAAACTCAGTCAATGGCTCTTCTACCTGCTTTACAGTTCATTTGTGCTTCTGTTTCTTTGAGGAGTTTAGGACCAGGACCTGGGATCTGAATTAACCTACTCTGTCCTCAGAATTGCTTTGCCCATTTCTTTAGTTGCCTTCCTGCATTTTTTTAAAATGTTTCTTTGTTTTTTATTTTGTTAAAACATAAGTATTGTTATACTCGTTTTCAAATTAAGAGTTGAGAGGATGAGAATCCGGTGACAGTGGAGGAAGAATAATTGAGGGTTTTGTGATTTAAAAAAAAAAAAGTTTTACATTTTTATCTTTTTTTTTGTTCAATAAGTGTAAGGGATATGTGTCCCTCTCTTTGTGTGTATGTGAATGAGAGAGTGTGTGTCTGCGTGTGCACATGATGCATGTCTGTGAGGGTGACAGGCTGATGCTTGTTACACCTCTTGTGTGTAATTACTATTTACTATATCATAAACTGTATGAATGACCTGTATAATACAAAGACAAGGAGTATAAAAAATTAATACAAAAAATAAAAAATTTGTGTATAAAAACTGAACACAGTTTTTGCTGCTAATCAACATGATTAACAGAAATCAACATATTCTGTTATTGTCAGTGGTGAAATGTCACCAAGTACATTTACTAAAAACATTTTACTGCATAGTTTTAAGAGGTATAGTTAGAAGATCCGTTAAAATGTTTTAGACAATTTATTTTTTAAATAAACACGTGATCAGCTACTGAGATATGATCCATCGGGAAACGTTAAAATACTAAACATTATATATAACGCCCAGAACTTAATTAAGCTGTTATCTGGCCCCTGAATAAATGAGTACTTCAGGGTCTGCCTTAACAACGTTGACGCTGGTAACGACACATAAACCCAGCAGCCCACTTAAACATTACAACAATATTCGTATGTATAAAACAAAGCTTACATTCAAAATAAATGAAATGCAATTCAACAGCACCACAAACTTCACCCGTTAAAATGATATAGTTGAATCTCTAGAACGCTTTCAATAAAAACTAAACATATAGCACAGTATAGCAGAGGCGCCTATAACCTGTTAGAGAGGAACCAAAGGTGGTGACGCCAAAGCTTCGCCGGAACGTTTTAGCGACGCAACATCGACACTTCCGGTCCACATGTAAACGCCACAGCTAAAGCGTGATTTACGCGTAGATACAGAAAAACTGTGATTCTCTGTTACCTGTAATTTTTCAGCGTCTGCGTGTAAATATGAAGCTGCTCACACACAACATGTTGACGTCTCACGTGAAGGGAGTCATGAAAGGTTACCCGTTGCTCATCAAGGTAAACTGGACACACCTGGCTACATCACTGCTAGCACTGCTGACTTTAACGTAACATCTTAGTCTTAATGCTGCGTGTTCTGTGTCGTTCAGGCCGTAAAAAACAAAGAGTGTGTAAGTGAATGTAAGATCGATAATTGACAACAATTAAACTGACACCTGATCTGACAAACGCTGTATTACTTACACCCGTTCAGTCTCACAATTCAGTCCCACGGTTCTCCCATAAGGCTGTGAAGTTTATGATGCTCCGTTTTTGTTGACATTGTCGCAAATGTGTAAATTCAGTTATACGTTTATTACTGAGGTCACAGTGTTTCTCTGTTTGTCCTCAGTATGTGCAAACGTGAGGGGAGCAGAGTGTTAGGAACAATCCAGCAAAACACCATCGCTAACTATGAACTTAATGCCAAAACAGACAATCAAATGAATACCTGTAGGACAGTGTCAGCAGAAACTGGCCATTATAAGCAACATTAAAGATGCCCACTTTGTAAAGTTTGTAGAGCTCAAACAACCAATTTCTGTCACATTTAGCTTAACAATAAAAAAGCAGTCTGAACTTTTAATAGTCTCACATTTACAAGATTTAAATTAAATTTATCAACCTTTTTTAAAATCCATTTTTGCTTCTAAAACAGTAATACATGTAATGTATGTCACAAAAGATTAATCGACCTTTGCTCCAAATATCTCTCATTATCTGTTTAGTTGTCTCTTTAGCAGCAAAGGACAAAGCCAGGACATTTTTTTTTCATAAAAACACCACCTCCAACATAGATCTCTGATGACTCCTCTTTTAATCGATTTCAAATTTAAAGTCACAAAATATCAGATTTGGACTCACCCATATATCACTATGTTCTATTTCAATTATCTCCAGGCCCCATGATCCACAAATGTCAGAAGAGGACTAGCTGCTGTTTTAGGAATCTGAATGTAATGGTATGTTTTTGTTTTTTTGCAGGCAACTGAGGTGAAGGTAAATGAGGTAGAGTTCAACCCTCAGTTTGTCAGCCGGATGATTCCCAAACTGGAGTGGAGCGCTCTGGTCCAGGCTGCAGAGGAGGTGAGTCTCACTGCACCAGAGACTGTTGAGCAGTGTGATATGATGCGCTTCTTTGAACCTTATAAACCTTTCCGTTGTGCAGACAGTACTTGCTAAGGGAAGTGTTTGAACATAAAAGAAATATTTACAAGATGTGTTCTCACAACCATACAGGCTCGATGTTAAATCCTTAAGATGAAAGCAACCTGCTCAGTAGTAGCTGGACATTTTCAGTGTTTGAGAATACAGACAATTAAGACAGTCACTTTAGAAAAAGCCCAGTACAAGCATTCATTACTCATCAGATCACTGTTAAACTTTTTCCCCATTACAGAGATCCACTCCCGAACCAGCTGTTTGAATTCTTGCTTCTGTGTGTTTTCTCTCTGTAGCTGGGTCATCGGCAAGACCTGCCAGGTGAGCTGGTGCCAGACTACGAGAACAACGAAGACTTCCTGAAGAAAGTGCACAGAGTGCTATTAGAGGTAAAAGCTGAGTCAGTCCTGTCAGTGCTGGTGGGTGTTTTGTCTTCAGTGGTACTTGTAGTTATATTTCTGGCATGTGAATGTTTTTTCGAGTAACTGATCTTTAAAATGTCTGAAAATGGTGAAAAAAATGGTGTAAAACACCTGTAGATTTGGTGACTCATCAAATGTCTTATTTTGTTTGACCAACAATAAAAGCCAAATATATTCAGTTTAAAGTGATTTAAAACAGAGTAAAGTCTTCATATTGGAGAAGCTGGAACTAGAGACAGTTTGGCATTTTAGCTTAAAAATGACTAAAACCATTATCAGTGTAGATGCATTTTTAATTTGCAGCTCCAATTCTTTACAAAGATCTGGTTCTGGGACATTTATTTTAATTTAATTTCATAAGATGTTTTAGCTCTTTGTTTTTTAATTTTTAGTCAAACCAACACAAAGACCGCCTTTCCATTCTTGACACTGTTTGCCATGTGCACCCCAGCAGGGTTTCTTATTCTTGTTTCATTTAGCACAGTGAATGATTATAATAATTATGGGATATCTTTGTGTAGAACACTTTTTTTTTTAAAAGTATGACATTTGCTCTCTTACAATTGCACACAAAAGTACAGTATGTACTTTACATCCTGTTTCTATTACTGGCAACAGCAATTAGCAACAAAGCTTTCATGTGGTCGTCTCCTGCTCAGTGTCTTGTTTTTCATTACAGCTCCATGTCCTTTCAGTGGAGGAAAGGGACATTTTCAGAGCAATAGAATACACGGACTTAAATACTATAGTTTTAGACATTATTTTAATCATTATGTTCAATGACTCCTGAATATTAAACATGTTATTTAACACCTCATTCCAAATCCGAGGGCATTAATCTGCTGCTGTGACAGCATCCACTCTTCCAGGAGGGTTTAACACTAGATTTAGGAACTTGACTGAAGAGGTTTGTTCCCATCCAGTCACAAGAGCATCATGGTTGGCGTTTCAGTTCATCTCAAAGGTGCTGGATGAGGCTGAGGTCAGGGCTCCACACAGAGCTCTATACAGAGCCTGCTTTATTGACAGGGGCACTGTCATGTTGATTTTGTTTGGTAAATTACCGCCACCTATGGATCACTGGATAACAGTGTAAAGCGTTTTCCAAAACTGTCTATCGTGTCACCCGCATGAGCATGCAAGAGATAAACAAAATAAGGAACCTCTCTATGGTGCTACCAATGGCCAGAAACTCCACAGAGAACTTTTAACTTTATATAATCTTTGTGGTTGCATACTAGATGAAAAATATGAATACAGATAAACCTCTTAGCAAGGTTCAGGTAGGGACTCACGCAGATTTCAGTTGAATGCCAAAAGATGCTGATGAAATCAGTCCATGGTTGCCTTGGATACTGATGACTTATTTTAGAGGAGCAGTGTGTAGGATTTAGGTGGCTCTAGTCTAGCGATTTCTGCCTCTAGTAGGCAGAAATTGCCTGAAACTAAGAATTGTGTTAGAATGAGCCCTTCATCTCTTCCTGCCTGCCATGTTTCTACAGTGGCCCAGGCCGAACAAACCAAACACTGGATCTAGAGAGGGCCTTTTGCATTTTTTAATATTACCTGAAGGCTGCCGTAGGTTCTCCTACACGCTTGGAAAGGGAGGGGTGAGAGGAGGGATATTCAGTTGGTTGCGATCTGCAACCTCACCGCTAGGTGCCACTAAATCTTACGCACTGGTCCTTTTAATTAAAAATGAGCCAATTGTTGTTGGGAACGTCGGGATGAATGAGGAACAATGAGGCAGAGACTGCACCAAATTCAAGATAATTACTGCAAAAAAAGTAGCCTTATGGCAACAGGGGTGTATAGAGTTTTTGCCCTATAGTGTTTTTTGCTCTCTGATGACACCTAGTGGTGGTCTCACACCTTGTGTCTGTTTTTGGCTGTGTGTGTGTTGCAGGTGGAGGTGATAGAGGGCTGTCTGCAGTGTCCCGAGTCAGGACGAGAATTCCCAATCTCCAAAGGAATCCCCAACATGCTGCTGAACGAAGATGAGGTGTAAACACCAGCTTGACGGTTCTCGTTACGCAGCCTGACCCCAAACTGTCACTCAGATGGGATTGTGGGTATTCAGAGAGGAGAGAGAGGCTGGACTCTGGTTTGAGTCGGTGCCATGAGAAAATAGGCCACACTGTTCAGTTGATTGTAGTTACGACATTTTAAGCGGCTGATGCTGGCGATGGAGGGAAGTGATCTGAAGTGGAACGGATGGAAATGTTCCCCGAGCGTAACCCCCAGTGGTTTTATCTGTATTTATTTTTGTAACTGTTCTGGCTCTTTCTTTTTTTTCCCCTCTTTTTTTTTTTCAATAAAACTGTCCTGATTTCCATGACAGCCAAAATTGTTTTAGGTTTCTTTGGAAAATATGGATTCAATTATATTAGAGGCATGCTAAAATATAGCCCCACTTGTGTGTGCTGAGGCTCTGAACCCCATCTCGCCCTCTCTCAGGGTTTAAGAAAGTGCTGAGGGCCAGATGACGTGGCAGTGGCTTGTCTATATTTGGCTTTGAGGAAAAGAGGCAGAAAAAGCAGGCAGGCTAGAAGTTGTTTTTGAGGAAGTCTTTTTTTTTTTTCTTTCTTTCTTTTAAGCCACACATTACAGCACACACACACGCATACGTACACACAAACAACACTCCACCTGGGCAGACTCCTGTGATCTGAGATGCCCCACAGTGTGTCTGATCTTTTTAAGAACATAGTTGAAAGAAAGAGTTTATGTCCACAAAGAGAAATTGTGTCTTTCCAGTCATTTCTGGTTGTCTGAGATGGTGCAGCAGCAGCAGCAGCAGTCAAGTTGGGACAGGAGCGTGTTTGTTCGCAGGCGGTGTTATCATTTTTAGAAACCTTGCCAGGACAGACGATGAAGGGGGGGGTTTGCCCTGACCAGAAGCCTCGAGGCAGCCTGAGTCTCTCCTACCTTTCCCTTCTACTTACAGCAATTACAGGCCTGCACCCGCAACTATAATAACGGTATAATGGGATGGCAGCAGAGCAGCAATAAAAGCCACCCCTGACAGATTAACAGTCCTCTCCAAGTTCTGAACTGTAATTAACAATGAGACCGAAGAGGAACAGAGAGGAAAGAAAGGAGCTGGATTGAAAGCTTGAAAAGATAAAGATAAAAAGGGATGGGCTCTCTGTGGAGTGATTTAATAAAATTAGGATAAGCCTTTAACCCTCAGCAGTGAATGAGTCTAAGCTGGAAATCGCACTGAGATCCCGACTAAAGCTGCATTTTGAAATCACTGGAATCGACTTATACATCTAATTTCTCCCTCTTCCATTCTGACATTTTGGCGCTTGAAGATTTAGTTTGACATGTTGGGAAATAATCTCGTCTGTGCAGAAGTCTGAAGCTACAAGCGACAGCAAGCAAAGATTCACTTAACAAATCGACGGAAAAAAAGTTAGCCAGGCTTAGGTAACACAATCCACCCACTGTATAAAAACCAGGCAGTTATGTACCAGTCAATTTCAGTAACTTCCAGCAGGTCCAAGCCAAAAACAATTGTCCGGTGTTGCACTGTTGTCTGCGAACACCTCGAAGTCAGAGTACAGGGGGCGCTGTTGGCATGGTTGGTAGAGCTGGGAAGGATTCTCATGTTCACGACTTTTGAGTGTTCACGTCATGTGGCAACTCAAGACCGTTTGTTGTGAACACACAGGCAATTGTGTGACAGTTAAAAATATTGTGCGTTGACAGTTTGATGCTGCGTTCACGCAATGTTGGCAGAATGGGAAGAGTGGGAATAACACCTGTTATTCCAATTTGGTGTTCATGCATTATTCCAAGGTGGTTAGCCCTGTCCTTAGTGCTAACCTTGTAGTAACACCAGTTTGATACCAAGAGAAACCGGATACAACAGCCTACTAATATAATGAGCTCAATTGTACAAGTAGTTGTTGCTATTCTGCTTCATTCTGCTGTGCTTCTGTTGACCTCTGTTGCATCCAGTAATTATCAAGAACATGGTGTTTCTCTCACCTTGTTTAAAGACTGAATAACACCAAAGATATTTATCAGGGGTGAACAGAAGCACAGCAGAATGAAGCTCACATTTTCTGACACGGGCTGAACAGAAAGTGCGACTCTGCTGTGTCTGGAAGTGGAACAAAAATATGCAACATGTTAGGAATTTGCCCTGTCTTTAACCCAACTCAAATTAAATTGCATGTCTTTTTTCTGCTTCATATCTGCTCTGTAAAATCACATGTCCTGTAAAAAGAAACCAAAAGGGGGAAATTTATATTTTCAATTTTTTATTTTTGTTTATTTATTTATTTTTTGTTTCATGGGGGCATCCACTAGTTAGGCATTAATCCAGTGAAGTCCTCTGGTTTGAGTCTAGAAATGCGACAAAATTGTGATTAATAGCAGCAACTGCTTATACAAAATAAGGCTCTGATCTCACCATGCAGACATGAGAGGTGGAGCGTTTATCAATCTTCTCATCTAATCCTCTGTAATAAAGAGAATAAGCATATTTCTAAAAATGCAGAACTAATCCTTTATGCCTGATATGCCCTCAGGAGATGTTTACCTGTGGCGAGAGGGTGGTGCAGGCATTTTTGTGGCGAGCAGAAATTGCAAAATGTGTGTGTATCTCTGTGTGTGCCTCCTCTAGTGAGGGGAAGATGGCTCTTGCCTACATAATCACACACTCCCTTCACTTTGGTGGCAACCCGCCCCACCTCCACCACCACCACCACCACCTCTCTCTACATCCAGTCCCTCCCTCCCAGACTCCTTCTGTCTGAGTCTCTGTGCATTTCTCACAGAGGATCTGCAGAATAATGGAGTCACATCATGCAGCAGGTCTCCGTGTTTTCAGCAGAGCTTTCACCCCAGCAGGCATCAGGCTGGAGCTTATTTAACCTGGGGATCTGTAATTTACTGTAAAGTTTACTGTTTTTTTTCTGAAATTCACAGCACAAGGACTTCTTTCATATATTTTTCTGCGTCATGTCTTTTTATGTCGTCTGACGTCTTCTGTGTTTTGATGTTTATGTGAGGGGGATTAACAGGCCCACCATGGTTTTTCCAACATAAATCAACCGTTTTTCCTACGTTTTGGTGCAGGCTGCCTCTGTTTACCTATAACAGGGAATGGGAGGATCTCACTGGGTTTTTTTTTTATAAGGCTGTAACTAGGTTTTCTCGAAGCGGGTATGGGCCAGTTTTTTGCGCCACAGATGGGTCTTTCGGTGGTAAAAGCACAGGAACCCTGCTGCTTCAGATGAAGTGAGCAGCCCAGGTTTTGGTTTGGAGGATTTGCGACATGGGCTGAGCTCCTGTGATGACTTTTTTCTCCTGAAAGCTGTTGAATTATCCGAGGATGGACGACGGAGACGGATAAAAAACAAACGTAACTAACAGACTGTAGTTTAATATCTTCACCTTTACTTGCTGAAAGCGCGCGCGCACCGGCGCGGAACAACACCGGAGTTTTGGAGCGCACCAGACTGGAACTGAAGCGTCAGCCAAATTTCCGATCACTAAATTGGAGGTTTTTACAGTGGAGTTTGGTTGTTGTATCATATCATTTGGCATTTAAAGGCAGTTCTCTTCAGTACTGATTTCATGAATATAGTTTCTTTTAGATTTATTAACTTAAACGTAGACTCTAAGGAATAAATGACAATGCGTCTTTATGTGTGTGGTACAGGCGCACGTATGAACAATGTTATAAAATTACCATAGCAGAATAAATGTGAAGTCAGCAGATGTGGTTTTCCTTTTCCACATGAAGTGGTTTTGACCAAAATACTCTGTTAGAGCTGGATATTGGATTCTTGGGGTTTTGGAGGCATTGGTTTAACCCTCAGGTTTAATTCTTAAATCACTTCACGCTCATATTTCTTCGTGCTTGGCTTTGAGACTCAGCCGTTAGTCACAGTCCACCACAGTGACCTTCGTTGTTTCAGCTGGATTTCCCTCCTTCCCTACGTCTCCTCGCCGGACAATGTGGCTCCCCCGCCTCGCGCTGCTGCTGCTGATCCGGTTCTCCGGTGTGTTGCTAGTGGAGGGGCTCAACACGTGCCAGTCCATCAACCTGGACGCACAGAAATCCCGGCGCATCGAGGCGGTCCGTGGACAGATCCTCAGCAAGCTCCGCATCCGCAGCCCGCCGGACGATGACGACGCTCCGCCGCCTGGCCCGGTGCCCCCGGAGGTCATTCTGCTGTACAACAGCACGCGGGAGCTGCTCAAAGAGCGCGCGCGTCTGGCCGAGTCCGCGTGCGAGCGCGAGAGCAGCGAGGAGGACTATTACGCCAAAGAGGTGCAGAGGATTGACATGCTGCCCCCCCGCACCGACACAAGTGAGTCCATGTGTGAGGTATGACAGTGGTTCTCAATGTGTGGTCCGGGGGCCTAAGAGGGCCCAAAATGAACCCACTAAAAATGATCCAGGTTCCATAACATAATGGTTCCTAACTTTTTGAGTCAGTATATTACTGCATTGGTGTCCCAAGGCCCAGGTTGGGAACTGCTGACATTTATTAGGAGTCTGTATTTATAGATTTATGATTGTTCACTGTTATCTAGCGCTATTTTAGTCAAGTAAAAGATCTGTATTCAAAATCTCACTGAAGTAATTGTACAGAAACATTAGGAGCAAAACCTATTTGTTAAAAATTAAACCTGGTTCATTTGCTGATGTACTGATGCATAAGCACTAATTTAATATCTTTAAGTTCAATCTGTCGTACTGGACTATATTTTACATGGTTAAAGCCTTTGGCATCACTTCAAGTCCCCTTAATTAGCTTTTATAAGCAGTGTATAAACATTTAATAAATGGATTATTACAGATAATGTAGTCATAGGCAGCAATATGGACGTTTTTAAGTGTTTATTAATGTGCAGTATTTGTCAACAATCATAACTTCTATGTAGACATATTGCATGATTACAATATTTTTCTACATTATGATTTGTTTGTTCTACAGTTATGAGTGTCTACAGGAGGCGTCATAGTTGACAAATTCATAAATAAGCATTTATATCAGCGTACAACTACATTACACAGTTTATTAAATGTTTATGGACTGCTTATGAATGCTAAATTGTGAAACGTTTTATCTGCAGAATAACTCATATCTGAAGCTGTCAGATCCAGTAAATAGAGTGAAAAGTACCGTAAGATATTTCCCTCTGGAATGGACTAAGGTTTCACAAAATGGAAATTCAAAAATAAAGTGCTTGTACTTTAGAATTAAACTTAATTACGACGTTTGCACAGACAATACATCAACAGAAATACTGCCTGTCATGTCCGGTTTAAACCAAGAGATATTGCAGGGAGCTGCAGTGCTACTGCCCGTAAAACAGAATCAGTGGTGTTTGGGAAAATGGGGGACGGATGGAGAGCTACCCTCCTCCCTCCTTCAGCAGCCACTGTAGGTAGGACAATTCTCTGATCCCTTCAGAGCAGCTTTATGGTGCTAAAGCTCGGTGGTGATGGGCTGCATTTGAGAGATTTTAAGAATAATGGTGCAGGAAACACATCTGTCTGTATGGTAGGTGATGTCTCATACAGTTAAAAACCCACGAATGCAACAATTACCCATATATTAAACATACAACCAGACACATTTACTCACTATACCCAAACCTATCATTTAGTTTCGAGACACTCATCAGCAGTAATTATGTCCGAGACAATGCATCAGTCCCACAGCACTGTTTTAACCAATGGTATAAATACAACATTGTCTAAGAAGGCATGAGATGTTGTTGAAGCATTAGTCATCCTTATATGCTTTGTGTTTTTTGTTTTTTTCTCTCCATCCAGATGCTGTGCAGCCAGTGGCACCCAGCCCCCACTACAGAGTCGTCCACTTTGACGTCAGTGGAGTCGACCTGACCAACAGCACCCTGGTCATGGCTGAGTTCAGGATCTTCAGAGCTCCCAACCCGCAGGCCCGGGCCTCAGAGCAGAGAGTGGAGATCTTTCAGGTAAAGAGCAGTGTGACACCAAAAGACAAGGACATCATCAATGTTAGTTAGAGACTGCTGTGCCTTTTTAAGATTCAACGCCTTAGTTATGAATCAGACACTAAATGCTTCTTTCTTTAATTTCAGTTAAATAATATTCATATACTTTGACTGTGATCAGGAATACCGTTTAAATTTGTCTGTTGTGTGGATTTCTCCTCTCAGCATTTTGGGCATCAGGCCAACAAGACTATTATGACACTAAATCTTCACCGGTTAAGATGAATTTATATGTTGGCTTGAGGCACAAATTTCAAACCTCTCACAAAATTAAAATTTTAGCCCCAGGAAAGTGAATTAACATAATTTACAAGCCTGATTAAAGTTCGGCAGGTTGTTATTGGTTTTTACAATGACACAGTGTTATGCTCTTTGCCATTCACATCTTATAACTAAGGCAGATTAACTCACTGGCACTTTAACCACTGTGGAAATGATCATATTTACCATCAGGAAGAGCAGAAGAACTTCTGTACCTCAGCTCCATCACTGTCTGGTTTTTCTGTGTGTGTGCTTTGTTTTTTCTGTGTCAGCTGCTGAAGCCAGATGAAGACAGCACCTCCACTCAGCGTTATATTGATTCCCGCACGGTTCAGCCGAGGGCAAAAGGATCCTGGATCTCTGTGGATGTCACAGAGACCATTAAAGACTGGCTGTCAGATCCAGGTCAGCTTCGGCACCAGACTCCCATTTCCCCATAATGAGCCATACAACCATGTTTGTTTGATTCATCTTCATGTGTGTCCCTTTTCCTTCTTCCTGCTTCAGAGAATAATCTTGGCCTGAAGTTGGGTGTCCACTGTCCCTGCTGCACTTTCGTCCCATCCACCAACAACATTGTTCCCAATAAGAGTGAGGAACTGGAGGCCCTGTTTGCGGGTTAGTTGCAGTTTTTTTTTTCACTCTGCGTCATGCTAACCAAAGCCTTGGTACTTTTACTGTGCATGTCCATGTACAGTGAATGATAAGAGCATCTTTCTAAGGCTCAGATTAACGCCCTGAGATACAAAATCTTAAACTGTACTTATATTTCGGCTTGAGGGAAGATTTTCACACCTCTAGCCCCAAGAAAGTGAGTTAAACTTCCTGCTCAAAAAAAGCTATCACGTCATAGACAGAGACGCTCAGGGAAAGACTGAGATTTGTGATTCTGCCTGATTGAACTTACGATGTTGGTTGTGCGTGGAAAATTAGTCATTCAGCACATAAACCGATAAATTAACAAACATAACAGGTGATGTGCCAGAGATTTGATGAACTATACAAGTGAAGTTAAATTACGGTTAAAAGGTTTCAACTCAGTATCCACTGACATGGATACAACAGGTTGGTTGTAAATGGCCTTGTAAGAGCATTAAAAGCACTTGTGAAAGATTTGTGGGCACGGAAATAAACCCGCAGGTCACAAAATGTGAAGACAAAGAGGAGACTCTTCTGCGAGGCGCCTCCAAAATGATTAATGAATTGCTTGCAGACTATCACACAGGAATAATTGAGAAACTGTTCTTTCACACACTGTGATACTACTGAATACCAGACTGTCTGTGTTGC